>NW_027488371.1:10600000-11200000 GCF_051014445.1 Colletes latitarsis
AGTTCTGGTATTAGCCATCATCCGGCTCATACTTTCGCATTTGTCGTATACTTGTTGGCCAGATCCTGGGCGTTTTCTGGTTTGGATCACGTAGTAATGTGGTACCACACTGAAACAGTGAGTTAATCCTGGATTCGATGTATATACTAGAGGGTAACACCGGTTAGGTTTGGGTTAGGTCTGGTATTTGCCACCGCCTGCCTCATACTTTCGCATTTTTCGCATACTTGTTGGCCAGATCCAGGGCGTTTTCTGGTTTGGATCACGTAGTAATGTGGTACCACACTGAAAGTGTGAGTTAATCCTGGATTCGATCTATATATTGGAGGGTAACACCGGTTAGGTTTGGGTTAGGTCTGGTATTTGCCATCGCCTGCCTCATACTTTCGCATTTTTCGCATACTTGTTGGCCAGATCCAGGGCGTTTTCTGGTTTGGATCACGTGGTAATGTGGTACCGCACTCAAACAGTGAAGTAATCCTATGTTCGATCTATATGTTAGAGGGTAACACCGGTTAGGTTTGGGTTAGGTCTGGTATTTGCCGTCATCTGGCTCATACTTTCGCATTTTTCGCAAACTTGTTGGCCAGATAATGGGCGTTTCCTAGTTTGGATCACGTAGTAATGTGGTACCACACAGCCACATGAGTTAAACCTGGATTCAATCTATATTTTAGAGGATAACACCGGTTAGGTCAGGGTTAGGTCTGGTATTTGCCATCATCTGGCTCATGCTTTCGCATTTTTCGCATACTTGTTAGCCAGATCCTGGCCTTTTCTGGTTTGGATCACGTAGTAATGTGGTACCACACTGAAACAGCGAGTTAATCCTGGATTCAATCTATATTTTAGAGGATAACAGCGGTGAGGTCAGGGTTGGGTCTGGTATTTGCCACCGCCTGCCTCATACTTTCGCATTTTTCGCATACTTTTTGGCCAGATCCAGGGCGTTTTCTGGTTTGGATCACGTAGTAATGTGGTACCACACTGAAACTGTGAGTTAGTCCAGTATTCGATCTATATATTAGAGGGTAACACCGGTTAGGTCAGGGTTAGTTCTGGTATTTGCCATCGCCTGGCTCATACTTTCGCATTTTTCGCATACTTGTTGGCCAGATCCAGCGCGTGTTCCGGTTTAGATCACGTAGTAATGTGGTACCACACTGAAAGAGTGAGTTAATCCTGGATTCGATCCATATATTAGAGGGTAACACCGGTTAGGTTTGGGTTAGATCTGGTATTTGCCATCATCTGGCTCATACTTTCGCAATTTTCGCATACTTGTTGACCAGATCCTGGGCGTTTTCTGGTTTGGATCACATAGCAATGTGGTATCACACTTAAACAGTGAGTTAAACCTGGATTCATTCTAAATTTTAGAGGATAACACCGGTTAGGTCAGGGTTAGGTCTGGTATTTGCCATCATCCGGCTCATACTTTTGCATTTTTCGCATACTTGTTGGCCAGATCCTGGGCATTTTCTGGTTTGGATCACGTAGTAATGTGGTTCCACACTGCAACAGTGAGTTAAACCTGGATTCAATCTATATTTTAGAGGATAACACCGGTTAGGTCAGGGTTAGGTCTGGTATTTGCCATCATCTGGCTCATACTTTCGCATTTTTCGCATACTTGTTGGCCAGATCCAGGGCGTTTTCTGGTTTGGATCACGTGGTAATGTGGTACCGCACTGAAACAGTGAAGTAATCCTATGTTCGATCCATATATTAGAGGGTAACACCGGTTAGGTTTGGGTTAGGTCTGGTATTTGCCATCATCTGGCTCATGCTTTCGCATTTGTCGCGTACTTGTTGGCCAGATCCTGGCCTTTTCTGGATTGGATCAGGTAGTAATGTGGTACCACACTGAAACAGTGAGTTAATCCTGGATTCGATCTATATATTAGAGGGTAACACCGGTTAGGTTTGGGTTAGGTCTGGTATTTGCCACCGCCTGCTTCATACTTTCGCATTTTTCGCATACTTGTTGGCCAGATCCAGGGCGTTTTCTGGTTTGGATCACGTAGTAATGTGGTACCACACTGAAAGAGTGAGTTAATCCTGGATACGATCCATATATTAGAGGGTAACACCGGTTAGGTTTGGGTTAGGTCTGGTATTTGCCATCGCCTGCCTCATACTTTCGCATTTTTCGCATACTTGTTGGCCAGATCCAGGGCGTTTTCTGGTTTGGATCACGTGGTAATGTGGTACCGCACTGATACAGTGAAGTAATCCTATGTTCGATCTATATATTAGAGGGTAACACCGGTTAGGTTTGGGTTAGGTCTGGTATTTGCCATCATCTGGCGCATGCTTTCGCATTTTTCGCATACATGTTAGCCAGATCCTGGCCTTTTCTGGTTTGGATCACGTAGTAATGTGATACCACACTGAAACAGCGAGTTAATCCTGGATTCAATCTATATATTAGAGGGTAACACCGGTTAGGTCAGGGTTAGGCCTGGTATTTGCCATCATCTGGCTCATACTTTCGCATATTTCGCAAACTTGTTAGCCAGATAATGGGCGTTTCCTGGTTTGGAGCACGTAGTAATGTGGTACCACACAGCCACATGAGTTAAACCTGGATTCAATATATATTTTAGAGGATAACACCGGTTAGGTCAGGGTTAGGTCTGGTATTTGCCATCATCTGGCTCATGCTTTCGCATTTTTCGCATACTTGTTAGCCAGATCCTGGCCTTTTCTGGTTTGGATCACGTAGTAATGTGGTACCACACTGAAACAGCGAGTTAATCCTGGATTCAATCTATATTTTAGAGGACACCAGCGGTGAGGTCAGGGTTGGGTCTGTTATTTGCCATCGCCTGCCTCATACTTTCGCATTTTTCGCATTCTTGTTGGCCAGATCCATGGCGTTTCCTGGTTTGGATCACGTAGTAATGTGGTACCACACTGAAACTGTGAGTTACTCCTGTATTCGATCTATATATTAGAGGGTAACACCGGTTAGGTCAGGGTTAGGCCTGGTATTTGCCATCATCTAGCTCATACTTTCGCATTTTTCGCATACTTGTTGGCCAGATCCAGGGCGTTTCCTGGTTTGGATCACGTAGTAATGTGGTACCACACAGCCACATGAGTTAAACCTGGATTCAATCTATATTTTAGAGGATAACACCGGTTAGGTCAGGGTTAGGTCTGGTATTTGCCATCATCTGGCTCATACTTTCGCATTTTTCACCTACTTGTTGGCCAGATACTGGGCGTTTTCTGGGTTGGATCACGTGGTAATGTGGTACCACACTTAAACAGCGAGTTAATCCTGGATTCAATCTATATTTTAGAGGATAACAGCGGTGAGGTCAGGGTTGGGTCTGGTATTTGCCACCGCCTGCCTCATACTTTCGCATTTTTCGCATACTTGTTGGCCAGATCCAGGGCGTTTTCTGGTTTGGATCACGTAGTAATGTGGTACCACACTGAAACTGTGAGTTAGTCCAGTATTCGATCTATATATTAGAGGGTAACACCGGTTAGGTCAGGGTTAGTTCTGGTATTTGCCATCATCCGGCTCATACTTTCGCATTTGTCGCATACTTGTTGGCCAGATCCTGGGCGTTTTCTGGTTTGGATCACGTAGTCATGTGGTACCACGCTGAAACAGTGAGATAATCCTGGATTCAATCTATATTTTAGAGGATAACAGCGGTGAGGTCAGGGTTAGGTCTGGTATTTGCTATCATCCAGCTCATACTTTCGCATTTTTCGCATACTTCTTGGCCAGATCCAGGGCGTTTTCTGGTTTGGATCACGTATTAATGTGGTACCACACTGAAACTGTGAGCTAATCCTGTATTCGATCTATATATTAGAGGGTAACACCGGTTAGGTCAGGGTTAGGCCTGGTATTTGCCATCATCTGGCTCATACTTTCGAATTTTTCGCATACTTGTTGGCCAGATACTGGGCGTTTCCTGGTTTATATCACGTAGTAATGTGGTACCACACTGAAACTGTGAGCTAATCCTGTATTCGATCTATATATTAGAGGGTAACACCGGTTAGGTCAGGGTTAGGCCTGGTATTTGCCATCATCTGGCTCATACTTTCGAATTTTTCGCATACTTGTTGGCCAGATACTGGGCGTTTCCTGGTTTGGATCACGTAGTAATGTGGTACCACACAGCCACATGAGTTAAACCTGGATTCAACCTATATTTTAGAGGATAACACCGGTTAGGTCAGGGTTAGGTCTGGTATTAGCCATCGTCTGCCTCATACTTTCGCATTTTTCGCATACTTGTTGGCCAGATCCTGGGCGTTTTCTGGTTTGGATCACGTAGTAATGTGGTACCACACTGCCACATGAGTTAAACCTGGATTCAATCTATATTTTAGAGGATAACACCGGTTAGGTCAGGGTTAGTTCTGGAATTTGCCATCATCCGGCTCATACTTTCGCATTTGTCGCACACTTCTTGGCCAGATCCTGGGCGTTTTCTGGTTTGGATCACGTAGTAATGTGGTACCACGCTGAAACAGTGAGTTAATCCAGGATTCAATCTATATTTTAGAGGATAACAGCGGTGAGGTCAGGGTTAGGTCTGGTATTTGCCACCGCCTGCCTCATACTTTCGCATTTTTCGCATACTTGTTGGCCAGATCCTGGGCGTTTTCTGGTTTGGATCACGCAGTAATGTAGAACCACTCTGAAACAGTGAGGTAAACCTGGATACAATCTATATTTTGGAGGATAACACCGGTTAGGTCAGGGTTAGGTCTGGTATTTGCCATCATCCGGCTCATACTTTTGCATTTTTCGCATACTTGTTGGCCAGATCCTGGGCATTTTCTGGTTTGGATCACGTAGTAATGTGGTTCCACACTGAAACAGTGAGTTAATCCTGGATTCGATCTATATATTAGAGGATAACACCGGTTAGGTCAGGGTTAGGTCTGGTATTTGCCATCGTCTGGCTCATACTTTCGCATTTTTCGCATACTTGTTGGCCAGATCCAGCGCGTGTTCCGGTTTAGATCACGTAGTAATGTGTTACCACACTGAAAGAGTGAGTTAATCCTGGATTCGATCTATATATTAGAGGGTAACACCGGTTAGGTTTGGGTTAGATCTGGTATTTGCCATCATCTGGCTCATACTTTCGCAATTTTCGCATACTTGTTGACCAGATCCTGGGCGTTTTCTGGTTTGGATCACATAGCAATGTGGTATCACACTTAAACAGTGAGTTAAACCTGGATTCATTCTAAATTTTAGAGGATAACACCGGTTAGGTCAGGGTTAGGTCTGGTATTTGCCATCATCCGGCTCATACTTTTGCATTTTTCGCATACTTGTTGGCCAGATCCTGGGCATTTTCTGGTTTGGATCACGTAGTAATGTGGTTCCACACTGCAACAGTGAGTTAAACCTGGATTCAATCTATATTTTAGAGGATAACACCGGTTAGGTCAGGGTTAGGTCTGGTATTTGCCATCATCTGGCTCATACTTTCGCATTTTTCGCATACTTGTTGGCCAGATCCAGGGCGTTTTCTGGTTTGGATCACGTGGTAATGTGGTACCGCACTGAAACAGTGAAGTAATCCTATGTTCGATCTATATATTAGAGGGTAACACCGGTTAGGTTTGGGTTAGGTCTGGTATTTGCCATCATCTGGCTCATGCTTTCGCATTTGTCGCATACTTGTTGGCCAGATCCTGGCCTTTTCTGGACTGGATCAGGTAGTAATGTGGTACCACACTGAAACAGTGAGTTAATCCTGGATTCGATCTATATATTAGAGGGTAACACCGGTTAGGTTTGGGTTAGGTCTGGTATTTGCCACCGCCTGCTTCATACTTTCGCATTTTTCGCATACTTGTTGGCCAGATCCAGGGCGTTTTCTGGTTTGGATCACGTAGTAATGTGGTACCACACTGAAAGAGTGAGTTAATCCTGGATACGATCCATATATTAGAGGGTAACACCGGTTAGGTTTGGGTTAGGTCTGGTATTTGCCATCGCCTGCCTCATACTTTCGCATTTTTCGCATACTTGTTGGCCAGATCCAGGGCGTTTTCTGGTTTGGATCACGTGGTAATGTGGTACCGCACTGAAACAGTGAAGTAATCCTATGTTCGATCTATATATTAGAGGGTAACACCGGTTAGGTTTGGGTTAGGTCTGGTATTTGCCATCATCTGGCGCATGCTTTCGCATTTTTCGCATACATGTTAGCCAGATCCTGGCCTTTTCTGGTTTGGATCACGTAGTAATGTGATACCACACTGAAACAGCGAGTTAATCCTGGATTCAATCTATATTTTAGAGGATAACAGCGGTGAGGTCAGGGTTGGGTCTGGTATTTGCCATCGCCTGCCTCATACTTTCGCATTTTTCGCATTCTTGTTGGCCAGATCCATGGCGTTTTCTGGTTTGGATCACGTAGTAATGTGGTACCACACTGAAACTGTGAGCTAATCCTGTATTCGATCTATATATTAGAGGGTAACACCGGTTAGGTCAGGGTTAGGCCTGGTATTTGCCATCATCTGGCTCATACTTTCGCATATTTCGCAAACTTGTTGGCCAGATAATGGGCGTTTCCTGGTTTGGAGCACGTAGTAATGTGGTACCACACAGCCACATGAGTTAAACCTGGATTCAATATATATTTTAGAGGATAACACCGGTTAGGTCAGGGTTAGGTCTGGTATTTGCCATCATCTGGCTCATGCTTTCGCATTTTTCGCATACTTGTTAGCCAGATCCTGGCCTTTTCTGGTTTGGATCACGTAGTAATGTGGTACCACACTGAAACAGCGAGTTAATCCTGGATTCAATCTATATTTTAGAGGACAACAGCGGTGAGGTCAGGGTTGGGTCTGTTATTTGCCATCGCCTGCCTCATACTTTCGCATTTTTCGCATTCTTGTTGGCCAGATCCATGGCGTTTCCTGGTTTGGATCACGTAGTAATGTGGTACCACACTGAAACTGTGAGTTACTCCTGTATTCGATCTATATATTAGAGGGTAACACCGGTTAGGTCAGGGTTAGGCCTGGTATTTGCCATCATCTAGCTCATACTTTCGCATTTTTCGCATACTTGTTGGCCAGATCCAGGGCGTTTCCTGGTTTGGATCACGTAGTAATGTGGTACCACACAGCCACATGAGTTAAACCTGGATTCAATCTATATTTTAGAGGATAACACCGGTTAGGTCAGGGTTAGGTCTGGTATTTGCCATCATCTGGCTCATACTTTCGCATTTTTCACCTACTTGTTGGCCAGATACTGGGCGTTTTCTGGGTTGGATCACGTGGTAATGTGGTACCACACTGAAACAGCGAGTTAATCCTGGATTCAATCTATATTTTAGAGGATAACAGCGGTGAGGTCAGGGTTGGGTCTGGTATTTGCCACCGCCTGCCTCATACTTTCGCATTTTTCGCATACTTGTTGGCCAGATCCAGGGCGTTTTCTGGTTTGGATCACGTAGTAATGTGGTACCACACTGAAACTGTGAGTTAGTCCAGTATTCGATCTATATATTAGAGGGTAACACCGGTTAGGTCAGGGTTAGTTCTGGTATTTGCCATCATCCGGCTCATACTTTCGCATTTGTCGCATACTTGTTGGCCAGATCCTGGGCGTTTTCTGGTTTGGATCACGTAGTAATGTGGTACCACGCTGAAACAGTGAGATAATCCTGGATTCAATCTATATTTTAGAGGATAACAGCGGTGAGGTCAGGGTTAGGTCTGGTATTTGCTATCATCCAGCTCATACTTTCGCATTTTTCGCATACTTGTTGGCCAGATCCAGGGCGTTTTCTGGTTTGGATCACGTATTAATGTGGTACCACACTGAAACTGTGAGCTAATCCTGTATTCGATCTATATATTAGAGGGTAACACCGGTTAGGTCAGGGTTAGGCCTGGTATTTGCCATCATCTGGCTCATACTTTCGCATTTTTCACCTACTTGTTGGCCAGATACTGGGCGTTTTCTGGGTTGGATCACGTGGTAATGTGGTACCGCACGGAAACAGTGAGTTAATCCTGGATTCGATCTATATATTAGAGCGTAACACCGGTTAGGACAGGGTTAGGCCTGGTATTTGCCATCATCTGGCTCATACTTTCGAATTTTTCGCATACTTGTTGGCCAGATACTGGGCGTTTCCTGGTTTATATCACGTAGTAATGTGGTACCACACTGAAACTGTGAGCTAATCCTGTATTCGATCTATATATTAGAGGGTAACACCGGTTAGGTCAGGGTTAGGCCTGGTATTTGCCATCATCTGGCTCATACTTTCGAATTTTTCGCATACTTGTTGGCCAGATACTGGGCGTTTCCTGGTTTGGATCACGTAGTAATGTGGTACCACACAGCCACATGAGTTAAACCTGGATTCAACCTATATTTTAGAGGATAACACCGGTTAGGTCAGGGTTAGGTCTGGTATTAGCCATCGTCTGCCTCATACTTTCGCATTTTTCGCATACTTGTTGGCCAGATCCTGGGCGTTTTCTGGTTTGGATCACGTAGTAATGTGGTACCACACTGCCACATGAGTTAAACCTGGATTCAATCTATATTTTAGAGGATAACACCGGTTAGGTCAGGGTTAGTTCTGGTATTTGCCATCATCCGGCTCATACTTTCGCATTTGTCGCACACTTCTTGGCCAGATCCTGGGCGTTTTCTGGTTTGGATCACGTAGTAATGTGGTACCACGCTGAAACAGTGAGTTAATCCAGGATTCAATCTATATTTTAGAGGATAACAGCGGTGAGGTCAGGGTTAGGTCTGGTATTTGCCACCGCCTGCCTCATACTTTCGCATTTTTCGCATACTTGTTGGCCAGATCCTGGGCGTTTTCTGGTTTGGATCACGCAGTAATGTATAACCACTCTGAAACAGTGAGGTAAACCTGGATACAATCTATATTTTGGAGGATAACACCGGTTAGGTCAGGGTTAGGTCGGGTATTTGCCATCATCCGGCTCATACTTTTGCATTTTTCGCATACTTGTTGGCCAGATCCTGGGCATTTTCTGGTTTGGATCACGTAGTAATGTGGTTCCACACTGAAACAGTGAGTTAATCCTGGATTCGATCTATATATTAGAGGATAACACCGGTTAGGTCAGGGTTAGGTCTGGTATTTGCCATCGTCTGGCTCATACTTTCGCATTTTTCGCATACTTGTTGGCCAGATCCAGCGCGTGTTCCGGTTTAGATCACGTAGTAATGTGTTACCACACTGAAAGAGTGAGTTAATCCTGGATTCGATCTATATATTAGAGGGTAACACCGGTTAGGTTTGGGTTAGATCTGGTATTTGCCATCATCTGGCTCATACTTTCGCAATTTTCGCATACTTGTTGACCAGATCCTGGGCGTTTTCTGGTTTGGATCACATAGCAATGTGGTATCACACTTAAACAGTGAGTTAAACCTGGATTCATTCTAAATTTTAGAGGATAACACCGGTTAGGTCAGGGTTAGGTCTGGTATTTGCCATCATCCGGCTCATACTTTTGCATTTTTCGCATACTTGTTGGCCAGATCCTGGGCATTTTCTGGTTTGGATCACGTAGTAATGTGGTTCCACACTGCAACAGTGAGTTAAACCTGGATTCAATCTATATTTTAGAGGATAACACCGGTTAGGTCAGGGTTAGGTCTGGTATTTGCCATCATCTGGCTCATACTTTCGCATTTTTCGCATACTTGTTGGCCAGATCCTGGGCGTTTTCTGGTTTGGATCACGTGGTAATGTGGTACCGCACTGAAACAGTGAAGTAATCCTATGTTCGATCTATATATTAGAGGGTAACACCGGTTAGGTTTGGGTAAGGTCTGGTATTTGCCATCATCTGGCTCATGCTTTCGCATTTGTCGCATACTTGTTGGCCAGATCCTGGCCTTTTCTGGACTGGATCAGGTAGTAATGTGGTACCACACTGAAACAGTGAGTTAATCCTGGATTCGATCTATATATTAGAGGGTAACACCGGTTAGGTTTGGGTTAGGTCTGGTATTTGCCACCGCCTGCTTCATACTTTCGCATTTTTCGCATACTTGTTGGCCAGATCCAGGGCGTTTTCTGGTTTGGATCACGTAGTAATGTGGTACCACACTGAAAGAGTGAGTTAATCCTGGATACGATCCATATATTAGAGGGTAACACCGGTTAGGTTTGGGTTAGGTCTGGTATTTGCCATCGCCTGCCTCATACTTTCGCATTTTTCGCATACTTGTTGGCCAGATCCAGGGCGTTTTCTGGTTTGGATCACGTGGTAATGTGGTACCGCACTGAAACAGTGAAGTAATCCTATGTTCGATCTATATATTAGAGGGTAACACCGGTTAGGTTTGGGTTAGGTCTGGTATTTGCCATCATCTGGCGCATGCTTTCGCATTTTTCGCATACATGTTAGCCAGATCCTGGCCTTTTCTGGTTTGGATCACGTAGTAATGTGATACCACACTGAAACAGCGAGTTAATCCTGGATTCAATCTATATTTTAGAGGATAACAGCGGTGAGGTCAGGGTTGGGTCTGGTATTTGCCATCGCCTGCCTCATACTTTCGCATTTTTCGCATTCTTGTTGGCCAGATCCATGGCGTTTTCTGGTTTGGATCACGTAGTAATGTGGTACCACACTGAAACTGTGAGCTAATCCTGTATTCGATCTATATATTAGAGGGTAACACCGGTTAGGTCAGGGTTAGGCCTGGTATTTGCCATCATCTGGCTCATACTTTCGCATATTTCGCAAACTTGTTGGCCAGATAATGGGCGTTTCCTGGTTTGGAGCACGTAGTAATGTGGTACCACACAGCCACATGAGTTAAACCTGGATTCAATATATATTTTAGAGGATAACACCGGTTAGGTCAGGGTTAGGTCTGGTATTTGCCATCATCTGGCTCATGCTTTCGCATTTCTCGCATACTTGTTAGCCAGATCCTGGCCTTTTCTGGTTTGGATCACGTAGTAATGTGGTACCACACTGAAACAGCGAGTTAATCCTGGATTCAATCTATATTTTAGAGGACAACAGCGGTGAGGTCAGGGTTGGGTCTGTTATTTGCCATCGCCTGCCTCATACTTTCGCATTTTTCGCATTCTTGTTGGCCAGATCCATGGCGTTTCCTGGTTTGGATCACGTAGTAATGTGGTACCACACTGAAACTGTGAGTTACTCCTGTATTCGATCTATATATTAGAGGGTAACACCGGTTAGGTCAGGGTTAGGCCTGGTATTTGCCATCATCTAGCTCATACTTTCGCATTTTTCGCATACTTGTTGGCCAGATCCAGGGCGTTTCCTGGTTTGGATCACGTAGTAATGTGGTACCACACAGCCACATGAGTTAAACCTGGATTCAATCTATATTTTAGAGGATAACACCGGTTAGGTCAGGGTTAGGTCTGGTATTTGCCATCATCTGGCTCATACTTTCGCATTTTTCACCTACTTGTTGGCCAGATACTGGGCGTTTTCTGGGTTGGATCACGTGGTAATGTGGTACCACACTGAAACAGCGAGTTAATCCTGGATTCAATCTATATTTTAGAGGATAACAGCGGTGAGGTCAGGGTTGGGTCTGGTATTTGCCACCGCCTGCCTCATACTTTCGCATTTTTCGCATACTTGTTGGCCAGATCCAGGGCGTTTTCTGGTTTGGATCACGTAGTAATGTGGTACCACACTGAAACTGTGAGTTAGTCCAGTATTCGATCTATATATTAGAGGGTAACACCGGTTAGGTCAGGGTTAGTTCTGGTATTTGCCATCATCCGGCTCATACTTTCGCATTTGTCGCATACTTGTTGGCCAGATCCTGGGCGTTTTCTGGTTTGGATCACGTAGTAATGTGGTACCACGCTGAAACAGTGAGATAATCCTGGATTCAATCTATATTTTAGAGGATAACAGCGGTGAGGTCAGGGTTAGGTCTGGTATTTGCTATCATCCAGCTCATACTTTCGCATTTTTCGCATACTTGTTGGCCAGATCCAGGGCGTTTTCTGGTTTGGATCACGTATTAATGTGGTACCACACTGAAACTGTGAGCTAATCCTGTATTCGATCTATATATTAGAGGGTAACACCGGTTAGGTCAGGGTTAGGCCTGGTATTTGCCATCATCTAGCTCATACTTTCGCATTTTTCGCATACTTGTTGGCCAGATCCAGGGCGTTTCCTGGTTTGGATCACGTAGTAATGTGGTACCACACAGCCACATGAGTTAAACCTGGATTCAATCTATATTTTAGAGGATAACACCGGTTAGGTCAGGGTTAGGTCTGGTATTTGCCATCATCTGGCTCATACTTTCGCATTTTTCACCTACTTGTTGGCCAGATACTGGGCGTTTTCTGGGTTGGATCACGTGGTAATGTGGTACCGCACGGAAACAGTGAGTTAATCCTGGATTCGATCTATATATTAGAGCGTAACACCGGTTAGGTTTGCGTTAGGTCTGGTATTTGCCATCATCTGGCTCATACTTTCGCCATTTTCGCATACTTGTTGGCCAGATCCTGGGCGTTTTCTGGTTTGGATCACATAGCAATGTGGTATCACACTTAAACAGTGAGTTAAACCTGGATTCATTCTAAATTTTAGAGGATAACACCGGTTAGGTCTGGGTTAGGTCAGGTATTTGACATCATCCGACTCATACTTTCGCATTTTTCGCATACTTATTGGCCAGATACTGGGCGTCTTCTGGTTTGGAACACGTAGTAATACCACACTGAAACAGTGTGTAAAACCTGGATTCAATCTATATTTTAGAGGATAACACCGGTTAGGTCAGGGTTAGGTCTGGTATTAGCCATCGTCTGCCTCATACTTTTGCATTTTTCGCATACTTGTTGGCCAGATCCTGGGCGTTTTCTGGTTTGGATCACGTAGTAATGTGGTACCACACTGCCACATGAGTTAAACCTGGATTCAATCTGTATTTTAGAGGATAATTGCGGTTAGGTCAGGGTTAGTTCTGGTATTTGCCATCATCCGGCTCATACTTTCGCATTTGTCGCATACTTGTTGGCCAGATCCTGGGCGTTTTCTGGTTTGGATCACGTAGTAATGTGGTACCACGCTGAAAGAGTGAGTTAATCCAGGATTCGATCTATATTTTAGAGGATAACTGCGGTGAGGTCAGGGTTAGGTCTGGTATTTGCCACCGCCTGCCTCATACTTTCGCATTTTTCGCATACTTGTCGGCCAGATCCTGGGCGTTTTCTGGTTTGGATCACGCAGTAATGTAGAACCACTCTGAAACAGTGAGGTAAACCTGGATACAATCTATATTTTGGAGGATAACACCGGTTAGGTCAGGGTTAGGTCTGGTATTTGCCATCATCCGGCTCATACTTTTGCATTTTTCGCATACTTGTTGGCCAGATCCTGGGCATTTTCTGGTTTGGATCACGTAGTAATGTGGTTCCACACTGCAACAGTGAGTTAAACCTGGATTCAATCTATATTTTAGAGGATAACACCGGTTAGGTCAGGGTTAGGTCTGGTATTTGCCATCGTCTGGCTCATACTTTCGTATTTTTCGCATACTTGTTGGCCAGATCCAGCGCGTGTTCCGGTTTAGATCACGTAGTAATGTGGTACCACACTGAAAGAGTGAGTTAATCCTGGATTCGATCTATATATTAGAGGGTAACACCGGTTAGGTTTGGGTTAGATCTGGTATTTGCCATCATCTGGCTCATACTTTCGCAATTTTCGCATACTTGTTGACCAGATCCTGGGCGTTTTCTGGTTTGGATCACATAGCAATGTGGTATCACACTTAAACAGTGAGTTAAACCTGGATTCATTCTAAATTTTTGAGGATAACACCGGTTAGGTCAGGGTTAGGTCTGGTATTTGCCATCATCCGGCTCATACTTTTGCATTTTTCGCATACTTGTTGGCCAGATCCTGGGCATTTTCTGGTTTGGATCACGTAGTAATGTGGTTCCACACTGCAACAGTGAATTAAACCTGGATTCAATCTATATTTTAGAGGATAACACCGGTTAGGTCAGGGTTAGGTCTGGTATTTGCCATCATCTGGCTCATACTTTCGCATTTTTCGCATACTTGTTGGCCAGATCCAGGGCGTTTTCTGGTTTGGATCACGTGGTAATGTGGTACCGCACTGAAACAGTGAAGTAATCCTATGTTCGATCTATATATTAGAGGGTAACACCGGTTAGGTTTGGGTTAGGTCTGGTATTTGCCATCATCTGGCTCATGCTTTCGCATTTGTCGCATACTTGTTGGCCAGATCCTGGGCGTCTTCTGGTTTGGATCAGGTAGTAATGTGGTACCACACTGAAACAGTGAGTTAATCCTGGATTCGATCTATATATTAGAGGGTAACACCGGTTAGGTTTGGGTTAGGTCTGGTATTTGCCACCGCCTGCTTCATACTTTCGCATTTTTCGCATACTTGTTGGCCAGATCCAGGGCGTTTTCTGGTTTGGATCACGTAGTAATGTGGTACCACACTGAAAGAGTGAGTTAATCCTGGATACGATCCATATATTAGAGGGTAACACCGGTTAGGTTTGGGTTAGGTCTGGTATTTGCCATCGCCTGCCTCATACTTTCGCATTTTTCGCATACTTGTTGGCCAGATCCAGGGCGTTTTCTGGTTTGGATCACGTGGTAATGTGGTACCGCACTGAAACAGTGAAGTAATCCTATGTTCGATCTATATATTAGAGGGTAACACCGGTTAGGTTTGGGTTAGGTCTGGTATTTGCCATCATCTGGTGCATGCTTTCGCATTTTTCGCATACATGTTAGCCAGATCCTGGCCTTTTCTGGTTTGGATCACGTAGTAATGTGATACCACACTGAAACAGCGAGTTAATCCTGGATTCAATCTATATTTTAGAGGATAACAGCGGTGAGGTCAGGGTTGGGTCTGGTATTTGCCATCGCCTGCCTCATACTTTCGCATTTTTCGCATTCTTGTTGGCCAGATCCATGGCGTTTTCTGGTTTGGATCACGTAGTAATGTGGTACCACACTGAAACTGTGAGCTAATCCTGTATTCGATCTATATATTAGAGGGTAACACCGGTTAGGTCAGGGTTAGGCCTGGTATTTGCCATCATCTGGCTCATACTTTCGCATATTTCGCAAACTTGTTGGCCAGATAATGGGCGTTTCCTGGTTTGGATCACGTAGTAATGTGGTACCACACAGCCACATGAGTTAAACCTGGATTCAATATATATTTTAGAGGATAACACCGGTTAGGTCAGGGTTAGGTCTGGTATTTGCCATCATCTGGCTCATGCTTTCGCATTTTTCGCATACTTGTTAGCCAGATCCTGGCCTTTTCTGGTTTGGATCACGTAGTAATGTGGTACCACACTGAAACAGCGAGTTAGTCCTGGATTCAATCTATATTTTAGAGGATAACAGCGGTGAGGTCAGGGTTGGGTCTGGTATTTGCCACCGCCTGCCTCATACTTTCGCATTTTTCGCATACTTGTTGGCCAGATCCAGGGCGTTTTCTGGTTTGGATCACGTATTAATGTGGTACCACACTGAAACAGCGACTTAATCCTGGATTCGATCTATATATTAGAAGGTAACACCGGTTAGGTCAGGGTTAGGTCTGGTATTTGCCATCATCCGGCTCATACTTTCGCATTTGTCGCATACTCGCTGGCCAGATCCTGGGCGTTTTCTGGTTTGGATCACGTAGTAATGTGGAACCACACTGAAAGAGTGAGTTAATCCTGGATTCGATCTATATATTAGAGGGTAACACCGGTTAGGTTTGGGTTAGGTCTGGTATTTGCCATCATCTGGCTCATACTTTCGCATTTTTCGCATACTTGTTGGCCAGATCCTGGGCGTTTTCTGGGTTGGATCAGGTAGTAGCGTGGTACGGCACTGAAACAGTGAAGTAATCCTGGATTCGATCTATATATTAGAGGGTAACACCGGTTAGGTTTGGCTTAGGTCTGGTATTTGCCATCATCTGGCTCATGCTTTCGCATTTTTCGCATACATGTTAGCCAGATCCTGGCCATTCCTGGTTTGGATCACGTAGTAATGTGATACCACACTGAAACAGCGAGTTAATCCCGGATTCAATCTATATTTTAGAGGATAACAGCGGTGAGGTCAGGGTTGGGTCTGGTATTTGCCATCGCCTGCCTCATACTTTCGCATTTTTCGCATTCTTGTTGGCCAGATCCATGGCGTTTCCTGGTTTGGATCACGTAGTAATGTGGTACCACACTGAAACTGTGAGTTACTCCTGTATTCGATCTATATATTAGAGGGTAACACCGGTTAGGTCAGGGTTAGGCCTGGTATTTGCCATCATCTAGCTCATACTTTCGCATTTTTCGCATACTTGTTGGCCAGATCCAGGGCGTTTCCTGGTTTGGATCACGTAGTAATGTGGTACCACACAGCCACATGAGTTAAACCTGGATTCAATCTATATTTTAGAGGATAACACCGGTTAGGTCAGGGTTAGGTCTGGTATTTGCCATCATCTGGCTCATACTTTCGCATTTTTCACCTACTTGTTGGCCAGATACTGGGCGTTTTCTGGGTTGGATCACGTGGTAATGTGGTACCGCACGGAAACAGTGAGTTAATCCTGGATTCGATCTATATATTAGAGCGTAACACCGGTTAGGTTTGCGTGAGGTCTGGTATTTGCCATCATCTGGCTCATACTTTCGCCATTTTCGCATACTTGTTGGCCAGATCCTGGGCGTTTTCTGGTTTGGATCACATAGCAATGTGGTATCACACTTAAACAGTGAGTTAAACCTGGATTCATTCTAAATTTTAGAGGATAACACCGGTTAGGTCTGGGTTAGGTCAGGTATTTGACATCATCCGACTCATACTTTCGCATTTTTCGCATACTTATTGGCCAGATACTGGGCGTCTTCTGGTTTGGAACACGTAGTAATACCACACTGAAACAGTGTGTAAAACCTGGATTCAATCTATATTTTAGAGGATAACACCGGTTAGGTCAGGGTTAGGTCTGGTATTAGCCATCGTCTGCCTCATACTTTCGCATTTTTCGCATACTTGTTGGCCAGATCCTGGGCGTTTTCTGGTTTGGATCACGTAGTAATGTGGTACCACACTGCCACATGAGTTAAACCTGGATTCAATCTATATTTTAGAGGATAATTCCGGTTAGGTCAGGGTTAGTTCTGGTATTTGCCATCATCCGGCTCATACTTTCGCATTTGTCGCATACTTGTTGGCCAGATCCTGGGCGTTTTCTGGTTTGGATCACGTAGTAATGTGGTACCACGCTGAAACAGTGAGTTAATCCAGGATTCAATCTATATTTTAGAGGATAACTGCGGTGAGGTCAGGGTTAGGTCTGGTATTTGCCACCGCCTGCCTCGTACTTTCGCATTTTTCGCATACTTGTTGGCCAGATCCTGGGCGTTTTCTGGTTTGGATCACGCAGTAATGTAGAACCACTCTGAAACAGTGAGGTAAACCTGGATAAAATCTATATTTTGGAGGATAACACCGGTTAGGTCAGGGTTAGGTCTGGTATTTGCCATCATCCGGCTGATACTTTTGCATTTTTCGCATACTTGTTGGCCAGATCCTGGGCATTTTCTGGTTTGGATCACGTAGTAATGTGGTTCCACACTGCAACAGTGAGTTAAACCTGGATTCAATCTATATTTTAGAGGATAACGCCGGTTAGGTCAGGGTTAGGTCTGGTATTTGCCATCGTTTGGCTCATACTTTCGCATTTTTCGCATACTTGTTGGCCAGATCCAGCGCGTGTTCCGGTTTAGATCACGTAGTAATGTGGTACCACACTGAAAGAGTGAGTTAATCCTGGATTCTATCTATATATTAGAGGGTAACACCGGCTAGGTTTGGGTTAGGTCTGGTATTTGCCATCATCTGGCTCATACTTTCGCAATTTTCGCATACTTGTTGGCCAGATCCTGGGCGTTTTCTGGTTTGGATCACATAGCAATGTGGTACCACACTCAAACAGTGAGTTAAACCTGGATTCAATCTATATTTTAGAGGATAACACCGGTTAGGTCAGGGTTAGATATGGTATTTGCCATCGTCTGGCTCATACTTTCGCATTTTTCGCATACTTGTTGGCCAGATCCAGGGCGTTTTCTGGATTAGATCACGTAGTAATGTGGTACCACACTGAAACAGTGAGTTAATCCTGGATTCGATCTATATATTAGAGGGTAACACCGGTTAGGTTTGGGTTAGCTCTGGTATTTGCCATCATCTGGCTCATACTTTCGCAATTTTCGCATACTTGTTGGCCAGATCCAGGGCGTTTCCTGGTTTGGATCACGCAGTAGTGTGGTACCACACAGCCACATGAGTTAAACCTGGATTCAATCTATATTTTAGAGGATAACACCGGTTAGGTCAGGGTTGGGTCTGGTATTTGCCATCATCTGGCTCATTCTTTCGCATTTTTCACCTACTTGTTGGCCAGATACTGGGCGTTTTCTGGGTTGGATCACGTGGTAATGTGGTACCGCACGGAAACAGTGAAGTAATCCTGGATTCGATCTGTATATTAGAGGGTAGCACCGGTTAGGTTTGGGTTAGGTCTGGTATATGCCATCATCTGGCTCATATTTTCGCATTTTTCGCATACTTTTTGGCCAGATCCAGGGCGTTTTCTGGGTTGGATCACGTAGTAATGTGGCTCCACACTCCAACAGTGAGTTAAACCTGGATTCAATCTATATTTTACAGGATAACACCGGTTATGTCAGGGTTAGGCCTGGTATTTGCCATCATCCGGCTCATACTTTCGCATTTTTCGCATACTTGTTGGCCAGATCCTGGGCGTTTTCTGGTTTGGGTCACGCAGTAATGTAGAACCACTCTGAAACAGTGAGCTAAACCTGGATAGAATCTATATTTTGGAGGATAACACCGGTTCGGTGAGGGTTAGGTCTGGTATTTGCCATAATCTGGCTCATACTTTCGCATTTTTCACTTACTTGTTGGCCAGATACTGGGCGTTTTCTGGGTTAGATTACGTAGTAATGTGGTACCACACTCAAACAGTGAGTTAAACCTGGATTCAATCTATATTTTAGAGGATAACACCGGTTAGGTCAGGGTTAGGTCTGGTATTTGCCATCATCCGGCTCATACTTCCGCATTTCTCGCATACTTGTTGGCCAGATCCTTGGCGTTTTCTGGTTTGGATCACGTAGTAATGTGGTACCACGCTGAAACAGTGAGTTAATCCAGGATTCAATCTATATTTTAGAGGATAACACCGGTTAGGTCAGGGTTAGGTCTGGTATTTGCCATCGTCTGGCTCATACTTTCGCAATTTTCGCATACTTGTTGGCCAGATCCTGGGCGTTTTCTGGTTTGGATCACATAGCAATGTGGTATCACACTTAAACAGTGAGTTAAACCTGGATTCATTCTAAATTTTAGAGGATAACACCGGTTAGGTCAGGGTTAGGTCAGGTATTTGCCATCATCTAGCTCATACTTTCGCATTTTTCACCTACTTGTTGGCCAGATACTGGGCGTTTTCTGGGTTAGATTACGTAGTAATGTGGTACCACACTCAAACAGTGAGTTAAACCTGGATTCAATCTATATTTTAGAGGATAACACCGGTTAGGTCAGGGTTAGATATGGTATTTGCCATCGTCTGGCTCATACTTTCGCATTTTTCGCATACTTGTTGGCCAGATCCAGGGCGTTTTCTGGATTGGATCACGTAGTAATGTGGTACCACACTGAAACAGTGAGTTAATCCTGTATTCGATCTATATATTAGAGGGTAACACCGGTTAGGTTTGGGTTAGCTCTGGTATTTGCCATCATCTGGCTCATACTTTCGCTATTTTCGCATACTTGTTGGCCAGATCCTGGGCGTTTCCTGGTTTGGATCACGTAGTAATGTGGTACCACACTCAAACAGTGAGTTAAACCTGGATTCAATCTATATTTTAGAGGATAACACCGGTTAGGTCAGGGTTGGGTCTGGTATTTGCCATCATCTGGCTCATACTTTCGCATTTTTCACCTACTTGTTGGCCAGATACTGGGAGTTTTCTGGTTTGGATCACGCAGTAATGTAGAACCACTCTGAAACAGTGAGCTAAACCTGGATACAATCTATATTTTGGAGGATAACACCGGTTCGGTGAGGGTTAGGTCTGGTATTTGCCATCATCTGGCTCATACTTTCGCATTTTTCACTTACTTGTTGGCCAGATACTGGGCGTTTTCTGGGTTAGATTACGTAGTAATGTGGTACCACACTCAAACAGTGAGTTAAACCTGGATTCAATCTATATTTTAGAGGATAACACCGGTTAGGTCAGTGTTAGGTCTGGTATTTGCCATCGCCGGCCTCATACTTTCGCATTTTTCGCATACTTGTTGGCCAGATCCTGGGCGTTTTCTGGATTGGATCACGTAGTAATGTGGTACCACACTCAAACAGTGAGTTAAACCTGGATTCAATCTATATTTTAGAGGATAACACCGGTTAGGTCAGGGTTGGGTCTGGTATTTGCCATCATCTGGCTCATGCTTTCGCATTTTTCACCTACTTGTTGGCCAGATACTGGGCGTTTTCTGGTTTGGATCACGCAGTAATGTAGAACCACTCTGAAACAGTGAGCTAAACCTGGATACAATCTATATTTTGGAGGATAACACCGGTTCGGTGAGGGTTAGGTATTTGCCATCATCTGGCTCATACTTTCGCAATTTTCGCATACTTGTTGGCCAGATCCTGGGCGTTTTCTGGTTTGGATCACATAGCAATGTGGTATCACACTTAAACAGGGAGTTAAACCTGGATTCATTCTAAATTTTAGAGGATAACACCGGTTAGGTCAGGGTTAGGTCAGGTATTTGCCATCATCTAGCTCATACTTTCGCATTTTTCACCTACTTGTTGGCCAGATACTGGGCGTTTTCTGGGTTAGATTACGTAGTAATGTGGTACCACACTCAAACAGTGAGTTAAACCTGGATTCAATCTATATTTTAGAGGATAACACCGGTTAGGTCAGGGTTAGATATGGTATTTGCCATCGTCTGGCTCATACTTTCGCATTTTTCGCATACTTGTTGGCCAGATCCAGGGCGTTTTCTGGATTGGATCACGTAGTAATGTGGTACCACACTCAAACAGTGAGTTAAACCTGGATTCAATCTATATTTTAGAGGATAACACCGGTTAGGTCAGGGTTGGGTCTGGTATTTGCCATCATCTGGCTCATACTTTCGCATTTTTCACCTACTTGTTGGCCAGATACTGGGCGTTTTCTGGGTTGGATCACGTGGTAATGTGGTACCGCACGGAAACAGTGAAGTAATCCTGGATTCGATCTGTATATTAGAGGGTAGCACCGGTTAGGTTTGGGTTAGGTCTGGTATATGCCATCATCTGGCTCATATTTTCGCATTTTTAACATACTTGTTGGCCAGATCCAGGTCGTTTTCTGGGTTGGATCACGTAGTAATGTGGCTCCACACTCCAACAGTGAGTTAAACCTGGATTCAATCTATATTTTACAGGATAACACCGGTTATGTCAGGGTTAGGCCTGGTATTTGCCATCATCCGGCTCATACTTTCGCATTTTTCGCATACTTGTTGGCTAGATCCTGGGCGTTTTCTGGTTTGGATCACGCAGTAATGTAGAACCACTCTGAAACAGTGAGCTAAACCTGGATACAATCTATATTTTGGAGGATAACACCGGTTCGGTGAGGGTTAGGTCTGGTATTTGCCATCATCTGGCTCATACTTTCGCATTTCTCGCATACTTGTTGGCCAGATCCTGGGCGTTTTCTGGTTTGGATCACGCAGTAATGTGCTACCACACTGCCACATGAGTTTAACCTGGATTCAATCTATATTTTAGAGGGTAACACCGGTTAGGTTTGGGTTAGGTCTGGTATTTGCCATCATCCGGCTCATACTTCCGCATTTCTCGCATACTTGTTGGCCAGATCCTGGGCGTTTTCTGGTTTGGATCACGTAGTAATGTGGTACCACACTCAAACAGTGAGTTAAACCTGGATTCAATCTATATTTTAGAGGATAACACCGGTTAGGTCAGTGTTAGGTCTGGTATTTGCCATCGCCGGCCTCATACTTTCGCATTTTTCGCATACTTGTTGGCCAGATCCTGGGCGTTTTCTGGTTTGGATCACGTAGTAATGTGGTTCCACACTGCAACAGTGAGTTAAACCTGGATTCAATCTATATTTTAGAGGATAACACCGGTTAGGTCAGGGTTAGGTCTGGTATTTGCCATCATCCGGCTCATACTTCCGCATTTCTCGCATACTTGTTGGCCAGATCCTGGGCGTTTTCTGGTTTGGATCACGCAGTAATGTGCTACCACACTGCCACATGAGTTTAACCTGGATTCAATCTATATTTTAGAGGGTAACACCGGTTAGGTTTGGGTTAGGTCTGGTATTTGCCATCATCTGGCTCATACTTTCGCATTTTTCGCATACTTGTTGGCCAGATCCAGGGCGTTTTCTGGATTGGATCACGTAGTAATGTGGTACCACACTGAAACAGTGAGTTAATCCTGGATTCGATCTATATATTAGAGGGTAACACCGGTTAGGTTTGGGTTAGCTCTGGTATTTGCCATCATCTGGCTCATACTTTCGCATTTTTCGCATACTTGTTGGCCAGATCCAGGGCGTTTTCTGGTTTGGATCACGTAGTAATGTGGTACCACACAGCCACATGAGTTAAACCTGGATTCAATCTATATTTTAGAGGATAACACTGGTTAGGTCAGGGTGAGGTCTGGTATTTGCCATCATCTGGCTCATACTTTCGCAATTTTCGCATACTTGTTGGCCAGATCCTGGGCGTTTTCTGGTTTGGATCACATAGCAATGTGGTATCACACTTAAACAGTGAGTTAAACCTGGATTCATTCTATATTTTAGAGGATAACACCGGTTAGGTCTGGGTTAGGTCTGGTATTTGCCATCATCCGACTCATACTTTCTCATTTTTCGCATACTTATTGGCCAGATACTGGGCGTCTTCTGGCTTGGAACACGTAGTAATATGGTACCACACTGAAACAGTGTGTAAAACCTGGATTCAATCTATATTTTAGTGGATAACACCGGTTAGGTCAGGGTTAGATATGGTACTTGCCATCGTCTGCCTCATACTTTCGCATTTTTCGCATACTTGTTGGACAGATCCTGGGCGTTTTCTGGTTTGGATCACGTAGTAATGTGGTACCACACTGAAACAGTGAGTTAATCCTGGATTCGATCTATATATTAGAGGGTAACACCGGTTAGGTTTGGGTTAGGTCTGGTATTTGCCATCATCTGGCTCATACTTTCGCATTTTTCGCATACTTGATGGCCAGATCCTGGGCTTCTTCTGGTATGGATCAAGTAGTAATATGGTACCACACTGAAACAGTAAGTTAATCCTGGATTCAATCTATATTTTAGAGGATAACACCGGTTAGGTCAGGGTTAGGTCTGGTATTTGCCATCATCTGCCTCATGCTTTCGCATTTTTCGCATACTTGTTGGCCAGATCCAGGGCGTTTCCTGCTTTGGCTCACGTAGTAATGTGGTACCACACAGCCACATGAGTTAAACCTGGATTCAATCTATATTTTAGAGGATAACACCGGTTAGGTCAGGGTTAGGTCTGGTATTTGCCATGATCTGGCTCATACTTTCGCATTTTTCACCTACTTGTTGGCCAGATACTGAGCGTTTTCTTGGTTAGATCACGTAGTAATGTGGCACCACACTCAAACAGTGAGTTAATCCGGTATTCGATCTATATATTAGAGGGTGACACCGGTTAGGTCAGGGTTAGTTCTGGTATTTGTCATCATGCGGCTCATACTTTCGCATATTTCGCATACTTGTTGGCCAGATCCTGGGCGTTTTCTGGTTTGGATCACGTAGTAATGTAGAACCACTCTGAAACTGTCAGTTAAACCTGGATCCAATCTATATTTTAGAGGATAACACCGGTTAGGTCTGGGTTAGGTCTGGTATTTGCCATCACCTGCCTCATTCCTTCGCATTTTTCTCCTACCTGTTGGCCAGATCCTGGGCGTTTTCTGGGTCGGATCACGTATTAATGTGGCACCACACTCAAACAGTGAGTTAAACCTGGATTCAAACTATATTTTAGAGGATAACACCGGTTATGTCAGGGTTAGGTCTGGTATTTGCCATCATCCGGCTCATACTTTCGCATTTTTCGCATACTTGTTGGCCAGATCCTGGTCGTTTTCTGGTTTGGATCACGCAGTAATGTGGTTCCACACTGCAACAGTGAGTTAAACATGGATTCAATCTATATTTTAGAGGATAACACCGGTTAGGTCAGGGTTAGGTCTGGTATTTGCCATCATCTGGCTCTTACTTTCGCATTTTTCACCTATTTGTTGGCAAGATACTGGGCGTTTTCTGGGTTAGATTACGTAGTAATGTGGTACCACACTCAAACAGTGAGTTAAACCTGGATTCAATCTATATTTTAGAGGATAACACCGCTTAGGTCAGTGTTAGGTCTGGTATTTGCCTTCTCCTGCCTCATACTTTCGCATTTTTCGCATACTTGTTTGTCTGATCGTGGGCGTTTTCTGGTTTGGATCACGTAGTAATGTGGAACCACACTGAAACAGTGAGTTAATCCTGGATTCGATCTATATATTAGAGGGTAACACCGGTTAGGCTTGGGTTAGGTCTGGTATTTGCCATCATCTGGCTCATACTTTCGCATTTTTCGCATACTTGTTGGCCAGATCCTGGGCGTTTTCTGGGTTGGATCAGGTAGTAGCGTGGTACGGCACTGATACAGTGAAGTAATCCTGGATTCGATCTATATATAAGGGGGTAACACCGGTTAGGTTTGTGTTAGGTCTGGTATTTGCCATCATTTGGCTCATGCTTTCGCATTCTTCGCATACTTGTTAGCCAGATCCTGGGCGTTTTCTGGTTTGGATCACGTAGTAATGTGGAACCACACTGAAACAGTGAGTTAATCCTGGATTCGATCTATATATTAGAGGGTAACACCAGTTAGGCTTGGGTTAGGTCTGGTATTTGCCATCATCTGGCTCATACTTTCGCATTTTTCGCATACTTGTTGGCCAGATCCAGGGTGTTTTCTGGTTTGGATCACGTAATAATGTGCTACCACACAGCCACATGAGTTAAACCTGGATCCAATCTATATTTTAGAGCATAACACCGGTAAGGCCAGGGTTAGGTCTGGTATTTGCCATCATCTGGCTCATTCTTTCGCATTTTTCACCTACTTGTTGGCCAGATACTGGGCGTTTTCTGGGTTGGATCACGTTGTAATGTGGAACCACAATGCCACATGAGTTAAACCTGGATTCAACCTATATTTTAGAGGATAACACCGGTTAGGTCAGGGTTAGGTCTGGTATTTGCCATCATCCGGCTCATTCTTTCGCATATTTCGCATACTTGGTGGCCAGATCCTGGGCGTTTTCTGGTTTGGAACACGTAGTAATGTGGTACCACACTGAAACAGGGAGTTAATCCTGGATTCGAACTATATATTAGAGGGTAACACCGGTTAGGTTTGGGTTAGGTCTGGTATTTGCCATCATCTGGCTCATACTTTCGCATTTTTCGCATACTTGTTGGCCAGATCCTGGGCGTTTTCTGGGTTGGATCAGGTAGTAGCGTGGTACGGCACTGATACAGTGAAGTAATCCTGGATTCGATCCATATATTAGAGGGTAACACCGGTTAGGTTTGTGTTAGGTCTGGTATTTGCCATCATTTGGCTCATGCTTTCGCATTCTTCGCATACTTGTTAGCCAGATCCTGGGCGTTTTCTGGTTTGGATCACGTAGTAATGTGGTACGACACTGAAACAGCGATTTAATCCTGGATTCAATCTATATTTTAGAGGATCACAGCGGTGAGGTCAGGGTTGGGTCTGGTATTTGCCATCGCCTGCCTCATACTTCCGCATTTCTCGCATACTTGTTGGCCAGATCCATGGCGTTGTCTGGTTTGGATCACGTAGTAATGTGGTACCACACTGAAACTGTGAGTTAATCCAGTATTCGATCTATGTATTAGAGGGTAACACCGGTTAGGTCAGGGTTAGGCCTGGTATTTGTCATCATCCGGCTCATTCTTTCGCATATTTCGCATACTTGTTGGCCAGATCCTGGGCGTTTCCTGGTTTGGACACGTAGTAATGTAGAACCACTCTGAAACTGTGAGTTAAACCTGAGTCAATCTATATGTTAGAGGATAACACCGGTTAGGTCATGGTTAGGTCTGGTATTTGCCATCATCTGCCTCATGCTTTCGCATTTTTCACCTACTTGTTGGCCAGATCCTGGGCGTTTTCTGGTGTGGACACGTAGTAATGTAGAACCACTCTGAAACTGTGAGCTAAACCTGGATTCAATCTATATTTTAGAGGATAACACCGGCTAGGTCAGGGTTAGGTCTGGTATTTGCCATCATCTGCCTCATGCTTTCGCATTTTTCGCATACTTGTTGGCCAGATCCTGGGCGTTTTCTGGGTTAGATTACGTAGTAATGTGGTACGACACTCAAGCAGTGAGTTAAACCTGGATTCAATCTATATTTTAGAGGATAACACCGCTTAGGTCAGTGTTAGGTCTGGTATTTGCCTTCTCCTGCCTCATACTTTCGCATTTTTCGCATACTTGTTTGTCAGATCCAGGGCGTTTTCTGGTTTGGATCACGTAGTAATGTGGAACCACACTGAAACAGTGAGTTAATCCTGGATTCGATCTATATATTAGAGGGTAACACCGGTTAGGCTTGGGTTAGGTCTGGTATTTGCCATCATCTGGCTCATACTTTCGCATTTTTCGCATACTTGTTGGCCAGATCCAGGGTGTTTTCTGGTTTGGATCACGTAATAATGTGCTACCACACAGCCACATGAGTTAAACCTGGATCCAATCTATATTTTAGAGCATAACACCGGTAAGGCCAGGGTTAGGTCTGGTATTTGCCATCATCTGGCTCATACTTTCGCATTTTTCACCTACTTGTTGGCCAGATACTGGGCGTTTTCTGGGTTGGATCACGTTGTAATGTGGAACCACAATGCCACATGAGTTTAACCTGGATCCAATCTATATTTTAGAGCATAACACCGGTAAGGCCAGGGTTAGGTCTGGTATTTGCCATCATCTGCCTCATACTTCCGCATTTCTCGCATACTTGTTGGCCAGATCCATGGCGTTTTCTGGTTTGGATCACGTAGTAATGTGGTACCACACTGAAACTGTGAGTTAATCCTGTATTCGATCTATGTATTAGAGGGTAACACCGGTTAGGTCAGGGTTAGGCCTGGTATTTGTCATCATCCGGCTCATTCTTTCGCATATTTCGCATACTTGTTGGCCAGATCCTGGGCGTTTCCTGGTTTGGACACGTAGTAATGTAGAACCACTCTGAAACTGTGAGTTAAACCTGAGTCAATCTATATTTTAGAGGATAACACCGGTTAGGTCAGGGTTAGGTCTGGTATTTGCCATCATCTGCCTCATGCTTTCGCATTTTTCACCTACTTGTTGGCCAGATCCTGGGCGTTTTCTGGGTCGGAACACGTAGTAATGTGGCACCATACTCAAACAGTGAGCTAAACCTGGATTCAATCTATATTTTAGAGGATAACACCGGTTAGGTCAGGGTTAGGTCTGGTATTTGCCATCCTCTGCCTCATACTTTCACATTTTTCGCATACTTGTTGGTCAGATCCAGGGCGTTTTCAGGTTTGGATCACGTAGTAATGTGGTACCACACTGAAACAGTGAGTTAATCCTGGATTCGATCTATATATTAGAGGGTAACACCGGTTATGTTTGGCTTAGGTCTGGTATTTGCCATCATCTGGCTCATGCTTTCGCATTTTTCACCTACTTGTTGGCCAGATCCTGGGCGTTTTCTGGGTCGGATCACGTAGTAATGTGGCACCACACTCAAACAGTGAGCTAAACCTGGATTCAATCTATATTTTAGAGGATAACACCGGTTAGGTCAGGGTTAGGTCTGGTATTTGCCATCATCTGCCTCATGCTTTCGCATTTTTCGCATACTTGTTGGCCAGATCCAGGGCGTTCTCTGGTTTGGATCACGTAGTAATGTGGTACCACACAGCCACATGAGTTAAACCTGGATTCAATCTAGATTTTAGAGGATAACACCGGTTAGGTCATGGTTAGGTCTGGTATTCGCCATCCCCTGCCACATACTTTCGCATTTTTCGCATACTTGTTGGCCAGATCCAGCGCGTTTTCTGGTTTAGATCACGTAGTAATGTGGTACCACACTGAATGAGTGAGTTAATCCTGGATTCAATCTATATTTTAGAGGATAACACCGGTTAGGTCAGGGTTAGGTCTGGTATTTGCCATCCCCTGCCTCATACTTTCGCATTTTTCGCATACTTGTTGGCCAGATCCAGGGCGTTTTCTGGTTTGTATCTCGTAATAATGTGGTACCACACTGAAACAGTGAGTTAATCCTGGATTCGATCTATATATTAGAGGGTAACACCGGTTAGGTCAGGGTTAGGCCTGGTATTTGTCATCATCCGGCTCATTCTTTCGCATATTTCGCATACTTGTTGGCCAGATCCTGGGCGTTTTCTGGGTCGGATCACGTAGTAATGTGGCACCACACTCAAACAGTGAGCTAAACCTGGATTCAATCTATATTTTAGAGGATAACACCGGTTAGGTCAGGGTTAGGTCTGGTATTTGCCATCCCCTCCCTCATACTTTCGCATTTTTCGCATACTTGTTGGCCAGATCCTGGCCGTTTTCTGGGTTGGATCAGGTAGTAGCGTGGTACGGCACTGATACAGTGAAGTAATCCTGGATTCGATCTATATATTAGAGGGTAACACCGGTTAGGTTTGTGTTAGGTCTGGTATTTGCCATCATCTGGCTCATACTTTCGCATTTTTCGCATACTTGTTGGCCAGATCCAGGGTGTTTTCTGGTTTGGATCACGTAATAATGTGCTACCATACAGCCACATGAGTTAAACCTGGATCCAATCTATATTTTAGAGCATAACACCGGTAAGGCCAGGGTTAGGTCTGGTATTTGCCATCATCTGGCTCATTCTTTCGCATTTTTCGCATACTTGTTGGCCAGATCCTGGGCGTTTTCTGGGTTGGATCAGGTAGTAGCGTGGTACGGCACTGATACAGTGAAGTAATCCTGGATTCGATCTATATATTAGAGGGTAACACCGGTTAGGTTTGTGTTAGGTCTGGTATTTGCCATCATTTGGCTCATGCTTTCGCATTCTTCGCATACTTGTTAGCCAGATCCTGGGCGTTTTCTGGTTTGGATCACGTAGTAATGTGGTACCACACTGAAACAGCGATTTAATCCTGGATTCAATCTATATTTTAGAGGATCACAGCGGTGAGGTCAGTGTTGGGTCTGGTATTTGCCATCGCCTGCCTCATACTTCCGCATTTCTCGCATACTTGTTGGCCAGATCCATGGCGTTTTCTGGTTTGGATCACGTAGTAATGTGGTACCACACTGAAACTGTGAGTTAATCCTGTATTCGATCTATGTATTAGAGGATAACACCGGTTAGGTCAGGGTTAGGTCTGGTATTTGCCATCCTCTGCCTCATACTTTCACATTTTTCGCATACTTGTTGGCCAGATCCATGGCGTTTTCAGGTTTGGATCACGTAGTAATGTGGTACCACACTGAAACAGTGAGTTAATCCTGGATTCGATCTATATATTAGAGGGTAACACCGGTTATGTTTGGCTTAGGTCTGGTATTTGCCATCATCTGCCTCATGCTTTCGCATTTTTCGCATACTTGTTGGCCAGATCCTGGGCGTTTTCTGGTTTGGATCACGTAGTAATGTGGTACCACTCTGAAACTGTGAGCTAAACCTGGATTCAATCTATATTTTAGAGGATAACACCGGTTAGGTCAGGGTTAGGTCTGGTATTTGCCATCATCCGGCTCATTCTTTCGCATATTTCGCATACTTGGTGGCCAGATCCTGGGCGTTTTCTGGTTTGGATCACGTAGTAATGTGGTACCACACTGAAACAGGGAGTTAATCCTGGATTCGAACTATATATTAGAGGGTAACACCGGTTAGGTTTGGGTTAGGTCTGGTATTTGCATTCACCTGGCTCATACCTTCGCATTTTTCGCATACTTGTTGGCCAGATCCTGGGCGTTTTCTGGGTTGGATCAGGTAGTAGCGTGGTACGGCACTGATACAGTGAAGTAATCCTGGATTCGATCTATATATTAGAGGATAACACCGGTTAGGTTTGTGTTAGGTCTGGTATTTGCCATCATTTGGCTCATGCTTTCGCATTCTTCGCATACTTGTTAGCCAGATCCTGGGCGTTTTCTGGTTTGGATCACGTAGTAATGTGGTACCACACTGAAACAGTGAGTTAATCCTGGATTCGATCTATATATTAGAGGGTAACACCGGTTATGTTTGGCTTAGGTCTGGTATTTGCCATCATCTGGCTCATGCTTTCGCATTTTTCACCTACTTGTTGGCCAGATCCTGGGCGTTTTCTGGGTCGGATCACGTAGTAATGTGGCACCACACTCAAACAGTGAGCTAAACCTGGATTCAATCTATATTTTAGAGGATAACACCGGTTAGGTCAGGGTTAGGTCTGGTATTTGCCATCATCTGCCTCATGCTTTCGCATTTTTCGCATACTTGTTGGCCAGATCCAGGGCGTTCTCTGGTTTGGATCACGTAGTAATGTGGTACCACACAGCCACATGAGTTAAACCTGGATTCAATCTATATTTTAGAGGATAACACCGGTTAGGTCATGGTTAGGTCTGGTATTCGCCATCCCCTGCCACATACTTTCGCATTTTTCGCATACTTGTTGGCCAGATCCAGCGCGTTTTCTAGTTTAGATCACGTAGTAATGTGGTACCACACTGAATGAGTGAGTTAATCCTGGATTCAATCTATATTTTAGAGGATAACACCGGTTAGGTCAGGGTTAGGTCTGGTATTTGCCATCCCCTGCCTGATACTTTCGCATTTTTCGCATACTTGTTGGCCAGATCCAGGGCGTTTTCTGGTTTGGATCACGTAATAATGTGGTACCACACTGAAACAGTGAGTTAATCCTGGATTCGATCTATATATTAGAGGGTAACACCGGTTAGGTCAGGGTTAGGCCTGGTATTTGTCATCATCCGGCTCATTCTTTCGCATATTTCGCATACTTGTTGGCCAGATCCTGGGCGTTTTCTGGGTCGGATCACGTAGTAATGTGGCACCACACTCAAACAGTGAGCTAAACCTGGATTCAATCTATATTTTAGAGGATAACACCGGTTAGGTCAGGGTTAGGTCTGGTATTTGCCATCCCCTGCCTCATACTTTCGCATTTTTCGCATACTTGTTGGCCAGATCCTGGGCGTTTTCTGGGTTGGATCAGGTAGTAGTGTGGTAACCCACTAAAACAGTGAAGTAATCCTGGATTCGATCTATATATTAGAGGGTAACACCGGTTAGGTTTGGGTTAGGTCTGGTATTTGCCATCATCTGGCTCATGCTTCCGCATTTTTCGCATACTTGTTGGCCAGATCCTGGGCGTTTTCTGGGATGGATCAGGTAGTAGTGTGGTACCGCACTGAAACAGTGAAGTAATCCTGGATTGGATCTATATATTAGAGGGTAACACCGGTTAGGTTTGGGTTAGGTCTGGTATTTGCCATCATCTGCCTCATGCTTTCGCATTTTTCGCATACTTGTTGGCCAGATCCAGGGCGTTCTCTGGTTTGGATCACGTAGTGTTGTGGTACCACTCTGAAACTGTGAGCTAAACCTGGATTCAATCTATATTTTAGAGGATAACACCGGTTAGGTCAGGGTTAGGTCTGGTATTTGCCATCATCTGCCTCATGCTTTCGCATTTTTCGCATACTTGTTGGCCAGATCCTGGGCGTTTTCTGGGTTAGATTGCGTAGTAATGTGGTACGACACTCAAGCAGTGAGTTAAACCTGGATTCAATCTATATTTTAGAGGATAACACCGCTTAGGTCAGTGTTAGGTCTGGTATTTGCCTTCTCCTGCCTCATACTTTCGCATTTTTCGCATACTTGTTTGTCAGATCCACGGGCGTTTTCTGGTTTGGATCACGTAGTAATGTGGAACCACACTGAAACAGTGAGTTAATCCTGGATTCGATCTATATATTAGAGGGTAACACCGGTTAGACTTGGGTTAGGTCTGGTATTTGCCATCATCTGGCACATACTTTCGCATTTTTCGCATACTTGTTGGCCAGATCCAGGGGGTTTTCTGGTTTGGATCACGTAATAATGTGCTACCACACAGCCACATGAGTTAAACCTGGATCCAATCTATATTTTAGAGCATAACACCGGTAAGGCCAGGGTTAGTTCTGGTATTTGCCATCATCTGGCTCATACTTTCGCATTTTTCACCTACTTGTTGGCCAGATACTGGGCGTTTTCTGGGTTGGATCACGTTGTAATGTGGAACCACAATGCCACATGAGTTTAACCTGGATTCAACCTATATTTTAGAGGATAACACCGGTTAGGTCAGGGTTAGGTCTGGTATTTGCCATCATCCGGCTCATTCTTTCGCATATTTCGCATACTTGGTGGCAGATCCTGGGCGTTTTCTGGTTTGGATCACGTAGTAATGTGGTACCACACTGAAACAGGGAGTTAATCCTGGATTCGAACTATATATTAGAGGGTAACACCGGTAAGGTTTGGGTTAGGTCTGGTATTTGCATTCATCTGGCTCATACCTTCGCATTTTTCGCATACTTGTTGGCCAGATCCTGGGCGTTTTCTGGGTTGGATCAGGTAGTAGCGTGGTACGGCACTGATACAGTGAAGTAATCCTGGATTCGATCTATATATTAGAGGGTAACACCGGTTAGGTTTGTGTTAGGTCTGGTATTTGCCATCATTTGGCTCATGCTTTCGCATTCTTCGCATACTTGTTAGCCAGATCCTGGGCGTTTTCTGGTTTGGATCACGTAGTAATGTGGTACCACACTGAAACAGCGATTTAATCCTGGATTCAATCTATATTTTAGAGGATCACAGCGGTGAGGTCAGGGTTGGGTCTGGTATTTGCCATCGCCTGCCTCATACTTCCGCATTTCTCGCATACTTGTTGGCCAGATCCATGGCGTTTTCTGGTTTGGATCACGTAGTAATGTGGTACCACACTGAAACTGTGAGTTAATCCTGTATTCGATCTATGTATTAGAGGGTAACACCGGTTAGGTCAGGGTTAGGCCTGGTATTTGTCCATCATCCAGCTCATTCTTTCGCATATTTCGCATACTTGTTGGCCAGATCCTGGGCGTTTCCTGGTTTGGACACGTAGTAATGTAGAACCACTCTGAAACTGTGAGTTAAACCTGAGTCAATCTATATTTTAGAGGATAACACCGGTTAGGTCAGGGTTAGGTCTGGTATTTGCCATCATCTGCCTCATGCTTTCGCATTTTTCACCTACTTGTTGGCCAGATCCTGGGCGTTTTCTGGGTCGGAACACGTAGTAATGTGGCACCACACTCAAACAGTGAGCTAAACCTGGATTCAATCTATATTTTAGAGGATAACACCGGTTAGGTCAGGGTTAGGTCTGGTATTTGCCATCCTCTGCCTCATACTTTCACATTTTTCGCATACTTGTTGGTCAGATCCAGGGCGTTTTCAGGTTTGGATCACGTAATAATGTGGTACCACACTGAAACAGTGAGTTAATCCTGGATTCGATCTATATATTAGAGGGTAACACCGGTTAGGTCAGGGTTAGGCCTGGTATTTGTCATCATCCGGCTCATGCTTTCGCATTTTTCACCTACTTGTTGGCCAGATCCTGGGCGTTTTCTGGGTCGGATCACGTAGTAATGTGGCACCACACTCAAACAGTGAGCTAAACCTGGATTCAATCTATATTTTAGAGGATAACACCGGTTAGGTCAGGGTCAGGTCTGGTATTTGCCATCCCCTGCCTCATACTTTCGCATTTTTCGCATACTTGTTGGCCAGATCCTGGGCGTTTTCTGGGTTGGATCAGGTAGTAGTGTGGTAACCCACTAAAACAGTGAAGTAATCCTGGATTCGATCTATATATTAGAGGGTAACACCGGTTAGGTTTGGGTTAGGTCTGGTATTTGCCATCATCTGGCTCATGCTTCCGCATTTTTCGCATACTTGTTGGCCAGATCCTGGGCGTTTTCTGGGATGGATCAGGTAGTAGTGTGGTACCGCACTGAAACAGTGAAGTAATCCTGGATTGGATCTATATATTAGAGGGTAACACCGGTTAGGTTTGGGTTAGGTCTGGTATTTGCCATCATCTGCCTCATGCTTTCGCATTTTTCGCATACTTGTTGGCCAGATCCAGGGCGTTCTCTGGTTTGGATCACGTAGTGTTGTGGTACCACTCTGAAACTGTGAGCTAAACCTGGATTCAATCTATATTTTAGAGGATAACACCGGTTAGGTCAGGGTTAGGTCTGGTATTTGACATCATCTGCCTCATGCTTTCGCATTTTTCGCATACTTGTTGGCCAGATCCTGGGCGTTTTCTGGGTTAGATTACGTAGTAATGTGGTACGACACTCAAGCAGTGAGTTAAACCTGGATTCAATCTATATTTTAGAGGATAACACCGCTTAGGTCAGTGTTAGGTCTGGTATTTGCCTTCTCCTGCCTCATACTTTCGCATTTTTCGCATACTTGTTTGTCAGATCCACGGGCGTTTTCTGGTTTGGATCACGTAGTAATGTGGAACCACACTGAAACAGTGAGTTAATCCTGGATTCGATCTATATATTAGAGGGTAACACCGGTTAGGCTTGGGTTAGGTCTGGTATTTGCCATCATCTGGCTCATACTTTCGCATTTTTCGCATACTTGTTGGCCAGATCCAGGGTGTTTTCTGGTTTGGATCACGTAATAATGTGCTACCACACAGCCACATGAGTTAAACCTGGATCCAATCTATATTTTAGAGCATAACACCGGTAAGGCCAGGGTTAGTTCTGGTATTTGCCATCATCTGGCTCATACTTTCGCATTTTTCACCTACTTGTTGGCCAGATACTGGGCGTTTTCTGGGTTGGATCACGTTGTAATGTGGAACCACAATGCCACATGAGTTTAACCTGGATTCAACCTATATTTTAGAGGATAACACCGGTTAGGTCAGGGTTAGGTCTGGTATTTGCCATCATCCGGCTCATTCTCTCGCATATTTCGCATACTTGGTGGCCAGATCCTGGGCGTTTTCTGGTTTGGATCACGTAGTATTGTGGTACCACACTGAAACAGGGAGTTAATCCTGGATTCGAACTATATATTAGAGGGTAACACCGGTTAGGTTTGGGTTAGGTCTGGTATTTGCATTCATCTGGCTCATACCTTCGCATTTTTCGCATACTTGTTGGCCAGATCCTGGGCGTTTTCTGGGTTGGATCAGGTAGTAGCGTGGTACGGCACTGATACAGTGAAGTAATCCTGGATTCGATCTATATATTAGAGGGTAACACCGGTTAGGTTTGTGTTAGGTCTGGTATTTGCCATCATTTGGCTCATGCTTTCGCATTCTTCGCATACTTGTTAGCCAGATCCTGGGCGTTTTCTGGTTTGGATCACGTAGTAATGTGGTACCACACTGAAACAGCGATTTAATCCTGGATTCAATCTATATTTTAGAGGATCACAGCGGTGAGGTCAGGGTTGGGTCTGGTATTTGCCATCGCCTGCCTCATACTTCCGCATTTCTCGCATACTTGTTGGCCAGATCCATGGCGTTTTCTGGTTTGGATCACGTTGTAATGTGGTACCACACTGAAACTGTGAGTTAATCCTGTATTCGATCTATGTATTAGAGGGTAACACCGGTTAGGTCAGGGTTAGGCCTGGTATTTGTCCATCATCCGGCTCATTCTTTCGCATATTTCGCATACTTGTTGGCCAGATCCTGGGCGTTTCCTGGTTTGGACACGTAGTAATGTAGAACCACTCTGAAACTGTGAGTTAAACCTGAGTCAATCTATATTTTAGAGGATAACACCGGTTAGGTCAGGGTTAGGTCTGGTATTTGCCATCATCTGCCTCATGCTTTCGCATTTTTCGCATACTTGTTGGCAAGATCCTGTGCGTTTTCTGGGTTAGATTACGTAATAATGTGGTACCACACTGAAACAGTGAGTTAATCCTGGATTCTATCTATATATTAGAGGGTAACACCGGTTAGGTCAGGGTTAGGCCTGGTATTTGTCATCATCCGGCTCATTCTTTCGCATAATTCGCATACTTGTTGGCCAGATCCTGGGCGTTTTCTGGGTTGGATCAGGTAGTAGTGTGGTAACCCACTAAAACAGTGAAGTAATCCTGGATTCGATCTATATATTAGAGGGTAACACCGGTTAGATTGGGGTTAGGTCTGGTATTTGCCATCATCTGGCTCATGCTTCCGCATTTTTCGCATACTTGTTGGCCAGATCCAGGGCGTTCTCTGGTTTGGATCACGTAGTGTTGTGGTACCACTCTGAAACTGTGAGCTAAACCTGGATTCAATCTATATTTTAGAGGATAACACCGGTTAGGTCATGGTTAGGTCTGGTATTCGCCATCCCCTGCCACATACTTTCGCATTTTTCGCATACTTGTTGGCCAGATCCAGCGCGTTTTCTAGTTTAGATCACGTAGTAATGTGGTACCACACTGAATGAGTGAGTTAATCCTGGATTCAATCTATATTTTAGAGGATAACACCGGTTAGGTCAGGGTTAGGTCTGGTATTTGCCATCCCCTGCCTCATACTTTCGCATTTTTCGCATACTTGTTGGCCAGATCCTGGGCGTTTTCTGGGTTGGATCAGGTAGTAGTGTGGTAACCCACTAAAACAGTGAAGTAATCCTGGATTCGATCTATATATTAGAGGGTAACACCGGTTAGGTTTGGGTTAGGTCTGGTATTTGCCATCATCTGGCTCATGCTTCCGCATTTTTCGCATACTTGTTGGCCAGATCCTGGGCGTTTTCTGGGATGGATCAGGTAGTAGTGTGGTACCGCACTGAAACAGTGAAGTAATCCTGGATTGGATCTATATATTAGAGGGTAACACCGGTTAGGTTTGGGTTAGGTCTGGTATTTGCCATCATCTGCCTCATGCTTTCGCATTTTTCGCATACTTGTTGGCCAGATCCAGGGCGTTCTCTGGTTTGGATCACGTAGTGTTGTGGTACCACTCTGAAACTGTGAGCTAAACCTGGATTCAATCTATATTTTAGAGGATAACACCGGTTAGGTCAGGGTTAGGTCTGGTATTTGCCATCATCTGCCTCATGCTTTCGCATTTTTCGCATACTTGTTGGCCAGATCCTGGGCGTTTTCTGGGTTAGATTACGTAGTAATGTGGTACGACACTCAAGCAGTGAGTTAAACCTGGATTCAATCTATATTTTAGAGGATAACACCGCTTAGGTCAGTGTTAGGTCTGGTATTTGCCTTCTCCTGCCTCATACTTTCGCATTTTTCGCATACTTGTTTGTCAGATCCACGGGCGTTTTCTGGTTTGGATCACGTAGTAATGTGGAACCACACTGAAACAGTGAGTTAATCCTGGATTCGATCTATATATTAGAGGGTAACACCGGTTAGGCTTGGGTTAGGTCTGGTATTTGCCATCATCTGGCTCATACTTTCGCATTTTTCGCATACTTGTTGGCCAGATCCAGGGTGTTTTCTGGTTTGGATCACGTAATAATGTGCTACCACACAGCCACATGAGTTAAACCTGGATCCAATCTATATTTTAGAGCATAACACCGGTAAGGCCAGGGTTAGTTCTGGTATTTGCCATCATCTGGCTCATACTTTCGCATTTTTCACCTACTTGTTGGCCAGATACTGGGCGTTTTCTGGGTTGGATCACGTTGTAATGTGGAACCACAATGCCACATGAGTTTAACCTGGATTCAACCTATATTTTAGAGGATAACACCGGTTAGGTCAGGGTTAGGTCTGGTATTTGCCATCATCCGGCTCATTCTTTCGCATATTTCGCATACTTGGTGGCCAGATCCTGGGCGTTTTCTGGTTTGGATCACGTAGTATTGTGGTACCACACTGAAACAGGGAGTTAATCCTGGATTCGAACTATATATTAGAGGGTAACACCGGTTAGGTTTGGGTTAGGTCTGGTATTTGCATTCATCTGGCTCATACCTTCGCATTTTTCGCATACTTGTTGGCCAGATCCTGGGCGTTTTCTGGGTTGGATCAGGTAGTAGCGTGGTACGGCACTGATACAGTGAAGTAATCCTGGATTCGATCTATATATTAGAGGGTAACACCGGTTAGGTTTGTGTTAGGTCTGGTATTTGCCATCATTTGGCTCATGCTTTCGCATTCTTCGCATACTTGTTAGCCAGATCCTGGGCGTTTTCTGGTTTGGATCACGTAGTAATGTGGTACCACACTGAAACAGCGATTTAATCCTGGATTCAATCTATATTTTAGAGGATCACAGCGGTGAGGTCAGGGTTGGGTCTGGTATTTGCCATCGCCTGCCTCATACTTCCGCATTTCTCGCATACTTGTTGGCCAGATCCTGGGCGTTTTCTGGTTTGGATCACGTAGTAATGTGGTACCACACTGAAACTGTGAGTTAATACTGTATTCGATCTATGTATTAGAGGGTAACACCGGTTAGGTCAGGGTTAGGCCTGGTATTTGTCCATCATCCGGCTCATTCTTTCGCATATTTCGCATACTTGTTGGCCAGATCCTGGGCGTTTCCTGGTTTGGACACGTAGTAGTGTAGAACCACTCTGAAACTGTGAGTTAAACCTGAGTCAATCTATATTTTAGAGGATAACACCGGTTAGGTCAGGGTTAGGTCTGGTATTTGCCATCATCTGCCTCATGCTTTCGCATTTTTCACCTACTTGTTGGCCAGATCCTGGGCGTTTTCTGGGTCGGATCACGTAGTAATGTGGCACCACACTCAAACAGTGAGCTAAACCTGGATTCAATCTATATTTTAGAGGATAACACCGGTTAGGTCAGGGTTAGGTCTGGTATTTGCCATCCTCTGCCTCATACTTTCACATTTTTCGCATACTTGTTGGCCAGATCCAGGGCGTTTTCAGGTTTGGATCACGTAGTAATGTGGTACCACACTGAAACAGTGAGTTAATCCTGGATTCGATCTATATATTAGAGGGTAACACCGGTTATGTTTGGCTTAGGTCTGGTATTTGCCATCATCTGGCTCATGCTTTCGCATTTTTCACCTACTTGTTGGCCAGATCCTGGGCGTTTTCTGGGTCGGATCACGTAGTAATGTGGCACCACACTCAAACAGTGAGCTAAACCTGGATTCAATCTATATTTTAGAGGATAACACCGGTTAGGTCAGGGTAAGGTCTGGTATTTGCCATCATCTGCCTCATGCTTTCGCATTTTTCGCATACTTGTTGGCCAGATCCAGGGCGTTCTCTGGTTTGGATCACGTAGTAATGTGGTACCACACAGCCACATGAGTTAAACCTGGATTCAATCTATATTTTAGAGGATAACACCGGTTAGGTCATGGTTAGGTCTGGTATTCGCCATCCCCTGCCACATACTTTCGCATTTTTCGCATACTTGTTGGCCAGATCCAGCGCGTTTTCTAGTTTAGATCACGTAGTAATGTGGTACCACACTGAATGAGTGAGTTAATCCTGGATTCAATCTATATTTTAGAGGATAACACCGGTTAGGTCAGGGTTAGGTCTGGTATTTGCCATCCCCTGCCTCATACTTTCGCATTTTTCGCATACTTGTTGGCCAGATCCAGGGCGTTTTCTGGTTTGGATCACGTAATAATGTGGTACCACACTGAAACAGTGAGTTAATCCTGGATTCTATCTATATATTAGAGGGTAACACCGGTTAGGTCAGGGTTAGGCCTGGTATTTGTCATCATCCGGCTCATTCTTTCGCATAATTCGCATACTTGTTGGCCAGATCCTGGGCGTTTTCTGGGTTGGATCAGGTAGTAGTGTGGTAACCCACTAAAACAGTGAAGTAATCCTGGATTCGATCTATATATTAGAGGGTAACACCGGTTAGGTTGGGGTTAGGTCTGGTATTTGCCATCATCTGGCTCATGCTTCCGCATTTTTCGCATACTTGTTGGCCAGATCCTGGGCGTTTTCTGGGATGGATCATGTAGTAGTGTGGTACCGCACTGAAACAGTGAAGTAATCCTGGATTGGATCTATATATTAGAGGTTAACACCGTTTAGGTTTGGGTTAGATGTGGAATTTGCCATCATCTGGCTCATGCTTCCGCATTTTTCGCATACTTGGTGGCCAGATCCAGGGCGTTTTCTGGTTTGGATCACGCAGTAATGTGGTACCACACTGAAGCAGTGAGTTTATCTTGCATTCAATCTATATTTTGGAGGATGACACCGGTTAGGTCAGGGTTAGGTCTGGTATTTGCCATCATCTGGCTCATACTTTCGCATTTTTCGCATACTTATTGGCCAGATCCTGGGCGTTTTGTGGTTTGGATCACGTAGTCATGTGGTACCACACTGAAACAGTGAGTTAATCCTGGATTCGATCTAATTTTAGAGGATAACACCGGTTAGGCCAGGGTTAGGTCTGGTATTTGCCATCATCTGGCTCATAATTTGCATTTTTCGCATACTTTTCGGCCAGATCCTGAGCCTTTTCTGGGTTGGATCACGTAGTAGTGTGATGCCACACTGAAACAGTGAATTAATCCTCTATTCAATCTATATGTTACATGATAACACCGGTTAGGTCAGGGTTAGGTCTGGTATTTGCAATCGCCTGCCTCATGCTTTCGCATTTTTCGCATACTTGTTGGCCAGATCCTGGGCGTTATCTGGTTTGGATCACGTAGTAATGTGGTACCACACTGAAACAGTGAGTTAATCCTGGATTCGATCTATGTATTAGAGTGTAACACCGGTTAGGTTTGGGTTAGGTCTGCTGGTTGCCATCATCTGTGCTCATACTTTCGCATTTTTCGCATACTTGTTGGCCAGATCCAGGGCGTTTTCTGGTTTGGATCACGTAGTAATGTGGTACCACACTGCCACATGAGTTAAACCTGGATTCTATCTATATTTTAGAGGATAACACCGGTTAGGTCAGGGTTAGGTCTGGTATCAGCCATCGTCTGCCCCATGCATTCGCATTTTTCGCATACTTGTTGGCCAGATCCATCGCGTTTTCTGGTTTGGATCACGTAGTAATGTGGTACCACACTGAAACAGTGAGTTAATCCTGGATTCAATCTATATTATAGAGGATAACAACGATTAGGTATGGGTTAGGTCTGGTATTTGCCATCATCCGACTCATGCTCTCGCATTTTTCGCATACTTATTGGCCAGATCCTGGGCGTTTTCTGGTTTGGATCACGTAGTAATGTGGTTCCACACATTAACAGTGAGTTAAACCTGGATACAATCTATATTTTAGAGGATAACACCGGTTAGGCCAGGGATAGGTCTGGTATTTGCCATCATCTGGCTCAAACTTTCGCATTTTTCGCATACTTGTTGGCCAGATCCTAGGCGTTTTCTGGGTTGGATCAGGTAGTAGTGTGGTAACCCACTAAAACAGTGAAGTAATCCTGGATTCGATCTATATATTAGAGGGTAACACCGGTTAGGTTTGGGTTAGGTCTGGTATTTGCCATCATCTGGCTCATGCTTCCGCATTTTTCGCATACTTGTTGGCCAGATCCTGGGCGTGTTCTGGGTTGGATCAGGTAGTAATGTGGTGCCGCACTGAAACAGTGAAGTAATCCTGGATTGGATCTATATATTAGAGGGTAACACCGTTTAGGTTTGGGTTAGATGTGGAATTTGCCATCATCTGGCTCATGCTTCCGCATTTTTCGCATACTTGGTGGCCAGATCCAGGGCGTTTTCTGGTTTGGATAACGCAGTAATGTGGTACCACACTGAAACAGTGAGTTAATCTTGGATTCAATCTATATTTTAGAGGATAACACCGGTTAGGTCAGGGTTAGGTCTGGTATTAGCCATCATCTGGCCCATACTTTCGCATTTTTCGCATACTTGTTGGCCAGATACTGGGCGTTTTCTGGTTCGGATTACGTAGTAATGTAGAACCACTCTGATACAGTGAGGTAAACCTGGATTCAGTCTATATTTTAGAGGATAACACCGGTTAGGTCAGGGTTAGGTCTGGTATTTGCCATCGTCTGCCTCATAGTTTCGCATTTTTCGCATACTTGTTGGCCAGATCCTGGGCTGTTTTCTGGTTTGGGTCACGTGGTAATGTGGTGCCACACTGCAACAGTGAGTTAAACCTGTATTCAATCTATATTTTAGAGGGTAACACCGGTTAGGTTTGGGTTAGGTCTGGTATTTGCCATCATCCGGCTCATACTTTCGCATTTTTCGCATACTGGTTGGCCAGATCCAGGGTGTTTTCTGGTTTGGATCACGTAGTCATGTGGTACCACACTGAAACAGTGAGTTAATCCTGGATTCGATCTAATTTTAGAGGATAACACCGGTTAGGCCAGGGTTAGGTCTGGTATTTGCCATCATCTGGCTCATACTTTCGCATTTTTCGCATACTTTTTGGCCAGATCCTGGGCCTTTTCTGGGTTGGATCACGTAGTAGTGCGATGCCACACTGAAACAGTGAGTTAATCCTGGATTCGATCTAATTTTAGAGGATAACACCGGTTAGGCCAGGGTTAGGTCTGGTATTTGCCATCATCTGGCTCATACTTTCGCATATTTCGCATACTTGTTGGCCAGATCCTGGGCGTTTTCTGGTTTGGATCACGTAGTAATGTGGCACCACACTGCAACCGTGAGTTAAACCTGGATTCAATCTATATTTTAGAGCATAACACCGGTTAGGTTAGGGTTAGGTCTGGTATTTGCCATCATCCGGCTCATACCTTCGCATTTTTCGCATACTTGTGGGCCAGATCCTGGGCGTTTTCTGGGTTGGATCAGGTAGTAGTGTGGTACGGCACTGAAAGAGTGAAGTAATCCTGGATTCGATCTATATATTTGTGGGTAGCACCGGTTAGGTTTGGGTTAGGTCTGGAATTTGCCATCATCTGGCTCATACCTTCGCATTTTTCGCATACTTTTTGGCCAGATCCTGGGCGTTTCCTGGGTTGAATCACGTAGTAATGTGGTAGCACACTCAAACAGTGAGTTAATCCTGGATTCAATCTATATTTTAGAGGATAACAGCGGTTAGGTCAGGGTTAGGTCTGGTATTTGCCATCATCTGGCCCATACTTTCGCATTTTTCGCATACTTGTTGGCCAGATCCTGGGCGTTTTCCGGTTTGGGTCACGTAGTAATGTGGTACCACACTGCAACAGTGAGTTAAACCTGGATTCAATCTGTATTTTAGAGGATAACACCGGTTAGGTCAGGGTTAGGTCTGGTATTTGCCATTATCTGGCTCATACTTTCGCCTTTTTCACCTACTTGTTGGCCTGATCCTGGGCGTTTTCTGGGTTGGATCACGTAGTAATGTGGTACCACACCGCCACATGAGTTAAACCTGGATTCAATCTATATTTTAGTGGATAACACCGGTTAGGTCAGAGTTAGGTCTGTTATTTGCCATCATCCGGCTAATACTTTCGCATTTTTCGCATACTTGTTTGCCAGATCCTGGGCGTTTTCTGGTTTGGGTCACGTAGTAATGTGGAGCCACTCTCAAACATTGAGTTAAACCTGGATTCAATCTATATTCTGGAGGATAACACCGGTTAGGTCAGGGTTAGGTCTGGTATTTGCCTTCATCTGTCTCATACTTTCGCATTTTTTGCATACTTGTTGGCCAGATCCTGGGCGTTTTCAGGTTTGGGTCACGTAGTAATGTGGAGCCACTCTCAAACATTGAGTTAAAACTGGATTCAATCTATATTCTGGAGGATAACACCGGTTAGGTTTGGGTTAGGTCTGGTATTTGCCATCATCCGGCTCATACTTTCGCATTTTTCACATACTTGTTGGCCAGATCCTGGGCGTTTTCTGGGTTGTATCAGATAGTAGTGTGGTACCGCACTGAAGCAGTGAAGTAATCCTGGATTCAATCTATATTTTAGAGGATAACACCGGTTAGGTCAGGGTTAGGTCTGGTATTTGCCATCATCTGTCACATACTTTCGCATTTTTCACCTACTTGTTGGCCTGATCCTGGGCGTTTTCTGGGTTGGATCACGTAGTAGTGTGGCACCACACTCAAACAGTGAGTTAAACCTGGATGCAATCTATATTTCAGAGGATAACACCGGTTAGGTCAGGGTTAGGTCTGGTATTTGCCATCATCCAGCTGATACTTTCGCATTTTTCGTATACTTGTTGGCCAGATCCTGGGCGTTTTCTGGTTTGGGTCAGGTAGTAATGTGGAGCCACTCTCAAACATTGAGTTAAACCTGGATTCAATCTATATTTTGGAGGATAACACCGGTTAGGTTTGGGTTAGGTCTGGTATTTGCCATCATCCGGCTCATACTTTCGCATTATTCGCATACTTGTTGGCCAGATCCTGGGCGTTTTCTGGGTTGGATCAGGTAGTAGCGCGGTACCGCACTGAAAGAGTGATGTAATCTTGGATTCGATCTATATATTAGAGGATAACACCGGTTAGGTCAGGGTTAGGTCTGGTATTTGCCATCATCCGGCTCATACTTTCGCATTTTTCGCATACTTGTTGGCCAGATCCTGGGCGCTTTCTGGGTTGGATCAGGTAGTAGTGTGGTACCGTACTGAAAGTGTGAACTAATCCTGGATTCGATCTATATATTAGAGGGTAACACCGGTTAGCTTTGGGTTAGGTCTGGAATTTGCCATCACGTGGCTCATACTTTCGCATTTTTCGCATACTTTTTTGGCCAGATCCTGGGCGTTTTCTGGGTTGGATCACGTAGTAGTGTGATGCCACACTGAAACAGTGAATTAATCCTGGATTCGATCTATATATTAGAGGGTAACACCGGTTAGGTTTGGGTTAGGTCTGGTATTTGATATTACCTGGCCCATACTTTCGCATATTTCGTATAAATGTTGGCCAGATCCTGGGCTTTTTCTGGTATGGATCACGTAATAATGTGGTACCACAATGAAACAGCGGGTTAAACCGGGATCCGATCAATTCTTTAGAGGATAATACCGATTAGGTCTGGGTCAGGTCGGGGATTCGCCATCATCTCGCTCATACTTTCACCTTTTTCGCATAATTGTGGGCCAAATGCTGGCTTTTTCTGGTTTGGATCACGTTGTAATGTGGTACCGCACTGAAACAGCGAGATAATCCTGGATTCGATCTATATATTAGAGGGTAACACCGGTTAGGTCAGGGTTAGGTCTGGTATTTGCCATCATCCGGCTCATACTTTCGCATATTTCGCATACTTGTTGGCCAGATCCAGGGCTTTTTCTGGTTTGGGTCACGTAGTAATGTGGTACCACAATGAAACAGCGGGTTAAACCGGTGTCCGATCAATTCTTTAGAGGATAACACCGGTTAGGCCTGGGTCAGGTCTGGGATTCGCCATCATCTCGCTCATACTTTCACCTTTTTCGCATAATTGTTGGCGAAATGCTGGCTTTTCCTGGTTTGGATCTCTTAGTAATGTGGTACCACACTGAAACAGTGAGATAATCCTGGATTCGATCTATATATTAGAGGGTAACACCGGTTAGGTTTGGGTTAGGTCTGGTATTTGCCATCATCTGGTTCATACTCTCGCATTTTTCGCATACTTGTTGTCCAGATCCTGGGCGTTTTCTGGGTTGCATCAGGTAGTAGTGTGGTACCGAACTGAAACAGTGAATCAATCCTGTAATTCGAGCTATATATTGGAGGGTAACACCGGTTAGGTCAGGGTTAGGTCTGGTATTTGCCATCATCTGGCTCATACTTTCGCATTTTTCGCATACTTGTTGGGCACATCCTGAGCGTTTTCTGGTTTGGGTCACGTAGTAATATGGCGCCACACACAAACATTGAGTTAAACCTGGATTCAATCTATATTTTAGAGGATAACACCTGTTAGGTCAGGGTTAGGTCTGGTATTTGCCATCATCCGGCTCATACTTTCGCATTTTTCACATACTTCTTGGCCAGATCCTGGGCGTTTTCTGGGTTGCATCAGGTAGTAGTATGGTACCGAACTGAAACACTGAAGTAATCCTGTAATTCGATCTATATATTGGAGGGTAACACTGGTTAGGTCAGGGTTAGGTCTGGTATTTGCCATCATCTGGCACATACTTTCGCATTTTTCGCATAGTTGTTGGCCAGATCCTGAGCGTTTTCTGGTTTGGATCACGTAGTAATATGGTACCACCCTGAAACAGTGAGTTAATCCTGGATTCAATCTATATTTTAGAGGATAACAGCGGTTAGGTCAGGGTTAGGTCTGGTATTTGCCATCATCTGTCTCATACTTTCGCATCTTTCCCATACTTGTTGGCCAGATCCTGGGCCTTTTCTTGGTTGGATCAGGTAGTAATGTAGAACCACTCTGAAACAGTGAGTTAAACCTGGATTCAATCTATATTTTAGAGGATAACACCGGTTAGGACAGGGTTAGGTCTGGTATTTGCCATCATCTGTCTCATACTTTCGCATTTTTCGCATACTTGTTGGCCAGATCCAGGGCTTTTTCTGGTTTGGATCACGTAGTAATGTGGTACCACACTGAAACAGTGAATTAATCCTGGATTCGATCTATATATTAGAGGGTAACACCGGTTAGGTTTGGGTTAGGTCTGGTATTTGATATTACCTGGCCCATACTTTCGCATATTTCGTATAAATGTTGGCCAGATCCTGGGCTTTTTCTGGTATGGATCACGTGGTAATGTGGTACCACAATGAAAGAGCGGGTTAAACCGGGGTGCGATCAATTCTTTAGAGGATAACACCGGTTAGGTCTGGGTCAGGTCAGGGATTCGTCATCATCTCGCTCATACTTTCACCTTTTTCGCATAATTGACGGCCAAATGCTGGCTTTTTCTGGTTTGGATCACGTATTAATGTGGTACCACACTGAAACAGTGAGATCATCCTGGATTCGACCTATATATTAGAGGGTAACACCGGTTAGGTCAGGATTAGATCTGGTATTTGCCATCATCCGGCTCATACTTTCGCATTTTTCGCATACTTGTTGGCCAGATCCGGGGCGTTTTCTGGGTTGTATCAGATAGTAGTGTGGTACCGCACTGAAGCAGTGAAGTAATCCTGGATTCAATCTATATTTTAGAGGATAACACCGGTTAGGTCAGGGTTAGGTCTGGTATTTGCCATCATCTGTCACATACTTTCGCATTTTTCACCTACTTGTTGGCCAGATACTGGGCGTTTTCTGGGTTGGATCACGTAGTAGTGTGGCACCACACTCAAACAGTGAGTTAAACCTGGATGCAATCTATATTTCAGAGGATAACACCGGTTAGGTCAGGGTTAGGTCTGGTATTTGCCATCATCCAGCTCATACTTTCGCATTTTTCGTATACTTGTTGGCCAGATCCTGGGCGTTTTCTGGTTTGGATCAGGTAGTAATGTGGAGCCACTCTCAAACATTGAGTTAAACCTGGATTCAATCTATATTTTGGAGGATAACACCAGTTAGGTCAGGGTTAGGTCTGGTATTTGCCTTTATCTGGCTCATACTTTCGCCTTTTTCACCTACTTGTTGGCCTGATCCTGGGCGTTTTCTGGGTTGGATCACGTAGTAATGTGGTACCACAATGAAACAGTGGGTTAAACCAGGATTCAATCTATATTTTAGAGGATAACACCGGTTAGGTTTGGGTTAGGTCTGGTATTTGCCGTCATCCGGCTCATACTTTCGCATTTTTCGCATACTTGTTGGCCAGATCCTGGGCGTTTTCTGGGTTGGATCAGGTAGTAGTGTGGTACCGCACTGAAGCAGTGAAGTAATCCTGGATTCAATCTATATTTTAGAGGATAACACCGGTTAGGTCAGGGTTAGGTCTGGTATTTGCCATCATCTGTCACATACTTTCGCATTTTTCACCTACTTGTTGGCCAGATACTGGGCGTTTTCTGGGTTGGATCACGTAGTAGTGTGGCACCACACTCAAACAGTGAGTTAAACCTGGATGCAATCTATATTTCAGAGGATAACACCGGTTAGGTCAGGGTTAGGTCTGGTATTTGCCATCATCCAGCTCATACTTTCGTATTTTTCGCATACTTGTTGGCCAGATCCAGGGCTTTTTCTGGTTTGGATCACGTAGTAATGTGGTACCACACTGAAACAGTGAATTAATCCTGGATTCGATCTATATATTAGAGGGTAACACCGGTTAGGTTTGGGTTAGGTCTGGTATTTGATATTACCTGGCCCATACTTTCGCATATTTCGTATAAATGTTGGCCAGATCCTGGGCTTTTTCTGGTATGGATCACGTGGTAATGTGGTACCACAATGAAAGAGCGGGTTAAACCGGGGTCCGATCAATTCTTTAGAGGATAACACCGGTTAGGTCTGGGTCAGGTCTGGGATTCGTCATCATCTCGCTCATACTTTCACCTTTTTCGCATAATTGTTGGCCAAATGCTGACTTTTTCTGGTTTTGATCACGTAGTAATGTGGTACCACACTGAAACAGTGAGATCATCCTGGATTCGACCTATATATTAGAGGGTAACACCGGTTAGGTCAGGATTAGATCTGGTATTTGCCATCATCCGGCTCATACTTTCGCATTTTTCGCATACTTGTTGGCCAGATCCGGGGCGTTTTCTGGGTTGTATCAGATAGTAGTGTGGTACCGCACTGAAGCAGTGAAGTAATCCTGGATTCAATCTATATTTTAGAGGATAACACCGGTTAGGTCAGGGTTAGGTCTGGTATTTGCCATCATCTGTCACATACTTTCGCATTTTTCACCTACTTGTTGGCCAGATACTGGGCGTTTCCTGGGTTGGATCACGTAGTAGTGTGGCACCACACTCAAACAGTGAGTTAAACCTGGATGCAATCTATATTTCAGAGGATAACACCGGTTAGGTCAGGGTTAGGTCTGGTATTTGCCATCATCCAGCTCATACTTTCGCATTTTTCGCATACTTGTTGGCCAGATCCAGGGCTTTTTCTGGTTTGGATCACGTAGTAATGTGGTACCACACTGAAACAGTGAATTAATCCTGGATTCGATCTATATATTAGAGGGTAACACCGGTTAGGTTTGGGTTAGGTCTGGTATTTGATATTACCTGGCCCATACTTTCGCATATTTCGTATAAATGTTGGCCAGATCCTGGGCTTTTTCTGGTATGGATCACGTGGTAATGTGGTACCACAATGAAAGAGCGGGTTAAACCGGGGTCCGATCAATTCTTTAGAGGATAACACCGGTTAGGTCTGGGTCAGGTCTGGGATTCGTCATCATCTCGCTCATACTTTCACCTTTTTCGCATAATTGTTGGCCAAATGCTGGCTTTTTCTGGTTTGGATCACGTAGTAATGTGGTACCACACTGAAACAGTGAGTTAATCCTGGATTCGATCTATATATTAGAGGGTACCACCGGTTAGGTTGGGGTTAGGTCTGGTATTTGCCACCATCTGGCTCATGCTGTCGCATATTTCGCAAAATTCTTGGCCAGATCCTGGGCGTTTTCTGGTTTGGATCACGTAGTAATGTGGTACCACACTGAAACACTGAGATCATCCTGGATTCGACCTATATATTAAAGGGTAACACCGGTTAGGTCAGGATTAGATCTGGTATTTGCCATCATCCGGCTCATACTTTCGCATTTTTCGCATACTTGTTGGCCAGATCCGGGGCGTTTTCTGGGTTGTATCAGATAGTAGTGTGGTACCGCACTGAAGCAGTGAAGTAATCCTGGATTCAATCTATATTTTAGAGGATAACACCGGTTAGGTCAGGGTTAGGTCTGGTATTTGCCATCATCTGTCACATACTTTCGCATTTTTCACCTACTTGTTGGCCAGATACTGGGCGTTTTCTGGGTTGGATCACGTAGTAGTGTGGCACCACACTCAAACAGTGAGTTAAACCTGGATGCAATCTATATTTCAGAGAATAACACCGGTTAGGTCAGGGTTAGGTCTGGTATTTGCCGTCATCCAGCTCATACTTTCGCATTCTTCGTATACTTGTTGGCCAGATCCTGGGCGTTTTCTGGTTTGGGTCAGGTAGTAATGTGGAGCCACTCTCAAACATTGAGTTAAACCTGGATTCAATCTATATTTTGGAGGATAACACCGGTTAGGTCAGGGTTAGGTCTGGTATTTGCCTTTATCTGGCTCATACTTTCGCCTTTTTCACCTACTTGTTGGCCTGATCCTGGGCGTTTTCTGGGTTGGATCACGTAGTAATGTGGTACCACAATGAAACAGTGGGTTAAACCAGGATTCAATCTATATTTTTGAGGATAACACCGGTTAGGTTTGGGTTAGGTCTGGTATTTGCCATCATCCGGCTCATACTTTCGCATTTTTCGCATACTTGATGGCCAGATCCTGGGCGTTTTCTGGGATGGATCAGGTAGTGGTGCGGTACCGCACTGAAAGAGTGAAGTAATCTTGGATTCGATCTATATATTAGAGGGTAACACCGGTTAGGTTTGGGTTAGGTCTGGTATTTGATATTACCTGGCCCATACTTTCGCATATTTCGTATAAATGTTGGCCAGATCCTGGGCTTTTTCTGGTATGGATCACGTGGTAATGTGGTACCACAATGAAAGAGCGGGTTAAACCGGGGTGCGATCAATTCTTTAGAGGATATCACCGGTTAGGTCTGGGTCAGGTCAGGGATTCGTCATCATCTCGCTCATACTTTCACCTTTTTCGCATAATTGACGGCCAAATGCTGGCTTTTTCTGGTTTGGATCACGTATTAATGTGGTACCACACTGAAACAGTGAGATCATCCTGGATTCGACCTATATATTAGAGGGTAACACCGGTTAGGTCAGGATTAGATCTGGTATTTGCCATCATCCGGCTCATACTTTCGCATTTTTCGCATACTTGTTGGCCAGATCCGGGGCGTTTTCTGGGTTGTATCAGATAGTAGTGTGGTACCGCACTGAAGCAGTGAAGTAATCCTGGATTCAATCTATATTTTAGAGGATAACACCGGTTAGGTCAGGGTTAGGTCTGGTATTTGCCATCATCTGTCACATACTTTCGCATTTTTCACCTACTTGTTGGCCAGATACTGGGCGTTTTCTGGGTTGGATCACGTAGTAGTGTGGCACCACACTCAAACAGTGAGTTAAACCTGGATGCAATCTATATTTCAGAGGATAACACCGGTTAGGTCAGGGTTAGGTCTGGTATTTGCCATCATCCAGCTCATACTTTCGCATTTTTCGTATACTTGTTGGCCAGATCCTGGGCGTTTTCTGGTTTGGATCAGGTAGTAATGTGGAGCCACTCTCAAACATTGAGTTAAACCTGGATTCAATCTATATTTTGGAGGATAACACCAGTTAGGTCAGGGTTAGGTCTGGTATTTGCCTTTATCTGGCTCATACTTTCGCCTTTTTCACCTACTTGTTGGCCTGATCCTGGGCGTTTTCTGGGTTGGATCACGTAGTAATGTGGTACCACAATGAAACAGTGGGTTAAACCAGGATTCAATCTATATTTTAGAGGATAACACCGGTTAGGTTTGGGTTAGGTCTGGTATTTGCCATCATCCGGCTCATACTTTCGCATTTTTCGCATACTTGTTGGCCAGATCCTGGGCGTTTTCTGGGTTGGATCAGGTAGTAGTGTGGTACCGCACTGAAGCAGTGAAGTAATCCTGGATTCAATCTATATTTTAGAGGATAACACCGGTTAGGTCAGGGTTAGGTCTGGTATTTGCCATCATCTGTCACATACTTTCGCATTTTTCACCTACTTGTTGGCCAGATACTGGGCGTTTTCTGGGTTGGATCACGTAGTAGTGTGGCACCACACTCAAACAGTGAGTTAAACCTGGATGCAATCTATATTTCAGAGGATAACACCGGTTAGGTCAGGGTTAGGTCTGGTATTTGCCATCATCCAGCTCATACTTTCGCATTTTTCGCATACTTGTTGGCCAGATCCAGGGCTTTTTCTGGTTTGGATCACGTAGTAATGTGGTACCACACTGAAACAGTGAGATCATCCTGGATTCGACCTATATATTAGAGGGTAACACCGGTTAGGTCAGGATTAGATCTGGTATTTGCCATCATCCGGCTCATACTTTCGCATTTTTCGCATACTTGTTGGCCAGATCCGGGGCGTTTTCTGGGTTGTATCAGATAGTAGTGTGGTACCGCACTGAAGCAGTGAAGTAATCCTGGATTCAATCTATATTTTAGAGGATAACACCGGTTAGGTCAGGGTTAGGTCTGGTATTTGCCATCATCTGTCACATACTTTCGCATTTTCCATCTACTTGTTGGCCAGATACTGGGCGTTTCCTGGGTTGGATCACGTAGTAGTGTGGCACCACACTCAAACAGTGAGTTAAACCTGGATGCAATCTATATTTCAGAGGATAACACCGGTTAGGTCAGGGTTAGGTCTGGTATTTGCCATCATCCAGCTCATACTTTCGCATTTTTCGCATACTTGTTGGCCAGATCCAGGGCTTTTTCTGGTTTGGATCACGTAGTAATGTGGTACCACACTGAAACAGTGAATTAATCCTGGATTCGATCTATATATTAGAGGGTAACACCGGTTAGGTTTGGGTTAGGTCTGGTATTTGATATTACCTGGCCCATACTTTCGCATATTTCGTATAAATGTTGGCCAGATCCTGGGCTTTTTCTGGTATGGATCACGTGGTAATGTGGTACCACAATGAAAGAGCGGGTTAAACCGGGGTCCGATCAATTCTTTAGAGGATAACACCGGTTAGGTCTGGGTCAGGTCTGGGATTCGTCATCATCTCGCTCATACTTTCACCTTTTTCGCATAATTGTTGGCCAAATGCTGGCTTTTTCTGGTTTGGATCACGTAGTAATGTGGTACCACACTGAAACAGTGAGTTAATCCTGGATTCGATCTATATATTAGAGGGTACCACCGGTTAGGTTGGGGTTAGGTCTGGTATTTGCCACCATCTGGCTCATGCTGTCGCATATTTCGCAAAATTCTTAGCCAGATCCTGGGCGTTTTCTGGTTTGGATCACGTAGTAATGTGGTACCACACTGAAACACTGAGATCATCCTGGATTCGACCTATATATTAAAGGGTAACACCGGTTAGGTCAGGATTAGATCTGGTATTTGCCATCATCCGGCTCATACTTTCGCATTTTTCGCATACTTGTTGGCCAGATCCGGGGCGTTTTCTGGGTTGTATCAGATAGTAGTGTGGTACCGCACTGAAGCAGTGAAGTAATCCTGGATTCAATCTATATTTTAGAGGATAACACCGGTTAGGTCAGGGTTAGGTCTGGTATTTGCCATCATCTGTCACATACTTTCGCATTTTTCACCTACTTGTTGGCCAGATACTGGGCGTTTTCTGGGTTGGATCACGTAGTAGTGTGGCACCACACTCAAACAGTGAGTTAAACCTGGATGCAATCTATATTTCAGAGAATAACACCGGTTAGGTCAGGGTTAGGTCTGGTATTTGCCGTCATCCAGCTCATACTTTCGCATTCTTCGTATACTTGTTGGCCAGATCCTGGGCGTTTTCTGGTTTGGGTCAGGTAGTAATGTGGAGCCACTCTCAAACATTGAGTTAAACCTGGATTCAATCTATATTTTGGAGGATAACACCGGTTAGGTCAGGGTTAGGTCTGGTATTTGCCTTTATCTGGCTCATACTTTCGCCTTTTTCACCTACTTGTTGGCCTGATCCTGGGCGTTTTCTGGGTTGGATCACGTAGTAATGTGGTACCACAATGAAACAGTGGGTTAAACCAGGATTCAATCTATATTTTTGAGGATAACACCGGTTAGGTTTGGGTTAGGTCTGGTATTTGCCATCATCCGGCTCATACTTTCGCATTTTTCGCATACTTGATGGCCAGATCCTGGGCGTTTTCTGGGATGGATCAGGTAGTGGTGCGGTACCGCACTGAAAGAGTGAAGTAATCTTGGATTCGATCTATATATTAGAGGGTAACACCGGTTAGGTTTGGGTTAGGTCTGGTATTTGATATTACCTGGCCCATACTTTCGCATATTTCGCAAAATTCTTGGCCAGATCCTGGGCGTTTTCTGGTTTGGATCACGTAGTAATGTGGTACCACACTGAAACAGTGAGTTAATCCTGGATTCGATCTATATATTCGAGGGAAACACCGGTTAGGTTTGGGTTAGGTCTGGTATTTGCCATCATCTGGCTCATACTTTCGCATTTTTCGCATACTTATTGGCCAGATCTTGGGAGTTTTCTGGTTTGGATCACGTAGTAATGTGGCACCACACTGCAACCGTGAGTTAAACCTGGATTCAATCTATATTTTAGAGGATAACACCGGTTAGGTCAGGGTTAGGTCTCGTATTTGCCATCATCCAGCTCATACTTTCGCATTTTTCGCATACTTTTTGGCCAGATCCTGGGCGTTTTCTGGGTTGGATCACGTGGTAGTGTGATGCCACACTGAAACAGTGAATTAATGCTGGATTCGATCTATATATTAGAGGGTAACACCGGTTAGGTTTGGGTTAGGTCTGCTATTTGATATTACCTTGCCCATACTTTCGCATATTTCGTATAAAGGTTGGTCAGATCCTTGGCTTTTTCTGGTATGGGTCACGTAGTAATGTGGTACCACAATGGAACAGCTGGTTAAACCGGGGTCCGATCAATTATTTAGAGGATAACACCGGTTAGGCCTGGGTCAGGTCTGGTATTCGCCATCATCTCGCTCATACTTTCACCTTTTTCGCATAATTCTTGGCCAAATGCTGGCTTTTTCTGGTTTGGATCACGTAGTAGTGTGATGCCACACTGAAACAGTGAATTAATGCTGGATTCGATCTATATATTAGAGGGTAACACCGGTTAGGTTTGGGTTAGGTCTGGTATTTGCCATCATCTGGCTCATACTTTCGCATTTTTCGCATACTTGTTGGCCAGATCCTGGGCGTTTTCTGAGTTGGATCACGTAGTAATGTGGTACCACGCTGAAACAGTGAGTTAATCCTGGATTCAATCTATATTTTAGAGGATAACAGCGGTGAGGTCAGGGTTAGGTCTGGTATTTACCATCATCCAGCTCATACTTTCGCATGCTTCGTATACTTGTTGGCCAGATCCTGGGCGTTTTCTGGTTTGGGTCAGGTAGTAATGTGGAGCCACTCTCAAACATTGAGTTAAACCTGGATTCAATCTATATTTTGGAGGATAACACCGGTTAGGTTTGGGTTAGGTCTGGTATTTGCCATCATCTGGCTCATACTTTCGCATTTTTCGCATACTTGTTGGCCAGATCCTGGGCGTTTTCTGGGTTGGATCAGGTAGTAGTGCGGTACCGCACTGAAAGAGTGAAGTAATCTTGGATTCGATCTATATATTAGAGGGTAACACCGGTTAGGTCAGGGTTAGGTCTGGTATTTGCCTTTATCTCGCTCATACTTTCGCCTTTTTCACCTACTTGTTGGCCTGATCCTGGGCGTTTTCTGGGTTGGATCACGTAGTAATGTGGTACCACAATGAAACAGTGGGTTAAACCAGGATTCAATCTATATTTTAGAGGATAACACCGGTTAGGTTTGGGTTAGGTCTGGTATTTGCCATCATCCGGCTCATACTTTCGCATTTGTCGCATACTTGTTGGCCAGATCCTGGGCGTTTTCTGGTTTGGATCACGTAGTAATGTGGTACCACGCTGAAACAGTGAGTTAATCCTGGATTCAATCTATATTTTAGAGGATAACAGCGGTGAGGTCAGGGTTAGGTCTGGTATTTACCATCATCCAGCTCATACTTTCGCATGCTTCGTATACTTGTTGGCCAGATCCTGGGCGTTTTCTGGTTTGGGTCAGGTAGTAATGTGGAGCCACTCTCAAACATTGAGTTAAACCTGGATTCAATCTATATTTTGGAGGATAACACCTGTTAGGTCAGGGTTAGGTCTGGTATTTGCCTTTATCTGGCTCATACTTTCGCCTTTTTCACCTACTTGTTGGCCTGATCCTGGGCGTTTTCTGGGTTGGATCACGTAGTAATGTGGTACCACAATGAAACAGTGGGTTAAACCAGGACTCAATCTATATTTTAGAGGATAACACCGGTTAGGTTTGGGTTAGGTCTGGTATTTGCCATCATCCGGCTCATACTTTCGCATTTTTCGCATACTTGTTGGCCAGATCCTGGGCGTTTTCTGGGTTGGATCAGGTAGTAGTGCGGTACCGCACTGAAAGAGTGAAGTAATCCTGGATTCGATCTATATATTAGAGGGTAACACGGGTTAGGTCTGGTATTTGATATCCCTGGCCCGTACTTTCGCATATTTCGTATAAATGTTGGCCAGATCCTGGGCTTTTTCTGGTATGGATCACGTAGTAATGTGGTACCACAATGAAACAGCTGGTTAAACCGGTGTCCGATCAGTTCTTTAGAGGATAACACCGGTTAGGCCTGGGTCAGGTCTGGGATTCGCTATCATCTCGCTCATACTTTCGCCTTTTTCGCATAATTGTTGGCGAAATGCTGGCTTTCTCTGGTTTGGATCTCTTAGTAATGTGGTACCACACTGAAACAGTGAGATAATCCTGGATTCGATCTATATATTAGAGGGTAACACCGGTTAGGTTTGGGTTAGGTCTGGTATTTGATATTACCTGCCCATACTTTCGCATATTTCGTATAAATGTTGGCCAGATCCTGGGCTTTTTCTGGTATGGATCACGTAGTAATGTGCTACCACAATGAAACAGCGGGTTAAACCGGTGTCCGATCAATTCTTTAGAGGATAACACCGGTTAGGCTTGGGTCAGGTCTGGGATTCGTCATCATCTCGCTCATACTTTCACCTTTTTCGCATAATTGTTGGCCAAATGCTGGCTTTTTCTGGTTTGGATCTCTTAGTAATGTGGTACCACACTGAAACAGTGAGTTTATCCTGTATTCAATCTATATTTTAGAGGATAACAGCGGTTAGGTCAGGGTTAGGCCTGGCATTTGCCATCATCTGGCCCATACTTTCGCATTTTTCGCATACTTTTTGGCCAGATCCTGGGCGTTTTCTGGTTTGGGTCACGTAGTAATATGGTGCCACACTGCAACAGTGAGTTAAAGCTGGATTCAATCTATATTTTAGAGGATAACACCGGTTAGGTCAGGGTTAGGTCTGGTATTTTCCATCATCTGGCTCGTGCTTTCGCATTTTTCGCATACTTTTTGGCCAGATCCTGGGCGTTTTCTGGGTTGGATCACGTAGTAGTGTGATGCCACACTGAAACAGTGAATTAATCCTGGATTCGATCTATAAATTAGAGGGTAACACCGGTTAGGTTTGGGTTAGGTCTGGTATTTGATATTACCTGGCCCATACATTCGCATATTTCGTATAAATGTTGGCCAGATCCTGGGCTTTTTCTGGTATGGATCACGTAATAATGTGGTACCACAATGAAACAGAGAGTTAAACCGGTGTCCGATCAATTCTTTAGAGGATAACACCGGTTAGGCCTGGGTCAGGTCTGGGATTCGCTATCATCTCGCTCATACTTTCACCTTTTTCGCATAATTGTTGGCGAAATGCTGGCTTTTCCTGGTTTGGATCTCTTAGTAATGTGGTACCACACTGAAACAGTGAGATAATCCTGGATTCGATCTATATATTAGAGGGTAACACCGGTTAGGTTTGAGTTAGGTCTGGTATTTGCCGTCATCCAGCTCATACTTTCGCATTTTTCGCCTACTTGTTGGCCAGATCCAGGGCTTTTTCTGGTTTGGATCACGTATTAATGTGGTACCACACTGAAACAGTGCATTAATCCTGGATTCGATCTATATATTAGAGGGTAACACGGGTTAGGTCTGGTATTTGATATCCCTGGCCCGTACTTTCGCATATTTCGTATAAATGTTGGCCAGATCCTGGGCTTTTTCTGGTATGGATCACGTAGTAATGTGGTACCACAATGAAACAGCTGGTTAAACCGGTGTCCGATCAGTTCTTTAGAGGATAACACCGGTTAGGCCTGGGTCAGGTCTGGGATTCGCTATCATCTCGCTCATACTTTCGCCTTTTTCGCATAATTGTTGGCGAAATGCTGGCTTTCTCTGGTTTGGATCTCTTAGTAATGTGGTACCACACTGAAACAGTGAGATAATCCTGGATTCGATCTATATATTAGAGGGTAACACCGGTTAGGTTTGGGTTAGGTCTGGTATTTGATATTACCTGCCCATACTTTCGCATATTTCGTATAAATGTTGGCCAGATCCTGGGCTTTTTCTGGTATGGATCACGTAGTAATGTGCTACCACAATGAAACAGCGGGTTAAACCGGTGTCCGATCAATTCTTTAGAGGATAACACCGGTTAGGCTTGGGTCAGGTCTGGGATTCGTCATCATCTCGCTCATACTTTCACCTTTTTCGCATAATTGTTGGCCAAATGCTGGCTTTTTCTGGTTTGGATCTCTTAGTAATGTGGTACCACACTGAAACAGTGAGTTTATCCTGTATTCAATCTATATTTTAGAGGATAACAGCGGTTAGGTCAGGGTTAGGCCTGGCATTTGCCATCATCTGGCCCATACTTTCGCATTTTTCGCATACTTTTTGGCCAGATCCTGGGCGTTTTCTGGTTTGGGTCACGTAGTAATATGGTGCCACACTGCAACAGTGAGTTAAAGCTGGATTCAATCTATATTTTAGAGGATAACACCGGTTAGGTCAGGGTTAGGTCTGGTATTTTCCATCATCTGGCTCGTGCTTTCGCATTTTTCGCATACTTTTTGGCCAGATCCTGGGCGTTTTCTGGGTTGGATCACGTAGTAGTGTGATGCCACACTGAAACAGTGAATTAATCCTGGATTCGATCTATAAATTAGAGGGTAACACCGGTTAGGTATGGGTTAGGTCTGGTATTTGATATATCCTGGCCCATACTTTCGCATATTTCGTATAAATGTTGGCCAGATCCTGGGCTTTTTCTGGTCTGGATCACGTAGTAATGTGGTACCACAATGAAACAGCGGGTTAAACGGGGTCCGATCAATTCTTTAGGGGATAACACCGGTTAGGTCTGGCTCTGGTCTGGGAATCGCCATCATCTCGCTCATACTTTCGCCTTTTTCGCATAATGGTTGGCCAAATGCTGGCTTTTTCTGGTTTGGATCACGTAGTAATGTGGTACTACACTGAAACAGTGAGTTAATCCTGGATTCGATTTATATATTAGAGGGTAACACCGGGTAGGTTTGGGTTAGGTCTGGTATTTGCCATCATCAGGCTCATACATTCGCATTTTTCGCATACTTGTAGGCCAGATCCAGGGCGTTTTCTGGTTTGGGTCACGTAGTAATGTAGTACCAAACTGCAACTGTGAGTTAAACCTGGATTCAATCTATATTTTAGAGGATAACACCGGTTAGGTTTGGGTTAGGTCTGGTATTTGCCATCATCTGGCTCATACATTCGCATTTTTCGCATACTTGTTGGCCAGCTCCAGGGCTTTTTCTGGTATGGATCACGTAGTAATGTGGTATCATAATGAAGCAGCGGGCTAAACCGGGGTCCGATCAATTCTTTAGAGGATAACACCGGTTAGGCCTGGGTCAGGTCTGGGATTCGCCATCATCTCGCTCATACTTTCGCATTTTTCGCATACTTGTTGGCCAGATCCAGGGCGTTTTCTGGTTTGGATCACGAAGTAATGTGGTACCACACTGCCAGATGAGTTGAACCTGGATTCAATCTATATTTTAGAGGATAACACCGGTTAGGTCAGGGTTAGGTCTGGTATTTGCCATCATCCGGCTCATATATTCGCAATTTTCGCGTACTTGTTGGCCAGATCCAGGGCGTTTTCTGGGTTGGGTCACGTAGTAATGTGGTGCCACACTGCAACAGTGAGTTAAACCTGGATTCAATCTATATTTTAGAGGATAACACCGGTTAGGTCAGGGTTAGGTCTGGTATTTGCATTCATCAGGCTCATACTTTCGCATTTTTCGCATACTTCTTGGCCAGATCATTGGCGTTTTCTGGTTTGGGTCACGTAGTAATGCGGTGCCACACTGCCAGATGAGTTAAACCTGTATTCAATCTATATTTTAGAGGATAACACCGGTTAGGTCAGGGTTAAGTCTAGTATTTGCCATCGTCTGCCTCATACATTCGCATTTTTCGCATACTTGTTGGCCAGCTCCAGGGCGTTTTCAGGTTTGGATCACGTACTAATGTGGTACCACACTGAAACAGTGAGTTAATCTTGGATTCGATCTATATATTAGAGGGTAACACCGGTTAGGTCAGGGCTAGATCTGGTAATTGCCATCATCTGGCCCATACTTTCGCATTTTTCGCATACTTGTTGGCCAGATGCTGGGCGTTTTCTGGTTTGGGTCACGCAGTAATATGGTGTCACACTGCAACAGTGAATTAATCCTGGATTCAATCTATATTTTAGTGGATAACACCGGTTAGGTCAGGGTTAGGTCTGGTATTTGACATCATCCGGCTCATACTTTCGCATTTTTCGCATATTTGTTGGCCAGATCCTGGGCGTTTTCTGGTTTGGATCACGTAGTAATATGGTACCAACCTGAAACAGTGAGTTAATCGTGGATTCGATCTATATATTAGAGCGAAACACCGGTTAGGTTTGGGTTAGGTCTGGTATTTGCCATCATCTGGCTCATACTTTCGCATTTTTCGCATACTTGTTGGCCAGATCCTGGGCGTTTTCTGGGTTGGATCACGTAGTAATGTGGCACCACTCTGCAACCGTGAGTTAAACCTGGATTCAATCTATATTTTAGAGGATAACACCGGTTAGGTCAGGGTTAGGTCTGGTATTTTCCATCATCTGGCTCATACTTTCGCATTTTTTGCATACTTGTTGGCCAGATACTGGGCGTTTTCTGGGTTGGATCACGTAGTAGTGCGATGCCACACTGAAACAGTGAATTAATGCTGGTTTCAATCTATATATTAGAGGGTAACACCTGTTAGGTCAGGTTTAGGTCTGGTATTTGCCATCATCCAGCTCATACTTTCGCATTTTTCACATACTTGTTGGCCAGATCCAGGGCTTTTTCTGGTTTGGATCACGTAGTAATGTGGTACAACACTGAAACAGTGGGTAAAACCAGGATTCAGTCTATATTTTTGAGGATAACACCGGTTAGGTCAGGGTTAGGTCTGGTATATTCCATCGTCGGGCTCATACTTTCGCATTTTTCGCATACTTTTTGGCCAGATCCTGGGCATTTTCTGGGTTGGATCACGTAGTAGTGTGATGCCACACTGAAACAGTGAATTAATGCTGGTTTCAATCTATATTTTAGAGGATAACACCGGTTAGGTCAGGGTTAGGTCTGGTATTTTCCATCATCTGGCTAATACTTCCGCATTTTTCGCATACTTGTTGGCCAGATCCAGGGCGTTTTCTGGTTTGGATCACGTAGTAATGTGGTACAACACTGAAACAGTGGGTAAAACCAGGATTCAGTCTATATTTTTGAGGATAACACCGGTTAGGTCAGGGTTAGGTCTGGTATATTCCATCGTCGGGCTCATACTTTCGCAGTTTTCGCATACTTTTTGGCCAGATCCTGGGCGTTTTCTGGGTTGGATCACGTTGTAGTGTAATACCATACTGAAACAGTGAATTAATCCTGGATTCGATCTATATATTAGAGGGTAACACCGGTTAGGTTTGGGTTAGGTCTGGTATTTGATATTACCTGGCCCATACTTTCGCATATTTCGTATAAATGTTGTCCAGATCCTGGGCTTTTTCTGGTATGTATCACGTAGTAATGTGGTACCACAATGAAACAGCGGGTTAAACCGGGATCCGATCAATTCTTTAGAGGATAATTCCTGTTAGGTCTGGGTCAGGTCTGGGATTCGCCATCACCTCGCTCATACTTTCACCTTTTTCGCATAATTGTTGGCCAAATGCTGGCTTTTTCTGGTTTGGATCTCTTAGTAATGTGGCACCACACTCAAACAGTGAGTTAAACCTGGATTCAATCTATATTTTAGAGGATAACACCGGTTAGGTTTGGGTTAGGTCTGGTATTTGCCATCATCTGGCTCATACATTCGCATTTTTCGCATACTTGTTGGCCAGCTCCAGGGCTTTTTCTGGTATGGATCACGTAGTAATGTGGTATCATAATGAAGCAGCGGGTTAAACCGGGGTCCGATCAATTCTTTAGAGGATAACACCGGTTAGGCCTGGGTCAGGTCTGGGATTCGCCATCATCTCGCTCATACTTTCGCATTTTTCGCTTACTTGTTGGCCAGATCCAGGGCGTTTTCTGGTTTGGATCACGTAGTAATGTGGTACCACACTGCCACATGAGTTAAACCTGGACTCAATCTATATTTTAGAGGATAACACCGGTTAGGTCAGTGTTAGGACTGGCATTTGCCATCATCTGGCTAATACTTCCGCATTTTTCGCATACTTGTTGGCCAGATCCAGGGCGTTTTCTGGTTTGGATCACGAAGTAATGTGGTACCACACTGCCAGGTGAGTTAAACCTGGATTCAATCTATATTTTAGAGGATAACACCGGTTAGGTCAGGGTTAGGTCTGGTATTTGCCATCATCCGGCTCATATATTCGCAATTTTCGCGTACTTGTTGGCCAGATCCAAGGCGTTTTCTGGGTTGGGTCACGTAGTAATGTGGTGCCACACTGCAACAGTGAGTTAAACCTGGATTCAATCTATATTTTAGAGGATAACACCGGTTAGGTCAGGGTTAGGTCTGGTATTTGCTATTATCTGGCACATACTTTCGCATTTTTCGCATACTTTTTGGCCAGATCCTGGGCGTTTTCTGGTTTGGGTCACGTAGTAGTATGATGCCTCACTGAAGCAGTGAATTAATCCTGGATTCGATCTATAAATTAGAGGGTAACACCGGTTAGGTATGTGTTAGGTCTGGTATTTGATATAACCTGGCCCATACTTTCGCATATTTCATATAAATGTTGTCCAGATCCTGGGCTTTTTCTGGTATGGATCACGTAGTAATGTGGTACCACAATGAAACAGCGGGGTAAACGGGGTCCGATGAATTCTTTAGAGGATAACACCGGTTAGGCCTGGGTCAGGTCTGGGATTCGCCATCATCTCGCTCATACTTTCGCATTTTTCGCATACTTGTTGGCCAGATCCAGGGCGTTTTCTGGTTTGGATCACGAAGTAATGTGGTACCACACTGCCAGATGAGTTAAACCTGGATTCAATCTATATTTTAGAGGATAACACCGGTTAGGTCAGGGTTAGGTCTGGTATTTGCCATCATCCGGCTCATATATTCGCAATTTTCGCGTACTTGTTGGCCAGATCCAAGGCGTTTTCTGGGTTGGGTCACGTAGTAATGTGGTGCCACACTGCAACAGTGAGTTAAACCTGGATTCAATCTATATTTTAGAGGGTAACACCGGTTAGGTCAGGGTTAGATCTGGTAATTGCCATCATCTGGCCCATACTTTCGCACTTTTCGCATACTTGTTGGCCAGATCCTGGGCGTTTTCTGGTTTGGGTGACGCAGTAATATGGTGTCACACTGCAACAGTGAACTAAACCTCGATTCAGTCTATATTTTAGAGGATAACACCGGTTAGATCAGGGTTAGGTCTGGTATTTGCTATTATCTGGCACATACTTTCGCATTTTTCGCATACTTTTTGGCCAGATCCTGGGCGTTTTCTGGTTTGGGTCACGTAGTAGTATGATGCCTCACTGAAGCAGTGAATTAATCCTGGATTCGATCTATGAATTAGAGGGTAACACCGGTTAGGTATGGGTTAGGTCTGGTATTTGATATAACCTGGCCCATACTTTCGCATATTTCATATAAATGTTGGCCAGATCCTGGGCTTTTTCTGGTATGGATCACGTAGTAATGTGGTACCACAATGAAACAGCGGGGTAAACGGGGTCCGATGAATTCTTTAGAGGATAACACCGGTTAGGTCTGGGTCTGGTCTGGGATTCGCCATCATCTCGCTCATACTTTCGCCTTTTTCGCATACTTTTTGGCCAGATCCTGGGCGTTTTCTGGTTTGGGTCACGTAGTAGTATGATGCCTCACTGAAGCAGTGAATTAATCCTGGATTCGATCTATGAATTAGAGGGTAACACCGGTTAGGTATGGGTTAGGTCTGGTATTTGATATAACCTGGCCCATACTTTCGCATATTTCATATAAATGTTGGCCAGATCCTGGGCGTTTTCTGGTTTGGATCACGTAGTAATGTGTTACCACACTGCAACAGTGAGTTAAACCTGGATTCAATCTATATTTTAGAGGATAACACCGGCTAGGTCAGTGTTAGGACTGGCATTTGCCATCATCTGGCTAATACTTTCGCATTTTTCGCATACTTGTTGGCCAGATCTAGGGCGTTTTCTGGTTTGGATCAGGTGGTAATGTGGTACCACACTGCCAGATGAGTTAAACCTGGATTCGATCTATATTTTAGAGGATAACACCGGTTAGGTCAGGGTTAGGTCTGGTATTTGCCATGATCCGGCTCATATATTCGCATTTTTCGCGTACTTGTTGGCCAGATCCAGGGCGTTTTCTGGTTTGGGTCACGTAGTAATGTGGTGCCACACTGCAACTGTGAGTTAAACCTGGATTCAATCTATATATTAGAGGGTAACACCGGTTAGGTCAGGGTTAGGTCTGGTATTTGCCATCATCCGGCTCATACTTTCGCATATTTCGCATACTTGTTGGCCAGATCCTGGGCGTTTTCTGGTTTGGATCACGTCGTAATGTGGCACCACACTGCAACCTTGAGTTAAACCTGGACTCAATTTATATTTTAGAGGATAATACCGGTTAGGTCAGGGTTAGATCTGGTAATTGCCATCATCGGGCCCATACTTTCGCATTTTTCGCATACTTGTTGGCCAGATCCTGGGCGTTTTCTTGTTTGGGCCACGTAGTAATGTGGTGCCACACTGCAACAGTGAGTTAAACCTGGATTCAATCTATATATTAGTGGGTAACACCGGTTAGGTCAGGGTTAGGTCTGGTATTTGCCAACATCCGGCTCATACTTTCGCATATTTCGCATACTTGTTGGCCAGATCCTGGGCGTTTTCTGGTTTGGATCACGTCGTAATGTGGCACCACACTGCAACCTTGAGTTAAACCTGGACTCAATTTATATTTTAGAGGATAATACCGGTTAGGTCAGGGTTAGATCTGGTAATTGCCATCATCTGGCCCATACTTTCGCATTTTTCGCATACTTGTTGGCCAGATCCTGGGCGTTTTCTGGGTTGTATCTGGTAGTAGTGTGGTACCGCACTGAAGCAGTGAAGTAATCCTGGATTCAATCTATATTTTAGAGGATAACACAGGTTAGGTCAGGGTTAGGTCTGGTATTTGCCATCATCTGTCTCATACTTTCGCATTTTTCACCTACTTGTTGGCCAGATACTGGGCGTTTTCTGGGCTGGATCACGTAGTAATGTGGCACCACACTCAAACAGTGAGTTAAACCTGGATGCAATCTATATTTTGGAGGATAACACCGGTTAGGTCAGGGTTAGGTCTGGTATTTGCCATCATCCAGCTCATACTTTCGCATTTTTCGCACCCTTGTTGGCCAGATCCTGGGCGTTTTCTGGTTTGGGTCACGTAGTAATGTGGAGCCACTCTCAAACATTGAGTTAAACCTGGATTCATTCTATATTTTGGAGGATAACACCGGTTAGGTTTGGGTTAGGTCTGGTATTTGCCATCATCCGGCTCATACTTTCGCATTTTTCGCATACTTGTTGGCCAGATCCTGGGCGTTTTCTGGGTTGGATCAGGTAGTAGTGTGGTACCGCACTGAAAGAGTGAAGTAATCCCGGATTCGATCTATATATTAGAGGATAACACCGGTTAGGTCAGGGATAGGTCTGGTATTTGCCATCATCCGGCTCATACTTTCGCATTTTTCGCATACTTGTTGGCCAGATCCAGGGCGTTTTCTGGTTTGGGTCACGTAGTAATGTAGTACCAAACTGCAACTGTGAGTTAAACCTGGATTCAATCTATATTATAGAGGATAACACCGGTTAGGTCAGGGTTAGGTCTGGTATTTGCCATCATCCGTCTCATACTTTCGCATCTTTCGCATACTTGTTGGCCAGTTCCTGGGCGTTTTCTTGGTTGGATCAGGTAGTAATGTAGAACCACTCTGAAACAGTGAGTTAAACCTGGATTCAATCTATATTTTAGAGGATAACACCGGTTAGGTCAGGGTTAGGTCTGGTATTTGCCATCATCTGTCTCATACTTTCGCATTTTTCGCATACTTGTTGGCCAGATCTTGGGCGTTTTCTGGTTTGGATCACGTAGTAATGTGGCACCACACTCAAACAGTGAGTTAAACCTGGATGCAATCTATATTTTAGAGGATAACACCGGTTAGGTCAGGGTTAGGTCTGGTATTTGCCATCATCTGTCTCATACTTTCGCATTTTTCACCTACTTGTTGGCCAGATACTGGGCGTTTTCTGGGTTGGATCACGTAGTAATGTGGTACCACAATGAAACAGCGGGTTAAACCGGGGTCCGATCAATTCTTTAGAGGATAACACCGGTTAGGCCTGGGTCACGTCTGGGATTCGCCATCATCTCGCTCATACTTTCAACTTTATCGCATAATTGTTGGCCAAATGCTGGCTTTTTCTGGTTTGGATCACGTAGTAATGTGGTACCACACTGAAACAGTGAATTAATCCTGGATTCGATCTATATATTAGAGGGTAACACCGGTTAGGTTTGGGTTAGGTCTGGTATTTGATATTACCTGGCCCCTACTTTCGCATATTTCGTATAAATGTTGGCCAGATCCTGGGCTTTTTCTGGTATGGATCACGTAGTAATGTGGTACCACAATGAAAGAGCGGGTTAAACCGGGGTCCGATCAATTCTTTAGAGGATAACACCGGTTAGGTCTGGGTCAGGTCTGGGATTCGTCATCATCTCGCTCATACTTTCACCTTTTTCGCATAATTGTTGACCAAATGCTGGCTTTTTCTGGTTTGGATCACGTAGTAATGTGGTACCACACTGAAACAGTGAGTTAATCCTGGATTCGATCTATATATTAGAGGGTACCACCGGTTAGGTTGGGGTTAGGTCTGGTATTTGCCACCATCTGGCTCATGATGTCGCATATTTCGCTAATTTCTTGGCCAGATCCTGGGCGTTTTCTGGTTTGAAACACGTAGTAATGTGGTACCACACTGAAACAGTGAGTTAATCGTGGATTCGATCTATATATTAGAGCGAAACACCGGTTAGGTTTGGGTTAGGTCTGGTATTTGCCATCATCTGGCTCATACTTTCGCATTTTTCGCATACTTGTTGGCCAGATCCTGGGCGTTTTCTGGGTTGGATCACGTAGTAATGTGGCACCACTCTGCAACCGTGAGTTAAACCTGGATTCAATCTATATTTTAGAGGATAACACCGGTTAGGTCAGGGTTAGGTCTGGTATTTTCCATCATCTGGCTCATACTTTCGCATTTTTCGCATACTTGTTGGCCAGATACTGGGCGTTTTCTGGGTTGGATCACGTAGTAATGTGGCACCACACTCAAACAGTGAGTTAAACCTGGATGCAATCTATATTTTAGAGGATAACACCGGTTAGGTCAGGGTTAGGTCTGGTATTTGCCATCATCTGTCTCATACTTTCGCATTTTTCACCTACTTGTTGGCCAGATACTGGGCGTTTTCTGGGTTGGATCACGTAGTAATGTGGCACCACACTCAAACAGTGAGTTAAACCTGGATGCAATCTATATTTTAGGGGATAGCACTGGTTAGGTCAGGGTTAGGTCTGGTATTTTCCATCATCGGGCTCATACTTTCGCATTTTTCGCATACTTTTTGGCCAGATCCTGGGCGTTTTCTGGGTTGGATCACGTAGTAGTGTGATGCCACACTGAAACAGTGAATTAATGCTGGTTTCAATCTATATATTAGAGGGTAACACCGGTTAGGTTTGGGTTAGGTCTGGTATTTGATATTACCTGGCCCATACTTTCGCATATTTCGTATAAATGTTGTCCAGATCCTGGGCTTTTTCTGGTATGTATCACGTAGTAATGTGGTACCACAATGAAACAGCGGGTTAAACCGGGATCCGTTCAATTCTTTAGAGGATAATACCTGTTAGGTCTGGGTCAGGTCTGGGATTCGCCATCATCTCGCTCATACTTTCACCTTTTTCGCATAATTGTTGGCCAAATGCTGGCTTTTTCTGGTTTGGATCTCTTAGTAATGTGGCACCACACTCAAACAGTGAGTTAAACCTGGATGCAATCTATATTTCAGAGGATAACACCGTTTAGGTCAGGGTTAGGTCTGGTATTTGCCATCCTCTGGCTCATACATTCGCATTTTTCGCATACTTGTTGGCCAGATCCAGGGCGTTTTCTGGTTTGGGTCACGTAGTAATGTAGTACCGAACTGCAACTGTGAGTTAAACCTGGATTCAATCTATATTTTAGAGGATAACACCGGTTAGGTTTGGGTTAGGTCTGGTATTTGCCATCATCTGGCTCATACATTCGCATTTTTCGCATACTTGTTGGCCAGCTCCAGGGCTTTTTCTGGTATGGATCACGTAGTAATGTGGTATCATAATGAAGCAGCGGGTTAAACCGGGGTCCGATCAATTCTTTAGAGGATAACACCGGTTAGGCCTGGGTCAGGTCTGGGATTCGCCATCATCTCGCTCCTACTTTCGCATTTTTCGCATACTTGTTGGCCAGATCCAGGGCGTTTTCTGGTTTGGATCACGTAGTAATGTGGTACCACACTGCCACATGAGTTAAACCTGGATTCAATCTATATTTTAGAGGATAACACCGGTTAGGTCAGTGTTAGGACTGGCATTTGCCATCATCTGGCTAATACTTCCGCATTTTTCGCATACTTGTTGGCCAGATCCAGGGCGTTTTCTGGTTTGGATCACGAAGTAATGTGGTACCACACTGCCAGATGAGTTAAACCTGGATTCAATCTATATTTTAGAGGATAACACCGGTTAGGTCAGGGTTAGGTCTGGTATTTGCCATCATCCGGCTCATATATTCGCAATTTTCGCGTACTTGTTGGCCAGATCCAAGGCGTTTTCTGGGTTGGGTCACGTAGTAATGTAGTGCCACACTGCAACAGTGAGTTAAACCTGGATTCAATCTATATTTTAGAGGGTAACACCGGTTAGGTCAGGGTTAGATCTGGTAATTGCCATCATCTGGCCCATACTTTCGCACTTTTCGCATACTTGTTGGCCAGATCCTGGGCGTTTTCTGGTTTGGGTCACGCAGTAATATGGTGTCACACTGCAACAGTGAATTAAACCTCGATTCAGTCTATATTTTAGAGGATAACACCGGTTAGGTCAGGGTTAGGTCTGGTATTTGCTATTATCTGGCACATACTTTCGCATTTGTCGCATACTTTTTGGCCAGATCCTGGGCGTTTTCTGGTTTGGGTCACGTAGTAGTATGATGCCTCACTGAAGCAGTGAATTAATCCTGGATTCGATCTATAAATTAGAGGGTAACACCGGTTAGGTATGTGTTAGGTCTGGTATTTGATATAGCCTGGCCCATACTTTCGCATATTTCATATAAATGTTGGCCAGATCCTGGGCTTTTTCCGGTATGGATCACGTAGTAATGTGGTACCACAATGAAACAGCGGGGTAAACGGGGTCCGATGAATTCTTTAGAGGATAACACCGGTTAGGTCTGGGTCTGGTCTGGGATTCGCCATCATCTCGCACATACTTTCGCCTTTTTCGCATAATTGTTGGCCAAATGCTGGCTTTTTCTGGTTTGGATCACGTAGTAATGTGGTACCACACTGCAACAGTGAGTTAAACCTGGATTCAATCTATATTTTAGAGGATAACACCGGCTAGGTCAGTGTTAGGACTGGCATTTGCCATCATCTGGCTAATACTTTCGCATTTTTCGCATACTTGTTGGCCAGATCCAGGGCGTTTTCTGGTTTGGATCAGGTAGTAATGTGGTACCACACTGCCAGATGAGTTAAACCTGGATTCGATCTATATTTTAGAGGATAACACCGGTTAGGTCAGGGTTAGGTCTGGTAGTTGCCATCACCCGGCTCATATATTCGCATTTTTCGCGTACTTGTTGGCCAGATCCAGGGCGTTTTCTGATTTGGGTCACGTAGTAATGTGGTGCCACACTGCAACAGTGAGTTAAACCTGGATTCAATCTATATATTAGAGGGTAACACCGGTTAGGTCAGGGTTAGGTCTGGTATTTGCCATCATCCGGCTCATACTTTCGCATATTTCGCATACTTGTTGGCCAGATCCTGGGCGTTTTCTGGTTTGGATCACGTCGTAATGTGGCACCACACTGCAACCTTGAGTTAAACCTGGACTCAATTTATGTTTTAGAGGATAATACCGGTTAGGTCAGGGTTAGATCTGGTAATTGCCATCATCTGGCCCATACTTTCGCATTTTTCGCATACTTGTTGGCCAGATCCTGGGCGTTTTCTGGTTTGGGTCACGTAGTAATGTGGTGCCACACTGCAACAGTGAGTTAAACCTGGATTCAATCTATATATTAGAGGGTAACACCGGTTAGGTCTGGTATTTGCCATCATCCGGCTCATACTTTCGCATATTTCGCATACTTGTTGGCCAGATCCTGGGCGTTTTCTGGTTTGGATCACGTCGTAATGTGGCACCACACTGCAACCTTGTGTTAAACCTGGACTCAATTTATATTTTAGAGGATAATACCGGTTAGGTCAGGGTTAGATCTGGTAATTGCCATCATCTGGCCCATACTTTCGCATTTTTCGCATACTTGTTGGCCAGATCCTGGGCGTTTTCTGGGTTGTATCTGGTAGTAGTGTGGTACCGCACTGAGCAGTGAAGTAATCCTGGATTCAATCTATATTTTAGAGGATAACACCGGTTAGGTCAGGGTTAGGTCTGGTATTTGCCATCATCCGGCTCATATATTCGCATTTTTCGCGTACTTGTTGGCCAGATCCTGGGCGTTTTCTGGTTTGGGTCACGTAGTAATGTGGAGCCACTCTCAAACATTGAGTTAAACCTGGATTCAATCTATATTTTGGAGGATAACACCGGTTAGGTTTGGGTTAGGTCTGGTATTTGCCATCATCCGGCTCATACTTTCGCATTTTTCGCATACTTGTTGGCCAGATCCTGGGCGTTTTCTGGGTTGGATCAGGTAGTAGTGTGGTACCGCACTGAAAGAGTGAAGTAATCCCGGATTCGATCTATATATTAAAGGATAACACCGGTTAGGTCAGGGATAGGTCTGGCATTTGCCATCATCCGGCTCATACTTTCGCATTTTTCGCATACTTGTTGGCCAGATCCAGGGCGTTTTCTGGTTTGGGTCACGTAGTAATGTAGTACCAAACTGCAACTGTGAGTTAAACCTGGATGCAATCTATATTTTAGAGGATAACACCGGTTAGGTCAGGGTTAGGTCTGGTATTTGCCATCATCTGTCTCATACTTTCGCATTTTTCACCTACTTGTTGGCCAGATACTGGGCGTTTTCTGGGTTGGATCACGTAGTAATGTGGTACCACAATGAAACAGCGGGTTAAACCGGGGTCCGATCAATTCTTTAGAGGATAACACCGGTTAGGTCAGGGTTAGGTCTGGAATTTTCCATCATCTGGCTCATACTTTCGCATTTTTTGCATACTTTTTGGCCAGATCCTGGGCGTTTTCTGGGTTGGATCACGTAGTAGTGTGATGCCACACTGAAACAGTGAATTAATGCTGGTTTCAATCTATATATTAGAGGGTAACACCTGTTAGGTCACGGTTAGGTCTGGTATTTGCCATCATCCGACTCATACATTCGCATTTTTCGCATACTTGTTGGCCAGATACTGGGCGTTTTCTGGGTTGGATCACGTAGTAATGTGGCACCACACTCAAACAGTGAGTTAAACCTGGATGCAATCTATATTTCAGAGGATAACACCGGTTAGGTCAGGGTTAGGTCTGGTATTTGATATTACCTGGCCCATACATTCGCATATTTCGTATAAATGTTGTCCAGATCCTGGGCTTTTTCTGGTATGTATCACGTAGTAATGTGGTACCACAATGAAACAGCGGGTTAAACCGGGATCCGATCAATTCTTTAGAGGATAATACCTGTTAGGTCTGGGTCAGGTCTGGGATTCGCCATCATCTCGCTCATACTTTCGCCTTTTTCGCATAATTGTTGGCGAAATGCTGTCTTTTTCTGGTTTGGATCTCATAGTAATGTGGTACCACACTGAAACAGTGAGATAATCCTGGATTCGATCTATATATTAGAGGGTAACACCGGTTAGGTTTGGGTTAGGTCTGGTATTTGCCGTCATCCAGCTCATACTTTCGCACTTTCCCCCAATTGTTGGCCAGATCCAGGGCTTTTTCTGGTTTGGATCACGTATTAATGTGGTACCACACTGAAACAGTGAATTAATCCTGGATTCGATCTATATATTAGAGGGTAACACCGGTTAGGTTTGGGTTAGGTCTGGTATTTGATATTACCTGGCGCATACTTTCGCATTTTTCGCATACTTGTTGGCCAGATCCTGGGCGTTTTCTGGTTTGGATCACGTAGTAATGTGGTACCACACTGCCACATGAGTTAAACCTGGATTCAATCTATATTTTAGAGGATAACACCGGTTAGGTCAGTGTTAGGACTGGCATTTGCCATCATCTGGCTAATACTTCCGCATTTTCGCATACTTGTTGGCCAGATCCAGGGCGTTTTCTGGTTTGGATCACGAAGTAATGCGGTGCCACACTGCCAGATGAGTTAAACCTGTATTCAATCTATATTTTAGAGGATAACACCGGTTAGGTCAGGGTTAAGTCTAGTATTTGCCATCGTCTGCCTCATACTTTCGCATTTTTCGCATACTTGTTGGCCAGCTCCAGGGCGTTTTCAGGTTTGGATCACGTACTAATGTGGTACCACACTGAAACAGTGAGTTAATCTTGGATTCGATCTATATATTAGACGGTAACACCGGTTAGGTCAGGGCTAGATCTGGTAATTGCCATCATCTGGCCCATACTTTCGCATTTTTCGCATACTTGTTGGCCAGATGCTGGGCGTTTTCCGGTTTGGGTCACGCAGTAATATGGTGTCACACTGCACCAGTGAATTAAACCTAGATTCAGTCTATATTTTAGAGGATAACACCGGTTAGGTCAGGGTTAGGTCTGGTATTTGCTATTATCTGGCACATACTTTCGCATATTTCATATAAATGTTGGCCAGATCCTGGGCTTTTTCTGGTATGGATCACGTAGTAATGTGGTACCACAATGAAACAGCGGGGTAAACGGGGTCCGGTCAATTCTTTAGAGGATAACACCGGTTAGGTCTGGGTCTGGTCTGGGATTCGCCATCATCTCGCTCATACTTTCGCCTTTTTCGCATAATTGTTGGCCAGATCCAGGGCGTTTTCTGGTTTGGATCAGGTAGTAATGTGGTACCACACTGCCAGATGAGTTAAACCTGGATTCATTCTATATTTTAGAGGATAACACCGGTTAGGTCAGGGTTAGGACTGGTATTTGCTATCATCTGGCTAATACTTTCGCATTTTTCGCATACTTGTTGGCCAGATCCAAGGCGTTTTCTGATTTGGATCACGTAGTAATGTGGTACCACACTGGCAGATGAGTTAAACCTGGATTCAATCCATATTTTAGAGGATAACACGGGTTAGGTCAGGGTTAGGTCTGGTATTTGCCACCATCCGCCTCATACTTTCGCATTTTTCGCATACTTGTTGGCCAGATCCTGGGCTTTTTCTGGTTTGGATCACGTAGTAATGTGGCACCACACTGCAACCGTGAGTTAAACCTGGATTCAATCTATATCTTAGTGGATAACACCGGTTAGGTCAGGGTTAGGTCTGGTATTTGCCATCATCCGGCTCATACTTTCGCATTTTTCGCATACTTGTTGGCCAGATCCTGGGCGTTTTCTGGGTTGGATCAGGTAGTGGTGTGGTACCGCACTGAAAGAGTGAAGTAATCCTGGATTCGATCTATATATTAGAGGGTAACACCGGTTAGGTCAGGGTTAGGTCTGGTATTTGCCATCATCCAGCTCATACTTTCGCATATTTCGCATACTTGTTGGCAAGATCCAGGGCGTTTTCTGGTTTGGATCACGTATTAATGTGGCACCACACTGCAACCGTGAGTTAAACCGGGATTCAATCTATATTTTAGTGGATAACACCTGTTAGGTCAGGGTTAGGTCTGGTATTTGCCATCATCCGGCTCATACTTTCGCATTTTTCACATACTTGTTGGCCAGACCCTGGGCGTTTTCTGGGTTGCATCAGGTAGTAGTATGGTACCGAACTGAAACAGTGAAGTAATCCTGTAATTCGATCTATATATTGGAGGGTAACACTGGTTAGGTCAGGGTTAGGTATGGTATTTGCCATCATCTGGCACATACTTTCGCATTTTTCGCATAATTGTTGGCCAGATCCTGAGCGTTTTCTGGTTTGGATCACGTAGTAATATGGTACCAACCTGAAACAGTGAGTTAATCCTGGATTCAATCTATATTTTAGAGGATAACAGCGGTTAGGTCAGGGTTAGGTCTGGTATTTGCCATCATCCGTCTCATACTTTCGCATCTTTCGCATACTTGTTGGCCAGTTCCTGGGCGTTTTCTTGGTTGGATCAGGTAGTAATGTAGAACCACTCTGAAACAGTGAGTTAAACCTGGATTCAATCTATATTTTAGAGGATAACACCGGTTAGGTCAGGGTTAGGTCTGGTATTTGCCATCATCTGTCTCATACTTTGGCATTTTTGGCATACTTGTTGGCCAGATCCTGGACGTTTTCTGGGTTGGATCACGTACTAGTGTGATGCCACACTGAAACAGTGAATTAATCGTGGATTCGATCTATAAATTAGAGGGTAACACCGGTTAGGTTTGGGTTAGGTCTGGTATTTGCCATCATCCAGCTCGTACTTTCGCATTTTTCGCATACTTGTTGGCCAGATCCAGGGCTTTTTCTGGTTTGGATCACGTAGTAATGTGGTACCACACTGAAACAGTGAATTAATCCTGGATTCGATCTATATATTAGAGGGTAACACCGGTTAGGTTTGGGTTAGGTCTGGTATTTGATATTACCTGGCCCCTACTTTCGCATATTTCGTATAAATGTTGGCCAGATCCTGGGCTTTTTCTGGTATGGATCACGTAGTAATGTGGTACCACAATGAAAGAGCGGGTTAAACCGGGGTCCGATCAATTCTTTAGAGGATAACACCGGTTAGGTCTGGGTCAGGTCTGGGAATCGTCATCATCTCGCTCATACTTTCACCTTTTTCGCATAATTGTTGACCAAATGCTGGCTTTTTCTGGTTTGGATCACGTAGTAATGTGGTACCACACTGAAACAGTGAGTTAATCCTGGATTCGATCTATATATTAGAGGGTACTACCGGTTAGGTTGGGGTTAGGTCTGGTATTTGCCACCATCTGGCTCATGCTGTCGCATATTTCGCAAAATTCATGGCCAGATCCTGGGCGTTTTCTGGTTTGGATCACGTAGTAATGTGGTACCACACTGAAACAGTGAGTTAATCCTGGATTCGATCTATATATTAGAGCGAAACACCGGTTAGGTTTGGGTTAGGTCTGGTATATGCCATCATCTGGCTCATACTTTCGCATTTTTCGCATACTTGTTGGCCAGATATTGGGCGTTTTCTGGTTTGGATCACGTAGTAATGTGGCACCACTCTGCAACCGTGAGTTAAACCTGGATTCAATCTATATTTTAGAGGATAACACCGATTAGGTCAGGGTTAGGTCTGGTATTTTCCATCATCTGGCTCATACTTTCGCATTTTTCGCATACTTGTTGGCCAGATACTGGGCGTTTTCTGGGTTGGATCACGTAGTAATGTGGCACCACACTCAAACAGTGAGTTAAACCTGGATGCAATCTATATTTTAGAGGATAACACCGGTTAGGTCAGGGTTAGGTCTGGTATTTTCCATCATCGGGCTCATACTTCCGCATTTTTCTCATACTTTTTGGCCAGATCCTGGGCGTTTTCTGGGTTGGATCACGTTGTAGTGTGATACCATACTGAAACAGTGAATTAATCCTGGATTCGATCTATATATTAGAGGGTAACACCGGTTAGGTTTGGGTTAGGTCTGGTATTTGATATTACCTGGCCCATACTTTCGCATATTTCGTATAAATGTTGTCCAGATCCTAGGCTTTTTCTGGTATGTAGCACGTAGTAATGTGGTACCACAATGAAACAGCGGGTTAAACCGGGATCCGATCAATTCTTTAGAGGATAATACCTGCTAGGTCTGGATCAGGTCTGGGATTCGCCATCATCTCGCTCATACTTTCACCTTTTTCGCATAATTGTTGGCGAAATGCTGGCTTTTCCTGGTTTGGATCTCTTAGTAATGTGGTACCACACTGAAACAGTGAGATAATCCTGGATTCGATCTATATATTAGAGGGTAACACCGGTTAGGTTTGGGTTAGGTCTGGTATTTGCCGTCATCCAGCTCATACTTTCGCATTTTTCGCCTACTTGTTGGCCAGATCCAGGGCTTTTTCTGGTTTGGATCACGTATTAATGTGGTACCACACTGAAACAGTGAATTAATCCTGGATTCGATCTATATATTAGAGAGTAACACCGGTTAGGATTGGGTTAGGTCTGGTATTTGATATTACCTGCCCATACTTTCGCATATTTCGTATAAATGTTGGCTAGATCCTGGGCTTTTTCTGGTATGGATCACGTAGTAATGTGGTACCACAATGAAACAGCGGGATAAACCGGTGTCCGATCAATTCTTTAGAGGATAACACCGGTTAGGCCTGGGTCAGGTCTGGGATTCGCTATCATCTCGCTCATACTTTCGCCTTTTTCGCATAATTGTTGGCGAAATGCTGGCTTTTTCTGGTTTGGATCTCTTAGTAATGTGGTACCACACTGAAACAGTGAGATAATCCTGGATTCGATCTATATATTAGAGGGTAACACCGGTTAGGTATGTGTTAGGTCTGGTATTTGATATAACCTGGCCCATACTTTTGCATATTTCATATAAATGTTGGCCAGATCCTGGGCTTTTTCTGGTATGGATCACGTAGTAATGTGGTACCACAATGAAACAGCGGGGTAAACGGGGTCCGATGAATTCTTTAGAGGATAACACCGGTTAGGTCTGGGTCTGGTCTGGGATTCGCCATCATCTCGCTCATACTTTCGCCTTTTTCGCATAATTGTTGGCCAAATGCTGGCTTTTTCTCGTTTGGATCACGTAGTAATGTGGTACCACACTGCAACAGTGAGTTAAACCTGGAATCAATCTATATTTTAGAGGATAACACCGGCTAGGTCAGTGTTAGGACTGGCATTTGCCATCATCTGGCTAATACTTTCGCATTTTTCGCATACTTGTTGGCCAGATCCAGGGCGTTTTCTGGTTTGGATCAGATAGTAATGTGGTACCACACTGCCAGATGAGTTAAACCTGGATTCAATCTATATTTTAGAGGATAACACCGGTTAGGTCAGGGTTAGGTCTGGTATTTGCCATAATCCGGCTCATACTTTCGCATATTTCGCATACTTGTTGGCCAGATCCTGGGCGTTTTCTGGTTTGGATCACGTCGTAATGTGCCACCACACTGCAACCTTGAGTTAAACCTGGATTCAATTTATATTTTAGAGGATAATACCGGTTAGGTCAGGGTTAGATCTGGTAATTGCCATCATCTGGCCCATACTTTCGCATTTTTCGCATACTTGTTGGCCAGATCCTGTGCGTTTTCTGGGTTGTATCTGGTAGTAGTGTGGTACCGCACTGAAACAGTGAAGTAATCCTGGATTCAATCTATATTTTAGAGGATAACACCGGTTAGGTCAGGGTTAGGTCTGGTATTTGCCATCATCTGTCTCATACTTTCGCATTTTTCACCTACTTGTTGGCCAGATACTGGGCGTTTTCTGGGCTGGATCACGTAGTAATGTGGCACCACACTCAAACAGTGAGTTAAACCTGGATGCAATCTATATTTCAGAGGATAACACCGGTTAGGTCAGGGTTAGGTCTGGTATTTGCCATCATCCAGCTCATACTTTCGCATTTTTCGCACCCTTGTTGGCCAGATCCTGGGCGTTTTCTGGTTTGGGTCACGTAGTAATGTGGAGCCACTCTCAAACATTGAGTTAAACCTGGATTCAATCTATATCTTGGAGGATAACACCGGTTAGGTTTGGGTTAGGTCTGGTATTTGCCATCATCCGACTCATACTTTCGCATTTTTCGCATACTTGTTGGCCAGATCCTGGGCGTTTTCTGGGTTGGATCAGGTAGTAGTGTGGTACCGCACTGAAAGAGTGAAGTAATGCCGGATTCGATCTATATATTAGAGGATAACACCGGTTAGGTCAGGGTTAGGTCTGGTATTTGCCATCATCCGGCTCATACTTTCGCATTTTTCGCATACTTGTTGGCCAGATCCTGGGCGTTTTCTGGGTTGGATCAGGTAGTAGTGTGGTACGGCACTGAAGCAGTGAAGTAATCCTGGATTCAATCTATATTTTAGAGGATAACACCGGTTAGGTCAGGGTTAGGTCTGGTATTTTCCATCATCTGTCTCATACTGGCGCATTTTTCGCATACTTTTTTGGCCAGATCCTGGGCGTTTTCTGGGTTGGATCACGTAGTAGTGTGATGCCACACTGAAACAGTGAATTAATCCTGGATTCGATCTATAAATTAGAGGGTAACACCGGTTAGGTTTGGGTTAGGTCTGGTATTTGATATTACCTGGGCCGTACTTTCGCATATTTCGTATAAATGTTGGCCAGATCCTGGGCTTTTTCTGGTATGGATCACGTAGTAATGTCGTACCACAATGAAACAGCGGGTTGAACCGGTGTCCGATCAATTCTTTAGAGGATAACACCGGTTAGGCCAGGGTCAGGCCTGGGATTCGCTATCATCTCGCTCATACTTTCGCCTTTTTCGCATAATTGTTGGCGAAATGCTGGCTTTTTCTGGTTTGGATCTCTTAGTAATGTGGTACCACACTGAAACAATGAGATAATCCTGGAATCGATCTATATATTAGAGGATAACACCGGTTAGGTCAGGGTTAGGTCTGGTATTTGCCATCATCCGGCTCATACTTTCGCATTTTTCGCATACTTTTTGGCCAGATCCTGGGCGTTTTCTGGGTTGGATCACGTAGTAGTGTGATGCCACACTGAAACAGTGAATTAATCCTGGATTCGATCTATAAATTAGAGGGTAACACCGGTTAGGTATGGGTTAGGTCTGGTATTTGATATATCCTGGCCCATACTTTCGCATATTTCGTATAAATGTTGGCCAGATCCTGGGCTTTTTCTGGTTTGGATCACGTAGTAATGTGGTACCACACTGCCACATGAGTTAAACCTGGATTCAATCTATATTTTAGAGGATAACACCGGTTAAGTCAGTGTTAGGACTGGCATTTGCCATCATCTGGCTAATACTTCCGCATTTTTCGCATACTTGTTGGCCAGATCCAGGGCGTTTTCTGGTTTGGATCACGAAGTAATGTGGTACCACACTGCCAGATGAGTTAAACCTGGATTCAATCTATATTTTAGAGGATAACACCGGTTAGGTCAGGGTTAGGTCTGGTATTTGCCATCATCCGGCTCATATATTCGCAATTTTCGCATACTTGTTGGCCAGATCATGAGCGTTTTCTGGTTTGGGTCACGCAGTAATATGGTGTCACACTGCAACAGTGAATTAAACCTAGATTCAGTCTATATTTTAGAGGATAACACCGGTTAGGTCAGGGTTAGGTCTGGTATTTGCTATTATCTGGCACATACTTTCGCATTTTTCGCATACTTTTTGGCCAGATCCTGGGCGTTTTCTGGTTTGGGTCACGTAGTAGTGTGATGCCTCACTGAAACAGTGAATTAATCCTGGATTCGATCTATAAATTAGAGGGTAACACCGGTTAGGTATGTGTTAGGTCTGGTATTTGATATAACCTGGCCCATACTTTCGCATATTTCATATAAATGTTGGCCAGACCCTGGGCTTTTTCTGGTATGGATCACGTAGTAATGTGGTACCACACTGCCAGATGAGTTAAACCTGGATTCAATCTATATTTTAGAGGATAACACCGGTTAGGTCAGGGTTAGGTCTGGTATTTGCCATCATCCGGCTCATATATTCGCAATTTTCGCGTACTTGTTGGCCAGATCCAAGGCGTTTTCTGGGTTGGGTCACGTAGTAATGTGGTGCCACACTGCAACAGTGAGTTAAACCTGGATTCAATCTATATTTTAGAGGGTAACACCGGTTAGGTCAGGGTTAGATCTGGTAATTGCCATCATCTGGCCCATACTTTCGCATTTTTCGCATACTTGTTGGCCAGATCCTGGGCGTTTTCTGGTTTGGGTCACGCAGTAATATGGTGTCACACTGCAACAGTGAATTAAACCTCGATTCAGTCTATATTTTAGAGGATAACACCGGTTAGGTCAGGGTTAGGTCTGGTATTTGCTATTATCTGGCACATACTTTCGCATTTTTCGCATACTTTTTGGCCAGATCCTGGGCGTTTTCTGGTTTGGGTCACGTAGTAGTATGATGCCTCACTGAAACAGTGAATTAATCCTGGATTCAATCTATAAATTAGAGGGTAACACCGGTTAGGTATGTGTTAGGTCTGGTATTTGATATAACCTGGCCCATACTTTCGCATATTTCATATAAATGTTGGCCAGACCCTGGGCTTTTTCTGGTATGGATCACGTAGTAATGTGGTACCACAATGAAACAGCGGGGTAAACGGGGTCCGATGAATTCTTTAGAGGATAACACCGGTTAGGTCTGGGTCTGGTCTGGGATTCGCCATCATTTCGCTCATACTTTCGCCTTTTTCGCATAATTGTTGGCCAAATGCTGGCTTTTTCTGGTTTGGATCACGTAGTAATGTGGTACCACACTGCAACAGTGAGTTAAACCTGGATTCAATCCATATTTTAGAGGATAACACGGGTTAGGTCAGGGTTAGGTCTGGTATTTGCCACCATCCGCCTCATACTTTCGCATTTTTCGCATACTTGTTGGCCAGATCCTGGGCTTTTTCTGGTTTGGATCACGTAGTAATGTGGCACCACACTGCAACCGTGAGTTAAACCTGGATTCAATCTATATCTTAGTGGATAACACCGGTTAGGTCAGGGTTAGGTCTGGTATTTGCCATCATCCGGCTCATACTTTCGCATTTTTCGCATACTTGTTGGCCAGATCCTGGGCGTTTTCTGGGTTGGATCAGGTAGTGGTGTGGTACCGCACTGAAAGAGTGAAGTAATCCTGGATTCGATCTATATATTAGAGGGTAACACCGGTTAGGTCAGGGTTAGGTCTGGTATTTGCCATCATCCAGCTCATACTTTCGCATATTTCGCATACTTGTTGGCAAGATCCAGGGCGTTTTCTGGTTTGGATCACGTATTAATGTGGCACCACACTGCAACCGTGAGTTAAACCGGGATTCAATCTATATTTTAGTGGATAACACCTGTTAGGTCAGGGTTAGGTCTGGTATTTGCCATCATCCGGCTCATACTTTCGCATTTTTCACATACTTGTTGGCCAGACCCTGGGCGTTTTCTGGGTTGCATCAGGTAGTAGTATGGTACCAAACTGAAACAGTGAAGTAATCCTGTAATTCGATCTATATATTGGAGGGTAACACTGGTTAGGTCAGGGTTAGGTATGGTATTTGCCATCATCTGGCACATACTTTCGCATTTTTCGCATAATTGTTGGCCAGATCCTGAGCGTTTTCTGGTTTGGATCACGTAGTAATATGGTACCAACCTGAAACAGTGAGTTAATCCTGGATTCAATCTATATTTTAGAGGATAACAGCGGTTAGGTCAGGGTTAGGTCTGGTATTTGCCATCATCCGTCTCATACTTTCGCATCTTTCGCATACTTGTTGGCCAGTTCCTGGGCGTTTTCTTGGTTGGATCAGGTAGTAATGTAGAACCACTCTGAAACAGTGAGTTAAACCTGGATTCAATCTATATTTTAGAGGATAACACCGGTTAGGTCAGGGTTAGGTCTGGTATTTGCCATCATCTGTCTCATACTTTGGCATTTTTGGCATACTTGTTGGCCAGATCCTGGACGTTTTCTGGGTTGGATCACGTACTAGTGTGATGCCACACTGAAACAGTGAATTAATCGTGGATTCGATCTATAAATTAGAGGGTAACACCGGTTAGGTTTGGGTTAGGTCTGGTATTTGCCATCATCCAGCTCGTACTTTCGCATTTTTCGCATACTTGTTGGCCAGATCCAGGGCTTTTTCTGGTTTGGATCACGTAGTAATGTGGTACCACACTGAAACAGTGAATTAATCCTGGATTCGATCTATATATTAGAGGGTAACACCGGTTAGGTTTGGGTTAGGTCTGGTATTTGATATTACCTGGCCCCTACTTTCGCATATTTCGTATAAATGTTGGCCAGATCCTGGGCTTTTTCTGGTATGGATCACGTAGTAATGTGGTACCACAATGAAAGAGCGGGTTAAACCGGGGTCCGATCAATTCTTTAGAGGATAACACCGGTTAGGTCTGGGTCAGGTCTGGGAATCGTCATCATCTCGCTCATACTTTCGCCTTTTTCGCATAATTGTTGGCGAAATGCTGACTTTTTCTGGTTTGGATCTCTTAGTAATGTGGTACCACACTGAAACAGTGAGATAATCCTGGATTCGATCTATATATTAGAGGGTAACACCGGTTAGGTATGTGTTAGGTCTGGTATTTGATATAACCTGGCCCATACTTTTGCATATTTCATATAAATGTTGGCCAGATCCTGGGCTTTTTCTGGTATGGATCACGTAGTAATGTGGTACCACAATGAAACAGCGGGGTAAATGGGGTCCGATGAATTCTTTAGAGGATAACACCGGTTAGGTCTGGGTCTGGTCTGGGATTCGCCATCATCTCGCTCATACTTTCGCCTTTTTCGCATAATTGTTGGCCAAATGCTGGCTTTTTCTCGTTTGGATCACGTAGTAATGTGGTACCACACTGCAACAGTGAGTTAAACCTGGAATCAATCTATATTTTAGAGGATAACACCGGCTAGGTCAGTGTTAGGACTGGCATTTGCCATCATCTGGCTAATACTTTCGCATTTTTCGCATACTTATTGGCCAGATCCAGGGCGTTTTCTGGTTTGGATCAGGTAGTAATGTGGTACCACACTGCCAGATGAGTTAAACCTGGATTCGATCTATATTTTAGAGGATAACACCGGTTAGGTCAGGGTTAGGTCTGGTACTTGCCATAATCCGGCTCATACTTTCGCATATTTCGCATACTTGTTGGCCAGATCCTGGGCGTTTTCTGGTTTGGATCACGTCGTAATGTGCCACCACACTGCAACCTTGAGTTAAACCTGGATTCAATTTATATTTTAGAGGATAATACCGGTTAGGTCAGGGTTAGATCTGGTAATTGCCATCATCTGGCCCATACTTTCGCATTTTTCGCATACTTGTTGGCCAGATCCTGTGCGTTTTCTGGGTTGTATCTGGTAGTAGTGTGGTACCGCACTGAAGCAGTGAAGTAATCCTGGATTCAATCTATATTTTAGAGGATAACACCGGTTAGGTCAGGGTTAGGTCTGGTATTTGCCATCATCTGTCTCATACTTTCGCATTTTTGACCTACTTGTTGGCCAGATACTGGGCGTTTTCTGGGCTGCATCACGTAGTAATGTGGCACCACACTCAAACAGTGAGTTAAACCTGGATGCAATCTATATTTCAGAGGATAACACCGGTTAGGTCAGGGTTAGGTCTGGTATTTGCCATCATCCAGCTCATACTTTCGCATTTTTCGCACCCTTGTTGGCCAGATCCTGGGCGTTTTCTGGTTTGGGTCACGTAGTAATGTGGAGCCACTCTCAAACATTGAGTTAAACCTGGATTCAATCTATATCTTGGAGGATAACACCGGTTAGGTTTGGGTTAGGTCTGGTATTTGCCATCATCCGACTCATACTTTCGCATTTTTCGCATACTTGTTGGCCAGATCCTGGGCGTTTTCTGGGTTGGATCAGGTAGTAGTGTGGTACCGCACTGAAAGAGTGAGGTAATCCCGGATTCGATCTATATATTAGAGGATAACACCGGTTAGGTCAGGGTTAGGTCTGGTGTTTGCCATCATCCGGCTCATACTTTCGCATTTTTCGCATACTTGTTGGCCAGATCCTGGGCGTTTTCTGGGTTGGATCAGGTAGTAGTGTGGTACGGCACTGAAGCAGTGAAGTAATCCTGGATTCAATCTATATTTTAGAGGATAACACCGGTTAGGTCAGGGTTAGGTCTGGTATTTTCCATCATCTGTCTCATACTGGCGCATTTTTCGCATACTTTTTTGGCCAGATCCTGGGCGTTTTCTGGGTTGGATCACGTAGTAGTGTGATGCCACACTGAAACAGTGAATTAATCCTGGATTCGATCTATATATTAGAGGGTAACACCGGTTAGGTTTGGGTTAGGTCTGGTATTTGATATTACCTGGGCCGTACTTTCGCATATTTCGTATAAATGTTGGCCAGATCCTGGGCTTTTTCTGGTATGGATCACGTAGTAATGTGGTACCACAATGAAACAGCGGGTTAAACCGGTGTCCGATCAATTCTTTAGAGGATAACACCGGTTAGGCCTGGGTCAGGTCTGGGATTCGCTATCATCTCGCTCATACTTTCGCCTTTTTCGCGTAATTGTTGGCGAAATGCTGGCTTTTTCTGGTTTGGATATCTTAGTAATGTGGTACCACACTGAAACAGTGAGATAATCCTGGATTCGATCTATATATCAGAGGGTAACACCGGTTAGGTTTGGGTTAGGTCTGGTATTTGAAATTACCTGGCCCGTACTTTCGCATATTTCGTATAAATGTTGGCCAGATCCTGGGCTTTTTCTGGTATGGATCACGTAGTAATGTGGTACCACAATGAAACAGCGGGTTGAACCGGTGTCCGATCAATTCTTTAGAGGATAACACCGGTTAGGCCAGGGTCAGGTCTGGGATTCGCTATCATCTCGCTCATACTTTCGCCTTTTTCGCATAATTGTTGGCGAAATGCTGGCTTTTTCTGGTTTGGATCTCTTAGTAATGTGGTACCACACTGAAACAGTGAGATAATCCTGGAATCGATCTATATATTAGAGGATAACACCGGTTAGGTCAGGGTTAGGTCTGGTATTTGCCATCATCCGGCTCATACTTTAGCATTTTTCGCATACTTTTTGGCCAGATCCTGGGCGTTTTCTGGTTTGGGTCACGTAGTAATGTGGTGCCACACTGCAACAGTGAGTTAAACCTGGATTCAATCTATATTTTAGAGGATAACACCGGTTAGGTCAGGGTTAGGTCTGGTATTTGCCATCATCAGGCTCATACTTTCGCATTTTTCGCATACTTGTTGACCAGCTCCATAGCGTTTTCAGGTTTGGATCACGTAGTAATGTGGTACCACACTGACACAATGAGTTAATCCTGGATTCGATCTATATATTAGAGGGTAACACCGATTAGGTTTGTGTTAGGTCTGGTATTTGCCACCATCTGGCTCATACATTCGCATTTTTCGCATACTTGTTGGCCAGTTCTAGGACGTTTTCTGGTTTGGGTCTCGTAGTAATGTAGTACCAAACTGCAACTGTGAGTTAAACCTGGATTCAATCTATATTTTAGAGGATAACACCGGTTAGGTCAGGGTTAGGTCTGGTATTTGCCATCATCCGGCTCATACTTTCGCATATTTCGCATACTTGTTGTCCAGATGCTGGGCGTTTTCTGGTTTGGATCACGTAGTAATGTGGCACCACACTGCAACCTTGAGTTAAACCTGGATTCAATTTATATTTTAGAGGATAATACCGGTTAGGTCAGTTTTAGGACTGGCATTTGCCATCATCTGGCTAATACTTTCGCATTTTTCGCATACTTGTTGGCCAGATCCTGGGCGTTTTCTGGGTTGGTTCAGGCAGTGGTGTGGTACCGCACTGAAAGAGTGAAGTAATCCTGGATTCGATCTATATATTAGAGGGTAACACCGGTTAGGTCAGGGTTAGGTCTGGTATTTGCCATCATCCAGCTCATACTTTCGCATATTTCGCGTACTTGTTGGCCAGATCCAGGGCGTTTTCTGGTTTGGGTCACGTAGTAATGTGGTGCCACACTGCAACAGTGAGTTAAACCTGGATTCAATCTATATTTTAGAGGACAACACCGGTTAGGTCAGGGTTAGGTCTGGGATTCGCCATCATCTCGCTCATACTTTCGCATTTTTCGCATACTTCTTGGCCAGATCCAGGGCGTTTTCTGGTTTGGGTCACGTAGCAATGTGGTGCTACACTCAAACAGTGAGTTAAACCTGGATTCAATCTATATTTTGGAGGATAACACCGGTTAGGTCAGGGTTAGGTCTGGTATCTGCCTTTATCTGGCTCATACTTTTGCCATTTTCACCTACATGTAGGCCAGATCCAGGGCGTTTTCTGGTTTGGGTCACGTAGTAATGTGGTGCCACACTGCAACAGTGAGTTAAACCTGGATTCAATCTATATATTAGAGGGTAACACCGGTTAGGTTTGGGTTAGGTCTGGTATTTGCCATCATCTGGCTCATACTTTCGCATTTTTCGCATACTTGTTGGCCAGATCCTAGGCGTTTTCTGGTTTGGATCACGTAGTAATGGGGTACCACACTGCCAGATGAGTTAAACCTGGATTCAATATATATTGTAGAGGATAACACCGGTTAGGTCAGGGTTAGGTCTGGTATTTGCCATCATCCGGCTCATACTTTCGCATTTTTCGCATACTTCCTGGCCAGATCCTGGCCGTTTTCTGGGTTGGATCAGGTAGTAGTGTGGTACCGCACTGAAACAGTGAAGTAATCCTGGATTCAATCTATATATTAGAGGGTAACACCGGTTAGGTTTGGGTTAGGTCTGGTATTTGCCATCATCTGGATCATACTTTCGCATTTTTCGCATACGTGTACGCCAGATCCTGGGCGTTTTCTGGGTTGGATCAGGTAGTAATGTGGTACCACACTGAAACAGTGGGTTAAACCAGGATTCAATCTATGTTTTAGAGGATAACACCGGTTAGGTCAGTGTTAGGTCTGGTATTTTCCATCATCTGGCTCATACTTTCGCATTTTTCGCATACTTGTTGGCCAGATCCAGGGCGTTTTCTGGTTTGGATCACGTAGTAATATGGTACCACACTGAAACAGTGAGTTAATCCTGGATTCAATCTATATTTTAGAGGATAACGGAGGTTAGGTCTGGTATTTGCCATCATCTGTCTCATACTTTCGCATTTTTCACCTACTTGTTGGCCTGATCCTGGGCGTTTTCTGGGTTGGATTACGTAGTAATGTGGTACCACACTGAAACAGTGGGTTAAACCAGGATTCAATCTATGTTTTAGAGGATAACACCGGTTAGGTCAGTGTTAGGTCTGGTATTTTCCATCATCTGGCTCATACTTTCGCATTTTTCGCATACTTGTTGGCCAGATCCAGGGCGTTTTCTGGTTTGGATCACGTAGTAATGTGGTACCACACTGCCAGGTGAGTTAAACCTGGATTCAATCTATATTTTAGAGGATAACAGCGGTTAGGTCAGGGTTAGGTCTGGTATTTGCCGTCATCCGGCTCATACTTTCGCATTTTTCGCATACTTGCTGGCCAGATCCAAGGCGTTTTCTGGTTTGGGTCACGTAGTAATGTGGTGCCACACTCAAGCAGTGAGTTAAACCTGGATTCAATCTATATTTTAGAGGATAACACCGGTTTGGTCTGGGTTAGGTCTGGGATTCGCCATCATCTCGCTCATACTTTCGCATTTTTCGCATACTTGTTGGCCAGATCCAGGGCGTTTTCTGGTTTGGGTCACGTAGTAATGTGGTACCACACTGCAACCGTGAGTTAAACCTGGATTCAATCTATATTTTAGAGGATAACACCGGTTAGGTCAGGGTTAGCTCTGGGATTCGCCATCATCTCGCTCATACTTTCGCATTTTTCGCATACTTGTTGGCCAGATCCAGGGCGTTTTCTGGTTTGGGTCACGTAGTAATGTGGTGCTACACTCAAACAGTGAGTTAAACCTGGATTCAATCTATATTTTAGAGGATAACACCGGTTAGGTCAGGGTTAAGTCTAGTGTTTGCCATCGTGTGCCTCATACTTTCGCATTTTTCGCATACTTGTTGGCCAGATCCAGGGCGTTTTCTGGTTTGGATCACGTAGTAATGTGGTACCACACTGAAACAGTGAGCTAATGCTGGATTCGATCTATATTTTAGAGGATAACACCAGTTAGGTCAGGGTTAGGTCTGGTATTTGCCATCATCCGGCTCATACTTTCGCATTTTTCGCATACTTCCTGGCCAGATCCTGGCCGTTTTCTGGGTTGGATCAGGTAGTAGTGTGGTACCGCACCGAAACAGTGAAGTAATCCTGGATTCGATCTATATATTAGAGGGTAACACCGGTTAGGTTTGGGTTAGGTCTGGTATTTGCCATCATCTGGCTCATACTTTCGCATTTTTCGCATACTTGTTGGACAGATCCAGGGCGTTTTCTGGTTTGGATCACGTAGTAATATGGTACCACACTGAAACAGTGAGCTAATCCTGGATACAATCTATATTTTAGAGGATAACACCGGTTAGGTCAGGGTTAGGTCTGGTATTTGCCATCATCCGGCTCATACTTTCGCATTTTTCGCATACTTGTTGGCCAGATCCTGGGCGTTTTCTGGGTTGGATCAGGTAGTAGTGTGGTACCGCACTGAAACAGTGTGTTAGAGCTGGATTCAATCTATATTTTAGAGGACAACACCGGTTAGGTCAGGGTTAGGTCTGGTATTTGCCATCATCTGGCTCATACTTTCGCATTTTTCGCATACTTGTTGGACAGATCCAGGGCGTTTTCTGGTTTGGATCACGTAGTAATATGGTACCACACTGAAACAGTGAGCAAATCCTGGATTCAATCTATATTTTAGAGGATAACACCGGTTAGGTCAGGGTTAGGTCTGGTATTTGCCATCATCCGGCTCATACTTTCGCATTTTTCGCATACTTGTTGGCCAGATCCTGGGCGTTTTCTGGGTTGGATCAGGTAGTAGTGTGGTACCGCACTGAAACAGTGTGTTAGAGCTGGATTCAATCTATATTTTAGAGGACAACACCGGTTAGGTCAGGGTTAGGTCTGGTATTTGCCATCATCTGGCTCATACTTTCGCATTTTTCGCATACTTGTTGGACAGATCCAGGGCGTCTTCTGGTTTGGATCACGTAGTAATATGGTACCACACTGAAACAGTGAGCTAATCCTGGATTCAATCTATATTTTAGAGGATAACACCAGTTAGGTCAGGGTTAGGTCTGGTATTTGCCATCATCCGGCTCATACTTTCGCATTTTTCGCATACTTGTTGGCCAGATCCTGGGCGTTTTCTGGGTTGGATCAGGTAGTAGTGTGGTACCGCACTGAAACAGCGGGTTAAACCGGGGTCCGATCAATTCTTTAGAGGATAACACCGGTTAGGCCTGGGTCACGTCTGGGATTCGCCATCATCTCGCTCATACTTTCAACTTTATCGCATAATTGTTGGCCAAATGCTGGCTTTTTCTGGTTTGGATCACGTAGTAATGTGGTACCACACTGAAACAGTGAATTAATCCTGGATTCGATCTATATATTAGAGGGTAACACCAGTTAGGTCAGGGTTAGGTCTGGTATTTGCCATCATCCGGCTCATACTTTCGCATTTTTCGCATACTTCCTGGCCAGATCCTGGCCGTTTTCTGGGTTGGATCAGGTAGTAGTGTGGTACCGCACCGAAACAGTGAAGTAATCCTGGATTCGATCTATATATTAGAGGGTAACACCGGTTAGGTTTGGGTTAGGTCTGGTATTTGCCATCATCTGGCTCATACTTTCGCATTTTTCGCATACTTGTTGGACAGATCCAGGGCGTTTTCTGGTTTGGATCACGTAGTAATATGGTACCACACTGAAACAGTGAGCTAATCCTGGATTCAATCTATATTTTAGAGGATAACACCGGTTACGTCAGGGTTAGGTCTGGCATATGGCATCATCCGGCTCATACTTTCGCATTTTTGCATACTTGTTGGCCAGATCCAGGGCGTTTTCTGGTTTGGATCACGTAGTAATGGGGTACCACACTGCCACATGAGTAAAACCTGGATTCAATCTATATTTTAGAGGATAACACCGGTTAGGTTTGGGTTAGGTCTGGTATTTGCCATCATCTGGCTCATACTTTCGCATTTTTCGCATACTTGTTGGCCAGATCCGGGGCGTTTTCTGGTTTGGATCACGTGGTAATATGGTACCACACTGCAACCGTGAGTTAAGCCTGGATTCAATCTATATTTTAGAGGATAACACCGGTTAGGTCAGGGTTAGGTCTGGTATTTGCCATCATCTGGCTCATACTTTCGCATTTTTCGCTTACTTGTTGGCCAGATCCTGGGCGTTTTCTGGTTTGGATCACGTAGTAATGTAGAACCACTCTGAAACAGTGAGTTAGACCTGGATTCAATCTATATTTTAGAGGACAACACCGGTTAGGTCAGGGTTAGGTCTGGGATTCGCCATCATCTCGCTCATGCTTTCGCATTTTTCGCATACTTGTTGGCCAGATCCTGGGCGTTTTCTGGTTTGGGTCACGTAGTAATGTGGTGCTACACTCAAACAGTGAGTTAAACCTGGATTCAATCTATATTTTAGAGGATAACACCGGTTAGGTCAGGGTTAAGTCTAGTATTTGCCATCGTCTGCCTCATACTTTCGCATTTTTCGCATACTTGTTGGCCAGATCCAGGGCGTTTTCTGGTTTGGATCACGTAGTAATATGGGTCCACACTGAAACAGTGAGCTAATCCTGGATTCGATCTATATTTTAGAGGATAACACCGGTTAGGTCACGGTTAGGTCTGGTATTTGCCATCGTCTGCCTCATACTTTCGCATTTTTCGCATACTTGTTGGCCAGATCCTGGGCGTTTTCTGGTTTGGGTCACGTATTAATGTGGTCCCACACTCAAACAGTGAGTTAAACCTGGATTCAATCTATATTTTAGAGGATAACACCGGCTTCGTCAGGGTTAGGTCTGGCATATGCCATCATCTGGCTCATACTTTCGCATTTTTCGCATACTTGTTGGCCAGATCCAGGGCGTTTTCTGGTTTGGATCACGTAGTAACGGGGTACCACACTGCCAGATGAGTTAAACCTGGATTCAATATATATTGTAGAGGATAACACCGGTTAGGTCAGGGTTAGGTCTGGTATTTGCCATCATCCGGCTCATACTTTCGCATTTTTCGCATACTTCCTGGCCAGATCCTGGCCGTTTTCTGGGTTGGATCAGGTAGTAGTGTGGTACCGCACTGAAACAGTGAAGTAATCCTGGATTCGATCTATATATTAGAGGATAACACCGGTTAGGTCAGGGTTAGGTCTGGTATTTGCCATCATCCGGCTCATACTTTCGCATTTTTCGCATACTTGTTGGCCAGATCCTGGGCGTTTTCTGGGTTGGATCAGGTAGTAGTGTGGTACCGCACTGAAACAGTGAAGTAATCCTGGATTCGATCTATATATTAGAGGGTAACACCGGTTACGTCAGGGTTAGGTCTGGTATTTGCCATCCTCTGGCTCATACTTTCGCATTTTTCGCATACTTGTTGGACAGATCCTGGGCGTTTTCTGGTTTGGATCACGTAGTAATATGGTACCACACTGAAACAGTGAGCTAATCCTGGATTCAATCTATATTTTAGAGGATAACACCGGTTAGGTCAGGGTTAGGTGTGGTATTTGCCATCATCCGGCTCATACTTTCGCATTTTTCGCATACTTGTTGGCCAGATCCTGGGCGTTTTCTGGGTTGGATCAGGTAGTAGTGTGGTACCGCACTGAAACAGTGAAGTAATCCTGGATTCGATCTATATATTAGAGGGTAACAACGGTTACGTCAGGGTTAGGTCTGGCATATGCCATCATCTGGCTCATACTTTCGCATTTTTCGCATACTTGTTGGCCAGATCCAGGGCGTTTTCTGGTTTGGATCACGTAGTAATGTGGTACCACACTGCCAGGTGAGTTAAACCTGGGTTCAATCTATATTTTAGAGGATAACAGCGGTTAGGTCAGTGTTAGGTCTGGTATTTGCCATCATCTGGCTCATACTTTCGCATTTTTCGCATACTTGTTGGCCAGATCCAGGGCGTTTTCTGGTTTGGATCACGTAGTAATGTGGTACCACACTGCCAGGTGAGTTAAACCTGGGTTCAATCTATATTTTAGAGGATAACAGCGGTTAGGTCAGGGTTAGGTCTGGTATTTGCCATCATCTGGCTCATACTTTCGCATTTTTCGCATACTTGTTGGCCAGATCCAGGGCGTTTTCTGGTTTGGGTCACGTAGTAATGTGGTGCCACACTCAAGCAGTGAGTTAAACCTGGATTCAATCTATATTTTAGAGGATAACACCGGTTAGGTCAGGGTTAGGTCTCGTATTTGCCATCGCCTGCCTCATACTTTCGCATTTTTCGCATACTTGTTGGACAGATCCAGGGCGTTTTCTGGTTTGAATCACGTAGTAATATGGTACCACACTGAAACAGTGAGTTAATCCTGGATTCAATCTATATTTTAGAGGATAACGGAGGTTAGGTCTGGTATTTGCTATCATCTGTCTCATACTTTCGCATTTTTCACCTACTTGTTGGCCTGATCCTGGGCGTTTTCTGGGTTGGATTACGTAGTAATGTGGTACCACACTGAAACAGTGGGTTAAACCAGGATTCAATCTATTTTTTAGAGGATAACACCGGTTAGGTCAGTGTTAGGTCTGGTATTTTCCATCATCTGGCTCATACTTTCGCATTTTTCGCATACTTGTTGGCCAGATCCAGGGCGTTTTCTGGTTTGGATCACGCAGTAATGTGGTACCACACTGCCAGGTGAGTTAAACCTGGGTTCAATCTATATTTTAGAGGATAACAGCGGTTAGGTCAGGGTTAGGTCTCGTATTTGCCATCGCCTGCCTCATACTTTCGCATTTTTCGCATACTTGTTGGCCAGATCCTGGGCGTTTTCTGGTTTGGGTCACGTATTAATGTGGTGCCACACTCAAACAGTGAGTTATACCTGGATTCAATCTATATTTTAGAGGATAACACCGGTTACGTCAGGGTTAGGTCTGGCATATGGCATCATCTGGCTCATACTTTCGCATTTTTGCATACTTGTTGGCCAGATCCAGGGCGTTTTCTGGTTTGGATCACGTAGTAATGGGGTACCACACTGCCACATGAGTAAAACCTGGATTCAATCTATATTTTAGAGGATAACACCGGTTAGGTTTGGGTTAGGTCTGGTATTTGCCATCATCTGGCTCATACTTTCGCATTTTTCGCATACTTGTTGGCCAGATCCGGGGCGTTTTCTGGTTTGGATCACGTAGTAATATGGTACCACACTGCAACCGTGAGTTAAGCCTGGATTCAATCTATATTTTAGAGGATAACACCGGTTAGGTCAGGGTTAGGTCTGGTATTTGCCATCATCTGGCTCATACTTTCGCATTTTTCGCATACTTGTTGGCCAGATCCTAGGCGTTTTCTGGTTTGGATCACGTAGTAATGTAGAACCACTCTGAAACAGTGAGTTAGACCTGGATTCAATCTATATTTTAGAGGACAACACCGGTTAGGTCAGGGTTAGGTCTGGGATTCGCCATCATCTCGCTCATGCTTTCGCATTTTTCGCATACTTGTTGGCCAGATCCTGGGCGTTTTCTGGTTTGGGTCACGTAGTAATGTGGTGCTACACTCAAACAGTGAGTTAAACCTGGATTCAATCTATATTTTAGAGGATAACATCGGTTAGGTCAGGGTTAAGTCTAGTATTTGCCATCGTCTGCCTCATACTTTCGCATTTTTCGCATACTTGTTGGCCAGATCCAGGGCGTTTTCTGGTTTGGATCACGTAGTAATATGGGTCCACACTGAAACAGTGAGCTAATCCTGGATTCGATCTATATTTTAGAGGATAACACCGGTTAGGTCACGGTTAGGTCTGGTATTTGCCATCGTCTGCCTCATACTTTCGCATTTTTCGCATACTTGTTGGCCAGATCCTGGGCGTTTTCTGGTTTGGGTCACGTATTAATGTGGTCCCACACTCAAACAGTGAGTTAAACCTGGATTCAATCTATATTTTAGAGGATAACACCGGTTACGTCAGGGTTAGGTCTGGCATATGGCATCATCTGGCTCATACTTTCGCATTTTTGCATACTTGTTGGCCAGATCCAGGGCGTTTTCTGGGTTGGATCAGGTAGTAGTGTGGTACCGCACTGAAACAGTGAAGTAATCCTGGATTCGATCTATATATTAGAGGGTAACACCGGTTACGTCAGGGTTAGGTCTGGTATTTGCCATCCTCTGGCTCATACTTTCGCATTTTTCGCATACTTGTTGGACAGATCCTGGGCGTTTTCTGGTTTGGATCACGTAGTAATATGGTACCACACTGAGACAGTGAGCTAATCCTGGATTCAATCTATATTTTAGAGGATAACACCGGTTAGGTCAGGGTTAGGTCTGGTATTTGCCATCATCCGGCTCATACTTTCGCATTTTTCGCATACTTGTTGGCCAGATCCTGGGCGTTTTCTGGGTTGGATCAGGTAGTAGTGTGGTACCGCACTGCCACATGAGTAAAACCTGGATTCAATCTATATATTAGAGGGTAACACCGGTTACGTCAGGGTTAGGTCTGGCATATGCCATCATCTGGCTCATACTTTCCCATTTTTCGCATACTTGTTGGCCAGATCCAGGGCGATTTCTGGTTTGGATCACGTAGTAATGGGGTACCACACTGCCAGATGAGTTAAACCTGGATTCAATCTATATTTTAGAGGATAACACCGGTTAGGTCAGGGTTAGGTCTGGTATTTGCCATCATCCGGCTCATACTTTCGCATTTTTCGCATACTTGTTGGCCAGAACCTGGCCGTTTTCTGGGTTGGATCAGGTAGTAGTGTGGTACCGCACTGAAACAGTGAAGTAATCCTGGATTCGATCTATATATTAGAGGGTAACTCCGGTTAGGTTTGGGTTAGGTCTGGTATTTGCCATCATCTGGCTCATACTTTCGCATTTTTCGCATACGTGTTGGCCAGATCCTGGGCGTTTTCTGGGTTGGATCAGGTAGTAGTGTGGTACCGCACTGAAACAGTGAAGTAATCCTGGAATCGATCTATATATTAGACGGTAACACCGGTTAGGTTTGGGTTAGGTCTGGTATTTGCCATCATCTGGCTCATACTTTCGCATTTTTCGCATACTTGTTGGCCAGATCCTGGGCGTTTTCTGGTTTGGATCACGTAGTAATATGGTACCACACTGAAACAGTGAGCTAATCCTGGATTCAATCTATATTTTAGAGGATAACACCGGTTAGGTCAGGCTTAGGTCTGGTATTTGCCATCATCCGGCGCATACTTTCGCATTTTTCGCATACTTGTTGGCCAGATCCTAGGCGTTTTCTTGTTTGGGTCACGTAGTAATGTTGTGCCACACTCAAACAGTGAGTTAAACCTGGAACCAATCTATATTTTAGAGGATAAAACCGGTTAGATCAGGGTTAGTTCTGGTATTTGCCATCGTCTGCCTCATACTTTCGCATTTTTCGCATACTTGTTGGCCAGATCCAGGGCGTTTTCTGGTTTGGATCTCGTAGTAATATGGTTCCGCACTGCAACTGTGAGTTAAACCTGGATACAATCTATATTTTAGAGGATAACACCGGTTAGGTCAGGGTTGGGTCTGGTATTTGCCATCATCTGGCTCATACCTTCGCGTTTTTCGCAAACTTGTTGGCCAGGTCCTGGGCGTCTTCTGGTTTGGATCACGTAGTAATGTGGTTCCGCACTGAAGCAGTGAGTTAATCCTGGGTTCAATCTATATTTTAGAGGATAACAGCGGTTAGGTCAGGGTTAGGTCTGGTATTTTCCATCATCTGGCTCATACTTTCGCATTTTTCGCATACTTGTTGGCCAGATCCAGGGCGTTTTCTGGTTTGGATCACGTAGTAATGTGGTACCACACTGCCAGGTGAGTTAAACCTGGGTTCAATCTATATTTTAGAGGATAACAGCGGTTAGGTCAGGGTTAGGTCTGGTATTTGTCATCATCTGGCTCATACTTTCGCATTTTTCGCACACTTGTTGGCCAGATCCAGGGCGTTTTCTGGTTTGGATCACGTAGTAATATGGTACCACACTCAAACAGTGACTTAAACCTGGATTCAATCTATATTTTAGTGGATAACACCGGTTAGGTCAGGGTTAGGTCTCGTATTTGCAGTCGTCTGCCTCATACTTTCGCATTTTTCGCATACTTGTTGGCCAGATCCTGGGCGTTTTCTGGTTTGGGTCACGTAGTAATGTGGTGCCACACTCAAACAGTGAGCTAAACCTGGATTCAATCTATATTTTCCAGGATAACTCCGGTTAGGTCAGGCTTAGGTCTGGTATTTTCCATCATCTGGCTCATACTTTCGCATTTTTCGCATACTTGTTGGCCAGATCCTGGGCGTTTTCTGGTTTGGGTCACGTAGTAATGTGGTGCCACACTCAAACAGTGAGCTAAACCTGGATTCAATCTATATTTTACAGGATAACTCCGGTTAGGTCAGGGTTAAGTCTAGTATTTGCCATCGTCTGCTTCATACATTCGCATTTTTCGCATACTTGTTGGCCAGATCCAGGGCGTTTTCTGGTTTGGATCTCGTAGTAATATGGTTCCGCACTGCAACTGTGAGTTAAACCTGGATACAATCTATATTTTAGAGGATAACACCGGTTAGGTCAGGGTTGGGTCTGGTATTTGCCATCATCCGGCTCATACTTTCGCATTTTTCGCATACTTGTTGGCCAGATCCTGGGCGTTTTCTGGGTTGGATCAGGTAGTAGTGTGGTACCGCACTGAAACAGTGAAGTAATCCTGGATTCGATCTATATATTACAGGGTAACACCGGTTAGGTTTGGGTTAGGTCTGGTATTTGCCATCATCTGGCTCATACTTTCGCATTTTTCGCATAATTGTTGGCCAGATCCTAGGAGTTTTCTGGGTTGGATCACGTAGTAATGTGGTACCACACTGCCAGATGAGTTAAACCAGGATTCAATCTATATTTTAGAGGATAACACCAGTTAGGTCAGGGTTAGGTCTGGTATTTGCCATCATCCGGCTCATACTTTCGCATTTTTCGCATAATTGTTGGCCAGATCCTAGGAGTTTTCTGGGTTGGATCACGTAGTAATGTGGTACCACACAGCCACATGAGTTAAACCTGGATTCAATCTATATTTTAGAGGATAACACCAGTTAGGTCAGGGTTAGGTCTGGTATTTGCCATCATCCGGCTCATACTTTCGCATTTTTCGCATACTTGTTGGCCAGATCCTGGGCGTTTTCTGGGTTGGATCAGGTAGTAGTGTGGTACCGCACTGCAACAGTGAAGTAATCCTGGATTCGATCTATATATTAGAGGGTAACACCGGTTAGGTTTGGGTTAGGTCTGGTATTTGCCATCATCTGGCTCATACTTTCGCATTTTTCGCATACTTGTTGGCCAGATCCTGGGCGTTTTCTGGGTTGGATCAGGTAGTAATGTGGTACCGCACTGAAACAGTGAAGTAATCCTGGATTCGATCTATATATTAGAGGGTAACACCGGTTAGGTTTGGGTTAGGTCTGGTATTTGCCATCATCTGGCTCATACTTTCGCATTTTTCGCATACTTGTTGGCCAGATCCTGGGCGTTTTCTGGGTTGTATCACGTGGTAATGTGGTACCGCACTGAAACAGTGAAGCAATCCTGGATTCGATCTATATATTAGAGGGCAACACAGGTTAGGTTTGGGTTAGGTCTGGTATTTGCCATCATCCGGCTCATACTTTCGCATTTTTCGCATACTTGTTGGCCAGATCCTGGGCGTTTTCTGGGTTGGATCTGGTAGTATTGTGGTACCGCACTGAAACAGTGAAGTAATCCTGGATTCGATCTATATATTACAGGGTAACACCGGTTAAGTTTGGGTAGGTCTGGTATTTGCCATCATCTGGCTCATACTTTCGCATTTTTCGCATAATTGTTGGCCAGATCCTAGGAGTTTTCTGGGTTGGATCACGTAGTAATGTGGTACCACACTGCCAGATGAGTTAAACCAGGATTCAATCTATATTTTAGAGGATAACACCAGTTAGGTCAGGGTTAGGTCTGGTATTTGCCATCATCCGGCTCATACTTTCGCATTTTTCGCATACTTGTTGGCCAGATCCTGGGCGTTTTCTGGGTTGGATCAGGTAGTAGTGTGGTACCGCACTGAAACAGTGAAGTAATCCTGGATTCGATCTATATATTAGAGGGTAACACCGGTTAGGTTTGGGTTAGGTCTGGTATTTGCCATCATCTGGCTCATACTTTCGCATTTTTCGCATACTTGTTGGCCAGATCCTGGGCGTTTTCTGGGTTGTATCACGTGGTAATGTGGTACCGCACTGAAACAGTGAAGCAATCCTGGATTCGATCTATATATTAGAGGGCAACACAGGTTAGGTTTGGGTTAGGTCTGGTATTTGCCATCATCCGGCTCATACTTTCGCATATTTCGCATACTTGTTGGCCAGATCCTGGGCGTTTTCTGGTTTGGATCACGTAGTAATGTAGAACCACTCTGAAGCTGTGAGTTAAACCTGGATTCGATCTATATTTTAGAGGATAATACCGGTTAGGTCTGGGTTTGGTCTGGTATTTGCCATCACCTGCCTCATACTTTCGCAATTTTCGCATACTTGTTGGCCAGATCCAGGGCATTCTCAGGTTTGGATCACGTAGTTATGTGGTACCACACAGCCACATGAGTTAAACCTGGATTAAATTTATATTTTAGAGCATAACACCGGTTAGGTCAGGGTTAGGTCTGGTATTTGCCATCATCTGGCTCATGCTTTCGCATTTGTCGCATACTTGTTGGCCAGATCCTGGGCGTTTTCTGGTTCGGATCACGTAGTAATGTGGTACAACACTGAGACAGTGAGTTAATCCTGGATTCGATCTATATATTAGAGGGTAACACCGGTTAGGTTTGGGTTAGGTCTGGTATTTGCCATCATCTGGCTCATACATTCGCAATTTTCGCATACTTGTTGGCCAGATCCAGGGCGTTTTCTGGTTTGGATCACGTGGTAACGTGGTACCACACAGCCACATGAGTTAAACCTCGATTCAATCTATATTTTCGAGGATAACACCGGTTAGGTCTGGGTTAGGTCTGGTATTTGCCATCAACCGACTCATACTTTCGCATTTTTATCATACTTATTGGCCAGATCCTGGGCGTCTTCTGGTTTGGATCACGTAGTAACATGGTACCACACTGAAACAGTGAGTTAATCCTGGATTCGATCTATATTTTAGAGGATAATACAGGTTAGATCTTGGTAAGGTCTGGTATTTGCCATCATCTGGCTCATACTTTCGCATTTTTCGCATACTTGTTGGCCAGATCCTGGGCGTTTTCTGGGTTGGATCAGGTAGTAGTGTGGTACCGCACTGAAACAATGAAGTAATCCTGGATTCGATCTATATATTAGAGGGTAACACCGTTTAGGTTTGGGTTAGATCTGGTATTTGGCATCACCTGGATCATGCTTCCGCATTTTTCGCATACTTGTTGGCCAAATACTGGGCGTTTTCTGGTTTGGATCACGTAGTAATGTAGAACCACACTGAAGCAGTGTGTTAAGCCCAGATTCAATCTATATTCTAGAGGATAACACCCGTTAGGTCAGGGTTAGGTCTGGTATTTGCCATCATCGGGCTCATACTTTCGCATTTTCCGAATACTTGTTGGCCAGATCCTGGGCGTTTTCTGGGTTGGATCCGGTAGTAGTGTGGTACCGCACTGAAACAGTGAAGTAATCCTGGATTCGATCTATATATTAGAGGGTAACACCGGTTAGGTTTGGGTTAGGTCAGGTATTTGCCATCATCTGGCTCTTGCTTCCGCATTTTTCGCATACTTGTTGACCAGATCCTGGGCGTTTTCTGGTTTGGATCAGGCAGTAATATGGTACCACACTGAAACAGTGTGCTAATCCTGGGTTCAATCTATATTTTAGAGGATAACAGCGGTTAGGTCAGGGTTAGGTCTGGTATTTGCCATCATCTGGCTCATACTTTCGCATTTTTCGCATACTTGTTGGCCAGATCCTGGGCGTTTTAAAGTTTGGATCACGTAGTAATGTGGTACCACACTGAAACAGTGAGTTAATCCTGGATTCGATCTATATATTAGAGGGTAACACCGGTTAGGTCAGGGTTAGGTCTGGTATTTGCAATCATCTGGCTCATACTTTCGCATTTTTCACCTACTTGGTGGCCAGATCCTGGGCGTTTTCTGGGTTGGATCAGGTAGTAGTGTGGTACCGCACTGAAACAGTGAAGTAATCCTGGATTCGATCTATATATTAGAGGGTAACACCGGTTAGGTTTGGGTCAGGTCAGGTATTTGCCATCATCTGGGTCATGCTTCCGCATTTTTCGCGTACTTGTTGGCCAGATCCTGGGCGTTTTCTGGGTCGGATCACGTAGTAATGTGGCACCACACTCAAACAATGAGATAAACCTGGATTCAATCTATATTTTAGAGGATAACACCGGTTAGGTCAGGGTTAGGTCCGGTATTTGCTATAATCTGGCTCATACTTTCGCATTTTTCGCATACTTGATGGCCAGATCCAGGGCGTTTTCTGGTTTGGATCACGCAGTAATGTGGTACCACACTGAAACAGTGAGCTTATCTTGGATTCAATCTATATCTTGGACGATGACACCGGTTAGGTCAGGGTTAGGTCTGGTATTTGCTATAATCTGCCTCATGCTTTCGCATTTTTCTCCTACTTGTTGGCCAGATCCTGGGCGTTTTCTGTGTCGGATCACGTAGTAATGCGGCACCACACTCAAACAGTGAGTTTAACCTGGATTCAATCTATATTTTAGAGGATAACACCGGTTAGGTCAGGTTTAGGTCTGGTATTTGCCATCGTCTGCCTCATACTTTCGCAATTTTCGCATACGTGTTGGCCAGATCCTGGGCGTTTTGTGGGTCGGATCACGTAGTAATGTGGCACCACACTCAAACAATGAGATAAACCTGGATTCAATCTATATTTTAGAGGATAACACCGGTTAGGTCAGGGTTAGGTCCGGTATTTGCTATCATCTGGCTCATACTTTCTCATTTTTCACCTACTTGTTGGCCAGATCCTGGGCGTTTTCTGGGTTGGATCAGGTAGTAGTGTGGTACCGCACTGAAACAGTGAAGTAATCCTGGATTCGATCTATATATTAGAGGGTAACACCGGTTAGGTTTGGGTTAGGTCAGGTATTTGCCATCATCTGGCACATGCTTCCGCATTTTTCGCATACTTGTTGGCCAGATCCTGGGCGTTTTCTGGGTCGGATCACGTAGTAATGTGGCAACACACTCAAACAATGAGATAAACCTGGATTCAATCTATATTTTAGAGGATAACACCGGTTAGGTCAGGGTTAGGTCCGGTATTTGCTATAATCTGGCTCATACTTTCGCATTTTTCGCATACTTGATGGCCAGATCCAGCGCGTTTTCTGGTTTGGATCACGCAGTAATGTGGTACCACACTGAAACAGTGAGTTAATCCTGGATTCGATCTATATATTAGAGGGTAACACCGGCTTCGTCAGGGTTAGGTCTGGTATTTGCCATCTTCCGGCTCATACTTTCGCATTTTTCGCATACTTGTTGGCCAGATCCTGGGCGTTTTCTGGGTTGGATCAGGTAGTAGTGTGGTACCGCACTGAAACAGTGAAGTAATCCTGGATTCGATCTATATATTAGAGGGTAACACCGGTTACGTCAGGGTTAGGTCTGGTATTTGCCATCATCTGGCTCATACTTTCGCATTTTTCGCATACTTGTTGGACAGATCCTGGGCGTTTTCTGGTTTGGATCACGTAGTAATATGGTACCACACTGAGACAGTGAGCTAATCCTGGATTCAATCTATATTTTAGAGGATAACACCGGTTAGGTCAGGGTTAGGTCTGGTATTTGCCATCATCCGGCTCATACTTTCGCATTTTTCGCATACTTGTTGGCCAGATCCTGGGCGTTTTCTGGGTTGGATCAGGTAGTAGTGTGGTACCGCACTGCCACATGAGTAAAACCTGGATTCAATCTATATATTAGAGGGTAACACCGGTTACGTCAGGGTTAGGTCTGGTATTTGCCATCATCTGGCTCATACTTTCGCATTTTTCGCATACTTGTTGGACAGATCCTGGGCGTTTTCTGGTTTGGATCACGTAGTAATATGGTACCACACTGAGACAGTGAGCTAATCCTGGATTCAATCTATATTTTAGAGGATAACACCGGTTAGGTCAGGGTTAGGTCTGGTATTTGCCATCATCCGGCTCATACTTTCGCATTTTTCGCATACTTGTTGGCCAGATCCTGGGCGTTTTCTGGGTTGGATCAGGTAGTAGTGTGGTACCGCACTGCCACATGAGTAAAACCTGGATTCAATCTATATATTAGAGGGTAACACCGGTTACGTCAGGGTTAGGTCTGGCATATGCCATCATCTGGCTCATACTTTCCCATTTTTCGCATACGTGTTGGCCAGATCCTGGGCGTTTTCTGGGTTGGATCAGGTAGTAGTGTGGTACCGCACTGAAACAGTGAAGTAATCCTGGAATCGATCTATATATTAGGGGGTAACACCGGTTAGGTTTGGGTTAGGTCTGGTATTTGCCATCATCTGGCTCATACTTTCGCATTTTTCGCATACTTGTTGGCCAGATCCTGGGCGTTTTCTGGTTTGGATCACGTAGTAATATGGTACCACACTGAAACAGTGAGCTAATCCTGGATTCAATCTATATTTTAGAGGATAACACCGGTTAGGTCAGGCTTAGGTCTGGTATTTGCCATCATCCGGCTCATACTTTCGCATTTTTCGCATACTTGTTGGCCAGATCCTAGGCGTTTTCTGGTTTGGGTCACGTAGTAATGTTGTGCCACACTCAAACAGTGAGTTAAACCTGGAACCAATCTATATTTTAGAGGATAAAACCGGTTAGATCAGGGTTAGTTCTGGTATTTGCCATCGTCTGCCTCATACTTTCGCATTTTTCGCATACTTGTTGGCCAGATCCAGGGCGTTTTCTGGTTTGGATCACGTAGTAATATGGTACCACACTCAAACAGTGACTTAAACCTGGATTCAATCTATATTTTAGTGGATAACACCGGTTAGGTCAGGGTTAGGTCTCGTATTTGCAGTCGTCCGCCTCATACTTTCGCATTTTTCGCATACTTGTTGGCCAGATCCTGGGCGTTTTCTGGTTTGGGTCACGTAGTAATGTGGTGCCACACTCAAACAGTGAGCTAAACCTGGATTCAATCTATATTTTACAGGATAACTCCGGTTAGGTCAGGGTTAAGTCTAGTATTTGCCATCGTCTGCCTCATACATTCGCATTTTTCGCATACTTGTTGGCCAGATCCAGGGCGTTTTCTGGTTTGGATCACGTAGTAATGTGGTACCACACTGAAACAGTGAGTTAATCCTGGATTCGATCTATATATTAGAGGGTAACACCGGTTAGGTCTGGGTTAGGACTGGTATTTGCCATCATCTGGCTCATAGTTTCGCATTTTTCGCATACTTGTTGGCCAGATCCAGGGCGTTTTCTGGTTTGGATCACGTAGTAATGTGGTACCACACTGAAACAGTGAGTTAATCCTGGATTCGATCTATATATTAGAGGGTAACACCGGTTAGGTCTGGGTTACGTCTGGTATTTGCCATCATCTGGCTCATACTTTCGCATTTTTCGCATACTTGTTGGCCAGATCCTGGGCATTTTCTGGGTTGGATCTGGTAGTATTGTGGTACCGCACTGAAACAGTGAAGTAATCCTGGATTCGATCTATATATTACAGGGTAACACCGGTTAAGTTTGGGTTAGGTCTGGTATTTGCCATCATCTGGCTCATACTTTCGCATTTTTCGCATAATTGTTGGCCAGATCCTAGGAGTTTTCTGGGTTGGATCACGTAGTATTGTGGTACCACACTGCCAGATGAGTTAAACCAAGATTCAATCTATATTTTAGAGGATAACACCGGATAGGTCAGGGTTAGGTCTGGTATTTGCCATCATCCGGCTCATACTTTCGCATTTTTCGCATACTTGTTGGCCAGATCCTGGGCGTTTTCTGGGTTGGATCAGGTAGTAGTGTGGTACCGCACTGAAACAGTGAAGTAATCCTGGATTCGATCTATATATTAGAGGGTAACACCGGTTAGGTTTGGGTTAGGTCTGGTATTTGCCATCATCTGGCTCATACTTTCGCATTTTTCGCATACTTGTTGGCCAGATCCGGGGCGTTTTCTGGGTTGTATCACGTGGTAATGTGGTACCGCACTGAAACAGTGAAGCAATCCTGGATTCGATCTATATATTAGAGGGCAACACAGGTTAGGTTTGGGTTAGGTCTGGTATTTGCCATCATCCGGCTCATACTTTCGCATATTTCGCATACTTGTTGGCCAGATCCTGGGCGTTTTCTGGTTTGGATCACGTAGTAATGTAGAACCACACTCAAACAATGAGATAAACCTGGATTCAATCTATATTTTAGAGGATAACACCGGTTAGGTCAGGGTTAGGTCCGGTATTTGCTATAATCTGGCTCATACTTTCGCATTTTTCGCATACTTGATGGCCAGATCCAGGGCGTTTTCTGGTTTGTATCACGCAGTAATGTGGTACCACACTGAAACAGTGAGTTTATCTTGGATTCAATCTATATTTTGGACGATGACACCGGTTAGGTCAGGGTTAGGTCTGGTATTTGCTATAATCTGCCTCATGCTTTCGCTTTTTTCTCCTACTTATTGGCCAGATCCTGGGCGTTTTCTGTGTCGGATCACGTAGTAATGCGGCACCACACTCAAACAGTGAGTTTAACCTGGATACAATCTATATTTTAGAGGATAACACCGGTTAGGTCAGGTGTAGGTCTGGTATTTGCCATCGTCTGCCTCATACTTTCGCAATTTTCGCATACGTGTTGGCCAGATCCTGGGCGTTTTGTGGGTCGGATCACGTAGTAATGTGGCACCACACTCAAACAATGAGATAAACCTGGATTCAATCTATATTTTAGAGGATAACACCGGTTAGGTCAGGGTTAGGTCCGGTATTTGCTATCATCTGGCTCATACTTTCGCATTTTTCACCTACTTGTTGGCCAGATCCTGGGCGTTTTCTGGGTTGGATCAGGTAGTAGTGTGGTACCGCACTGAAACAGTGAAGTAATCCTGGATTCGATCTATATATTAGAGGGAAACACCGGTTAGGTTTGGGTTAGGTCAGGTATTTGCCATCATCTGGCTCATGCTTCCGCATTTTTCGCATACTTGTTGGCCAGATCCTGGGCGTTTTCTGGGTCGGATCACGTAGTAATGTGGCAACACACTCAAACAATGAGATAAACCTGGATTCAATCTATATTTTAGAGGATAACACCGGTTAGGTCAGGGTTAGGTCCGGTATTTGCTACAATCTGGCTCATACTTTCGCATTTTTCGCATACTTGATGGCCAGATCCAGCGCGTTTTCTGGTTTGGATCACGCAGTAATGTGGTACCACACTGAAACAGTGAGTTTATCTTGGATTCAATCTATATTTTGGACGATGACACCGGTTAGGTCAGGGTTAGGTCTGGTATTTGCTATAATCTGGCTCATACATTCGCATTTTTCGCATACTTGTTGGCCAGATCCTGGGCGTTTTCAGGTTTGGATCACGTAGTAATGTGGTACCACACTGAAACAGTGAGTAAATCCTGGATTCGATCTATATATTAGAGGGTAACACCGGTTAGGTCAGGGTTAGGTCTTGTATTGGCCATCATCTGCCTCATGCTTTCGCATTTTTCTCCTACTTGTTGGCCAGATCCTGGGCGTTTTCTGTGTTGGATCACATAGTAATGCGGCACCACACTCAAACAGTGAGTTAAACCTGGATTCAATCTATATTTTAGAGGATAACACCGGTTAGGTCAGGGTTATGTCCGGTATTTGCTATAATCTGGCTCATACTTTCGCATTTTTCGCATACTTGATGGCCAGATCCAGGGCGTTTTCTGGTTTGGATCACGCAGTAATGTGGTACCACACTGAAACAGTGAGTTTATCTTGGATTCAATCTATATTTTGGACGATGACACCGGTTAGGTCAGGGTTAGGTCTGGTGTTTGCTATAATCTGGCTCATTCTTTCGCATTTTTCGCATACTTGTTGGCCAGATCCTGGGCGTTTTCAGGTTTGGATCACGTAGTAATGTGGTACCACACTGAAACAGTGAGTAAATCCTGGATTCGATCTATATATTAGAGGGTAACACCGGTTAGGTCAGGGTTAGGTCTGGTATTGGCCATCATCTGCCTCATGCTTTCGCATTTTTCTCCTACTTGTTGGCCAGATCCAGGGCGTTTTCTAGGTTGGATCACGTAGTAATGTGGCACCACACTCAAACAGTGAGTTAAACCAGGATTCAATCTATATTTTAGAGGATAACACCGGTTAGGTCAGGGTTAGGTCTGGTATTTGCCATCGCCTGCCTCATACTTTCGCATTTTTCGCATACTTGATGGCCAGATCCAGGGCGTTTTCTGGTTTGGATCACGCAGTAATGTGGTACCACACTGAAACAGTGAGTTTATCTTGGATTCAATCTATATTTTGGACGATGACACCGGTTAGGTCAGGGTTAGGTCTGGTGTTTGCTATAATCTGGCTCATTCTTTCGCATTTTTCGCATACTTGTTGGCCAGATCCTGGGCGTTTTCAGGTTTGGATCACGTAGTAATGTGGTACCACACTGAAACAGTGAGTAAATCCTGGATTCGATCTATATATTAGAGGGTAACACCGGTTAGGTCAGGGTTAGGTCTGGTATTTGCCATCATCTGGCTCATACTTTCGCATTTTTCACCTACTTGTTGGCCAGATACTGGGCCTTTTCAGGGTTGTATCACGTGGTAATGTGGTACCGCACTGAAACAGTGAAGCAATCCTGGATTCGATCTATATATTAGAGGGCAACACAGGTTAGGTTTGGGTTAGGTCTGGTATTTGCCATCATCCGGCTCATACTTTCGCATATTTCGCATACTTGTTGGCCAGATCCTGGGCGTTTTCTGGTTTGGATCACGTAGTAATGTAGAACCACTCTGAAGCAGTGTGTTAAGCCCAGATTCAATCTATATTCTAGAGGATAACACCCGTTAGGTCAGGGTTAGGTCTGGTATTTGCCATCATCGGGCTCATACTTTCGCATTTTCCGAATACTTGTTGGCCAGATCCTGGGCGTCTTCTGGTTTGGATCACGTAGTAACATGGTACCACACTGAAACAGTGAGTTAATCCTGGATTCGATCTATATTTTAGAGGATAATACCGGTTAGATCTTGGTTAGGTCTGGTATTTGCCATCATCTGGCTCATACTTTCGATTTTTCGCATACTTGTTGGCCAAATACTGGGCGTTTTCTGGATTGGATCACGTAGTAATGTAGAACCACTCTGAAGCAGTGTGTTAAGCCCAGATTCAATCTATATTCTAGAGGATAACACCCGTTAGGTCAGGGTTAGGTCTGGTATTTGCCATCATCGGGCTCATACTTTCGCATTTTCCGAATACTTGTTGGCCAGATCCTGGGCGTTTTCTGGGTTGGATCCGGTAGTAGTGTGGTACCGCACTGAAACAGTGAAGTAATCCTGGATTCAATCTATATTTTAGAGGATAACACCGTTTAGGTTTGGGTTAGATCTGGTTTTTGGCATCATCTGGATCATGCTTCCGCATTTTTCGCGTACTAGATGGCCATATCCAGGGCGTTTTCTGGTTTGGATCACGCAGTAATGTGGTACCACACTGAAACAGTGAGTTTATCTTGGATCCAATCTATATTTTGGAGGATGACACCGGTTGGGTCAGGGTTAGGTCTGGTATTTGACATCACCTGGCTCATACTTTCGATTTTTCGCATACTTGTTGGCCAAATACTGGGCGTTTTCTGGTTTGGATCACGTAGTAATGTAGAACCACTCTGAAGCAGTGTGTTAAGCCCAGATTCAATCTATATTCTAGAGGATAACACCCGTTAGGTCAGGGTTAGGTCATGGTATTTGCCATCATCGGGCTCATACTTTCGCATTTTCCGAATACTTGTTGGCCAGATCCTGGGCGTTTTCTGGTTTGGATCACGTAGTAATGTGGTTCCGCACTGCAACAGTGAGTTAATCCTGGATTCAATCTATATTTTAGAGGATAACAGCGGTTAGGTTTGGGTTATGTCTGGTATTTGATATTACCTTGCCCATACCTTCGCATATTTCGTATAAATGTTGGCCAGATCCTGGGCTTTTTCTGGTATGGATCACGTAGTAATGTGGTACCACAATGAAACAGCGGGTTAAACGGGGTCCGATCAATTCTTTAGAGGATAACACCGGTTAGTTCTGGGTCTGGTCTGGGATTGGCCATCATCTCGCTAATACTCTCGCCTTATTCGCATAATTGTTGGCCAAATGCTGGCTTTCTCAGGTTTGGATAACGTAGTAATGTGTTACCACACTGAAAGAGTGAAGTAATCCTGGATTCGATCTATATATTAGAGGGTAACACCGGTTAGGTTTGGGTTAGGTCTGGTATTTGCCATCATCTGGCTCATACTTTCGCATTTTTCGCATACTTGTTGGCCAGATCCTGGGCATTTTCTGGGTTGGATCTGGTAGTATTGTGGTACCGCACTGAAACAGTGAAGTAATCCTGGATTCGATCTATATATTACAGGGTAACACCGGTTAAGTTTGGGTTAGGTCTGGTATTTGCCATCATCTGGCTCATACTTTCGCATTTTTCGCATAATTGTTGGCCAGATCCTAGGAGTTTTCTGGGTTGGATCACGTAGTAATGTGGTACCACACTGCCAGATGAGTTAAACCAGGATTCAATCTATATTTTAGAGGATAACACCGGTTAGGTCAGGGTTAGGTCTGGTATTTGCCATCATCCGGCTCATACTTTCGCATTTTTCGCATACTTGTTGGCCAGATCCTGGGCGTTTTCTGGGTTGGATCAGGTAGTAGTGTGGTACCGCACTGAAACAGTGAAGTAATCCTGGATTCGATCTATATATTAGAGGGTAACACCGGTTAGGTTTGGGTTAGGTCTGGTATTTGCCATCATCTGGCTCATACTTTCGCATTTTTCGCATACTTGTTGGCCAGATCCTGGGCGTTTTCTGGGTTGTATCGCGTGGTAATGTGGTACCGCACTGAAACAGTGAAGTAATCCTGGATTCGATCTATATATTAGAGGGTAACACCGGTTAGGTCAGGGTTAGGTCTGGTATTTGCCATCATCTGGCTCATACTTTCGCATTTTTCGCATACTTGTTGGCCAGATCCTGGGCGTTTTAAAGTTTGGATCACGTAGTAATGTGGTACCACACTGAAACAGTGATTTAATCCTGGATTCGATCTATATATTAGAGGGTAACACCGGTTAGGTCAGGGTTAGGTCTGGTATTTGCAATCATCTGGCTCATACTTTCGCATTTTTCACCTACTTGTTGGCCAGATCCTGGGCGTTTTCTGGGTTGGATCAGGTAGTAGTGTGGTACCGCACTGAAACAGTGAAGTAATCCTGGATTCGATCTATATATTAGAGGGTAACACCGGTTAGGTCAGGGTTAGGTCTGGTATTTGCAATCATCTGGCTCATACTTTCGCATTTTTCGCATACCTGTTGGCCAGATCCTGGGCGTTTTCTGGGTCGGATCACGTAGTAATGTGGCACCACACTCAAACAATGAGATAAACCTGGATTCAATCTATATTTTAGAGGATAACACCGGTTAGGTCAGGGTTAGGACCGGTATTTGCTATAATCTGGCTCATACTTTCGCATTTTTCGCATACTTGATGGCCAGATCCAGGGCGTTTTCTGGTTTGGATCACGCAGTAATGTGGTACCACACTGAAACAGTGAGTTTATCTTGGATTCAATCTATATATTGGACGATGACACCGGTTAGGTCAGGGTTAGGTCTGGTATTTGCTATAATCTGCCTCATGCTTTCGCTTTTTTCTCCTACTTGTTGGCCAGATCCTGGGCGTTTTCTGTGTCGGATCACGTAGTAATGCGGCACCACACTCAAACAGTGAGTTTAACCTGGATTCAATCTATATTTTAGAGGATAACACCGGTTAGGTCAGGTTTAGGTCTGGTATTTGCCATCGTCTGCCTCATACTTTCGCAATTTTCGCATACGTGTTGGCCAGATCCTGGGCGTTTTGTGGGTCGGATCACGTAGTAATGTGGCACCACACTCAAACAATGAGATAAACCTGGATTCAATCTATATTTTAGAGGATAACACCGGTTAGGTCAGGGTTAGGTCCGGTATTTGCTATCATCTGGCTCATACTTTCGCATTTTTCACCTACTTGTTGGCCAGATCCTGGGCGTTTTCTGGGTTGGATCAGGTAGTAGTGTGGTACCGCACTGAAACAGTGAAGTAATCCTGGATTCGATCTATATATTAGAGGGTAACATCGGTTAGGTTTGGGTTAGGTCAGGTATTTGCCATCATCTGGCTCATGCTTCCGCATTTTTCGCATACTTGTTGGCCAGATCCTGGGCGTTTTCTGGGTCGGATCACGTAGTAATGTGGCAACACACACAAACAATGAGATAAACCTGGATTCAATCTATATTTTAGAGGATAACACCGGTTAGGTCAGGGTTAGGTCCGGTATTTGCTATAATCTGGCTCATACTATCGCATTTTTCGCATACTTGATGGCCAGATCCAGGGCGTTTTCTGGTTTGGATCACGCAGTAATGTGGTACCACACTGAAACAGTGAGTTTATCTTGGATTCAATCTATATTTTGGACGATGACACCGGTTAGGTCAGGGTTAGGTCTGGTATTTGCTATAATCTGCCTCATGCTTTCGCTTTTTCTCCTACTTGTTGGCCAGATCCTGGGCGTTTTCTGTGTTGGATCACGTAGTAATGCGGCACCACACTCAAACAGTGAGTTTAACCTGGATTCAATCTATATTTTAGAGGATAACACCGGTTAGGTCAGGTTTAGGTCTGGTATTTGCCATCGTCTGCCTCATACTTTCGCAATTTTCGCATACGTGTTGGCCAGATCCTGGGCGTTTTGTGGGTCGGATCACGTAGTAATGTGGCACCACACTCAAACAATGAGATAAACCTGGATTCAATCTATATTTTAGAGGATAACACCGGTTAGGTCAGGGTTAGGTCCGGTATTTGCTATCATCTGGCTCATACTTTCGCATTTTTCACCTACTTGTTGGCCAGATCCTGGGCGTTTTCTGGGTTGGATCAGGTAGTAGTGTGGTACCGCACTGAAACAGTGAAGTAATCCTGGATTCGATCTATATATTAGAGGGTAACATCGGTTAGGTTTGGGTTAGGTCAGGTATTTGCCATCATCTGGCTCATGCTTCCGCATTTTTCGCATACTTGTTGGCCAGATCCTGGGCGTTTTCTGGGTCGGATCACGTAGTAATGTGGCAACACACACAAACAATGAGATAAACCTGGATTCAATCTATATTTTAGAGGATAACACCGGTTAGGTCAGGGTTAGGTCCGGTATTTGCTATAATCTGGCTCATACTTTCGCATTTTTCGCATACTTGTTGGCCAGATCCTGGGCGTTTTCAGGTTTGGATCACGTAGTAATGTGGTACCACACTGAAACAGTGAGTAAATCCTGGATTCGATCTATATATTAGGGGGTAACACCGGTTAGGTCAGGGTTAGGTCTTGAATTGGCCATCATCTGCCTCATGCTTTCGCATTTTTCTCCTACTTGTTGGCCAGATCCTGGGCGTATTCTGTGTCGGATCACGTAGTAATGCGGCACCACAAACAAACAGTGAGGTAAACCTGGATTCGATCTATATATTAGAGGGTAACACCGGTTAGGTTTGGGTTAGGTCTGGTATTTGTCATCATCCGGCTCATACTTTCGCATATTTCGCATACTTGTTGGCAAGATCCAGGGCGTTTTCTGGTTTGGATCACGTAGGAATGTGGTAACTCACTGAAACTGTGAGTTAATCCTGTATTCGAACTATATATTAGAGGGTAACACCGGTTAGGTCAGGGTTAGGTCTGGTATTTGCCATCGTCTGCCTCATACTTTCGCACTTTTCGCATACTTGTTGGACAGCTCCAGCACGTTTTCTGGTTTGGATCACGTAGTAATGTGGTACCACACTGAAACAGTGAGTTAATCCTGGATTCGGTCTATATATTAGAGGGTAGCACCGGTTAGGTTTGGGTTAGGTCTGGTATTTGCCATCATCTGGCTCATCCTTTCGCATTTTTCGCGTACTTGTTGGCCAGATCCAGGGCGTTTTCTGGTTTGGTTCACGTAGTAATGTGGTACCACACAGCCACATGAGTTAAACCTGGATTCAATCTATATTTTAGAGGATAACACCGGTTAGGTCAGGGTTAGGTCTGGGATTTGCCATCATCTGGCTCATACTTTCGCATTTTTAACCTACTTGTTGGCCAGATACTGGGCATATTCAGGGTTGGATCACGTAGTAATGTGGTACCACACTGAAACAGTGAGTTAATCCTGGATTCGATCTATATATTAGAGGGTAACACCGGTTAGGTTTGTGTTAGGTCTGGTATTTGCCATCATCTGGCGCATTCTTTCGCAATTTTCGCATACTTGTCGGCCAGATCCTGGGCGTTTTCTGGTTTGGCTCACATAGCAATGTGGTATCACACTTTAACAGTGAGTTAAACCTGGATTCAATCTATATTTTAGAGGATAATACCGGCTGGATCTGGGTTAGGTCTGGTATTTGCCATCATCCCACTCATGCTTTCGCATTTTTCGCATACTTATTGGCCAGATCCCGGGCGTTTTCTGGTTTGGATCACGTAGTAATGTGGTTCCACACAGCAACAGTGAGTTAAACCTGGATAGAATCTATATTTTAGATGATAACACCGGTTAGGTCAGGGTTAGGTCTGGTATTTGCCATCATCTGGCTCATACTTACGCATTTTTCGCATACTTGTTGGCCAGATCCTGGGCGTTTTCTGGTTTGGATCACATAGCAATGTGGTATCACACTTAAACAGTGAGTTAAACCTGGATTCAATCTATATTTTAGAGGATAACAGCGGTGAGGGCAGGGTTCTGGTCTGGTATTTGCCATCATCTGTCTCATACTTTCGCATTTTTCGCCTACTTGTTGGCCAGATACTGCGCGTTTTCTGGGTTGGATCACATAGTAATGTGGCCCTACACCCAAACAGTGAGTTAAACCTGGATTCAATCTATATTTTAGAGGATAACACCGGTGAGGTCTGGGTTAGGTCTGGGATTTGCCATCATCTGTCTCATACTTTGGCATTTTTCGCCTACTTGTTGGCCAGATACTGGGCGTTTTCTGGGATGGATCACGTGGTAATGTGGTACCGCACTGAAACAGTGAAGTAATCCTGGATTCGATCTATATATTAGAGGGTAACACCGGTTAGGTTTGGGTTATGTCTGGTATTTGCCATCATCTGGCTCATACTTTCGCAATTTTCGCATACTTGTTGTCCAGATCCTGGGCGCTTTCTGGTTTGGATCACATAGCAATGTGGTATCACACTTAGACAGTGAGTTAAACCTGAATTCAATCTATATTTTGGAGGATAACACCGGTGAGGTCTGGGTTAGGTCTGGTGTTTGCCATCATCTGTCTCATACTTTGGCATTTTTCGCCTACTTGTTGGCCAGATACTGGGTGTTTTCTGGGATGGATCACGTGGAAATGTGGTACCGCACTGAAACAGTGAAGTAATCCTGGATTCGATCTATATATTAGAGGGTAACACCGGTTAGGTTTGGGTTATGTCTGGTATTTGCCATCATCTGGCTCATACTTTCGCAATTTTCGCATACTTGTTGGCCAGATCCTGGGCGTTTTCTGGTTTGGATCACATAGCAATGTGGTATCACACTTAAACAGTGAGCTAAACCTGGATTCAATCGATATTTTAGAGGATAACACGGGTTAGGTCTGGGTTAGGTCTGGTATTTGCCATCGTCGGCCTCATACTTTCGCACTTTTCGCATACTTGTTGGACAGATCCAGCCCGTTTTCTGGTTTGGATCACGTAGTAATGTGGTACCACACTGAAACAGTGAGTTAATCCTGGATTCGATCTATATATTAGAGGGTAGCACCGGTTAGGTTTGGGTTAGGTCTGGTATTTGCCATCATCTGGCTCATCCTTTCGCATTTTTCGCGTACTTGTTGGCCAGATCCAGGGCGTTTTCTGGTTTGGTTCACGTAGTAATGTGGTACCACACAGCCACATGAGTTAAACCTGGATTCAATCTATATATTAGAGGGTAACACCGGTTAGGTTTGGGATAGGTCTGGTATTTGCCATCATCTGCCTCATGCTTTCGCATTGTTCTCCTACTTGTTGGCCAGATCCTGGGCGTTTTCTGGGTCGGATCACGTAGTAATGTGGCACCACACTCAAACAGTGAGTTAAACCTGGATTCAATCGATATTTTAGAGGATAACACCGGTTAGGTCAGGGTTAGATCTGGTATTTGCCATCGTCTGCCTCATACTTTCGCACTTTTCGCATACTTGTTGGACAGCTCCAGCACGTTTTCTGGTTTGGATCACGTAGTAATGTGGTACCACACTGAAACAGTGAGTTAATCCTGGATTCGATCTATATATTAGAGGGTAGCACCGGTTAGGTTTGGGTTAGGTCTGGTATTTGCCATCATCTGGCTCATCCTTTCGCATTTTTCGCGTACTTGTTGGCCAGATCCAGGGCGTTTTCTGGTTTGGTTCACGTAGTAATGTGGTACCACACAGCCACATGAGTTAAACCTGGATTCAATCTATATTTTAGAGGATAACACCGGTTAGGTCAGGGTTAGGTCTGGGATTTGCCATCATCTGGCTCATACTTTCGCATTTTTAACCTACTTGTTGGCCAGATACTGGGCATATTCAGGGTTGGATCACGTAGTAATGTGGTACCACACTGAAACAGTGAGTTAATCCTGGATTCGATCTATATATTAGAGGGTAACACCGGTTAGGTTTGTGTTAGGTCTGGTATTTGCCATCATCTGGCGCATTCTTTCGCAATTTTCGCATACTTGTCGGCCAGATCCTGGGCGTTTTCTGGTTTGGCTCACATAGCAATGTGGTATCACACTTTAACAGTGAGTTAAACCTGGATTCAATCTATATTTTAGAGGATAATACCGGCTGGATCTGGGTTAGGTCTGGTATTTGCCATCATTCCACTCATGCTTTCGCATTTTTCACATACTTATTGGCCAGATCCCGGGCGTTTTCTGGTTTGGATCACGTAGTAATGTGGTTCCACACAGCAACAGTGAGTTAAACCTGGATAGAATCTATATTTTAGATGATAACACCGGTTAGGTCAGGGTTAGGTCTGGTATTTGCCATCATCTGGCTCATACTTACGCATTTTTCGCATACTTGTTGGCCAGATCCTGGGCGTTTTCTGGGTTGGATCAGGTAGTAGTGTGGTAACCCACTAAAACAGTGAAGTAATCCTGGATTCGATCTATATATTAGAGGGTAACACCGGTTAGGTTTGGGTTAGGTCTGGTATTTGGCATCATCTGGCTCATACTTTCGCAATTTTCGCATACTTGTTGGCCAGATCCTGGGCGTTTTCTGGTTTGGATCACATAGCAATGTGGTATCACACTTAAACAGTGAGTTAAACCTGGATTCAATCTATATTTTAGAGGATAACAGCGGTGAGGGCAGGGTTCTGGTCTGGTATTTGCCATCATCTGTCTCATACTTTCGCATTTTTCGCCTACTTGTTGGCCAGATACTGCGCGTTTTCTGGGTTGGATCACATAGTAATGTGGGCCCACACCCAAACAGTGAGTTAAACCTGGATTCAATCTATATTTTAGAGGATAACACCGGTTAGGTCAGGGTTATTTCTGGTATTTGCCATCATCTGCCTCATGCTTTCGCATTTTTCTCCTAGTTGTTGGCCAGCTCCTGGGCGTTTTGTGGGTTGGATCACGTAGTAATGTGGCACCACACTCAAACAGTGAGCTAAACCTGGATTCAATCTATATTTTAGAGGATAACACCAGTTAGGTCAGGGTTAGGTCTGGTATTTGCCATCGTCTGCCTCATACTTTCGCACTTTTCGCATACTTGTTGGCCAGATCCAGCGCGTTTTCTGGTTTGGATCACGCAGTAATGTGGTACCACACTGAAACAGTGAGATAATCCTAGATTCGATCTAGATATTAGAGGGTAACACCGGTTAGGTTTGGGTTAGGTCTGGTATTTGCCATCATCTGCCTCATGCTTTCGCATTTTTCTCCTACTTGTTGGCCAGATCCTGGGCGTTTTCTGGGTCGGATCACGTAGTAATGTGGCACCACACTCGAACAGTGAGTTAAACCTGGATTCAATCGATATTTTAGAGGATTACACCGGTTAGGTCAGGGTTAGGTCTGGTATTTGCCATCGTCTGCCACATACTTTCGCATTTTACGCATACTTGTTGGCCAGATACTGCGCGTTTTCTGGGTTGGATCACATAGTAATGTGGCCCCACACCCCAGCAGTGAGTTAAACCTGGATTCAATCTATATTTTAGAAGATAACACCGGTTAGGTCAGGGTTAGGTCTGGTATTTGCCATCTTCTGGCTCATACTTTCGCATTTTTCGCATACTTGTTGGCCAGATCCTGGGCGTTTTCTGGGTTGGATCAGGTAGTAGTGTGGTAACCCACTAAAACAGTGAAGTAATCCTGGATTCGATCTATATATTAGAGGGTAACACCGGTTAGGTTTGGGTTAGGTCTGGTATTTGCCATCGCCTGCCTCATACTTTTGCATTTTTCGCATTCTCGTTGGCCAGATCCAGGGCGTTTTCTGGATTGGATCACGTAGTAATGTGGTACCACACTGAAACAGTGAGGTAATCCTGGATTTGATCTATATATTAGAGTGTAACACCGGTTAGGATTGGGTTAGGTCTGGTATTTGCCATCATCTGGCTCATACTTTCGCATTTTTCACCTACTTGTTGGTCAGATACTGGGCGTTTTCTGGGTTAGATCACGTGGTAATGTGGTACCGCACTGAAACAGTGAAGTAATCCTGTATTCGATCTATATATTAGAGGGTAACACCGGTTAGGTCAGGGTTAGGTCTGGTATTTGTCACCATCCGGCTCATACTTTCGCATATTTCGCATACTTGCTGGCCAGATCCTGGGCGTTTTCTGGTTTGTATCACGTAGTAATGTAGAACCACTCTGAAGCTGTGAGTTAAACCTGGATTCAATCTATATTTTAGAGGATAACACCGGTTAGGTCAGGGTTAGGTCTGGTATTTGCCATCATCTTGCTCATGCTTTCGCATTTTTGGCATACTTCTTAGCCAGATCGTGGGCGTTTTCTGGTTTGGATCACGTGGTAATGTGGTACCGCACTGAAAGAGTGAAGTAATCCTGGATTCGATCTATATATTAGAGGGTAACACCAGTTAGGTTTGGGTTATGTCTGGTATTTGCCATCATCTGGCTCATACTTTCGCAATTTTCGCATACTTGTTGTCCAGATCCTGGGCGCTTTCTGGTTTGGATCACATAGCAATGTGGTATCACACTTAGACAGTGAGTTAAACCTGGATTCAATCTATATTTTGGAGGATAACACCGGTGAGGTCTGGGTTAGGTCTGGTATTTGCCATCATCTGTCTCATACTTTGGCATTTTTCGCCTACTTGTTGGCCAGATACTGGGCGTTTTCTGGGATGGATCACGTGGAAATGTGGTACCGCACTGAAACAGTGAAGTAATCCTGGATTCGATCTATATATTAGAGGGTAACACCGGTTAGGTTTGGGTTATGTCTGGTATTTGCCATCATCTGGCTCATACTTTCGCAATTTTCGCATACTTGTTGGCCAGATCCTGGGCGTTTTCTGGTTTGGATCACATAGCAATGTGGTATCACACTTAAACAGTGAGCTAAACCTGGATTCAATCGATATTTTAGAGGATAACACGGGTTAGGTCAGGGTTAGGTCTGGTATTTGCCATCGTCGGCCTCATACTTTCGCACTTTTCGCATACTTGTTGGACAGATCCAGCCCGTTTTCTGGTTTGGATCACGTAGTAATGTGGTACCACACTGAAACAGTGAGTTAATCCTGGATTCGATCTATATATTAGAGGGTAGCACCGGTTAGGTTTGGGTTAGGTCTGGTATTTGCCATCATCTGGCTCATCCTTTCGCATTTTTCGCGTACTTGTTGGCCAGATCCAGGGCGTTTTCTGGTTTGGTTCACGTAGTAATGTGGTACCACACAGCCACATGAGTTAAACCTGGATTCAATCTATATATTAGAGGGTAACACCGGTTAGGTTTGGGATAGGTCTGGTATTTGCCATCATCTGCCTCATGCTTTCGCATTTTTCTCCTACTTGTTGGCCAGATCCTGGGCGTTTTCTGGGTCGGATCACGTAGTAATGTGGCACCACACTCAAACAGTGAGCTAAACCTGGATTCAATCTATATTTTAGAGGATAACACCGGTTAGGTCAGGGTTAGGTCTGGTATTTGCCATCGTCTGCCTCATACTTTCGCACTTTTCGCATACTTGTTGGCCAGATCCAGCGCGTTTTCTGGTTTGGATCACGCAGTAATGTGGTACCACACTGAAACAGTGAGATAATCCTAGATTCGATCTAGATATTAGAGGGTAACACCGGTTAGGTTTGGGTTAGGTCTGGTATTTGCCATCATCTGCCTCATGCTTTCGCATTTTTCTCCTACTTGTTGGCCAGATCCTGGGCGTTTTCTGGGTCGGATCACGTAGTAATGTGGCACCACACTCGAACAGTGAGTTAAACCTGGATTCAATCGATATTTTAGAGGATTACACCGGTTAGGTCAGGGTTAGGTCTGGTATTTGCCATCGTCTGCCACATACTTTCGCATTTTACGCATACTTGTTGGCCAGATACTGCGCGTTTTCTGGGTTGGATCACATAGTAATGTGGCCCCACACCCCAGCAGTGAGTTAAACCTGGATTCAATCTATATTTTAGAAGATAACACCGGTTAGGTCAGGGTTAGGTCTGGTATTTGCCATCTTCTGGCTCATACTTTCGCATTTTTCGCATACTTGTTGGCCAGATCCTGGGCGTTTTCTGGGTTGGATCAGGTAGTAGTGTGGTAACCCACTAAAACAGTGAAGTAATCCTGGATTCGATCTATATATTAGAGGGTAACACCGGTTAGGTTTGGGTTAGGTCTGGTATTTGCCATCGCCTGCCTCATACTCTTGCATTTTTCGCATACTTGTTGGCCAGATCCAGGGCGTTTTCTGGATTGGATCACGTAGTAATGTGGTACCACACTGAAACAGTGAGGTAATCCTGGATTTGATCTATATATTAGAGGGTAACACCGGTTAGGATTGGGTTAGGTCTGGTATTTGCCATCATCTGGCTCATACTTTCGCATTTTTCACCTACTTGTTGGTCAGATACTGGGCGTTTTCTGGGTTGGATCAGGTAGTAGTGTGGTAACCCACTAAAACAGTGAAGTAATCCTGGATTCGATCTATATATTAGAGGGTAACACCGGTTAGGTTTGGGTTAGGTCTGGTATTTGCCATCGCCTGCCTCATACTTTTGCATTTTTCGCATTCTTGTTGGCCAGATCCAGGGCGTTTTCTGGATTGGATCACGTAGTAATGTGGTACCACACTGAAACAGTGAGGTAATCCTGGATTTGATCTATATATTAGAGTGTAACACCGGTTAGGATTGGGTTAGGTCTGGTATTTGCCATCATCTGGCTCATACTTTCGCATTTTTCACCTACTTGTTGGTCAGATACTGGGCGTTTTCTGGGTTAGATCACGTGGTAATGTGGTACCGCACTGAAACAGTGAAGTAATCCTGTATTCGATCTATATATTAGAGGGTAACACCGGTTAGGTCAGGGTTAGGTCTGGTATTTGTCACCATCCGGCTCATACTTTCGCATATTTCGCATACTTGCTGGCCAGATCCTGGGCGTTTTCTGGTTTGTATCACGTAGTAATGTAGAACCACTCTGAAGCTGTGAGTTAAACCTGGATTCAATCTATATTTTAGAGGATAACACCGGTTAGGTCAGGGTTAGGTCTGGTATTTGCCATCATCTTGCTCATGCTTTCGCATTTTTGGCATACTTCTTAGCCAGATCGTGGGCGTTTTCTGGTTTGGATCACGTGGTAATGTGGTACCGCACTGAAACAGTGAAGTAATCCTGGATTCGATCTATATATTAGAGGGTAACACCAGTTAGGTTTGGGTTATGTCTGGTATTTGCCATCATCTGGCTCATACTTTCGCAATTTTCGCATACTTGTTGTCCAGATCCTGGGCGCTTTCTGGTTTGGATCACATAGCAATGTGGTATCACACTTAGACAGTGAGTTAAACCTGGATTCAATCTATATTTTGGAGGATAACACCGGTGAGGTCTGGGTTAGGTCTGGTATTTGCCATCATCTGTCTCATACTTTGGCATTTTTCGCCTACTTGTTGGCCAGATACTGGGCGTTTTCTGGGATGGATCACGTGGAAATGTGGTACCGCACTGAAACAGTGAAGTAATCCTGGATTCGATCTATATATTAGAGGGTAACACCGGTTAGGTTTGGGTTATGTCTGGTATTTGCCATCATCTGGCTCATACTTTCGCAATTTTCGCATACTTGTTGGCCAGATCCTGGGCGTTTTCTGGTTTGGATCACATAGCAATGTGGTATCACACTTAAACAGTGAGCTAAACCTGGATTCAATCGATATTTTAGAGGATAACACGGGTTAGGTCAGGGTTAGGTCTGGTATTTGCCATCGTCGGCCTCATACTTTCGCACTTTTCGCATACTTGTTGGACAGATCCAGCCCGCTTTCTGGTTTGGATCACGTAGTAATGTGGTACCACACTGAAACAGTGAGTTAATCCTGGATTCGATCTATATATTAGAGGGTAGCACCGGTTAGGTTTGGGTTAGGTCTGGTATTTGCCATCATCTGGCTCATCCTTTCGCATTTTTCGCGTACTTGTTGGCCAGATCCAGGGCGTTTTCTGGTTTGGTTCACGTAGTAATGTGGTACCACACAGCCACATGAGTTAAACCTGGATTCAATCTATATATTAGAGGGTAACACCGGTTAGGTTTGGGATAGGTCTGGTATTTGCCATCATCTGCCTCATGCTTTCGCATTTTTCTCCTACTTGTTGGCCAGATCCTGGGCGTTTTCTGGGTCGGATCACGTAGTAATGTGGCACCACACTCAAACAGTGAGCTAAACCTGGATTCAATCTATATTTTAGAGGATAACACCGGTTAGGTCAGGGTTAGGTCTGGTATTTGCCATCGTCTGCCTCATACTTTCGCACTTTTCGCATACTTGTTGGCCAGATCCAGCGCGTTTTCTGGTTTGGATCACGCAGTAATGTGGTACCACACTGAAACAGTGAGATAATCCTGGATTCGATCTATATATTAGAGGGTAGCACCGGTTAGGTTTGGGTTAGGTCTGGTATTTGCCATCATCTGCCTCATGCTTTCGCATTTTTCTCCTACTTGTTGGCCAGATCCTGGGCGTTTTCTGGGTCGGATCACGTAGTAATGTGGCACCACACTCGAACAGTGAGTTAAACCTGGATTCAATCGATATTTTAGAGGATTACACCGGTTAGGTCAGGGTTAGGTCTGGTATTTGCCATCGTCTGCCACATACTTTCGCATTTTACGCATACTTGTTGGCCAGATACTGCGCGTTTTCTGGGTTGGATCACATAGTAATGTGGCCCCACACCCCAGCAGTGAGTTAAACCTGGATTCAATCTATATTTTAGAAGATAACACCGGTTAGGTCAGGGTTAGGTCTGGTATTTGCCATCTTCTGGCTCATACTTTCGCATTTTTCGCATACTTGTTGGCCAGATCCTGGGCGTTTTCTGGGTTGGATCAGGTAGTAGTGTGGTAACCCACTAAAACAGTGAAGTAATCCTGGATTCGATCTATATATTAGAGGGTAACACCGGTTAGGTTTGGGTTAGGTCTGGTATTTGCCATCGCCTGCCTCATACTTTTGCATTTTTCGCATACTTGTTGGCCAGATCCAGGGCGTTTTCTGGATTGGATCACGTAGTAATGTGGTACCACACTGAAACAGTGAGGTAATCCTGGATTTGATCTATATATTAGAGGGTAACACCGGTTAGGATTGGGTTAGGTCTGGTATTTGCCATCATCTGGCTCATACTTTCGCATTTTTCACCTACTTGTTGGTCAGATACTGGGCGTTTTCTGGGTTAGATCACGTGGTAATGTGGTACCGCACTGAAACAGTGAAGTAATCCTGTATTCGATCTATATATTAGAGGGTAACACCGGTTAGGTCAGGGTTAGGTCTGGTATTTGTCACCATCCGGCTCATACTTTCGCATATTTCGCATACTTGCTGGCCAGATCCTGGGCGTTTTCTGGTTTGTATCACGTAGTAATGTAGAACCACTCTGAAGCTGTGAGTTAAACCTGGATTCAATCTATATTTTAGAGGATAACACCGGTTAGGTCAGGGTTAGGTCTGGTATTTGCCATCATCTTGCTCATGCTTTCGCATTTTTGGCATACTTCTTAGCCAGATCGTGGGCGTTTTCTGGTTTGGATCACGTGGTAATGTGGTACCGCACTGAAACAGTGAAGTAATCCTGGATTCGATCTATATATTAGAGGGTAACACCAGTTAGGTTTGGGTTATGTCTGGTATTTGCCATCATCTGGCTCATACTTTCGCAATTTTCGCATACTTGTTGTCCAGATCCTGGGCGCTTTCTGGTTTGGATCACATAGCAATGTGGTATCACACTTAGACAGTGAGTTAAACCTGGATTCAATCTATATTTTGGAGGATAACACCGGTGAGGTCTGGGTTAGGTCTGGTATTTGCCATCATCTGTCTCATACTTTGGCATTTTTCGCCTACTTGTTGGCCAGATACTGGGCGTTTTCTAGGATGGATCACGTGGAAATGTGGTACCGCACTGAAACAGTGAAGTAATCCTGGATTCGATCTATATATTAGAGGGTAACACCGGTTAGGTTTGGGTTATGTCTGGTATTTGCCATCATCTGGCTCATACTTTCGCAATTTTCGCATACTTGTTGGCCAGATCCTGGGCGTTTTCTGGTTTGGATCACATAGCAATGTGGTATCACACTTAAACAGTGAGCTAAACCTGGATTCAATCGATATTTTAGAGGATAACACGGGTTAGGTCAGGGTTAGGTCTGGTATTTGCCATCGTCGGCCTCATACTTTCGCACTTTTCGCATACTTGTTGGACAGATCCAGCCCGTTTTCTGGTTTGGATCACGTAGTAATGTGGTACCACGCTGAAACAGTGAGTTAATCCTGGATTCGATCTATATATTAGAGGGTAGCACCGGTTAGGTTTGGGTTAGGTCTGGTATTTGCCATCATCTGGCTCATCCTTTCGCATTTTTCGCGTACTTGTTGGCCAGATCCAGGGCGTTTTCTGGTTTGGTTCACGTAGTAATGTGGTACCACACAGCCACATGAGTTAAACCTGGATTCAATCTATATATTAGAGGGTAACACCGGTTAGGTTTGGGATAGGTCTGGTATTTGCCATCATCTGCCTCATGCTTTCGCATTTTTCTCCTACTTGTTGGCCAGATCCTGGGCGTTTTCTGGGTCGGATCACGTAGTAATGTGGCACCACACTCAAACAGTGAGTTAAACCTGGATTCAATCGATATTTTAGAGGATAACACCGGTTAGGTCAGGGTTAGGTCTGGTATTTGCCATCGTCTGCCTCATACTTTCGCACTTTTCGCATACTTGTTGGACAGCTCCAGCACGTTTTCTGGTTTGGATCACGTAGTAATGTGGTACGACACTGAAACAGTGAGTTAATCCTGGATTCGATCTATATATTAGAGGGTAGCACCGGTTAGGTTTGGGTTAGGTCTGGTATTTGCCATCATCTGGCTCATCCTTTCGCATTTTTCGCGTACTTGTTGGCCAGATCCAGGGCGTTTTCTGGTTTGGTTCACGTAGTAATGTGGTACCACACAGCCACATGAGTTAAACCTGGATTCAATCTATATTTTAGAGGATAACACCGGTTAGGTCAGGGTTAGGTCTGGGATTTGCCATCATCTGGCTCATACTTTCGCATTTTTAACCTACTTGTTGGCCAGATACTGGGCATATTCAGGGTTGGATCACGTAGTAATGTGGTACCACACTGAAACAGTGAGTTAATCCTGGATTCGATCTATATATTAGAGGGTAACACCGGTTAGGTTTGTGTTAGGTCTGGTATTTGCCATCATCTGGCGCATTCTTTCGCAATTTTCGCATACTTGTCGGCCAGATCCTGGGCGTTTTCTGGTTTGGCTCACATAGCAATGTGGTATCACACTTTAACAGTGAGTTAAACCTGGATTCAATCTATATTTTAGAGGATAATACCGGCTGGATCTGGGTTAGGTCTGGTATTTGCCATCATCCCACTCATGCTTTCGCATTTTTCGCATACTTATTGGCCAGATCCCGGGCGTTTTCTGGTTTGGATCACGTAGTAATGTGGTTCCACACAGCAACAGTGAGTTAAACCTGGATAGAATCTATATTTTAGATGATAACACCGGTTAGGTCAGGGTTAGGTCTGGTATTTGCCATCATCTGGCTCATACTTACGCATTTTTCGCATACTTGTTGGCCAGATCCTGGGCGTTTTCTGGGTTGGATCAGGTAGTAGTGTGGTAACCCACTAAAACAGTGAAGTAATCCTGGATTCGATCTATATATTAGAGGGTAACACCGGTTAGGTTTGGGTTAGGTCTGGTATTTGCCATCATCTGGCTCATACTTTTTTTTTTTTTTTTTTTGTCGTGGGGAAAATCTTCGAAAGACTCCCTCCCTCCTCCTTGGGGAGAGGTGGGAGGGGTGTGTGGGATTCCCCGCGCCCGTACAACGACAGGCGCGGGACCTACCCACTAAAAACCCCACGGTGACCCATCGGCACGCTTTGGGAGGATACCGGGAATCGCTCGAAGCATTCTTCCGGTATCCTCCCCGTGCCCGCGCTTTCGCGCCCATCCCCCGGCGGGACAATCGGTCCCCCCAGTAGACACACTGCCTCATAGCGGCGGGACGGGGCCACTCCATCCCGCCGCTATCCGTCCCGGGGCCGCGTTTAGTGGCGGCTGCGAGCCCCAACTCGCAACCGCCCGCGACCCCCTTTCCACCCCTCGGCGGCCGGGCGTTCATGGCCGCACCAGACCGCCGAGGGTGCCTCCCCTTGCGTCGGACCGGTAGGGGGAGGCACTCCTACCCCCAACCGGTCCGACCCGGCGCCGCCTGGCGGGAGGAGGGTCCCCTCAGGACCCCCCTCCCAGCCTAGGTCATCCGCCACGCCGAGGCGGCCGCCCGCGACGCCTCGCGACCGGGCGACGACCTCGGGCCACCGCACGAGCGCGAGCTTCAGCGGCGCGCTCCCTCCCCGCGGCCTCCTTCTGCAACATTACGTTCTCGCAGAAGGAGGCCACGGCCCTCCACTTCTCCTCGCTGCCGAGCATGGCGCGCACCACGCCCGGCAGCGAGACATCCCGCCCGACGACGCCGACCAGGACACGGCGCTCCCCCTCCCACGCGGGGCATACCTCCAGGGTATGATCCGCCGTGTCCTGCTCAGCGTCGCAGTGGCAGCAACGCGCCGTCGGCTCCTTCCCTATCAGGCACAGGTATCTTCCGAAGCTGCCATGCCCGGAAAATACCTGTGCCAGCCGGTAGGTGAGGCTGCCATGGCCTCTGTCCAGCCACTCCTTCAGGAGTGGCCGAACAGCCCCGACAGTCCGGTGCCCCGCGGTTGGCAGAGCCAGCCGCTCCTGCCACGCGAGCAACACGGACTGCCGGGCCTGGCGCTTCAAATCGCCCCAAGCAGGTTCCTGCCCGCCCGGGACCGCCCCCACCCCCGCGCGACGGTCGACGCGGTGCCGGTACATCACCGCGTGCGACCGCGCGAGCAGGTCCATGGGCGGCATCCCCGCTAGAACCGTCGCCGCCTCATGTGACATGGTCCGATACCCGCGGACGACCCTGAGCGCCATGCGCCTCTGCACCCGACGCAGCATAGTCATGCTGCGCCGGGAGGCAGCCAGGTCGTCCGCCCAGACGGGGGCCCCGTATAGGGCCACCGACTGGACCATTGCCACATAGAGGCGACGAACTCGGCCCGCCGGGCCCCCCAGGTTGGGCAGGATCCGGCCCAGAGCCGCAACCATCCTTTCCAACCGGGGGACCAGGCAGCGGAAATGCTTCTCGAAACGCCAGTGGCTATCGAGGATCAGCCCCAGATACCTGATCTGGGGCTTCACCTCGATGTCAGCCCCACCCACCCGAATCAGAGGGGGTGGCGGATCCTGCCGAGGTGAATGAAACGCAATCACCTCGGTCTTATGGACCGCCACCGTCATCCCCATCCCCCTGATCCGGTCGACGACGCGTTGCGACCCCTCCTCCGCGCGACGCATGGCCCTCCCCCAGTGCGCCCCGACGGCCAGCACCAGTGTGTCATCCGCATAACACACCGTGCTGACGCCGTCGGGGAGGCCGGCCCGCAACACCGAGTCGTACGCGATGTTCCACAGGAGTGGCCCGAGGACCGACCCCTGCGGAACACCGCAGTACACCTCCCTCCGCATATCACCATCCCGGCCCGGATACTCGATCCACCTGCCGCGGAGATAATCCCCGACGACCGCCCTGAGACAAGGGGGGACTCGATGATATTCGAGCCCCCTCCTTATCTCTTCCCAGGGGAGGGTGTTAAAGGCATTGGCAATATCCAAGGATATTGCCAATGCCACCCCTCCCCGGGAGACGGCCGCCTCCGAGAGGGCCCTCACACGACCTATCGCGTCGATAGTCGATCGGCCCCCCCGGAAACCGAACTGGCAGTCGGCCAGACCGGGATCACCCCGCGACAGGTGCTCGACGAGGCGGGCAGCAATCACACGCTCGAAGAGCTTGCCCACCTCGTCGAGGAGACAAATGGGCCGGTATGCGGAGGGAGACTCCGCGGGCCGACCCTCCTTCCGGAGGAGGACCATCCTCGCCACCTTCCAACTGGGGGGGAATCGCCCGTCCCTCAGGCAGCGGTCGAACAACCGCCTGAGGTCGGCCCCAAGGACGCCCTGTGTCAAGACCCAAACCCGGCCGGGCACACCATCCGGACCCGGGGCCGTGTTACGAACCCCGAGCCGTCTGATGGCCGCTGCCAGCTCCTCCTGCGTGACCCCCAGCTCGGCCGTCCACTCCACTGGGACAGCCGCCGCCGCCGGAGGACGCGGTCCCCTCTCCCCAATTGGGAAGAGTGTATTGACCACGTCCTCCAGCAGCCGGGGGTCAAGACCCTCGGTGACGGGGGGCGCCCACGGGCGGAGCTTATTCAGCACCACCTTATATGGGCGCCCCCATGGATCGTCATCAAGGGTCTGGAGGAGCTCCTTCCATGCCTGGGTCTTGGCCCGTTTGATGGCGACCTGCAGAGCAACCCGCGCCACGCGGTATGCTCCATACAGGTCATCAGCTGCCCTCGCTCGCGCCACGCCGTCGCCTGTACGTTGACGACGGCGCGCGCGGGTGTACTGGCGTCGGGCGCGGACAGTCGCGACTCGCAACTCCGCGATCGCGTCCGACCACCAGTACACCGCCCGGCGAGGAGAAGCCCGCCCGACCCGAGGCATCGCCGCGTCGCAAATACCCGCGACCAATGCTCCGAGCCGGGCGACCTCCTCCTCTATGCTCGGCAACTCGGCCGCTCCCTGCGGCCAAGTTGCAGCGAGGGCAGCTGCCATCAGGGCGTCCTTGTCCAGGCGCCGAAGCGCCCAGCGGCGTGGTGGGGTGCCACGCAGGCGGCCGTGTCGGGATGCACTCGCGGCGGCAGAGACCTCCATCCGGATGTACCGGTGATCGGAGAGTGTCTCTGCCCCCGCGACCACGTGCCAACCCGACACCATGCGCACGGCGTTGGGGGTCGCGAATCCAACATCCACGATGGACCCCCCATATCGCCGCACGCATGTGTGCTCCGACCCCCGGTTCAATACCCGGAGGTCGAGCCCCGCCGCCCAATCGCCCAGGATCCCGCCGCGAACGGAGGTCCTGGGGGATCCCCAAGCCACCGACTTGGCATTAAAATCCCCCAGGACCAGCACCGGCCGGGCTGCGTAGCGCTGCACGCATGCCGCGACCTCGGCCAAGTTCAGCTCGAACGCAGCGTAACCGCTACGGGGCGAAATGTAGCACCCCACCACTGCGACTCCCCCCCAGTCCACGGCGACGAATCCCCGACCGCGCTCCAACAAGGAGAACGGTGGGGACCCGTCGCCCCCTCCCCATACCGTCGCCACCAAGCCGTCCGCGTCGCCCACCCAATGAGGGTGATCAGGGACGCGGTACGGCTCGGCGGCGACCGCCAGGCCAACCCCCCACTCCGCGAGGACTTGGGACATCAAGTCCTGTGCCGCGCGGCAGTGGTTGAGGTTGGCCTGGAGGAGGAGGCGGGGCGGCATTAATTAATGGCCGCGCCAGCCTCCTCCCGGCCGTCCGTCCCCGTAGCACCGTCCACCTCCATGGAGGACGATGCCACCGCCCTCGGCACCGGAGCCGGTGCAGCCCGCCTCTTCCTCTCCTTCCGGGAGGGGGGGGAGCACTTCTTGCTCCCCACCCTGTGATCGGCTGGCCTCCCCATGTCCGCACACAGCGGGCAGTGGGGGGCCGCCGAGCACTGGCTCGCACGGTGCTCTTTGGCACCGCAGCGGTAACACTGACCGCTGCGGTCCACCGGCGAGGTGCACCACTGCCTCACGTGCCCCAATTCGAGGCAGCGGTGACACTGGAGCGGGCGCGGCGCGAGGATTTCCACTCGCGCCGAAACCCACCCCACCAACACCCTCCCGGATTCCGCCACCTTACGGGCGGCGGAGAGGGGGCACCGGGCCCACACCGACCCGAGGCCGGAGGGCGACCTGCGGATCTCTCCGATCCGCAGGTCCTGCACAGGACAGTCCCCCGCCCTCGCAAGGGCACGGGACACATCCTGTGCGCTGACCGAGTCGTCCAGCCCACAAACGCGCATCTCCGTGCGCTTCGTGGGCCGGGCGACCCGGACACCTCGCTCGCCCAGCTGCTCCCGGAGCCTCTGGGCGAGACGATTCGCCTTCGCGCCGCCTTCTGCACCGGGGATCTCCAGCAAGAGACCCCCGGTCACGGCCCTCTTCGCCCTCACGGAGGCGATGCCCAGCTCTTCCAGGGAGATATTCTCCCTGGCGAGCCGCATCGCCTCCGCGAGGGTCAGGTCGCCCCCCTGCGCAACGGTCAGCGTCACCGCTGCCGTTTTTGGGGGACGACCTGGTCGTGCCTTCCCGACCTTCGCGGCGTTTACCTTGGCCGCCGGCGGCGGAGGCGGAGGCTGCGGTTGCGAGGCCTTCCTCGCCGCCCGCTTCGCCTTCCGCCACACCACCTCACTCCACGCCACCCCCCCTTGGGAGGGTGCCGTGGAGGACGCGACCACCGCGACCACGGGTACACCACCCCCCTTGGGGGTCGCGACCCGGGGCCCTGGTGCCGCAACGCTGGGCGGAGCCTTCACTCCGCCCTTCTTTGCCTTCCCCGACTGTACCGGAACAGGTCGGGGAGGCACCGCCTTCCTGCTGACCGCTCTTCCGGCGAGGAGCTCCTCCCGGAAGGCGGCCAGCTTGCCATCAATCATGTCCCCAATCCTCCTCAGAAGATCGTCTTCTGAGGAGGACGGGGACTTCTTCACGGGCGGAGTGCGGGTGGAGGGGCCCGCGGTGCCCCGCACCACTGCCGCCGCACTCCGCTTATTTACCTCCGCCGAGGGACGCGGCGGTGGAGGAGGAGGGAGGATGGGAGGGAGAGCCGCGCTGTTCCACAGCGCCTCTGCCCTCCTCCTCCCCTGTCGCTCCTCCTCCAACAGGAGCTGCAGACGGGCGTTCCGCCCTCTGAGCTACCGCGCCGCCTCCCTCATTTCCGCCGCCGCGGCCTTCAGGGCCTCCGCGCCACCGCTTTTCTGCCCCTTAAAGGCGCAGGCAGCGGCGACTTTCTCCACCCGCCTCAGGGACGAGGAGATCCTCTCCGATATCTCCTCGGTCACCTCGTCCCTGAGGCAACTCAGCCTCACCGACGGGCTCATCGCCCCGCCCACCTCGACGACGGCCTGCCCCGTCCTCTTCCTCTTAGAGCCTATGTGGCTCGTGCTGGAGGAGAAGGACGAGACCGACGCCGTCTCGTCGTCCTCCTCCACCCTCCACGAAGCCGGACCTGGCGCTGAGTGGGGCGCGAGCGCCGCCACCCTAACCCCAACCCCGTCTCCGTCCTCTCCAACCGATAAAACCCGCCCCATCCCCATTTTATTTTCTGTGTCCATAAGAATCCCACGAGATGGTCGGAAATAAAGGTCCACCCGGGCAGAGCCGCCTTACCCGGGTAAGCCTAATACTCCGGGGGTTCGGCAGGTTCCCCGGAGGTGGTCGCTTGGGATTGGGCCTTCTCCCCCAACCATGCATCCCATCGCCGCGCACCATAGCTTAGGATTGGAGGGCGATTTTATAGAGTCGCCATACTCGTGGCCCAGGCGGTTAAGCCAAGACCCCCGTTCCTCCTGCCGTCACGTACCATTCACAAAACCAATAGGGAATTGTGAATGGGTCGTTGTGACGACCAACAGGAGGCTTACGGTGTGTGTATGACTCGGGTACCCCGGGTTCGTTAAGCCCGTACTGCAGCTGAAAGGCTGGCAGCCCCTGAGGGAATCTGGCTCATACTTTCGCAATTTTCGCATACTTGTTGGCCAGATCCTGGGCGTTTTCTGGTTTGGATCACATAGCAATGTGGTATCACACTTAAACAGTGAGTTAAACCTGGATTCAATCTATATTTTAGAGGATAACAGCGGTGAGGGCAGGGTTCTGGTCTGGTATTTGCCATCATCTGTCTCATACTTTCGCATTTTTCGCCTACTTGTTGGCCAGATACAGCGCGTTTTCTGGGTTGGATCACATAGTAATGTGGCCCCACACCCAAACAGTGAGTTAAACCTGGATTCAATCTATATTTTAGAGGATAACACCGGTTAGGTCAGGGTTAGGTCTGGTATTTGCCATCGTCTGCCTCATACTTTCGCACTTTTCGCATACTTGTTGGCCAGATCCAGCGCGTTTTCTGGTTTGGATCACGCAGTAATGTGGTACCACACTGAAACAGTGAGATAATCCTAGATTCGATCTAGATATTAGAGGGTAACACCGGTTAGGTTTGGGTTAGGTCTGGTATTTGCCATCATCTGCCTCATGCTTTCGCATTTTTCTCCTACTTGTTGGCCAGATCCTGGGCGTTTTCTGGGTCGGATCACGTAGTAATGTGGCACCACACTCGAACAGTGAGTTAAACCTGGATTCAATCGATATTTTAGAGGATTACACCGGTTAGGTCAGGGTTAGGTCTGGTATTTGCCATCGTCTGCCACATACTTTCGCATTTTACGCATACTTGTTGGCCAGATACTGCGCGTTTTCTGGGTTGGATCACATAGTAATGTGGCCCCACACCCCAGCAGTGAGTTAAACCTGGATTCAATCTATATTTTAGAGGATAACACCGGTTAGGTCAGGGTTAGGTCTCGTATTTGCCATCTTCTGGCTCATACTTTCGCATTTTTCGCATACTTGTTGGCCAGATCCTGGGCGTTTTCTGGGTTGGATCAGGTAGTAGTGTGGTAACCCACTAAAACAGTGAAGAAATCCTGGATTCGATCTATATATTAGAGGGTAACACCGGTTAGGTTTGGGTTAGGTCTGGAATTTGCCATCGCCTGCCTCATACTTTTGCATTTTTCGCATACTTGTTGGCCAGATCCAGGGCGTTTTCTGGATTGGATCACGTAGTAATGTGGTACCACACTGAAACAGTGAGGTAATCCTGGATTTGATCTATATATTAGAGTGTAACACCGGTTAGGATTGGGTTAGGTCTGGTATTTGCCATCATCTGGCTCATACTTTCGCAATTTTTCGCATACTTGTTGGCCAGATCCAGGACGTTCTCTGGTTTGGATCACGCAGTAGTGTGGTACCACTCAGCCACATGAGTTAAACCTGGATTCAATCTATATTTTAGAGGATAACACCGGTTAGGTCAGGGTTAGGTCTGCTATTTGCCATCATCTGGATCATACTTTCGCATTTTTCACCTACTTGTTGGTCAGATACTGGGCGTTTTCTGGGTTAGATCACGTGGTAATGTGGTACCACACTGAAACAGTGAAGTAATCCTGGATTCGATCTATATATTAGAGGGTAACACCGGTTAGGTTTGGGTTAGGTCTGGTATTTGCCACCATCTTGCTCATGCTTTCGCATTTTTCGCATACTTCTTGGCCAGATCCTGGGCGTTTTCTGGTTTGGATCACGTGGTAATGTGGTACCGCACTGAAACAGTGAAGTAATCCTGGATTCGATCTATATGACAGAGGGTAACACCGGTTAGGTTTGGGTTAGGTCTGGTATTTGCCATCATCTGGCTCATACTTTCGTAGTTTTCGCATACTTGTTGGCCAGATCCTGGGCGTTTTCTGGTTTGGATCACATAGCAATGTGGTATCACACTTAAACAGTGAGTTAAACCTGGAATCAATCTGTATTTTAGAGGATAGCACCGGTTAGGTCTGGGTTAGGTATGGTATTAGCCATCATCTGTCTCATACTTTCGCTTTTTTCGCCTACTTATTGGCCAGATACTGGGCGTTCTCTGGGTTGGATCACGTGGTAATGTGGTACCGCACTGAAACTGTGAAGTAATCATGGATTCGATCTATATATTAGAGGGTAACACCGGTTAGGTTTGGGTTAGGTCTGGTATTTGCCATCATCTGCCTCATACTTTCGCATTTTTCGCATACTTGTTGGCCAGATCCAGCGTGTTTTCTGGTTTGGATCACGCAGTAATGTGGTACCACACTGAAACAGTGAGTTAATCCTGGATTCGATCTATATTTTAGAGGATAACAGCGGTGAGATCAAGGTTGGGTCTGGTATTTGCCATCGCCTGCCTCATACTTTCGCTTTTTTCGCATACTTGTTGGCCAGATCCAGGGCGTTTTCTGGTTTGGATCACGTAGTAATGTGGTACCACACTGAAACTGTGAGTTAATCCTGTATTCGATCTATATATTAGAGGGTAACACCGGTTAGGTCAGGGTTAGGTCTGGTATTTGTCACCATCCGGCTCATACTTTCGCATATTTCGCATACTTGCTGGCCAGATCCTGGGCGTTTTCTGGTTTGTATCACGTAGTAATGTAGAACCACTCTGAAGCTGTGAGTTAAACCTGGATTCAATCTATATTTTAGAGGATAACACCGGTTAGGTCAGGGTTAGGTCTGGTATTTGCCATCATCTTGCTCATGCTTTCGCATTTTTCGCATACTTCTTAGCCAGATCGTGGGCGTTTTCTGGTTTGGATCACGTGGTAATGTGGTACCGCACTGAAACAGTGAAGTAATCCTGGATTCGATCTATATGACAGAGGGTAACACCGGTTAGGTTTGGGTTAGGTCTGGTATTTGCCATCATCTGGCTCATACTTTCGTAGTTTTCGCATACTTGTTGGCCAGATCCTGGGCGTTTTCTGGTTTGGATCACATAGCAATGTGGTATCACACTTAAACAGTGAGTTAAACCTGGATTCAATCTGTATTTTAGAGGATAGCACCGGTTAGGTCTGGGTTAGGTATGGTATTAGCCATCATCTGTCTCATACTTTCGCTTTTTTCGCCTACTTATTGGCCAGATACTGGGCGTTCTCTGGGTTGGATCACGTGGTAATGTGGTACCGCACTGAAACAGTGAAGTAATCCTGGATTCGATCTATATATTAGAGGGTAACACCGGTTAGGTTTGGGTTAGGTCTGGTATTTGCCATCATCTGCCTCATACTTTCGCATTTTTCGCATACTTGTTGGCCAGATCCAGCGCGTTTTCTGGTTTGGATCACGTAGTAATGTGGTACCACACTGAAACAGTGAGTTAATCCTGGATTCGATCTATATTTTAGAGGATAACAGCGGTGAGATCAAGGTTGGGTCTGGTATTTGCCATCGCCTGCCTCATACTTTCGCTTTTTTCGCATACTTGTTGGCCAGATCCAGGGCGTTTTCTGGTTTGGATCACGTAGTAATGTGGTACCACACTGAAACTGTGAGTTAATCCTGTATTCGATCTATATATTAGAGGGTAACACCGGTTAGGTCAGGGTTAGGTCTGGTATTTGTCACCATCCGGCTCATACTTTCGCATATTTCGCATACTTGCTGGCCAGATCCTGGGCGTTTTCTGGTTTGTATCGCGTAGTAATGTAGAACCACTCTGAAGCTGTGAGTTAAACCTGGATTCAATCTATATTTTAGAGGATAACACCGGTTAGGTCAGGGTTAGGTCTGGTAATTGCCATCATCTTGCTCATGCTTTCGCACTTTTCGCATACTTCTTAGCCAGATCCTGGGCGTTTTCTGGTTTGGATCACGTGGTAATGTGGTACCGCACTGAAACAGTGAAGTAATCCTGGATTCGATCTATATTTTAGAGGATAACAGCGGTGAGATCAAGGTTGGGTCTGGTATTTGCCATCGCCTGCCTCATACTTTCGCTTTTTTCGCATACTTGTTGGCCAGATCCTGGGCGTTTTCTGGTTTGGATCACATAGCAATGTGGTATCACACTTAAACAGTGAGTTAAACCTGGATTCTATCTATATTTTAGAGGATAACACCAGTTAGGTCTGGGTTTGGTCTGGTATTTGCCATCATCTGTCTCATGCTTTCGCATTTTTCGCCTACTTGTTGGCCAGATACTGGGCGTTCTTTGGGTTGATCACGTGCTAATGTGGTACCGCACTGAAACAGTGAAGTAATCCTGGATTCGATCTATATATTAGAGGGTAACACCGGTTAGGTCAGGGTTAGGTCTGGTATTTGCCATCGTCTGCCTCATACTTTCGCACTTTTCGCATACTTGTTGGCCAGATCCAGCGCGTTTTCTGGTTTGGATCACGTAGTAATGTGGCACCACACTCGAACAGTGAGTTAAACCTGGATTCAATCGATATTTTAGAGGATTACACCGGTTAGGTCAGGGTTAGGTCTGGTATTTGCCATCGTCTGCCACATACTTTCGCACTTTTCGGATACTTGTTGGCCAGATCAAGCGCGTTTTCTGGTTTGGATCACGTAGTAATGTGGTACCACACTGAAACAGTGAGTAAATCCTGGATTCGATCTATATATTAGAGGGTAACACCTGTAAGGTTTGGGTTAGGTCTGGTATTTGCCATCGTCTGTCTCATACTTTCGCATTTTTCGCATACTTGTTCGCCAGATCCAGCGCGTTTTCTGGTTTGGATCACGTAGTAATGTGGTACCACACAGCCACATGAGTTAATCCTGGATTCGATCTATATATTAGAGGGTAACACCGGTTAGGTTTGGGATAGGTCTGGTATTTGCCATCATCTGCCTCATGCTTTCGCATTTTTCGCGTACTTGTTGGCCAGATCCAGGGCGTTTTCTGGTTTGGCTCACGTAGTAATGTGGTACCACACAGCCACATGAGTTAAACCTGGATTCAATCTATATTTTAGAGGATAACACCGGTTAGGTCAGGGTTAGGTCTGGGATTTGTCATCATCTGGCTCATACTTTCGCATTTTTCACCTACTTGTTGGCCAGATACTGGGCATATTCTGGGTTGGATCACGTAGTAATGTGGTACCACACTGAAACGGTGAGTTAATCCTGGATTCGATCTATATATTAGAGGGTAACACCGGTTAGGTTTGTGTTAGGTCTGGTATTTGCCATCATCTGGCGCATTCTATCGCAATTTTCGCATACTTGTCGGCCAGATCCTGGGCGTTTTCTGGTTTGGCTCACATAGCAATGTGGTATCACACTTAAACAGTGAGTTAAACCTGGATTCAATCTATATTTTAGAGGATAACAGCGGTTAGGTCAGGGTTAGGTCTGGTATTTGCCATCATCTGCCTCATGCTTTCGCATTTTTCTCCTACTTGTTGGCCAGATCCTGGGCGTTTTGTGGGTTGGATCACGTAGTAATGTGGCACCACACTCAAACAGTGAGTTAAACCTGGATTCAATCTATATTTTAGAGGATAACACCGGTTAGGTCAGGGTTAGGTCTGGTATTTGCCATCGTCTGCCTCATACTTTCGCACTTTTCGCATACTTGTTGGCCAGATCCAGCGCGTTTTCTGGTTTGGATCACGCAGTAATGTGGTACCACACTGAAACAGTGAGATAATCCTAGATTCGATCTAGATATTAGAGGGTAACACCGGTTAGGTTTCGGTTAGGTCTGGTATTTGCCATCATCTGCCTCACGCTTTCGCATTTTTCTCCTACTTGTTGGCCAGATCCTGGGCGTTTTCTGGGTCGGATCACGTAGTAATGTGGCACCACACTCGAACAGTGAGTTAAACCTGGATTCAATCGATATTTTAGAGGATTACACCGGTTAGGTCAGGGTTAGGTCTGGTATTTGCCATCGTCTGCCACATACTTTCGCACTTTTCGCATACTTGTTGGCCAGATCAAGCGCGTTTTCTGGTTTGGATCACGTAGTAATGTGGTACCACACTGAAACAGTGAGTTAATCCTGGATTCGATCTATATATTAGAGGGTAACACCTGTAAGGTTTGGGTTAGGTCTGGTATTTGCCATCGTCTGTCTCATACTTTCGCACTTCTCGCATACTTGTTCGCCAGATCCAGCGCGTTTTCTGGTTTGGATCACGTAGTAATGTGGTACCACACTGAAACAGTGAGTTAATCCTGGATTCGATCTATATATTAGAGGGTAACACCGGTTAGGTTTGGGATAGGTCTGGTATTTGCCATCATCTGCCTCATGCTTTCGCATTTTTCTCCTACTTGTTGGCCAGATCCTGGGCGTTTTCTGGGTCGGATCACGTAGTAATGTGGCACCACACTGAAACAGTGAGTTTATCTTTGATCCAATCTATATTTTGGAGGATGACACCGGTTAGGTTTGGGATAGGTCTGGTATTTGACATCATCTGGCTCATACTTTCGCACTTTTCGCATACTTGTTGGACAGCTCCAGCGCGTTTTCTGGTTTGGATCACGTAGCAATGTGGTACCACACTGAAACAGTGAGTTAATCCTGGATTCGATCTATATATTAGAGGGTAGCACCGGTTAGGTTTGGGTTAGGTCTGGTATTTGCCATCATCTGGCACATCCTTTCGCATTTTTCGCGTACTTTTTGGCCAGATCCAGGGCGTTTTCTGGTTTGGTTCACGTAGTAATGTGGTACCACACAGCCACATGAGTTAAACCTGGATTCAATCTATATTTTAGAGGATAACACCGGTTAGGTCAGTGTTAGGTCTGGGATTTGCCATCATCTGGCTCATACTTTCGCATTTTTAACCTACTTGTTGGCCAGATACTGGGCATATTCTGGGTTGGATCACGTAGTAATGTGGTACCACACTGAAACAGTGAGTTAATCCTGGATTCGATCTATATATTAGAGGGTAACACCGGTTAGGTTTGTGTTAGGTCTGGTATTTGCCATCATCTGGCGCATTCTTTCGCAATTTTCGCATACTTGTCGGCCAGATCCTGGGCGTTTTCTGGTTTGGATCACGTAGTAATGTGGTACCACACTGAAACAGCGAGTTAATCCTGGATTCGACCTATATATTAGAGGATAACACCGGTTAGGTCAGTGTTAGGTCTGAGATTTGCCATCATCTGGCTCATACTTTCGCATTTTTAACCTACTTGTTGGCCAGATACTGGGCATATTCTGGGTTGGTTCACGTAGTAGTGTGGTACCGCACTGAAACAGTGAAGTAATCCTGGATTCAATCTATATTTTAGAGGATAACACCGGTTAGGTCAGGGTTAGGTCTGGTAATTGCCATCATCAGGCTCATACTTTCGCATATTTCGCATACTTGTTGGCCAGAACCTGGGCGTTTTCTGGTTTGGATCAGGCAGTAATATGGTACCACACTGAAACAGTGAGTTAAACCTGGATTCAATCGATATATTAGAAGGTAGCACCGGTTAGGTTTGGGTTAGGTCTGGTATTTGCCATCATCTGGCTCATCCTTTCACATTTTTCGCGTACTTGTTGGCCAGATCCAGGGCGTTTTTTGGTTTGGTTCGCGTAGTAATGTGGTACCACCCAGCCACATGAGTTAAACCTGGATTCAATCTATATTTTAGAGGATAACAGCGGTGAGGTCAGGGTTAGGTCTGGTATTTGCCATCATCTGCCTCACGCTTTCGCATTTTTCTCCTACTTGTTGGCCAGATCCTGGGCGTTTTCTGGGTCGGATCACGTAGTAATGTGGCACCACACTCGAACAGTGAGTTAAACCTGGATTCAATCGATATTTTAGAGGATTACACCGGTTAGGTCAGGGTTAGGTCTGGTATTTGCCATCGTCTGCCACATACTTTCGCACTTTTCGCATACTTGTTGGCCAGATCAAGCGCGTTTTCTGGTTTGGATCACGTAGTAATGTGGTACCACACTGAAACAGTGAGTTAATCCTGGATTCGATCTATATATTAGAGGGTAACACCTGTAAGGTTTGGGTTAGGTCTGGTATTTGCCATCGTCTGTCTCATACTTTCGCACTTTTCGCATACTTGTTCGCCAGATCCAGCGCGTTTTCTGGTTTGGATCACGTAGTAATGTGGTACCACACTGAAACAGTGAGTTAATCCTGGATTCGATCTATATATTAGAGGGTAACACCGGTTAGGTTTGGGATAGGTCTGGTATTTGCCATCATCTGCCTCATGCTTTCGCATTTTTCTCCTACTTGTTGGCCAGATCCTGGGCGTTTTCTGGGTCGGATCACGTAGTAATGTGGCACCACACTCAAACAGTGAGTTAAACCTGGATTCAATCGATATATTAGAAGGTAGCACCGGTTAGGTTTGGGTTAGGTCTGGTATTTGCCATCATCTGGCGCATCCTTTCACATTTTTCGCGTACTTGTTGGCCAGATCCAGGGCGTTTTCTGGTTTGGTTCGCGTAGTAATGTGGTACCACCCAGCCACATGAGTTAAACCTGGATTCAATCTATATTTTAGAGGATAACAGCGGTGAGGTCAGGGTTAGGTCTGGTATTTGCCATCATCTGTCTCATACTTTCGCATTTTTCGCCTACTTGTTGGCCAGATCCTGGGCGTTTTCTGGTTTGGATCACATAGCAATGTGGTATCACACTTAAACAGTGAGTTAATCCTAGATTCAATCTATATTATAGAGGATAACAGCAATGAGATCGGGGTTGGGTCTGGTATTTGCCATCGCCTGCCTCATGCTTTCGCATTTTTCGCATACTTGTTTCCCAGATCCTAGGCGTTATCTGGTTTGGATCACGTAGTAATGTGGTACCACACTGAAACAGTGAGTTAATCCTGGATTCGATCTATATATTAGAGGGTAACACCGGTTAGGTTTGCGTTAGGTCTGGTATTTGCCATCATCTGGCGCATTCTTTCGCAATTTTCGCATACTTGTCGGCCCGATCCTGGGCGTTTTCTGGTTTGGCTCACATAGCAATGTGGTATCACACTTAAACAGTGTGTTAAACCAGGATTCAATCTATATTTTAGAGGATAATACCGGCTGGATCTGGGTTAGGTCTGGTATTTGCCATCATCCCACTCATGCTTTCGCATTTTTCGCATACTTATTGGCCAGATCCTGGGCGTTTTCTGGTTTGGATCACGTAGTAATGTGGTTCCACACAGCAACAGTGAGTTAAACCTGGATAGAATCTATATTTTAGAGGATAACACCGGTTAGGTCAGGGTTAGGTCTGGTATTTGCCATCATCTGGCTCATACTTTCGCATTTTTCGCATACTTGTTGGCAAGATCCTGGGCGTTTTCTGGGTTGGATCAGGTAGTAGTGTGGTAACCCACTAAAACAGTGAAGTAATCCTGGATTCGATCTATATATTAGAGGGTAACACCGGTTAGGTTTGGGTTAGGCCTGGTATTTGCCATCATCTGGCTCATGCTTCCGCATTTTTCGCATACTTGTTGGCCAGATCCTGGGCGTTTTCTGGGTTGGATCGTGTAGTAGTGTGGTACCGCACTGAAACAGTGAAGTAATCCTGGATTCGATGTATATATTAGAGGGTAACACCGTTTAGGTTTGGGTTAGATCTGGTCTTTGCCATCATCTGGCTCATGCTTCCGCATTTTTCGCATACTTGATAGCCAGATCCAGGGCGTTTTCTGGTTTTGAGCACGCAGTAATGTGGTACCACACTGAAACTGTGAGTTTATCTTGGTTTCAATCTTTATTTTGGAGGATGACACCGGTTAGGTCAGGGTTAGGTCTGGTATTTGCCATCATCTGGCTCATACTTTCGCATTTTTCGCATACTAGTTGGCCAGATCCTGGGCGTTTTCTGGTTTGGATCACGTAGTGATGTAGAACCACTCTGAAACAGTGAGTTAAACCTGGATTCAATCTATATTTTGGAGGATGACACCGGTTAGGTCTGGGTTAGGTCTGGTATTTGCCATCATCTGGCTCATACTTTCGCATTTTTCACCTACTTGTTGGCCAGATCCTGGGCGTTTTCTGGTTTGGATCACGTAGTAATGTGGTTCCACACAGCAACAGTGAGTTAAACCTGGATAGAATCTATATTTTAGAGGATAACACCGGTTAGGTTTGGGTTAGGTCTGGTGTTTGCCATCATCTGGCTCATACTTTCGCATTTTTCGCATACTAGTTGGCCAGATCCTGGGCGTTTTCTGGTTTGGATCACGTAGTAATGTAGAACCACTCTGAAACAGTGAGTTAAACCTGGATTCAATCTATACTTTGGAGGATGACACCGGTTAGGTCTGGGTTAGATCTGGTATTTGCCATCATCTGGCTCATGCTTCCGCATTTTTCGCATACTTGATGGCCAGATCCAGGGCGTTTTCTGGTTTCGATCACGCAGTAATGTGGTACCACACTGAAACAGTGAGTTTATCTTGGTTTCAATCTTTATTTTGGAGGATGACACCGGTTAGGTCAGGGTTAGGTCTGGTATTTGCCATCATCTGGCTCATACTTTCGCATTTTTCGCATACTTGTTGGCCAGGTACTGGGCGTTTTCTGGGTTGGAACACGTAGTAATGTAGAACCACTCTGAAACAGTGAGTTAAACGTGGATTCAATCTATATTTTGGAGGATGACACCGGTTAGGTTTGGGTTAGGTCTGGTATTTGCCATCATCTGCCTCATGCTTTCGCATTTTTCTCCTACTTGTTGGCCAGATCCTGGGCGTTTTCTGAGTCGGATCACGTAGTAATGTGGCACCACACTCAAACAGTGAGTTAAACCTGGATTCAATCGATATATTAGAAGGTAGCACCGGATAGGTTTGGGTTAGGTCTGGTATTTGCCATCATCTGGCTCATCCTTTCGCATTTTTCGCGTACTTGTTGGCCAGATCCAGGGCGTTTTCTGGTTTGGTTCACGTAGTAATGTTGTACCACCCAGCCACATGAGTTAAACCTGGATTCAATCTATATTTTAGAGGATAACAGCGGTGAGGTCAGGGTTAGGTCTGCTATTTGCCATCATCTGTCTCATGCTTTCGCATTTTTCGCATACTTGTTGCCCAGATCCTGGGCGTTATCTGGTTTGGATCACGTAGTAATGTGGTACCACACTGAAACAGTGAGTTAATCCTGGATTCGATCTATATATTAGAGGGTAACACCGGTTAGGTTTGTGTTAGGTCTGGTATTTGCCATCATCTGGCGCATTCTTTCGCAATTTTCGCATACTTGTCGGCCTGATCCTGGGCGTTTTCTGGTTTGGCTCACATAGCAATGTGGTATCACACTTAAACAGTGTGTTAAACCTGGATTCAATCTATATTTTAGAGGATAATACCGGCTGGATCTGGGTTAGGTCTGGTATTTGCCATCATCCCACTCATGCTTTCGCATTTTCCGCATACTTATTGGCCAGATCCTGGGCGTTTTCTGGTTTGGATCACGTAGTAATGTGGTTCCACACAGCAACAGTGAGTTAAACCTGGATAGAATCTATATTTTAGAGGATAACACCGGTTAGGTCAGGGTTAGGTCTGGTATTTGCCATCATCTGGCTCATACTTTCGCATTTTTCGCATACTTGTTGGCCAGATCCTGGGCGTTTTCTGGGTTGGATCAGGTAGTAGTGTGGTAACCCACTAAAACAGTGAAGTAATCCTGGATTCGATCTATATATTAGAGGGTAACACCGGTTAGGTTTGGGTTAGGTCTGGTATTTGCCATCATCTGGCTCATGATTCCGCATTTTTCGCATACTTGTTGGCCAGATCCTGGGCGTTTTCTGGGTTGGATCAGGTAGTAGTGTGGTACCGCACTGAAACAGTGAAGTAATCCTGGATTCGATGTATATATTAGAGGGTAACACCGTTTAGGTTTGGGTTAGATCTGGTATTTGCCATCATCTGGCTCATGCTTTCGCATTTTTCGCATACTTGTTGGCCAGATACTGGGCGTTTCCTGGTTTGTTTCACGTAGTAATGTAGAACCACTCTGAAACAGTGATTTAAACCTGGATTCAATCTATATTTTAGAGGATGACACCGGTTAGGTCAGGGTTAGGTCTGGTATTTGCCATCATCTGGCTCATACTTTCGCATTTTTCGCATACTATTTGGCCAGATCGTGGGCGTTTTCTGGTATCGATCACGTAGTGATGTAGAACCACTCTGAAACAGTGTGTTAAGCCTAGATTCAATCTATATTTTAGAGGATAACACCGGTTAGGTCAGGGTTAGGTCTGGTATTTGCCATCGTCTGCCTCATACTTTCGCATTTTTCGCGTACTTGTTAGCCAGATCCAGCGCGTTTTCTGGTTTGGATCACGTAGTAATGTGGTACCACACTGAAACAGTGAGTTAATCCTGGATTCGATCTATGTATTAGAGGGTAACACCGGTTAGGTTTGGGTTAGGTCTGGTATTTGCCATCATCTGCCTCATGCTTTCGCATTTTTCTCCTACTTGTTGGCCAGATCCTGGGCGTTTTCTGAGTCGGATCACGTATTAATGAGGCACCACACTCAAACAGTGAGTTAAACCTGGATTCAATCTATATTTTAGCGGATAATACCGGCTGGATCTGGGTTAGGTCTGGTATTTGCCATCATCTGGCTCATACGTTCGCATTTTTCGCGTACTTGTTGGCCAGATCCAGGGCGTTTTCTGGTTTGGTTCACGTAGTAATGTGGTACCACACTGAAACAGTGAGTTAATCCTGGATTCGATCTATATATTAGAGGGTAACACCTGTAAGGTTTGGGTTAGGTCTGGTATTTGCCATCGTCTGTCTCATACTTTCGCACTTTTCGCAATACTTGTTCGCCAGATCCAGCGCGTTTTCTGGTTTGGATCACGTAGTAATGTGGTACCACACTGAAACAGTGAGTTAATCCTGGATTCGATCTATATATTAGAGGGTAACACCGGTTAGGTTTGGGATAGGTCTGGTATTTGCCATCATCTGCCTCATGCTTTCGCATTTTTCTCCTACTTGTTGGCCTGATCCTGGGCGTTTTCTGGGTCGGATCACGTAGTAATGTGGCACCACACTCAAACAGTGAGTTAAACCTGGATTCAATCGATATATTAGAAGGTAGCACCGGATAGGTTTGGGTTAGGTCTGGTATTTGCCATCATCTGGCTCATCCTTTCGCATTTTTCGCGTACTTGTTGGCCAGATCCAGGGCGTTTTCTGGTTTGGTTCACGTAGTAATGTTGTACCACCCAGCCACATGAGTTAAACCTGGATTCAATCTATATTTTAGAGGATAACAGCGGAGAGGTCAGGGTTAGGTCTGCTATTTGCCATCATCTGTCTCATGCTTTCGCATTTTTCGCATACTTGTTGCCCAGATCCTGGGCGTTATCTGGTTTGGATCACGTAGTAATGTGGTACCACACTGAAACAGTGAGTTAATCATGGATTCGATCTATATATTAGAGGGTAACACCGGTTAGGTTTGTGTTAGGTCTGGTATTTGCCATCATCTGGCGCATTCTTTCGCAATTTTCGCATACTTGTCGGCCTGATCCTGGGCGTTTTCTGGTTTGGCTCACATAGCAATGTGGTATCACACTTAAACAGTGTGTTAAACCTGGATTCAATCTATATTTTAGAGGATAATACCGGCTGGATCTGGGTTAGGTCTGGTATTTGCCATCATCCCACTCATGCTTTCGCATTTTCCGCATACTTATTGGCCAGATCCTGGGCGTTTTCTGGTTTGGATCACGTAGTAATGTGGTTCCACACAGCAACAGTGAGTTAAACCTGGATAGAATCTATATTTTAGAGGATAACACCGGTTAGGTCAGGGTTAGGTCTGGTATTTGCCATCATCTGGCTCATACTTTCGCATTTTTCGCATACTTGTTGGCCAGATCCTGGGCGTTTTCTGGGTTGGATCAGGTAGTAGTGTGGTAACCCACTAAAACAGTGAAGTAATCCTGGATTCGATCTATATATTAGAGGGTAACACCGGTTAGGTTTGGGTTAGGTCTGGTATTTGCCATCATCTGGCTCATGATTCCGCATTTTTCGCATACTTGTTGGCCAGATCCTGGGCGTTTTCTGGGTTGGATCAGGTAGTAGTGTGGTACCGCACTGAAACAGTGAAGTAATCCTGGATTCGATGTATATATTAGAGGGTAACACCGTTTAGGTTTGGGTTAGATCTGGTATTTGCCATCATCTGGCTCATGCTTTCGCATTTTTCGCATACTTGTTGGCCAGATACTGGGCGTTTCCTGGTTTGTTTCACGTAGTAATGTAGAACCACTCTGAAACAGTGATTTAAACCTGGATTCAATCTATATTTTAGAGGATGACACCGGTTAGGTCAGGGTTAGGTCTGGTATTTGCCATCATCTGGCTCATACTTTCGCATTTTTCGCATACTATTTGGCCAGATCGTGGGCGTTTTCTGGTATGGATCACGTAGTGATGTAGAACCACTCTGAAACAGTGTGTTAAGCCTAGATTCAATCTATATTTTAGAGGATAACACCGGTTAGGTCAGGGTTAGGTCTGGTATTTGCCATCGTCTGCCTCATACTTTCGCATTTTTCGCGTACTTGTTAGCCAGATCCAGCGCGTTTTCTGGTTTGGATCACGTAGTAATGTGGTACCACACTGAAACAGTGAGTTAATCCTGGATTCGATCTATGTATTAGAGGGTAACACCGGTTAGGTTTGGGTTAGGTCTGGTATTTGCCATCATCTGCCTCATGCTTTCGCATTTTTCTCCTACTTGTTGGCCAGATCCTGGGCGTTTTCTGAGTCGGATCACGTATTAATGAGGCACCACACTCAAACAGTGAGTTAAACCTGGATTCAATCTATATTTTAGCGGATAATACCGGCTGGATCTGGGTTAGGTCTGGTATTTGCCATCATCTGGCTCATACGTTCGCATTTTTCGCGTACTTGTTGGCCAGATCCAGGGCGTTTTCTGGTTTGGTTCACGTAGTAATGTGGTACCACACAGCCACATGAGTTAAACCTGGATTCAATCTATATTTTAAAGGATAACACCGGTTAGGTCAGGGTTAGGTCTGGTATTTGCCATCACCTGGCTCATACTTTCGCATTTTTCACCTTCTTGTTGGCCAGATACTGGGCGTATTCTGGGTTGGATCACGTAGTAGTGTGGTACCGCACTGAAACAGTGAAGTAATCCTGGATTCGATCTATATATTAGAGGGTAACACCGTTTAGGTTTGGGTTAGATCTGGTATTTGCCATCATCTGGCTCATGCTTCCGCATTTTTCGCATACTTGATGGCCAGATCCAGGGCGTTTTCTGGTTTGGATCACGCAGTAATGTGGTACCACACTGAAACAGTGAGTTTATCTTGGATTCAATCTATATTTTAGAGGATAATACCGGTTGGATCTGGGTTTGGTCAGGTATTTGCCATCATCCGACTCATGCTTTCGCAGTTTCCGCATACTTATTGGCCAGATCCTGGGCGTTTTCTGGTTTGGATCACGTAGTAATGTGGTTCCACACAGCAACAGTGAGTTAAACCTGGATACAATCTATATTTTAGAGGATAACACCGTTTAGGTTTGGGTTAGATCTGGTATTTGCCATCATCTGGCTCATCCTTCCGCATTTTTCGCATACGTGATGGCCAGATCCAGGGCGTTTTCTGGTTTGGATCACGCAGTAATGTGGTACCACACTGAAGCAGTGAGTTTATCTTGGATTCAATCTATATTTTGGAGGATAATACCGGTTGGATCTGGGTTTGGTCTGGTATTTGCCATCATCCGACTCATGCTTTCGCATTTTTCGCATACTTCTCGCCAGATCGTGGGCGCTTTCTGGTTTAGATAACGTAGTGATGTAGAACCACTCTGAAGCAGTATGTTAAGCCCAGATTCAATCTATATTTTAGAGGATAACAGCGGTTAGGTCAGGGTTAGATCTGGTATTTGCCATCGTCTGCCTCATAATTTCGCACTTTTCGCATACTTGTTGGCCAGATCCAGCGCGTTTTCTGGTTTGGATCACGTAGTAATGTGGTACCACACTGAAACAGTGAGTTAATCCTGGATTCGATCTATATATTAGAGGGTAACACCGGTTACGTTTGGGTTGGGTCTGGTATTTGCCATCATCTGGCTTGTACTTTCGCAATTTTCGTATACTCGTTGGCCAGATCCAGGGCGTTCTCTGGGTTGCATCAGATAGTAGTGTGGTACCGCACTGAAACAGTAAAGTAATCCTGGATTCGATCTATATATTAGAGGGTAACACCTGTTAGTTTTGGGTTAGGTCTGGTATTTGCCATCATCTGGCTCATACTTTCGCTTTTTTCGCATACTTGTTGGCCAGATCCTGGGCGTCTTCTGGTTTGGATCACGTAGTAATAAGGTACCACACTGAAACAGTGAGTCAATTCTAGATTCAATCTATATTTTAGAGGATAACACCGGTGAGATCAGGGTTGGGTCTGGTATTTGCCATCATCTGGCTCATACTTTCGCAATTTTCGAATACTTGTTGGCCAGATACTGGGCGTTTCCTGGTTTGTTTTACGTAGTAATGTAGAACCACTCTGAAACAGTGATTTAAACCTGGATTCAATCTATATTTTAGAGGATGACACCGGTTAGGTCAGGGTTAGGTCTGGTATTTGCCATCATCTGGCTCATACTTTCGCATTTTTCGCATACTATTTGGCCAGATCGTGGGCGTTTTCTGGTATGGATCACGTAGTGATGTAGAACCACTCTGAAACAGTGTGTTAAGCCTAGATTCAATCTATATTTTAGAGGATAACACCGGTTAGGTCAGGGTTAGGTCTGGTATTTGCCATCGTCTGCCTCATACTTTCGCATTTTTCGCGTACTTGTTGGCCAGATCCAGCGCGTTTTCTGGTTTGGATCACGTAGTAATGTGGTACCACACTGAAACAGTGAGTTAATCCTGGATTCGATCTATGTATTAGAGGGTAACACCGGTTAGGTTTGGGTTAGGTCTGGTATTTGCCATCATCTGCCTCATGCTTTCGCATTTTTCTCCTACTTGTTGGCCAGATCCTGGGCGTTTTCTGAGTCGGATCACGTATTAATGAGGCACCACACTCAAACAGTGAGTTAAACCTGGATTCAATCTATATTTTAGCGGATAATACCGGCTGGATCTGGGTTAGGTCTGGTATTTGCCATCATCTGGCTCATACGTTCGCATTTTTCGCGTACTTGTTGGCCAGATCCAGGGCGTTTTCTGGTTTGGTTCACGTAGTAATGTGGTACCACACAGCCACATGAGTTAAACCTGGATTCAATCTATATTTTAAAGGATAACACCGGTTAGGTCAGGGTTAGGTCTGGTATTTGCCATCACCTGGCTCATACTTTCGCATTTTTCACCTTCTTGTTGGCCAGATACTGGGCGTATTCTGGGTTGGATCACGTAGTAGTGTGGTACCGCACTGAAACAGTGAAGTAATCCTGGATTCGATCTATATATTAGAGGGTAACACCGTTTAGGTTTGGGTTAGATCTGGTATTTGCCATCATCTGGCTCATGCTTCCGCATTTTTCGCATACTTGATGGCCAGATCCAGGGCGTTTTCTGGTTTGGATCACGCAGTAATGTGGTACCACACTGAAACAGTGAGTTTATCTTGGATTCAATCTATATTTTAGAGGATAATACCGGTTGGATCTGGGTTTGGTCAGGTATTTGCCATCATCCGACTCATGCTTTCGCAGTTTCCGCATACTTATTGGCCAGATCCTGGGCGTTTTCTGGTTTGGATCACGTAGTAATGTGGTTCCACGCAGCAACAGTGAGTTAAACCTGGATACAATCTATATTTTAGAGGATAACACCGTTTAGGTTTGGGTTAGATCTGGTATTTGCCATCATCTGGCTCATGCTTCCGCATTTTTCGCATACGTGATGGCCAGATCCAGGGCGTTTTCTGGTTTGGATCACGCATTAATGTGGTACCACACTGAAACAGTGAGTTTATCTTGGATTCAATCTATATTTTGGAGGATAATACCGGTTGGATCTGGGTTTGGTCTGGTATTTGCCATCATCCGACTCATGCTTTCGCATTTTTCGCATACTTCTCGCCAGATCGTGGGCGCTTTCTGGTTTAGATAACGTAGTGATGTAGAACCACTCTGAAGCAGTATGTTAAGCCCAGATTCAATCTATATTTTAGAGGATAACAGCGGTGAGGTCAGGGTTAGGTCTGGTATTCGCCATCATCTGCCTCATGCTTTCGCATTTTTCTCCTACTTGTTGGCCAGATCCTGGCCGATTTCTGGGTCGGCTCACGTAGTAATGTGGCACCACACTCAAACAGTGTGTTAAACCTGGATTCAATCTATATTCTAGAGGATAACACCGGTTAGGTCAGGGTTAGATCTGGTATTTGCCATCGTCTGCCTCATACTTTCGCACTTTTCGCATACTTGTTGGCCAGATCCAGCGCGTTTTCTGGTTTGGATCACGTAGTAATGTGGTACCACACTGAAACAGTGAGTTAATCCTGGATTCGATCTATATATTAGAGGGTAACACCGGTTAGGTTTGGGTTAGGTCTGGTATTTGCCATCGTCTGCCTCATAATTTCGCACTTTTCGCATACTTGTTGGCCAGATCCAGCGCGTTTTCTGGTTTGGATCACGTAGTAATGTGGTACCACACTGAAACAGTGAGTTAATCCTGGATTCGATCTATATATTAGAGGGTAACACCGGTTACGTTTGGGTTGGGTCTGGTATTTGCCATCATCTGGCTTGTACTTTCGCAATTTTCGTATACTCGTTGGCCAGATCCAGGGCGTTCTCTGGGTTGGATCAGGTAGTAGTGTGGTACCGCACTGAAACAGTAAAGTAATCCTGGATTCGATCTATATATTAGAGGGTAACACCTGTTAGTTTTGGGTTAGGTCTGGTATTTGCCATCATCTGGCTCATACTTTCGCTTTTTTCGCATACTTGTTGGCCAGATCCTGGGCGTCTTCTGGTTTGGATCACGTAGTAATAAGGTACCACACTGAAACAGTGAGTCAATTCTAGATTCAATCTATATTTTAGAGGATAACACCGGTGAGATCAGGGTTGGGTCTGGTATTTGCCATCATCTGGCTCATACTTTCGCAATTTTCGAATACTTGTTGGACAGATCCTGGGCGTTCTCTGGGTTGGATCACGTGGTAATGTGGTACCGCACTCAAACAGTGAGTTTATCCTAGATTCAATCTATATTTTAGATGATAACAGCAGTGAGATCAGGGTTGGGTCTGGTATTTGCCATCGCCTGCCTCATACTTTCGCTTTTTTCGCATAGTTGTTGGCCAGATCCAGGGCGTTTTCTGGTTTGGATCAGGTAGTAGTGTGGTAACCCAATAAAACAGTGAAGTAATCCTGGATTCGATCTATATATTAGAGGGTAACACCGGATAGGTTTGGGTTAGGTCTGGTATTTGCCATCATCTGGCTCATGCTTCCGCATTTTTCGCATACGTGATGGCCAGATCCAGGGCGTTTTCTGGTTTGGATCACGCAGTAATGTGGTACCACACTGAAACAGTGAGTTTATCTTGGATTCAATCTATATTTTGGAGGATAATACCGGTTGGATCTGGGTTTGGTCTGGTATTTGCCATCATCCGACTCATGCTTTCGCATTTTTCGCATACTTATTGGCCATATCCTGGGCGTCTTCTGGTTTGGATCACGTAGTAATAATGTACCACAGTGAAACAGTGAGTTAATCCTAGATTCTATGTATATTTTGGAGGATAACAGCGGTGAGATCAGGGTTGGGTCTGGTATTTGCCATCATCTGGCTCATACTTTCGCATTTTTCGCATACTTCTCGCCAGATCGTGGGCGCTTTCTGGTTTAGATAACGTAGTGATGTAGAACCACTCTGAAGCAGTATGTTAAGCCCAGATTCAATCTATATTTTAGAGGATGACACCGGTTAGGTCAGGGTTAGGTCTGGTATTTGCCATCATCTGTCTCATACTTTCGCATTTTTCGCCTACTTGTTGGCCAGATCCTGGGCGTCTTCTGGTTTGGATCACGTAGTAATAAGGTACCACACTGAAACCGTGAGTTAATCCTAGATTCAATCTATATTTTAGAGGATAACAGCAGTGAGATCAGGGTTGGGTCTGGTATTTGCCATCGCCTGCCTCATACTTTCGCTTTTTTCGCATACTTGTTGGCCAGATCCAGGTCGTTTTCTGGTTTGGATCACGTAGTAATGTGGTACCTCACTGAAACTGTGAGTTAATCCTGTATTCGAACTATATATTAGAGGGTAACACCGGTTAGGTCAGGGTTAGGTCTGGCATTTGTCATCATCCGGCTCATACTTTCGCATATTTCACATACTTGTTGGCCAGATCCTGGGCGTTTTCTGGGTCGGATCACGTAGTAATGTTGCACCACACTCAAACAGTGAGTTAAACCCGGATTCAATCTATATTTTAGAGGATAACACCGGTTAGGTCAGGGTTAGGTCTGGTATTTGCCATCGCCTGCCTCATACTTTCGCAGTTTTCGTATTCTTGTTGGCCAGATCCAGGGCGTTTTCTGGAATGTATCACGTAGTAATGTGGTACCACACTGAAACAGTGAATTAATCCTGGATTTGATCTATATATTAGAGGGTAACACCGGTTAGGTATGGGTTAGATATGGTATTTGCCATTATCTCCCTCATACTTTCGCATTTTTTCGCATACTTCTTGGCCAGATCCTGGGCGTTTTCTGCTTTGGATCACGTAGTAATGTGGTACCACACTGAAACAGTGTAGTAATCCTGGATTCGATCTATATATTAGAGGGTAACACCGGTTAGGTTTGGGTTAGGTCTGGTATTTGCCATCATCTGGCTCATACTTTCGCATTTTTCGCATACTTCTTGGCCAGATCCTGGGCGTTTTCTGCTTTGGATCACGTAGTTATGTGGTACCACACTGAAGCAGTGAGTTAATCCTGGATTCGATCTATATATTAGAGGGTAACACCGGTTAGGTTTGGGTTAGAACTGGTATTTGCCATCATCTGGCTCATACTTTCGCATTTTTCGCCTACTTGTTGGCCAGATACTGGGCGTTTTCTGGGTTGGATCACGTGGTAATGTGGTACCACACTGAAACAGTGTAGTAATCCTGGATTCGATCTATATATTAGAGGGTAACACCGGTTATGTTTGGGTTAGGTCTGGTATTTGCCATCATCTGGCTCATACTTTCGCAATTTTCGCATACTTGCTGGCCAGATCCTGGGCGTTTTCTGGTTTGGATCACATAGCAATGTGGTATCACACTTAAACAGTAGGTTAAACCTGGATTCAATCTATATTTTAGAGGATAACACCGGATAGGTCTGGGTTAGGTCTAGTATTTGCCATCATCTGTCTCATACTTTCGCATCTTTCGCCTACTTGTTGGCCAGATACTGGGCGTTCTCTGGGTTGGATCACGTGGTAATGTGGTACCGCACTCAAACAGTGAGTTTATCCTAGATTCAATCTATATTTTAGAGGATAACAGCAGTGAGATCAGGGTTGGGTCTGGTATTTGCCATCGCCTGCCTCATACTTTCGCTTTTTTCGCATACTTCTTGGCCAGATCCTGGGCGTTTTCTGCTTTGGATCACGTAGTAATGTGGTACCACACTGAAACAGTGTAGTAATCCTGGATTCGATCTATATATTAGAGGGTAACACCGGATAGGTTTGGGTTAGGTCTGGTATTTGCCATCATCTGGCTCATACTTTCGCATTTTTCGCACACTTGTTGGCCAGATCCTGGGCGTTTTCTGGTTTGGATCACATAGCAATGTGGTATCACACTTAAACAGTGAGCTAAACCTGGATTCAATCTATATTTTAGAGGATAACACCGGTTAGGTCTGGGTTAGGTCTGGTATTTGCCATCATCTGTCTCATACTTTCGCATTTTTCGCCTACTTGTTGGCCAGATACTGGGCGTTTTCTGGGTTGGATCACGTGGTAATGTGGTAACGCACTGAAACAGTGTAGTAATCCTGGATTCGATCTATATATTAGAGGGTAACACCGGTTAGGTTTGGGTTAGGTCTGGTATTTGCCATCATCTGGCTCATACTTTCGCAATTTTCGCATACTTGCCGGCCAGATCCTGGGCGTCTTCTGGTTTGGATCACATAGCAATGTAGTATCACACTTAAACAGTGAGTTAAACCTGGATTCAATCTATATTTTAGAGGATAACACCGGTTAGGTCTGGGTTAGGTCTGGTATTTGCCATCATCAGGCTCATACTTTCGCAATTTTCGCAAACTTGTTGGCCAGATCCAGCGCGTTTTCTGGTTTGGATCACGTAGTAATGTGGTACCACACTGAAACAGTGAGTTAATCCTGGATTCGATCTAAATATTACAGGGTAACACCGGTTACGTTTGGGTTAGGTCTGGTATTTGCCATCATCTGCCTCATGCTTTCGCATTTTTCTCCTACTTGTTGGCCAGATCCTGGGCGTTTTCTGGGTCGGATCACTTAGTAATGTGGCACCACACTCAAACAGTGAGTTAAACCTGGAGTCAATCGATATTTTAGAGGATAACACCGGTTAGGTCAGGGTTAGGTCTGGTATTTGCCATCGTCTGCCTCATACTTTCGCACTTTTCGCATACTTGTTGGTCAGATCCAGCGCGTTTTCTGGTTTGGATCACGTAGTAATGTGGTACCACACTGAAACAGTGAGTTAATCCTGGATTCGAGCTATATATTAGAGGGTAACACCGGTTAGGTTTGGGTTAGGTCTGGTGTTTGCCATCATCTGTCTCATACTTTCGCATTTTTCGCCTACTTGTTGGCCAGATACTGGGCGTTTTCTGAAACAGTGAAGTAATCCTGGATTCGCTCTATATATTAGAGGGTAACACCGGTTAGGTTAGGGTTAGGTCTGGTATTTGTCATCATCCGGCTCATACTCTCGCATATTTCGCATACTTGTTGGCCAGATCCTGGGCGTCTTCTGGTTTGGATCACGTAGTAATAAGGTACCACACTCAAACAGTGAGTTAAACCTGGATTCAATCTATATTTTAGAGGATAACACCGGTTAGGTCAGGGGTAGGTCTGGTATTTGCCATCGCCTGCCTCATACTTTCGCTTTTTTCGCATACTTGTTGGCCAGATCCAGGGCGTTTTCTGGTTTGGATCACGTAGTAATGTGGTACCTCACTGAATCTGTGAGTTAATCCTGTATTCAATCTATATATTAGAGGGTAACACCGGTTAGGTCAGGGTTAGGTCTGGCATTTGTCATCATCCGGCTCATACTTTCGCATATTTCGCATACTTGTTGGCCAGATCCTGGGCGTCTTCTGGTTTGGATCACGTAGTAATAAGGTACCACACTGAAACCGTGAGTTAATCCTAGATTCAATCTATATTTTAGAGGATAACAGCAGTGAGATCAGGGTTGGGTCTGGTATTTGCCATCGCCTGCCTCATACTTTCGCTTTTTTCGCATACTTGTTGGCCAGATCCAGGTCGTTTTCTGGTTTGGATCACGTAGTAATGTGGTACCTCACTGAAACTGTGAGTTAATCCTGTATTCGAACTATATATTAGAGGGTAACACCGGTTAGGTCAGGGTTAGGTCTGGCATTTGTCATCATCCGGCTCATACTTTCGCATATTTCACATACTTGTTGGCCAGATCCTGGGCGTTTTCTGGGTCGGATCACGTAGTAATGTTGCACCACACTCAAACAGTGAGTTAAACCTGGATTCAATCTATATTTTAGAGGATAACACCGGTTAGGTCAGGGTTAGGTCTGGTATTTGCCATCGCCTGCCTCATACTTTCGCAGTTTTCGTATTCTTGTTGGCCAGATCCAGGGCGTTTTCTGGAATGTATCACGTAGTAATGTGGTACCACACAGAAACAGTGAATTAATCCTGGATTTGATCTATATATTAGAGGGTAACACCGGTTAGGTATGGGTTAGATATGGTATTTGCCATTATCTCCCTCATACTTTCGCATTTTTTCGCATACTTCTTGGCCAGATCCTGGGCGTTTTCTGCTTTGGATCACGTAGTAATGTGGTACCACACTGAAACAGTGTAGTAATCCTGGATTCGATCTATATATTAGAGGGTAACACCGGTTAGGTTTGGGTTAGGTCTGGTATTTGCCATCATCTGGCTCATACTTTCGCATTTTTCGCATACTTCTTGGCCAGATCCTGGGCGTTTTCTGCTTTGGATCACGTAGTTATGTGGTACCACACTGAAACAGTGAGTTAATCCTGGATTCGATCTATATATTAGAGGGTAACACCGGTTAGGTTTGGGTTAGAACTGGTATTTGCCATCATCTGGCTCATACTTTCGCATTTTTCGCCTACTTGTTGGCCAGATACTGGGCGTTTTCTGGGTTGGATCACGTGGTAATGTGGTACCACACTGAAACAGTGTAGTAATCCTGGATTCGATCTATATATTAGAGGGTAACACCGGTTATGTTTGGGTTAGGTCTGGTATTTGCCATCATCTGGCTCATACTTTCGCAATTTTCGCATACTTGCTGGCCAGATCCTGGGCGTTTTCTGGTTTGGATCACATAGCAATGTGGTATCACACTTAAACAGTAGGTTAAACCTGGATTCAATCTATATTTTAGAGGATAACACCGGATAGGTCTGGGTTAGGTCTAGTATTTGCCATCATCTGTCTCATACTTTCGCATCTTTCGCCTACTTGTTGGCCAGATACTGGGCGTTCTCTGGGTTGGATCACGTGGTAATGTGGTACCGCACTCAAACAGTGAGTTTATCCTAGATTCAATCTATATTTTAGAGGATAACAGCAGTGAGATCAGGGTTGGGTCTGGTATTTGCCATCGCCTGCCTCATACTTTCGCTTTTTTCGCATACTTCTTGGCCAGATCCTGGGCGTTTTCTGCTTTGGATCACGTAGTAATGTGGTACCACACTGAAACAGTGTAGTAATCCTGGATTCGATCTATATATTAGAGGGTAACACCGGATAGGTTTGGGTTAGGTCTGGTATTTGCCATCATCTGGCTCATACTTTCGCATTTTTCGCACACTTGTTGGCCAGATCCTGGGCGTTTTCTGGTTTGGATCACATAGCAATGTGGTATCACACTTAAACAGTGAGCTAAACCTGGATTCAATCTATATTTTAGAGGATAACACCGGTTAGGTCTGGGTTAGGTCTGGTATTTGCCATCATCTGTCTCATACTTTCGCATTTTTCGCCTACTTGTTGGCCAGATACTGGGCGTTTTCTGGGTTGGATCACGTGGTAATGTGGTACCGCACTGAAACAGTGTAGTAATCCTGGATTCGATCTATATATTAGAGGGTAACACCGGTTAGGTTTGGGTTAGGTCTGGTATTTGCCATCATCTGGCTCATACTTTCGCAATTTTCGCATACTTGCTGGCCAGATCCTGGGCGTCTTCTGGTTTGGATCACATAGCAATGTAGTATCACACTTAAACAGTGAGTTAAACCTGGATTCAATCTATATTTTAGAGGATAACACCGGTTAGGTCTGGGTTAGGTCTGGTATTTGCCATCATCAGGCTCATACTTTCGCAATTTTCGCATACTTGTTGGCCAGATCCAGCGCGTTTTCTGGTTTGGATCACGTAGTAATGTGGTACCAGACTGAAACAGTGAGTTAATCCTGGATTCGATCTAAATATTAGAGGGTAACACCGGTTACGTTTGGGTTAGGTCTGGTATTTGCCATCATCTGCCTCATGCTTTCGCATTTTTCTCCTACTTGTTGGCCAGATCCTGGGCGTTTTCTGGGTCGGATCACTTAGTAATGTGGCACCACACTCAAACAGTGAGTTAAACCTGGAGTCAATCGATATTTTAGAGGATAACACCGGTTAGGTCAGGGTTAGGTCTGGTATTTGCCATCGTCTGCCTCATACTTTCGCACTTTTCGCATACTTGTTGGTCAGATCCAGCGCGTTTTCTGGTTTGGATCACGTAGTAATGTGGTACCACACTGAAACAGTGAGTTAATCCTGGATTCGAGCTATATATTAGAGGGTAACACCGGTTAGGTTTGGGTTAGGTCTGGTGTTTGCCATCATCTGGCTTGTACTTTCGCATTTTTCGCATACTTGTTGGCCAGATCCTGGGCGTCTTCTGGGTCGGATTACGTAGTAATGTTGCACCACACTCAAACAGTGAGTTAAACCTGGATTCAATCTATATTTTAGAGGATAACACCGGTTAGGTCAGGGGTAGGTCTGGTATTTGCCGTCGCCTGCCTCATACTTTCGCAATTTTTCGCATACTTGTTGGCCAGATCCAGGGCGTTTTCTGGAATGTATCACGTAGTAATGTGGTACCACACTGAAACAGTGAGTCAATTCTAGATTCAATCTATATTTTAGAGGATAACAGCGGTGAGATCAGGGTTGCGTCTGGTATTTGCCATCATCTGGCTCATACTTTCGCAATTTTCGAATACTTGTTGGCCAGATCCTGGGCGTTTTCTGGGTTGGATCAGGTAGTAGTGTGGTAACCCACTAAAACAGTGAAGTAATCCTGGATTCGATCTATATATTAGAGGGTAACACCGGATAGGTTTGGGTTAGGTCTGGTATTTGCCATCATCTGTCTCATACTTTCGCATTTTTCGCCTACTTGTTGGCCAGATACTGGGCGTTTTCTGAAACAGTGAAGTAATCCTGGATTCGCTCTATATATTAGAGGGTAACACCGGTTAGGTTAGGGTTAGGTCTGGTATTTGTCATCATCCGGCTCATACTCTCGCATATTTCGCATACGTGTTGGCCAGATCCTGGGCGTCTTCTGGTTTGGATCACGTAGTAATAAGGTACCACACTCAAACAGTGAGTTAAACCTGGATTCAATCTATATTTTAGAGGATAACACCGGTTAGGTCAGGGGTAGGTCTGGTATTTGCCATCGCCTGCCTCATACTTTCGCTTTTTTCGCATACTTGTTAGCCAGATCCAGGGCGTTTTCTGGTTTGGATCACGTAGTAATGTGGTACCTCACTGAATCTGTGAGTTAATCCTGTATTCAATCTATATATTAGAGGGTAACACCGGTTAGGTCAGGGTTAGGTCTGGCATTTGTCATCATCCGGCTCATACTTTCGCATATTTCGCATACTTGTTGGCCAGATCCTGGGCGTTTTCTGGTTTGGATCACGTAGTAATGGTTAACCACTCTGAAGCTGTGAGTTAAACCTGTATTCAATCTATATTGTAGAGGAAAGCACCGGTTAGGTCAGGGTTGGGTTTGGTATTTCCCATCATCTGCCTCATGCTTTCGCTTTTTTCACCTACTTGTTTGCCAGATCCTGGGCGTTTTCTGGGTCGGATCACGTAGTAATGTTGCACCACACTCAAACAGTGAGTTAAACATGGATTCAATCTATATTTTAGAGGATAACACCGGTTAGGTCAGGGGTAGATATGGTATTTGCCATCGCCTGCCTCATACTTTCGCATTTTTCGCATACTTGTTGGCCAGATCCAGGGCGTTTTCTGGTATGTATCACGTAGTAATGTGGTACCACACTGAAACAGTGAATTAATCCTGGATTTGATCTATATATTAGAGGGTAATACCGGTTAGGTTTGGGTTAGATATGGTATTTGCCATTATCTGCCTCATACTTTCGCATTTCTTCGCATACTTCTTGGCCAGATCCTGGGCGTTTTCTGCTTTGGATCACGTAGTAATGTGGTACCACACTGAAACAGTGTAGTAATCCTGGATTCGATCTATATATTAGAGGGTAACACCGGTTAGGTTTGGGTTAGGTCTGGTATTTGCCATCATCTGGCTCATACTTTCGCATTTTTCGCATACTTCTTGGCCAGATCCTGGGCGTTTTCTGCTTTGGATCACGTAGTAATGTGGTACCACACTGAAACAGTGAGTTAATCCTGGATTCAATCTATATATTAGAGGGTAACACCGGTTAGGTTTGGGTTAGAACTGGTATTTGCCATCATCTGGCTCATACTTTCGCAATTTTCGCATACTTGCTGGCCAGATCCTGGGCGTTTTCTGGTTTGGATCACATAGCAATGTGGCATCACACTTAAACAGTGAGTTAAACCTGGATTCAATCTATATTTTAGAGGATAACAACGGTTGGGTTTGAGTTAGGTCTGGTATTTGCCATCATCTGGCTCATACCTTCGCATTTTTCGCATACTTGTTGGCCAGATCCAGGGCGTTTTCTGGTTTGGATCACGTAGTAATGTGGTACCTCACTGAAACTGTGAGTTAATTCTGTATTCGATCTATATATTAGAGGGTAACACCGGTTAGGTCAGGGTTAGGTCTGGTATTTGTCATCATCCGGCTCATACTTTCGCATATTTCGCATACTCGTTGGCCAGATCCTGTGCGTTTTCTGGTTTGGATCACGCAGTAATGTGGTACCACTCAGCCACATGAGTTAAACCTGAATTCAATCTATATTTTAGAGGATAACGACGGTTGGGTTTGAGTTAGGTCTGGTATTTGCCATCATCTGGCTCATACTTTCGCAATTTTCGAATACTTGTTGGCCAGATCCTGGGCGTTTTCTGGGTTGGATCAGGTAGTAGTGTGGTACCGCACTGACACAGTGAAGTAATCCTGGATTCGGTCTATATATTAGAGGGTAACACCGGTTAGGTTTGGGTTAGGTCTGGTATTTGCCATCATCTGGCTCATACCTTCGCATTTTTCGCATACTTGTTGGCCAGATCCAGGGCGTTTTCTGGTTTGGATCACGTAGTAATGTGGTACCTCACTGAAACTGTGAGTTAATTCTGTATTCGATCTATATATTAGAGGGTAACACCGGTTAGGTCAGGGTTAGGTCTGGTATTTGTCATCATCCGGCTCATACTTTCGCATATTTCGCATACTCGTTGGCCAGATCCTGTGCGTTTTCTGGTTTGGATCACGTAGTAATGTAGAACCACTCTGAAGCTGTGAGTAAAACCTATATTCAATCTATATTTTAGAGGATAGCACTGGTTAGGTCAGGGTTGGGTTTGGTATTTGACATCATCTGCCTCATGCTTTCGCTTTTTTCACCTACGTGTTGGCCAGATCCTGGGCGTTTTCTGGGTCGGATCACGTAGTAATGTGGCACCACACTCAAACAGTGAGTTAAACCTGGATTCAATCTATATTTTAGAGGATAACACCGGTTAGGTCAGGGTTAGGTCTGGTATTGGCCATCGCCTGTCTCATACTTTCGCATTTTTCGCATACTTGTTGGCCAGATCCAGGGCGTTTTCTGGATTGTATCACGTAGTAATGTGATACCACACTGATACAGTGAGTTAATCCTGGATTTGATCTATATATTAGAGGGTAACACCGGTTAGGTTTGGGTTAGATATGGTATTTGCCATTATCTGGCTCATACTTTCGCAATTTTTCGCATACTTCTTGTCAGATCCTGGGCGTTTTCTGCTTTGGATCACGTAGTAATGTGGTACCACACTGAAACAGTGAGTTAATCCTGGATTCGATCTATATATTAGAGGGTAACACCGGTTAGGTTTGGGTTAGAACTGGTATTTGCCATCATCTGGCTCATACTTTCGCATTTTTCGCCTACTTGTTGGCCAGATACTGGGCGTTTTCTGGGTTGGATCACGTGGTAATGTGGTACCGCACTGAAACAGTGTAGTAATCCTGGATTCGGTCTATATATTAGAGGGTAACACCGGTTAGGTTTGGGTTAGGTCTGGTATTTGCCATCATCTGGCTCATACTTTCGCAATTTTCGCATACTTGCTGGCCAGATCCTGGGCGTTTTCTGGTTTGGATCACATAGCAATGTGGTATCACACTTAAACAGTGAGTTAAACCTGGATTCAATCTATATTTTAGTGGATAACACCGGATAGGTCTGGGTTAGGTCTGGTATTTGCAATCATCTGTCTCATACTTTCGCATTTTTCGCCTACTTGTTGGCCAGATACTGGGCGTTTTCTGGGTTGGATCACGTAGTAATGTGGCTCCACACTCAAACGGTGAGTTAAATCTGGATTCAATCTATATTTTAGAGGATAACACCGGTTAGGTCAGGCTTAGGTCTGGTATTTGCCATCATCTGACTCATACTTTCGCATTTTTCGCCTATTTGTTGGTCAGATACTGGGCGTTTCCTGGGTTGGATCACGTGGTAATGTGGTACAGCACTGAAACAGTGTAGTAATCCTGGATTCGATCTATATATTAGAGGGTAACACCGGTTAGGTTTGGATTAGGTCTGGTATTTCCCATCATCTGGCTCATACTTTCGCAGTTTTCTCCTACTTGTTGGCCAGATCCTGGCCGATTTCTGGGTCGGATCACGTAGTAATGTGGCACCACACTCAAACAGTGTGTTAAACCTGGATTCAATCTATATTTTAGAGGATAACACCGGTTAGGTCAGGGTTAGATCTGGTATTTGCCATCGTCTGCCTCATACTTTCGCACTTTTCGCATACTTGTTGGCCCGATCCAGCGCGTTTTCTGGTTTGGATCACGAAGTAATGTGGTACCACACTGAAACAGTGAGTTAATCCTGGATTCGATCTATATATTAGAGGATAACACCGGTTAGGTCAGTGTTAGGTCTGGTATTTGCCATCGCCTGCCTCATACTTACGCATTTTTCGCATACTTGTTGGCCAGATCCAGCGCGTTTTCTGGTTTGGATCACGTAGTAATGTGGTACCACACTGAAACAGTGAGTTAATCCTGGAGTCAATCGATATTTTAGAGGATAACGCCGGTTAGGTCAGGGTTAGGTCTGGTATTTGCCATCGTCTGCCTCATACTTTCGCACTTTTCGCATACTTGTTGGCCAGATCCAGCGCGTTTTCTGGCTTGGATCACGTAGTAATGTGGTACCACACTGAAACAGTGAGTTAATCCTGGATTCGAGCTATATATTACAGGGTAACACCGGTTAGGTTTGGGTTAGGTCTGGTATTTGCCATCATCTGGCTCATACTTTCGCATTTTTCGCGTACTTGTTGGCCAGATCCAGGGCGTTTTCTGGTTTGGTTCGCGTAGTAGTGTGGTACCACACAGCCACATGAGTTAAACCTGTATTCGATCGATATATTAGAGGGTAACACCGGTTATGTCAGGGTTAGGTCTGGTATTTGTCATCATCCGGCTCATACTTTCGCTTTTTTCGCGTACATGTTGGCCAGATCCAGGGCGTTTTCTGGTTTGGATCTCGTAGTAATGTGGTACCTCACTGAAACTGTGAGGTTATCCTGTATTCGATCTATATATTAGAGGGTAACACCGGTTAGGTCAGGGTTAGGTCTGGTATTTGTCATCATCCGGCTCATACTTTCGCATATTTCGCATACTTGTTGGCCAGATCCTGGGCGTTTTCTGGTTTGGATCACGTAGTAATGTAGAACCACTCTGAAGCTGTGAGTTAAACCTATATTCAATCTATATTTTAGAGGATAACACCGGTTAGGTCAGGGTTGGGTTTGGTATTTGCCATCATCTGCCTCATGCTTTCGCTTTTTTCACCTACTTGTTGGCCAGATCCTGGGCGTTCTCTGGGTCGGAACACGTAGTAATGTTGCACCACACTCAAACAGTGAGTTAAACCTGGATTCAATCTATATATTAGAGGGTAACACCGGTTAGGTCAGGGTTAGGCCTGGTATTTGTCATCATCCGGCTCATACTTTCGCATATTTCGCATACTTGTTGGCCAGATCCTGGGCGTTTTCTGGTTTGGATCACGCAGTAATGTGGTACCACTCAGCCACATGAGTTAAACCTGGATTCAATCTATATTTTAGAGGATAACAACGGTTAGGTTTGAGTTAGGTCTGGTATTTGCCATCATCTGGCTCACACTTTCGCAATTTTCGCATACTTGCTGGCCAGATCCTGGGCGTTTTCTGGTTTGGATCACATAGCAATGTGGTATCACACTTAAACAGTGAGTTAAACCTGGTTTCAATCTATATTTTAGAGGATAACACCGGATAGGTCTGCGTTAGGTCTGGTATTTGCCATCATCTGGCTCATACTTTCGCATTTTTCGCATACTTGTTGGCCAGATCCTGGGCGTCTTCTGGTTTGGATCACGTAGTAATAAGGTACCACACCGAAACAGTGAGTTAATTCTAGATTCAATCTATATTTTAGAGGATAACAGCGGTGAGATCAGGGTTGGGTCTGGTTTTTGCCATCATCTGGCTCATACTTTCGCAATTTTCGAATACTTGTTGGCCAGATCCTGGGCGTTTTCGGGGTTGGATCAGGTAGTAGTGTGGTACCGCACTGAAACAGTGAAGTAATCCTGGATTCGATCTATATATTAGAGGGTAACACCGTTTAGGTTTGGGTTAGATCTGATATTTGCCATCATCTGGCTCATGCTTCCGCATTTTTCGCATACTAGATGGCCATATCCAGGGCGTTTTCTGGGTTGGATCAGGTAGTAGTGTGGTACCGCACTGAAACAGTGAAGTAATCCTGGATTCTATCTATATATTAGAGGGTAACACCGTTTAGGTTTGGGTTAGATCTGATATTTGCCATCATCTGGCTCATGCTTCCGCATTTTTCGCATACTTGTTGGCCAGATCGTGGGCGTTTTCTAGTTTGGATCACGTAGGGATGTACAACCACTCTGAAGCAGTGTGTTAAGCCCAGATTCAATCTATATTTTAGAGGATAACAGCGGTGAGATCAGGGTTGGGTCTGGTATTTGCCATCATCTGGCTCATACTTTCGCAATTTTCGAATACTTGTTGGCCAGATCCTGGGCGTTTTCTGGGTTGGATCAGGTAGTAGTGTGGTAACCTACAAAAACAGCGAAGTAATCCTGGATTCGATCTATATATTAGAGGGTAACACCGGATAGGTTTGGGTTAGGTCTGGTATTTGCCATCATCTGGCTCATGCTTCCGCATTTTTCGCATACTTGTTGGCCAGATCCTGGGCGTTTTCTGGGTTGGATCAGGTAGTAGTGTGGTAACCCACTAAAACAGTGAAGTAATCCTGGATTCGATCCATATATTAGAGGGTAACACCGGATAGGTTTGGGTTAGGTCTGGTATTTGCCATCATCTGTCTCATACTTTCGCATTTTTCGCCTACTTGTTGGCCAGATACTGGGCGTTTTCTGAAACAGTGAAGTAATCCTGGATTCGCTCTATATATTAGAGGGTAACACCGGTTAGGTTAGGGTTAGGTCTGGTATTTGTCATCATCCGGCTCATACTCTCGCATATTTCGCATACTTGTTGGCCAGATCCTGGGCGTCTTCTGGTTTGGATCACGTAGTAATAAGGTACCACACTCAAACAGTGAGTTTAACCTGGATTCAATCTATATTTTAGAGGATAACACCGGTTAGGTCAGGGGTAGGTCTGGTATTTGCCATCGCCTGCCTCATACTTTCGCTATTTTCGCATACTTGTTGGCCAGATCCAGGGCGTTTTCTGGTTTGGATCACGTAGTAATGTGGTACCTCACTGAATCTGTGAGTTAATCCTGTATTCAATCTATATATTAGAGGGTAACACCGGTTAGGTCAGGGTTAGGTCTGGCATTTGTCATCATCCGGCTCATACTTTCGCATATTTCGCATACTTGTTGGCCAGATCCTGGGCGTCTTCTGGTTTGGATCACGTAGTAATAAGGTACCACACTGAAACCGTGAGTTAATCCTAGATTCAATCTATATTTTAGAGGATAACAGCAGTGAGATCAGGGTTGGGTCTGGTATTTGCCATCGCCTGCCTCATACTTTCGCTTTTTTCGCATACTTGTTGGCCAGATCCAGGTCGTTTTCTGGGTCGGATCACGTAGTAATGTTGCACCACACTCAAACAGTGAGTTAAACCTGGATTCAATCTATATTTTAGAGGATAACACCGGTTAGGTCAGGGTTAGGTCTGGTATTTGCCATCGCCTGCCTCATACTTTCGCAGTTTTCGTATTCTTGTTGGCCAGATCCAGGGCGTTTTCTGGAATGTATCACGTAGTAATGTGGTACCACACTGAAACAGTGAATTAATCCTGGATTTGATCTATATATTAGAGGGTAACACCGGTTACGTATGGGTTAGATATGGTATTTGCCATTATCTCCCTCATACTTTCGCATTTTTTCGCATACTTCTTGGCCAGATCCTGGGCGTTTTCTGCTTTGGATCACGTAGTAATGTGGTACCACACTGAAACAGTGTAGTAATCCTGGATTCGATCTATATATTAGAGGGTAACACCGGTTAGGTTTGGGTTAGGTCTGGTATTTGCCATCATCTGGCTCATACTTTCGCATTTTTCGCATACTTCTTGGCCAGATCCTGGGCGTTTTCTGCTTTGGATCACGTAGTTATGTGGTACCACACTGAAACAGTGAGTTAATCCTGGATTCGATCTATATATTAGAGGGTAACACCGGTTAGGTTTGGGTTAGAACTGGTATTTGCCATCATCTGGCTCATACTTTCGCATTTTTCGCCTACTTGTTGGCCAGATACTGGGCGTTTTCTGGGTTGGATCACGTGGTAATGTGGTACCACACTGAAACAGTGTAGTAATCCTGGATTCGATCTATATATTAGAGGGTAACACCGGTTATGTTTGGGTTAGGTCTGGTATTTGCCATCATCTGGCTCATACTTTCGCAATTTTCGCATACTTGCTGGCCAGATCCTGGGCGTTTTCTGGTTTGGATCACATAGCAATGTGGTATCACACTTAAACAGTAGGTTAAACCTGGATTCAATCTATATTTTAGAGGATAACACCGGATAGGTCTGGGTTAGGTCTAGTATTTGCCATCATCTGTCTCATACTTTCGCATCTTTCGCCTACTTGTTGGCCAGATACTGGGCGTTCTCTGGGTTGGATCACGTGGGAATGTGGTACCGCACTCAAACAGTGAGTTTATCCTAGATTCAATCTATATTTTAGAGGATAACAGCAGTGAGATCAGGGTTGGGTCTGGTATTTGCCATCGCCTGCCTCATACTTTCGCTTTTTTCGCATACTTCTTGGCCAGATCCTGGGCGTTTTCTGCTTTGGATCACGTAGTAATGTGGTACCACACTGAAACAGTGTAGTAATCCTGGATTCGATCTATATATTAGAGGGTAACACCGGATAGGTTTGGGTTAGGTCTGGTATTTGCCATCATCTGGCTCATACTTTCGCATTTTTCGCACACTTGTTGGCCAGATCCTGGGCGTTTTCTGGTTTGGATCACATAGCAATGTGGTATCACACTTAAACAGTGAGCTAAACCTGGATTCAATCTATATTTTAGAGGATAACACCGGTTAGGTCTGGGTTAGGTCTGGTATTTGCCATCATCTGTCTCATACTTTCGCATTTTTCGCCTACTTGTTGGCCAGATACTGGGCGTTTTCTGGGTTGGATCACGTGGTAATGTGGTACCGCACTGAAACAGTGTAGTAATCCTGGATTCGATCTATATATTAGAGGGTAACACCGGTTAGGTTTGGGTTAGGTCTGGTATTTGCCATCATCTGGCTCATACTTTCGCAATTTTCGCATACTTGCTGGCCAGATCCTGGGCGTCTTCTGGTTTGGATCACATAGCAATGTAGTATCACACTTAAACAGTGAGTTAAACCTGGATTCAATCTATATCTTAGAGGATAACACCGGTTAGGTCTGGGTTAGGTCTGGTATTTGCCATCATCAGGCTCATACTTTCGCAATTTTCGCATACTTGTTGGCCAGATCCAGCGCGTTTTCTGGTTTGGATCACGTAGTAATGTGGTACCACACTGAAACAGTGAGTTAATCCTGGATTCGATCTAAATATTAGAGGGTAACACCGGTTACGTTTGGGTTAGGTCTGATATTTGCCATCATCTGCCTCATGCTTTCGCATTTTTCTCCTACTTGTTGGCCAGATCCTGGGCGTTTTCTGGGTCGGATCACTTAGTAATGTGGCACCACACTCAAACAGTGAGTTAAACCTGGAGTCAATCGATATTTTAGAGGATAACACCGGTTAGGTCAGGGTTAGGTCTGGTATTTGCCATCGTCTGCCTCATACTTTCGCACTTTTCGCATACTTGTTGGTCAGATCCAGCGCGTTTTCTGGTTTGGATCACGTAGTAATGTGGTACCACACTGAAACAGTGAGTTAATCCTGGATTCGAGCTATATATTAGAGGGTAACACCGGTTAGGTTTGGGTTAGGTCTGGTGTTTGCCATCATCTGGCTTGTACTTTCGCATTTTTCGCATACTTGTTGGCCAGATCCTGGGCGTCTTCTGGGTCGGATTACGTAGTAATGTTGCACCACACTCAAACAGTGAGTTAAACCTGGATTCAATCTATATTTTAGAGGATAACACCGGTTAGGTCAGGGGTAGGTCTGGTATTTGCCGTCGCCTGCCTCATACTTTCGCAATTTTTCGCATACTTGTTGGCCAGATCCAGGGCGTTTTCTGGAATGTATCACGTAGTAATGTGGTACCACACTGAAACAGTGAGTCAATTCTAGATTCAATCTATATTTTAGAGGATAACAGCGGTGAGATCAGGGTTGCGTCTGGTATTTGCCATCATCTGGCTCATACTTTCGCAATTTTCGAATACTTGTTGGCCAGATCCTGGGCGTTTTCTGGGTTGGATCAGGTAGTAGTGTGGTAACCCACTAAAACAGTTAAGTAATCCTGGATTCGATCTATATATTAGAGGGTAACACCGGATAGGTTTGGGTTAGGTCTGGTATTTGCCATCATCTGTCTCATACTTTCGCATTTTTCGCCTACTTGTTGGCCAGATACTGGGCGTTTTCTGAAACAGTGAAGTAATCCTGGATTCGCTCTATATATTAGAGGGTAACACCGGTTAGGTTAGGGTTAGGTCTGGTATTTGTCATCATCCGGCTCATACTCTCGCATATTTCGCATACTTGTTGGCCAGATCCTGGGCGTCTTCTGGTTTGGATCACGTAGTAATAAGGTACCACACTCAAACAGTGAGTTAAACCTGGATTCAATCTATATTTTAGAGGATAACACCGGTTAGGTCAGGGGTAGGTCTGGTATTTGCCATCGCCTGCCTCATACTTTCGCTTTTTTCGCATACTTGTTAGCCAGATCCAGGGCGTTTTCTGGTTTGGATCACGTAGTAATGTGGTACCTCACTGAATCTGTGAGTTAATCCTGTATTCAATCTATATATTAGAGGGTAACACCGGTTAGGTCAGGGTTAGGTCTGGCATTTGTCATCATCCGGCTCATACTTTCGCATATTTCGCATACTTGTTGGCCAGATCCTGGGCGTTTTCTGGTTTGGATCACGTAGTAATGGTTAACCACTCTGAAGCTGTGAGTTAAACCTGTATTCAATCTATATTGTAGAGGAAAGCACCGGTTAGGTCAGGGTTGGGTTTGGTATTTCCCATCATCTGCCTCATGCTTTCGCTTTTTTCACCTACTTGTTTGCCAGATCCTGGGCGTTTTCTGGGTCGGATCACGTAGTAATGTTGCACCACACTCAAACAGTGAGTTAAACATGGATTCAATCTATATTTTAGAGGATAACACCGGTTAGGTCAGGGGTAGATATGGTATTTGCCATCGCCTGCCTCATACTTTCGCATTTTTCGCATACTTGTTGGCCAGATCCAGGGCGTTTTCTGGTATGTATCACGTAGTAATGTGGTACCACACTGAAACAGTGAATTAATCCTGGATTTGATCTATATATTAGAGGGTAATACCGGTTAGGTTTGGGTTAGATATGGTATTTGCCATTATCTGCCTCATACTTTCGCATTTCTTCGCATACTTCTTGGCCAGATCCTGGGCGTTTTCTGCTTTGGATCACGTAGTAATGTGGTACCACACTGAAACAGTGTAGTAATCCTGGATTCGATCTATATATTAGAGGGTAACACCGGTTAGGTTTGGGTTAGGTCTGGTATTTGCCATCATCTGGCTCATACTTTCGCATTTTTCGCATACTTCTTGGCCAGATCCTGGGCGTTTTCTGCTTTGGATCACGTAGTAATGTGGTACCACACTGAAACAGTGAGTTAATCCTGGATTCAATCTATATATTAGAGGGTAACACCGGTTAGGTTTGGGTTAGAACTGGTATTTGCCATCATCTGGCTCATACTTTCGCAATTTTCGCATACTTGCTGGCCAGATCCTGGGCGTTTTCTGGTTTGGATCACATAGCAATGTGGCATCACACTTAAACAGTGAGTTAAACCTGGATTCAATCTATATTTTAGAGGATAACAACGGTTGGGTTTGAGTTAGGTCTGGTATTTGCCATCATCTGGCTCATACCTTCGCATTTTTCGCATACTTGTTGGCCAGATCCAGGGCGTTTTCTGGTTTGGATCACGTAGTAATGTGGTACCTCACTGAAACTGTGAGTTAATTCTGTATTCGATCTATATATTAGAGGGTAACACCGGTTAGGTCAGGGTTAGGTCTGGTATTTGTCATCATCCGGCTCATACTTTCGCATATTTCGCATACTCGTTGGCCAGATCCTGTGCGTTTTCTGGTTTGGATCACGCAGTAATGTGGTACCACTCAGCCACATGAGTTAAACCTGAATTCAATCTATATTTTAGAGGATAACGACGGTTGGGTTTGAGTTAGGTCTGGTATTTGCCATCATCTGGCTCATACTTTCGCAATTTTCGAATACTTGTTGGCCAGATCCTGGGCGTTTTCTGGGTTGGATCAGGTAGTAGTGTGGTACCGCACTGACACAGTGAAGTAATCCTGGATTCGGTCTATATATTAGAGGGTAACACCGGTTAGGTTTGGGTTAGGTCTGGTATTTGCCATCATCTGGCTCATACCTTCGCATTTTTCGCATACTTGTTGGCCAGATCCAGGGCGTTTTCTGGTTTGGATCACGTAGTAATGTGGTACCTCACTGAAACTGTGAGTTAATTCTGTATTCGATCTATATATTAGAGGGTAACACCGGTTAGGTCAGGGTTAGGTCTGGTATTTGTCATCATCCGGCTCATACTTTCGCATATTTCGCATACTCGTTGGCCAGATCCTGTGCGTTTTCTGGTTTGGATCACGTAGTAATGTAGAACCACTCTGAAGCTGTGAGTAAAACCTATATTCAATCTATATTTTAGAGGATAGCACTGGTTAGGTCAGGGTTGGGTTTGGTATTTGACATCATCTGCCTCATGCTTTCGCTTTTTTCACCTACGTGTTGGCCAGATCCTGGGCGTTTTCTGGGTCGGATCACGTAGTAATGTGGCACCACACTCAAACAGTGAGTTAAACCTGGATTCAATCTATATTTTAGAGGATAACACCGGTTAGGTCAGGGTTAGGTCTGGTATTGGCCATCGCCTGTCTCATACTTTCGCATTTTTCGCATACTTGTTGGCCAGATCCAGGGCGTTTTCTGGATTGTATCACGTAGTAATGTGATACCACACTGATACAGTGAGTTAATCCTGGATTTGATCTATATATTAGAGGGTAACACCGGTTAGGTTTGGGTTAGATATGGTATTTGCCATTATCTGGCTCATACTTTCGCAATTTTTCGCATACTTCTTGTCAGATCCTGGGCGTTTTCTGCTTTGGATCACGTAGTAATGTGGTACCACACTGAAACAGTGAGTTAATCCTGGATTCGATCTATATATTAGAGGGTAACACCGGTTAGGTTTGGGTTAGAACTGGTATTTGCCATCATCTGGCTCATACTTTCGCATTTTTCGCCTACTTGTTGGCCAGATACTGGGCGTTTTCTGGGTTGGATCACGTGGTAATGTGGTACCGCACTGAAACAGTGTAGTAATCCTGGATTCGGTCTATATATTAGAGGGTAACACCGGTTAGGTTTGGGTTAGTTCTGGTATTTGCCATCATCTGGCTCATACTTTCGCAATTTTCGCATACTTGCTGGCCAGATCCTGGGCGTTTTCTGGTTTGGATCACATAGCAATGTGGTATCACACTTAAACAGTGAGTTAAACCTGGATTCAATCTATATTTTAGTGGATAACACCGGATAGGTCTGGGTTAGGTCTGGTATTTGCAATCATCTGTCTCATACTTTCGCATTTTTCGCCTACTTGTTGGCCAGATACTGGGCGTTTTCTGGGTTGGATCACGTAGTAATGTGGCTCCACACTCAAACGGTGAGTTAAATCTGGATTCAATCTATATTTTAGAGGATAACACCGGTTAGGTCAGGCTTAGGTCTGGTATTTGCCATCATCTGACTCATACTTTCGCATTTTTCGCCTATTTGTTGGTCAGATACTGGGCGTTTCCTGGGTTGGATCACGTGGTAATGTGGTACAGCACTGAAACAGTGTAGTAATCCTGGATTCGATCTATATATTAGAGGGTAACACCGGTTAGGTTTGGATTAGGTCTGGTATTTCCCATCATCTGGCTCATACTTTCGCAGTTTTCTCCTACTTGTTGGCCAGATCCTGGCCGATTTCTGGGTCGGATCACGTAGTAATGTGGCACCACACTCAAACAGTGTGTTAAACCTGGATTCAATCTATATTTTAGAGGATAACACCGGTTAGGTCAGGGTTAGATCTGGTATTTGCCATCGTCTGCCTCATACTTTCGCACTTTTCGCATACTTGTTGGCCCGATCCAGCGCGTTTTCTGGTTTGGATCACGAAGTAATGTGGTACCACACTGAAACAGTGAGTTAATCCTGGATTCGATCTATATATTAGAGGATAACACCGGTTAGGTCAGTGTTAGGTCTGGTATTTGCCATCGCCTGCCTCATACTTACGCATTTTTCGCATACTTGTTGGCCAGATCCAGCGCGTTTTCTGGTTTGGATCACGTAGTAATGTGGTACCACACTGAAACAGTGAGTTAATCCTGGAGTCAATCGATATTTTAGAGGATAACGCCGGTTAGGTCAGGGTTAGGTCTGGTATTTGCCATCGTCTGCCTCATACTTTCGCACTTTTCGCATACTTGTTGGCCAGATCCAGCGCGTTTTCTGGCTTGGATCACGTAGTAATGTGGTACCACACTGAAACAGTGAGTTAATCCTGGATTCGAGCTATATATTACAGGGTAACACCGGTTAGGTTTGGGTTAGGTCTGGTATTTGCCATCATCTGGCTCATACTTTCGCATTTTTCGCGTACTTGTTGGCCAGATCCAGGGCGTTTTCTGGTTTGGTTCGCGTAGTAGTGTGGTACCACACAGCCACATGAGTTAAACCTGTATTCGATCGATATATTAGAGGGTAACACCGGTTATGTCAGGGTTAGGTCTGGTATTTGTCATCATCCGGCTCATACTTTCGCTTTTTTCGCGTACATGTTGGCCAGATCCAGGGCGTTTTCTGGTTTGGATCTCGTAGTAATGTGGTACCTCACTGAAACTGTGAGGTTATCCTGTATTCGATCTATATATTAGAGGGTAACACCGGTTAGGTCAGGGTTAGGTCTGGCATTTGTCATCATCCGGCTCATACTTTCGCATTTTTCGCGTACTTGTTGGCCAGATCCTGGGCGTTTTCTGGTTTGGATCACGTAGTAATGTAGAACCACTCTGAAGCTGTGAGTTAAACCTATATTCAATCTATATTTTAGAGGATAACACCGGTTAGGTCAGGGTTGGGTTTGGTATTTGCCATCATCTGCCTCATGCTTTCGCTTTTTTCACCTACTTGTTGGCCAGATCCTGGGCGTTCTCTGGGTCGGAACACGTAGTAATGTTGCACCACACTCAAACAGTGAGTTAAACCTGGATTCAATCTATATATTAGAGGGTAACACCGGTTAGGTCAGGGTTAGGCCTGGTATTTGTCATCATCCGGCTCATACTTTCGCATATTTCGCATACTTGTTGGCCAGATCCTGGGCGTTTTCTGGTTTGGATCACGCAGTAATGTGGTACCACTCAGCCACATGAGTTAAACCTGGATTCAATCTATATTTTAGAGGATAACAACGGTTAGGTTTGAGTTAGGTCTGGTATTTGCCATCATCTGGCTCACACTTTCGCAATTTTCGCATACTTGCTGGCCAGATCCTGGGCGTTTTCTGGTTTGGATCACATAGCAATGTGGTATCACACTTAAACAGTGAGTTAAACCTGGTTTCAATCTATATTTTAGAGGATAACACCGGATAGGTCTGCGTTAGGTCTGGTATTTGCCATCATCTGGCTCATACTTTCGCATTTTTCGCATACTTGTTGGCCAGATCCTGGGCGTCTTCTGGTTTGGATCACGTAGTAATAAGGTACCACACCGAAACAGTGAGTTAATTCTAGATTCAATCTATATTTTAGAGGATAACAGCGGTGAGATCAGGGTTGGGTCTGGTTTTTGCCATCATCTGGCTCATACTTTCGCAATTTTCGAATACTTGTTGGCCAGATCCTGGGCGTTTTCGGGGTTGGATCAGGTAGTAGTGTGGTACCGCACTGAAACAGTGAAGTAATCCTGGATTCGATCTATATATTAGAGGGTAACACCGTTTAGGTTTGGGTTAGATCTGATATTTGCCATCATCTGGCTCATGCTTCCGCATTTTTCGCATACTAGATGGCCATATCCAGGGCGTTTTCTGGGTTGGATCAGGTAGTAGTGTGGTACCGCACTGAAACAGTGAAGTAATCCTGGATTCTATCTATATATTAGAGGGTAACACCGTTTAGGTTTGGGTTAGATCTGATATTTGCCATCATCTGGCTCATGCTTCCGCATTTTTCGCATACTTGTTGGCCAGATCGTGGGCGTTTTCTAGTTTGGATCACGTAGGGATGTACAACCACTCTGAAGCAGTGTGTTAAGCCCAGATTCAATCTATATTTTAGAGGATAACAGCGGTGAGATCAGGGTTGGGTCTGGTATTTGCCATCATCTGGCTCATACTTTCGCAATTTTCGAATACTTGTTGGCCAGATACTGGGCGTTTTCTGGGTTGGATCAGGTAGTAGTGTGGTAACCTACAAAAACAGCGAAGTAATCCTGGATTCGATCTATATATTAGAGGGTAACACCGGATAGGTTTGGGTTAGGTCTGGTATTTGCCATCATCTGGCTCATGCTTCCGCATTTTTCGCATACTTGTTGGCCAGATCCTGGGCGTTTTCTGGGTTGGATCAGGTAGCAGTGTGGTACCGCACTGAAACAGTGAAGTAATCCTGGATTCGATCTATATATTAGAGGGTAACACCGTTTAGGTTTGGGTTAGATCTGATATTTGCCATCATCTGGCTCATGCTTCCACATTTTTCGCATACTAGATGGTCATATCCAGGGCGTTTTCTGGTTTGGATCACGCGGGAATGTGGTACCACTCAGCCACATGAGTTATACCTGGATTCAATCTATATTTAAGAGGATAACAACGGTTAGGTTTGAGTTAGGTCTGGTATTTGCCATCATCTCGCTCATACTTTCGCATTTTTCGCATACTTCTGGCCAGATCGTGGGCGTTTTCTGCTTTGGATCACGTAGTGATGTTGAACCACTCTGAAGCAGTGTGTTAAGCCCAGATTCAATCTATATTTTAGAGGATAAGACCGGTTAGGTCAGGGCTAGGTCTGGTATTCGCCATCATCTGGCTCATACTTTCGCATTTTTCGCATACTTGTTGGCCAGATCCTGGGCGTTTTCAGGTTTGGATCACGTAGTAATGTGGTACCACACTGAAACAGTGAGTTAATCCTGGATTCGATCTATATATTAGAGGGTAAGACCGGTTAGGTTTGGGTTAGGTCTGGTATTTGCCATCATCTGGCTCATACTTTCGCAATTTTTCGCATACTTGTTGGCCAGATCCAGGACGTTTTCTGGTTTGGATCACGCAGTAATGTGGTACCACTCAGCCACATGAGTTATACCTGGATTCAATCCATATTTTAGAGGATAACAACGGTTAGGTTTGAGTTAGGTCTGGCATTTGCCATCATCTGGCTCATACTTTCGCAATTTTCGAATACTTGTTGGCCAGATCCTGGGCATTTTCTGCTTTGGATCACGTAGTAATGTGGTACCACACTGAAACAGTGAGTTAATCCTGGATTTGATCTATATATTAGAGGGTAACACCGGTTAGGTTTGGGTTAGAACTGGTATTTGCCATCATCTGGCTCATACTTTCGCATTTTTCGCCTACTTGTTGGCCAGATACTGGGCGTCTTCTGGTTTGGATCACGTAGTAATAAGGTACCACACTGAAACAGTGAGTTAATCCTGGATTCGATCTATATATTAGAGGGTAACACCGGTTAGGTTTGGGTTAGAACTGGTATTTGCCATCGCCTGCCTCATACTTTCGCATATTTCGCATACTTGTTGGCCAGATCCTGGGCGTTTTCTGGTTTGGATCACGTAGTAATATAGAACCACTCTGAAGCTGTGAGTTAAACCTATATTCAATCTATATTTTAGGGGATAACACCGGTTAGGTCAGGGTTGGGTTTGGTATTTGTCATCATCTGCCTCATGCTTTCCCTTTTTTCACCTACTTGTTGGCCAGATCCTGGGCGTTTTCTGGGTCGGATCACGTAGTAATGTGGCACCACACTCAAACAGTGAGTTAAACCTGGATTCAATCTATATTTTAGAGGGTAACACCGGTTAGGTCAGGGTTAGGTCTGGTATTTGCCGTCGCCTGCCTCATACTTTCGCATTTTTCGCATACTTGTTGGCCAGATCCAGGGCGTTTTCTGGAATGTATCACGTAGTAATGTGGTACCACACTGAAACAGTGAGTTAATCCTGGATTCGATCTATATATTAGAGGGTAACACCGGTTAGGTTTGGGTTAGAAGTGGTATTTGCCATCATCTGGCTCATACTTTCGCATTTTTCGCCTACTTGTTGGCTAGATACTGGGCGTTCTCTGGGTTGGATCACGTGGTAATGTGGTACGGCACTGAAACAGTGAAGTAATCCTGGATTCGATCTATATATTAGAGGATATACCGGTTAGGTCAGGGCTAGGTCTGGTATTTGCCATCATCTGGCTCATACTTTCGCATTTTTCGCATACTTGTTGGCCAGATACTGGGCGTTTTCTGGTTTGTTTCACGTAGTAACGTAGAACCACTCCGAAACTGTGAGTTAATCCTAGATTCAATCTATATTTTAGAGGATAACACCGGTTAGGTCTGGGTTAGGTCTGGTATTTGCCATCATCTGGCTCATACTTTCGCATTTTTTGCATACTTGTTGGCCAGATCCTGGGCGTCTTCTGGTTTGTTTCACGTAGTAATGTTGAACCACTCCGAAACTGTGAGTTAAACATGGATTCAATCTATATTTTAGAGGATAACACTGGTTAGGTCTGGGTTAGGTCTGGTATTTGCTATAATCTGGCTCATACTTTCGCATTTTTCGCATACCTGTTGGCCAGATCCAGGACGTTTTCTGGTTTGGATCACGAAGTAATGTGGTACCACTCAGCCACATGGTCAAACCTGGATTCAATCTATATTTTAGAGGATAACAACGGTTAGGTTTGAGTTAGGTCTGGTATTTGCCATCGCCAGCCTCATACTTTCGCTTATTTCGCATACTTGTTGGCCAGATCCAGGGCGTTTTCTGGTTTGGATCACGTAGTGATGTGGTACCTCACTGAAACTGTGAGTTAATCCTGTATTCGATCTATATATTAGAGGGTAACACCGGTTAGGTCAGGGTTAAGTCTGGTATTTGTCATCATCCGGCTCATACTTCCGCATATTTCGCATACTTGTTGGCCAGATCCTGGGCGTTTTCTGGTTTGGATCACGTAGTAATGTAGAACCACTCTGAAGCTGTGAGTTAAACCTATATTCAATCTATATTTTAGAGGATAACACCGGTTAGGTCAGGGTTGGGTTTGGTATTTGTCATCATCTGCCTCATGCTTTCGCTTTTTTCACCTACTTGTTGGCCAGATCCTGGGCGTTTTCTGGGTCGGATCACGTAGTAATGTGGCACCACACTCAAACAGTGAGTTAAACCTGGATTCAATCTATATTTTAGAGGATAACACCGGTTAGGTCAGGGTTAGGTCTGGTATTTGCCATCATCTGACTCATACTTTCACATTTCTCGCCTACTTGTTGGTCAGATACTGGGCGCTTCCTGGGTTGGATCACGTGGTAATGTGGTACAGCACAGAAACAGTGTAGTAATCCTGGATTCGATCTATATATTAGAGGGTAACACCGGTTAGGTTTGGGTTAGGTCTGGTATTTGCCATCATCTGGCTCATACTTTCGCATTTTTCGCCTACTTGTTGGCCAGATACTGGGCGTTGTCTGGGTTGGATCACGTAGTAATGTAGCCCCACACTCAAACAGTGAGTTAAACCTGGATTCAATCTATATTTTAGAGGATAACAACGTTTAGGTCAGGGTTAGGTCTGGTATTTGCCATCATCTGCCTCATGCTTTCGAATTTTTCTCCGACTTGTTGGCCAGATCGTGGCCGATTTCTGGGTCGGATCACGTAGTAATGTGACACCACACTCAAACAGTGTGTTAAACCTGGATTCAATCTATATTTTAGAGGATAACAGCGGTTAGGTCAGGGTTAGATCTGGTATCTGCCACCGTCTGCCTCATACTTTCGCTCTTTTCGCATACTTGTTGGCCAGATCCAGCGCGTTTTCTGGTTTGGATCACGTAGTAATGTGGTACCACACTGAAGCAGTGAGTTAATCCTGGATTCGATCTATATATTAGAGGGTAGCACCGGTTAGGTTTGGGTTAGGTCTGGTATTTGCCATCGTCTGCCTCATACTTTCGCACTTTTCGCATACTTGTTGGCCAGATCCAGCGCGTTTTCTGGTTTGGATCACGTAGTAATGTGGCACCACACTCAAACAGTGAGTTAAACCTGGAGTCAATCGATATTTTAGAGGATAACGCCGGTTAGGTCAGGGTTAGGTCTGGTATTTGCCATCGTCTGCCTCATGCTTTCGCATTTTTCTCCTACTTGTTGGCCAGACCCTGGGCGTTTTCTGGGTCGGATCACTTAGTAATGTGGCACCACACTCAAACAGTGAGTTAAACCTGGAGTCAATCGATATTTTAGAGGATAACGCCGGTTAGGTCAGGGTTAGGTCTGGTATTTGCCATCATCTGGCTCATACTTTCGCATTTTTCGCATACTTGTTGGCCAGATCCTGGGCGTTTTCTGGTTTGAATCACGTAGTAATGTAGAACCACTCTGAAGCAGTGTGTTAAGCCCAGATTCAATCTATATTTTAGAGGATAACACCGGTTAGGTCAGGGCTAGGTCTGGTATTTGCCATCATCTGGCTCATACTTTCGCATTTTTCGCATACTTGTTGGCCAGATCCAGGGCGTTTTCTGGTTTGGTTCGCGTAATAGTGTGGTACCACACAGCCACATGAGTTAAACCTGTATTCGATCTATATATTAGAGGGTAACACCGGTTATGTCAGGGTTAGGTCTGGTATTTGTCATCATCCGGCTCATACTTTCGCATATTTCGCATACTTGTAGGCCAGATCCAGGGCGTTTTCCAGTTTGGATCACGTAGTAATGTGGTACCACACTGAAACAGTGAGTTAATCCGGGATTCGATCTATATATTAGTGGGTAACACCGGTTAGGTTTGGGTTAGGTCTGGTATTTGCCATCATCTGCCTCATGCTTTCGAATTTTTCTCCTACTTGTTGGCCAGATCCTGTGCGTTTTCTGGGTCGGATCACTTAGTAATGTGGCACCACACTCAAACAGTGTGTTAAACAAGGAGTCAATCGATATTTTAGAGGATAACGCCGGTTAGGTTTGGGTTAGGTCTGGTATTTGCCATCATCTGGCTCATACTTTCGCATTTTTCGCCTACTTGTTGGCCAGATACTGGGCGTTTTCTGGGTTGGACCACGTGGTAATGTGGTACCGCACTGAAACAGTGTAGTAATCCTGGATTCGATCTATATATTAGAGGGTAACACCGGTTAGGTTTGGGTTAGATCTGGTATTTGCCATCATCTGGCTCATACTTTCGCAATTTTCGCATACTTGTTGGCCAGATCCTGGGCGTTTTCTGGTTTGAATCACGTAGTAATGTAGAACCACTCTGAAGCAGTGTGTTAAGCCCAGATTCAATCTATATTTTAGAGGATAACACCGGTTAGGTCAGGGCTAGGTCTGGTATTTGCCATCATCTGGCTCATACTTTCGCATTTTTCGCATACTTGTTGGCCAGATACTGGGCGTTTTCTGGTATGTTTCACGTAGTAACGTGGAACCACTCCGAAACTGTGAGTTAAACCTGGATTCAATCTATATTTTAGAGGATAACACCGGTTAGGTCTGGGTTAGGTCTGGTATTTGCCATCATCTGGCTCATACTTTCGCATTTTTTTCATACTTGTTGGCCAGATCCTGGGCGTCTTCTGGTTTGGATCACGTAGTAATGTAGAACCACTCTGAAGCTGTGAGTTAAACCTATATTCAATCTATATTTTAGAGGATAACACCGGTTAGGTCAGGGTTGGGTTTGGTATTTGTCATTATCTGCCTCATGCTTTCCCTTTTTTCACCTACTTGTTGGCCAGATCCTGGGCGTTTTCTGCGTCGGATCACGTAGTAATGTGGCACCACACTCAAACAGTGAGTTAAACCTGGATTCAATCTATATTTTAGAGGATAACACCGGTTAGGTCAGGGTTAGGTCTGGTATTTGCCATCGCCGGCCTCATACTTTCGCATTTTTCGCATACTTGTTGGCCAGATCCAGGGCGTTTTCTGGATTGTATCACGTAGTAATGTGGTACCACACTGAAACAGTGAGTTAATCCTGGATTTGATCTATATATTAAAGGGTAACACCGGTTAGGTTTGGGTTAGATATGGTATTTGCCATTATCTGGCTCATACTTTCGCAATTTTTCGCATACTTATTGGCCAGATACTGGGCGTTTTCTGGGTTGGATCATGTGGTAATGTGGTACCGCACTGAAACAGTGTAGTAATCCTGGATTCGATCTATATATTAGAGGGTAACACCGGTGAGGTTTGGGTTAGGTCTGGTATTTGCCATCATCTGGCTCATACTTTCGCAATTTTCGCATACTTGCTGGCCAGATCCTGGGCGTTTTCTGGTTTGGATCACATAGCAATGTGGTATCACACTTAAACAGTGAGTTAAACCTGGATTCAATCTATATTTTAGAGGATAACACCGGATAGGTCTGGGTTAGGTCTGGTATTTGCCATCATCTGTCTCATACTTTCGCATTTTTCGCCTACTTGTTGGTCAGATACTGGGCGCTTCCTGGGTTGGATCACGTGGTAATGTGGTACAGCACAGAAACAGTGTAGTAATCCTGGATTCGATCTATATAGTAGAGGGTAACACCGGTTAGGTTTGGGTTAGGTCTGGTATTTGCCATCATCTGGCTCATACTTTCGCATTTTTCGCCTACTTGTTGGCCAGATACTGGGCGTTGTCTGGGTTGGATCACGTAGTAATGTAGCCCCACACTCAAACAGTGAGTTAAACCTGGATTCAATCTATATTTTAGAGGATAACAACGTTTAGGTCAGGGTTAGGTCTGGTATTTGCCATCATCTGCCTCATGCTTTCGAATTTTTCTCCTACTTGTTGGCCAGATCGTGGCCGATTTCTGGGTCGGATCACGTAGTAATGTGGCACCACACTCAAACAGTGTGTTAAACCTGGATTCAATCTATATTTTAGAGGATAACAGCGGTTAGGTCAGGGTTAGATCAGGTATCTGCCATCGTCTGCCTCATACTTTCGCACTTTTCGCATACTTGTTGGCCAGATCCAGCGCGTTTTCTGGTTTGGATCACGTAGTAATGTGGTACCACACTGAAACAGTGAGTTAATCCTGGATTCGATCTATATATTAGAGGGTAGCACCGGTTAGGTTTGGGTTAGGTCTGGTATTTGCCATCGTCTGCCTCATACTTTCGCACTTTTCGCATACTTGTTGGCCAGATCCAGCGCGTTTTCTGGTTTGGATCACGTAGTAATGTGGCACCACACTCAAACAGTGAGTTAAACCTGGAGTCAATCGATATTTTAGAGGATAACGCCGGTTAGGTCAGGGTTAGGTCTGGTATTTGCCATCGTCTGCCTCATGCTTTCGCATTTTTCTCCTACTTGTTGGCCAGACCCTGGGCGTTTTCTGGGTCGGATCACTTAGTAATGTGGCACCACACTCAAACAGTGAGTTAAACCTGGAGTCAATCGATATTTTAGAGGATAACGCCGGTTAGGTCAGGGTTAGGTCTGGTATTTGCCATCATCTGGCTCATACTTTCGCATTTTTCGCATACTTGTTGGCCAGATCCTGGGCGTTTTCTGGTTTGAATCACGTAGTAATGTAGAACCACTCTGAAGCAGTGTGTTAAGCCCAGATTCAATCTATATTTTAGAGGATAACACCGGTTAGGTCAGGGCTAGGTCTGGTATTTGCCATCATCTGGCTCATACTTTCGCATTTTTCGCATACTTGTTGGCCAGATCCAGGGCGTTTTCTGGTTTGGTTCGCGTAATAGTGTGGTACCACACAGCCACATGAGTTAAACCTGTATTCGATCTATATATTAGAGGGTAACACCGGTTATGTCAGGGTTAGGTCTGGTATTTGTCATCATCCGGCTCATACTTTCGCATATTTCGCATACTTGTAGGCCAGATCCAGGGCGTTTTCCAGTTTGGATCACGTAGTAATGTGGTACCACACTGAAACAGTGAGTTAATCCGGGATTCGATCTATATATTAGTGGGTAACACCGGTTAGGTTTGGGTTAGGTCTGGTATTTGCCATCATCTGCCTCATGCTTTCGAATTTTTCTCCTACTTGTTGGCCAGATCCTGTGCGTTTTCTGGGTCGGATCACTTAGTAATGTGGCACCACACTCAAACAGTGTGTTAAACAAGGAGTCAATCGATATTTTAGAGGATAACGCCGGTTAGGTTTGGGTTAGGTCTGGTATTTGCCATCATCTGGCTCATACTTTCGCATTTTTCGCCTACTTGTTGGCCAGATACTGGGCGTTTTCTGGGTTGGACCACGTGGTAATGTGGTACCGCACTGAAACAGTGTAGTAATCCTGGATTCGATCTATATATTAGAGGGTAACACCGGTTAGGTTTGGGTTAGATCTGGTATTTGCCATCATCTGGCTCATACTTTCGCAATTTTCGCATACTTGTTGGCCAGATCCTGGGCGTTTTCTGGTTTGAATCACGTAGTAATGTAGAACCACTCTGAAGCAGTGTGTTAAGCCCAGATTCAATCTATATTTTAGAGGATAACACCGGTTAGGTCAGGGCTAGGTCTGGTATTTGCCATCATCTGGCTCATACTTTCGCATTTTTCGCATACTTGTTGGCCAGATACTGGGCGTTTTCTGGTATGTTTCACGTAGTAACGTGGAACCACTCCGAAACTGTGAGTTAAACCTGGATTCAATCTATATTTTAGAGGATAACACCGGTTAGGTCTGGGTTAGGTCTGGTATTTGCCATCATCTGGCTCATACTTTCGCATTTTTTTCATACTTGTTGGCCAGATCCTGGGCGTCTTCTGGTTTGGATCACGTAGTAATGTAGAACCACTCTGAAGCTGTGAGTTAAACCTATATTCAATCTATATTTTAGAGGATAACACCGGTTAGGTCAGGGTTGGGTTTGGTATTTGTCATTATCTGCCTCATGCTTTCCCTTTTTTCACCTACTTGTTGGCCAGATCCTGGGCGTTTTCTGCGTCGGATCACGTAGTAATGTGGCACCACACTCAAACAGTGAGTTAAACCTGGATTCAATCTATATTTTAGAGGATAACACCGGTTAGGTCAGGGTTAGGTCTGGTATTTGCCATCGCCGGCCTCATACTTTCGCATTTTTCGCATACTTGTTGGCCAGATCCAGGGCGTTTTCTGGATTGTATCACGTAGTAATGTGGTACCACACTGAAACAGTGAGTTAATCCTGGATTTGATCTATATATTAAAGGGTAACACCGGTTAGGTTTGGGTTAGATATGGTATTTGCCATTATCTGGCTCATACTTTCGCAATTTTTCGCATACTTATTGGCCAGATACTGGGCGTTTTCTGGGTTGGATCATGTGGTAATGTGGTACCGCACTGAAACAGTGTAGTAATCCTGGATTCGATCTATATATTAGAGGGTAACACCGGTGAGGTTTGGGTTAGGTCTGGTATTTGCCATCATCTGGCTCATACTTTCGCAATTTTCGCATACTTGCTGGCCAGATCCTGGGCGTTTTCTGGTTTGGATCACATAGCAATGTGGTATCACACTTAAACAGTGAGTTAAACCTGGATTCAATCTATATTTTAGAGGATAACACCGGATAGGTCTGGGTTAGGTCTGGTATTTGCCATCATCTGTCTCATACTTTCGCATTTTTCGCCTACTTGTTGGTCAGATACTGGGCGCTTCCTGGGTTGGATCACGTGGTAATGTGGTACAGCACAGAAACAGTGTAGTAATCCTGGATTCGATCTATATAGTAGAGGGTAACACCGGTTAGGTTTGGGTTAGGTCTGGTATTTGCCATCATCTGGCTCATACTTTCGCATTTTTCGCCTACTTGTTGGCCAGATACTGGGCGTTGTCTGGGTTGGATCACGTAGTAATGTAGCCCCACACTCAAACAGTGAGTTAAACCTGGATTCAATCTATATTTTAGAGGATAACAACGTTTAGGTCAGGGTTAGGTCTGGTATTTGCCATCATCTGCCTCATGCTTTCGAATTTTTCTCCTACTTGTTGGCCAGATCGTGGCCGATTTCTGGGTCGGATCACGTAGTAATGTGGCACCACACTCAAACAGTGTGTTAAACCTGGATTCAATCTATATTTTAGAGGATAACAGCGGTTAGGTCAGGGTTAGATCAGGTATCTGCCATCGTCTGCCTCATACTTTCGCACTTTTCGCATACTTGTTGGCCAGATCCAGCGCGTTTTCTGGTTTGGATCACGTAGTAATGTGGTACCACACTGAAACAGTGAGTTAATCCTGGATTCGATCTATATATTAGAGGGTAGCACCGGTTAGGTTTGGGTTAGGTCTGGTATTTGCCATCGTCTGCCTCATACTTTCGCACTTTTCGCATACTTGTTGGCCAGATCCAGCGCGTTTTCTGGTTTGGATCACGTAGTAATGTGGTACCACACTGAAACAGTGAGTTAATCCTGGATTCGATCTATATATTAGAGGGTAACGCCGGTTAGGTTTGGGTTAGGTCTGGTATTTGCCATCATCTGCCTCATGCTTTCGCATTTTTCTCCTACTTGTTGGCCAGACCCTGGGCGTTTTCTGGGTCGGATCACTTAGTAATGTGGCACCACACTCAAACAGTGAGTTAAACCTGGAGTCAATCGATATTTTAGAGGATAACGCCGGTTAGGTCAGGGTTAGGTCTGGTATTTGCCTTCATCTGGCTCATGCTTTCGCTTTTTTCACCTACTTGTTGGCCAGATCCTGGGCGTTCTCTGGGTCGGAACACGTAGTAATGTTGCACCACACTCAAACAGTGAGTTAAACCTGGATTCAATCTATATATTAGAGGGTAACACCGGTTAGGTCAGGGTTAGGCCTGGTATTTGTCATCATCCGGCTCATACTTTCGCATATTTCGCATACTTGTTGGCCAGATCCTGGGCGTTTTCTGGTTTGGATCACGCAGTAATGTGGTACCACTCAGCCACATGAGTTAAACCTGGATTCAATCTATATTTTAGAGGATAACAACGGTTAGGTTTGAGTTAGGTCTGGTATTTGCCATCATCTGGCTCACACTTTCGCAATTTTCGCATACTTGCTGGCCAGATCCTGGGCGTTTTCTGGTTTGGATCACATAGCAATGTGGTATCACACTTAAACAGTGAGTTAAACCTGGTTTCAATCTATATTTTAGAGGATAACACCGGATAGGTCTGCGTTAGGTCTGGTATTTGCCATCATCTGGCTCATACTTTCGCATTTTTCGCATACTTGTTGGCCAGATCCTGGGCGTCTTCTGGTTTGGATCGCGTAGTAATAAGGTACCACACCGAAACAGTGAGTTAATTCTAGATTCAATCTATATTTTAGAGGATAACAGCGGTGAGATCAGGGTTGGGTCTGGTTTTTGCCATCATCTGGCTCATACTTTCGCAATTTTCGAATACTTGTTGGCCAGATCCTGGGCGTTTTCGGGGTTGGATCAGGTAGTAGTGTGGTACCGCACTGAAACAGTGAAGTAATCCTGGATTCGATCTATATATTAGAGGGTAACACCGTTTAGGTTTGGGTTAGATCTGATATTTGCCATCATCTGGCTCATGCTTCCGCATTTTTCGCATACTAGATGGCCATATCCAGGGCGTTTTCTGGGTTGGATCAGGTAGTAGTGTGGTACCGCACTGAAACAGTGAAGTAATCCTGGATTCTATCTATATATTAGAGGGTAACACCGTTTAGGTTTGGGTTAGATCTGATATTTGCCATCATCTGGCTCATGCTTCCGCATTTTTCGCATACTTGTTGGCCAGATCGTGGGCGTTTTCTAGTTTGGATCACGTAGGGATGTACAACCACTCTGAAGCAGTGTGTTAAGCCCAGATTCAATCTATATTTTAGAGGATAACAGCGGTGAGATCAGGGTTGGGTCTGGTATTTGCCATCATCTGGCTCATACTTTCGCAATTTTCGAATACTTGTTGGCCAGATCCTGGGCGTTTTCTGGGTTGGATCAGGTAGTAGTGTGGTAACCTACAAAAACAGCGAAGTAATCCTGGATTCGATCTATATATTAGAGGGTAACACCGGATAGGTTTGGGTTAGGTCTGGTATTTGCCATCATCTGGCTCATGCTTCCGCATTTTTCGCATACTTGTTGGCCAGATCCTGGGCGTTTTCTGGGTTGGATCAGGTAGCAGTGTGGTACCGCACTGAAACAGTGAAGTAATCCTGGATTCGATCTATATATTAGAGGGTAACACCGTTTAGGTTTGGGTTAGATCTGATATTTGCCATCATCTGGCTCATGCTTCCACATTTTTCGCATACTAGATGGTCATATCCAGGGCGTTTTCTGGTTTGGATCACGCGGGAATGTGGTACCACTCAGCCACATGAGTTATACCTGGATTCAATCTATATTTAAGAGGATAACAACGGTTAGGTTTGAGTTAGGTCTGGTATTTGCCATCATCTCGCTCATACTTTCGCATTTTTCGCATACTTCTGGCCAGATCGTGGGCGTTTTCTGCTTTGGATCACGTAGTGATGTTGAACCACTCTGAAGCAGTGTGTTAAGCCCAGATTCAATCTATATTTTAGAGGATAAGACCGGTTAGGTCAGGGCTAGGTCTGGTATTCGCCATCATCTGGCTCATACTTTCGCATTTTTCGCATACTTGTTGGCCAGATCCTGGGCGTTTTCAGGTTTGGATCACGTAGTAATGTGGTACCACACTGAAACAGTGAGTTAATCCTGGATTCGATCTATATATTAGAGGGTAACACCGGTTAGGTTTGGGTTAGGTCTGGTATTTGCCATCATCTGGCTCATACTTTCGCAATTTTTCGCATACTTGTTGGCCAGATCCAGGACGTTTTCTGGTTTGGATCACGCAGTAATGTGGTACCACTCAGCCACATGAGTTATACCTGGATTCAATCCATATTTTAGAGGATAACAACGGTTAGGTTTGAGTTAGGTCTGGCATTTGCCATCATCTGGCTCATACTTTCGCAATTTTCGAATACTTGTTGGCCAGATCCTGGGCATTTTCTGCTTTGGATCACGTAGTAATGTGGTACCACACTGAAACAGTGAGTTAATCCTGGATTTGATCTATATATTAGAGGGTAACACCGGTTAGGTTTGGGTTAGAACTGGTATTTGCCATCATCTGGCTCATACTTTCGCATTTTTCGCCTACTTGTTGGCCAGATACTGGGCGTCTTCTGGTTTGGATCACGTAGTAATAAGGTACCACACTGAAACAGTGAGTTAATCCTGGATTCGATCTATATATTAGAGGGTAACACCGGTTAGGTTTGGGTTAGAACTGGTATTTGCCATCGCCTGCCTCATACTTTCGCATATTTCGCATACTTGTTGGCCAGATCCTGGGCGTTTTCTGGTTTGGATCACGTAGTAATATAGAACCACTCTGAAGCTGTGAGTTAAACCTATATTCAATCTATATTTTAGGGGATAACACCGGTTAGGTCAGGGTTGGGTTTGGTATTTGTCATCATCTGCCTCATGCTTTCCCTTTTTTCACCTACTTGTTGGCCAGATCCTGGGCGTTTTCTGGGTCGGATCACGTAGTAATGTGGCACCACACTCAAACAGTGAGTTAAACCTGGATTCAATCTATATTTTAGAGGGTAACACCGGTTAGGTCAGGGTTAGGTCTGGTATTTGCCGTCGCCTGCCTCATACTTTCGCATTTTTCGCATACTTGTTGGCCAGATCCAGGGCGTTTTCTGGAATGTATCACGTAGTAATGTGGTACCACACTGAAACAGTGAGTTAATCCTGGATTCGATCTATATATTAGAGGGTAACACCGGTTAGGTTTGGGTTAGAAGTGGTATTTGCCATCATCTGGCTCATACTTTCGCATTTTTCGCCTACTTGTTGGCTAGATACTGGGCGTTCTCTGGGTTGGATCACGTGGTAATGTGGTACGGCACTGAAACAGTGAAGTAATCCTGGATTCGATCTATATATTAGAGGATATACCGGTTAGGTCAGGGCTAGGTCTGGTATTTGCCATCATCTGGCTCATACTTTCGCATTTTTCGCATACTTGTTGGCCAGATACTGGGCGTTTTCTGGTTTGTTTCACGTAGTAACGTAGAACCACTCCGAAACTGTGAGTTAATCCTAGATTCAATCTATATTTTAGAGGATAACACCGGTTAGGTCTGGGTTAGGTCTGGTATTTGCCATCATCTGGCTCATACTTTCGCATTTTTTGCATACTTGTTGGCCAGATCCTGGGCGTCTTCTGGTTTGTTTCACGTAGTAATGTTGAACCACTCCGAAACTGTGAGTTAAACATGGATTCAATCTATATTTTAGAGGATAACACTGGTTAGGTCTGGGTTAGGTCTGGTATTTGCTATAATCTGGCTCATACTTTCGCATTTTTCGCATACCTGTTGGCCAGATCCAGGACGTTTTCTGGTTTGGATCACGAAGTAATGTGGTACCACTCAGCCACATGGTCAAACCTGGATTCAATCTATATTTTAGAGGATAACAACGGTTAGGTTTGAGTTAGGTCTGGTATTTGCCATCGCCAGCCTCATACTTTCGCTTATTTCGCATACTTGTTGGCCAGATCCAGGGCGTTTTCTGGTTTGGATCACGTAGTGATGTGGTACCTCACTGAAACTGTGAGTTAATCCTGTATTCGATCTATATATTAGAGGGTAACACCGGTTAGGTCAGGGTTAAGTCTGGTATTTGTCATCATCCGGCTCATACTTCCGCATATTTCGCATACTTGTTGGCCAGATCCTGGGCGTTTTCTGGTTTGGATCACGTAGTAATGTAGAACCACTCTGAAGCTGTGAGTTAAACCTATATTCAATCTATATTTTAGAGGATAACACCGGTTAGGTCAGGGTTGGGTTTGGTATTTGTCATCATCTGCCTCATGCTTTCGCTTTTTTCACCTACTTGTTGGCCAGATCCTGGGCGTTTTCTGGGTCGGATCACGTAGTAATGTGGCACCACACTCAAACAGTGAGTTAAACCTGGATTCAATCTATATTTTAGAGGATAACACCGGTTAGGTCAGGGTTAGGTCTGGTATTTGCCATCATCTGACTCATACTTTCGCATTTCTCGCCTACTTGTTGGTCAGATACTGGGCGCTTCCTGGGTTGGATCACGTGGTAATGTGGTACAGCACAGAAACAGTGTAGTAATCCTGGATTCGATCTATATATTAGAGGGTAACACCGGTTAGGTTTGGGTTAGGTCTGGTATTTGCCATCATCTGGCTCATACTTTCGCATTTTTCGCCTACTTGTTGGCCAGATACTGGGCGTTGTCTGGGTTGGATCACGTAGTAATGTAGCCCCACACTCAAACAGTGAGTTAAACCTGGATTCAATCTATATTTTAGAGGATAACAACGTTTAGGTCAGGGTTAGGTCTGGTATTTGCCATCATCTGCCTCATGCTTTCGAATTTTTCTCCGACTTGTTGGCCAGATCGTGGCCGATTTCTGGGTCGGATCACGTAGTAATGTGACACCACACTCAAACAGTGTGTTAAACCTGGATTCAATCTATATTTTAGAGGATAACAGCGGTTAGGTCAGGGTTAGATCTGGTATCTGCCACCGTCTGCCTCATACTTTCGCTCTTTTCGCATACTTGTTGGCCAGATCCAGCGCGTTTTCTGGTTTGGATCACGTAGTAATGTGGTACCACACTGAAGCAGTGAGTTAATCCTGGATTCGATCTATATATTAGAGGGTAGCACCGGTTAGGTTTGGGTTAGGTCTGGTATTTGCCATCGTCTGCCTCATACTTTCGCACTTTTCGCATACTTGTTGGCCAGATCCAGCGCGTTTTCTGGTTTGGATCACGTAGTAATGTGGCACCACACTCAAACAGTGAGTTAAACCTGGAGTCAATCGATATTTTAGAGGATAACGCCGGTTAGGTCAGGGTTAGGTCTGGTATTTGCCATCGTCTGCCTCATGCTTTCGCATTTTTCTCCTACTTGTTGGCCAGACCCTGGGCGTTTTCTGGGTCGGATCACTTAGTAATGTGGCACCACACTCAAACAGTGAGTTAAACCTGGAGTCAATCGATATTTTAGAGGATAACGCCGGTTAGGTCAGGGTTAGGTCTGGTATTTGCCATCATCTGGCTCATACTTTCGCATTTTTCGCATACTTGTTGGCCAGATCCTGGGCGTTTTCTGGTTTGAATCACGTAGTAATGTAGAACCACTCTGAAGCAGTGTGTTAAGCCCAGATTCAATCTATATTTTAGAGGATAACACCGGTTAGGTCAGGGCTAGGTCTGGTATTTGCCATCATCTGGCTCATACTTTCGCATTTTTCGCATACTTGTTGGCCAGATCCAGGGCGTTTTCTGGTTTGGTTCGCGTAATAGTGTGGTACCACACAGCCACATGAGTTAAACCTGTATTCGATCTATATATTAGAGGGTAACACCGGTTATGTCAGGGTTAGGTCTGGTATTTGTCATCATCCGGCTCATACTTTCGCATATTTCGCATACTTGTAGGCCAGATCCAGGGCGTTTTCCAGTTTGGATCACGTAGTAATGTGGTACCACACTGAAACAGTGAGTTAAACCGGGATTCGATCTATATATTAGTGGGTAACACCGGTTAGGTTTGGGTTAGGTCTGGTATTTGCCATCATCTGCCTCATGCTTTCGAATTTTTCTCCTACTTGTTGGCCAGATCCTGTGCGTTTTCTGGGTCGGATCACTTAGTAATGTGGCACCACACTCAAACAGTGTGTTAAACAAGGAGTCAATCGATATTTTAGAGGATAACGCCGGTTAGGTTTGGGTTAGGTCTGGTATTTGCCATCATCTGGCTCATACTTTCGCATTTTTCGCCTACTTGTTGGCCAGATACTGGGCGTTTTCTGGGTTGGACCACGTGGTAATGTGGTACCGCACTGAAACAGTGTAGTAATCCTGGATTCGATCTATATATTAGAGGGTAACACCGGTTAGGTTTGGGTTAGATCTGGTATTTGCCATCATCTGGCTCATACTTTCGCAATTTTCGCATACTTGTTGGCCAGATCCTGGGCGTTTTCTGGTTTGAATCACGTAGTAATGTAGAACCACTCTGAAGCAGTGTGTTAAGCCCAGATTCAATCTATATTTTAGAGGATAACACCGGTTAGGTCAGGGCTAGGTCTGGTATTTGCCATCATCTGGCTCATACTTTCGCATTTTTCGCATACTTGTTGGCCAGATACTGGGCGTTTTCTGGTATGTTTCACGTAGTAACGTAGAACCACTCCGAAACTGTGAGTTAAACCTGGATTCAATCTATATTTTAGAGGATAACACCGGTTAGGTCTGGGTTAGGTCTGGTATTTGCCATCATCTGGCTCATACTTTCGCATTTTTTTCATACTTGTTGGCCAGATCCTGGGCGTCTTCTGGTTTGGATCACGTAGTAATGTAGAACCACTCTGAAGCTGTGAGTTAAACCTATATTCAATCTATATTTTAGAGGATAACACCGGTTAGGTCAGGGTTGGGTTTGGTATTTGTCATCATCTGCCTCATGCTTTCCCTTTTTTCACCTACTTGTTGGCCAGATCCTGGGCGTTTTCTGCGTCGGATCACGTAGTAATGTGGCACCACACTCAAACAGTGAGTTAAACCTGGATTCAATCTATATTTTAGAGGATAACACCGGTTAGGTCAGGGTTAGGTCTGGTATTTGCCATCGCCGGCCTCATACTTTCGCATTTTTCGCATACTTGTTGGCCAGATCCAGGGCGTTTTCTGGATTGTATCACGTAGTAATGTGGTACCACACTGAAACAGTGAGTTAATCCTGGATTTGATCTATATATTAAAGGGTAACACCGGTTAGGTTTGGGTTAGATATGGTATTTGCCATTATCTGGCTCATACTTTCGCAATTTTTCGCATACTTATTGGCCAGATACTGGGCGTTTTCTGGGTTGGATCATGTGGTAATGTGGTACCGCACTGAAACAGTGTAGTAATCCTGGATTCGATCTATATATTAGAGGGTAACACCGGTGAGGTTTGGGTTAGGTCTGGTATTTGCCATCATCTGGCTCATACTTTCGCAATTTTCGCATACTTGCTGGCCAGATCCTGGGCGTTTTCTGGTTTGGATCACATAGCAATGTGGTATCACACTTAAACAGTGAGTTAAACCTGGATTCAATCTATATTTTAGAGGATAACACCGGATAGGTCTGGGTTAGGTCTGGTATTTGCCATCATCTGTCTCATACTTTCGCATTTTTCGCCTACTTGTTGGTCAGATACTGGGCGCTTCCTGGGTTGGATCACGTGGTAATGTGGTACAGCACAGAAACAGTGTAGTAATCCTGGATTCGATCTATATAGTAGAGGGTAACACCGGTTAGGTTTGGGTTAGGTCTGGTATTTGCCATCATCTGGCTCATACTTTCGCATTTTTCGCCTACTTGTTGGCCAGATACTGGGCGTTGTCTGGGTTGGATCACGTAGTAATGTAGCCCCACACTCAAACAGTGAGTTAAACCTGGATTCAATCTATATTTTAGAGGATAACAACGTTTAGGTCAGGGTTAGGTCTGGTATTTGCCATCATCTGCCTCATGCTTTCGAATTTTTCTCCTACTTGTTGGCCAGATCGTGGCCGATTTCTGGGTCGGATCACGTAGTAATGTGGCACCACACTCAAACAGTGTGTTAAACCTGGATTCAATCTATATTTTAGAGGATAACAGCGGTTAGGTCAGGGTTAGATCAGGTATCTGCCATCGTCTGCCTCATACTTTCGCACTTTTCGCATACTTGTTGGCCAGATCCAGCGCGTTTTCTGGTTTGGATCACGTAGTAATGTGGTACCACACTGAAACAGTGAGTTAATCCTGGATTCGATCTATATATTAGAGGGTAGCACCGGTTAGGTTTGGGTTAGGTCTGGTATTTGCCATCGTCTGCCTCATACTTTCGCACTTTTCGCATACTTGTTGGCCAGATCCAGCGCGTTTTCTGGTTTGGATCACGTAGTAATGTGGTACCACACTGAAACAGTGAGTTAATCCTGGATTCGATCTATATATTAGAGGGTAACGCCGGTTAGGTTTGGGTTAGGTCTGGTATTTGCCATCATCTGCCTCATGCTTTCGCATTTTTCTCCTACTTGTTGGCCAGACCCTGGGCGTTTTCTGGGTCGGATCACTTAGTAATGTGGCACCACACTCAAACAGTGAGTTAAACCTGGAGTCAATCGATATTTTAGAGGATAACGCCGGTTAGGTCAGGGTTAGGTCTGGTATTTGCCATCGTCTGCCTCATACTTTCGCACTTTTCACATACTTGTTGGCCAGATCCAGCGCGATTTCTGGTATGGATCACGTAGTAATGTGGTACCACACTGAAACAGTGAGTTAATCCTGGATTTGAGCTATATATTAGAGGGTAACACCGGTTAGGTTTGGGTTAGGTCTGGTATTTGCCATCATCTCGCTCATACTTTCGCATTTTTCGCATACTTGTTGGCCAGATCCAGGGCGTTTTCTGGTTTGGTTCGCGTAATAGTGTGGTACCACACAGCCACATGAGTTAAACCTGTATTCGATCTATATATTAGAGGGTAACACCGGTTATGTCAGGGTTAGGTCTGGTATTTGTCAACATCCGGCTCATACTTTCGCATATTTCGCATACTTGTAGGCCAGATCCAGGGCGTTTTCCAGTTTGGATCACGTAGTAATGTGGTACCACACTGAAACAGTGAGTTAATCCGGGATTCGATCTATATATTAGTGGGTAACACCGGTTAGGTTTGGGTTAGGTCTGGTATTTGCCATCATCTGGCTCATACTTTCGCAATTTTCGCATACTTGTTGGCCAGATCCTGGGCGTTTTCTGGTTTGGATCACATAGCAATGTGGTATCACACTTAAACAGTGAGTTAATCCTAGATTCAATCTATATTATAGAGGATAACACCAGTGAGATCGGGGTTGGGTCTGGTATTTGCCATCGCCTGCCCCATACTTTCACTTTTTTCGCATACTTGTTGGCCAGATCCAGGGCGTTTTCTGGTTTGGATCACGTAGTAATGTGGTACCTCACTAAAACTGTGAGTTAATCCTGTATTCGATCTATATATTAGAGGGTAACACCGGTTAGGTCAGGGTTAGGTCTGGTATTTGTCATCATCCGGCTCATACTTTCGCATATTTCGCATACTTGTTGGCCAGATCCAGGGCGTTTTCTGGTTTGGTTCGCGTAATAGTGTGGTACCACACAGCCACATGAGTTAAACCTGTATTCGATCTATATATTAGAGGGTAACACCGGTTATGTCAGGGTTAGGTCTGGTATTTGTCAACATCCGGCTCATACTTTCGCATATTTCGCATACTTGTAGGCCAGATCCAGGGCGTTTTCCAGTTTGGATCACGTAGTAATGTGGTACCACACTGAAACAGTGAGTTAATCCGGGATTCGATCTATATATTAGTGGGTAACACCGGTTAGGTTTGGGTTAGGTCTGGTATTTGCCATCATCTGGCTCATACTTTCGCAATTTTCGCATACTTGTTGGCCAGATCCTGGGCGTTTTCTGGTTTGGATCACATAGCAATGTGGTATCACACTTAAACAGTGAGTTAATCCTAGATTCAATCTATATTATAGAGGATAACACCAGTGAGATCGGGGTTGGGTCTGGTATTTGCCATCGCCTGCCCCATACTTTCACTTTTTTCGCATACTTGTTGGCCAGATCCAGGGCGTTTTCTGGTTTGGATCACGTAGTAATGTGGTACCTCACTGAAACTGTGAGTTAATCCTGTATTCGATCTATATATTAGAGGGTAACACCGGTTAGGTCAGGGTTAGGTCTGGTATTTGTCATCATCCGGCTCATACTTTCGCATATTTCGCATACTTGTTGGCCAGATCCTGGGCGTTTTCTGGTTTGAATCACGTAGTAATGTAGAACCACTCTGAAGCAGTGTGTTAAGCCCAGATTCAATCTATATTTTAGAGGATAACACCGGTTAGGTCAGGGCTAGGTCTGGTATTTGCCATCATCTGGCTCATACTTTCGCATTTTTCGCATACTTGTTGGCCAGATACTGGGCGTTTTCTGGTTTGTTTCACGTAGTAACGTAGAACCACTCCGAAACTGTGAGTTAAACCTGGATTCAATCTATATTTTAGAGGATAACACCGGTTAGGTCTGGGTTAGGTCTGGTATTTGCCATCATCTGGCTCATACTTTCGCATTTTTTGCATACTTGTTGGCCAGATCCTGGGCGTCTTCTGGTTTGGATCACGTAGTAATAAGGTACCACACTGAAACAGTGAGTTAATCCTAGATTCAATCTATATTTTAGAGGATAACAGCAGTGAGATCAGGGTTGGGTCTGGTATTTGCCATCGCCTGCCTCATACTTTCGCATTTTTCGCATACTTGTTGGCCAGATACTGGGCGTTTTCTGGTTTGTTTCACGTAGTAATGTTGAACCACTCCGAAACTGTGAGTTAAACCTGGACTCAATCTATATTTTAGAGGATAACACTGGTTAGGTCTGGGTTAGGTCTGGTATTTGTTATAATCTGGCTCATTCTTTCGCATTTTTCGCATACCTGTTGGCCAGATCCAGGACGTTTTCTGGTTTGGATCACGCAGTAATGTGGTACCACTCAGCCACATGAGTCAAACCTGGATTCAATCTATATTTTAGAGGATAACAACGGTTAGGTTTGAGTTAGGTCTGGTATTTCCCATCGCCTGCCTCATACTTTCGCTTATTTCGCATACTTGTTGGCCAGATCCAGGGCGTTTTCTGGTTTGGATCACGTAGTAATGTGGTACCTCACTGAAACTGTGAGTTAAACCTGTATTCGATCTATATATTAGAGGGTAACACCGGTTAGGTCAGGGTTAGGTCTGGTATTTGTCATCATCCGGCTCATACTTTCGCATATTTCGCATACTTGTTGGCCAGATCCTGGGCGTTTTCTGGTTTGGATCACGTAGTAATGTAGAACCACTCTGAAGCTGTGAGTTAAACCTATATTCAATCTATATTTTAGAGGATAACACCGGTTAGGTCAGGGTTGGGTTTGGTATTTGTCATCATCTGCCTCATGCTTTCCCTTTTTTCACCTACTTGTTGGCCAGATCCTGGGCGTTTTCTGGGTCGGATCACGTAGTAATGTGGCACCACACTCAAACAGTGAGTTAAACCTGGATTCAATCTATATTTTAGAGGATAACACCGGTTAGGTCAGGGTTAGGTCTGGTATTTGCCATCGCCTGCCTCATACTTTCGCATTTTTCGCATACTTGTTGGCCAGATCCAGGGCGTTTTCTGGATTGTATCACGTAGTAATGTGGTACCACACTGAAACAGTGAGTTAATCCTGGATTTGATCTATATATTAGAGGGTAACACCGGTTAGGTTTGGATTAGATATGGTATTTGCCATTATCTGGCTCATACTTTCGCAATTTTTCGCATACTTGTTGGCCAGATACTGGGCGTTTTCTGGGTTGGATCATGTGGTAATGTGGTATCGCACTGAAACAGTGTAGTAATCCTGGATTCGATCTATATATTAGAGGGTAACACCGGTTAGGTTTGGGTTAGGTCAGGTATTTGCCATCATCTGACTCATACTTTCGCATTTTTCGCCTACTTGTTGGTCAGATACTGGGCGCTTCCTGGGTTGGATCACGTGGTAATGTGGTACAGCACTGAAACAGTGTAGTAATCCTGGATTCGATCTATATATTAGAGGGTAACACCGGTTAGGTTTGGGTTAGGTCTGGTATTTGCCATCATCTGGCTCATACTTTCGCATTTTTCGCCTACTTGTTGGCCAGATACTGGGCGTTGTCTGGGTTGGATCACGTAGTAATGTAGCCCCACACTCAAACAGTGAGTTAAACTTGGATTCAATGTATATTTTAGAGGATAACACCGTTTAGGTCAGGGTTAGGTCTGGTATTTGCCATCATCTGCCTCATGCTTTCGAATTTTTCTCCTACTTGTTGGCCAGATCGTGGCCGATTTCTGGGTCGGATCACGTAGTAATGTGGCACCACACTCAAACAGTGTGTTAAACCTGGATTCAATCTATATTTTAGAGGATAACAGCGGTTAGGTCAGGGTTAGGTCTGGTATTTGCCATCATCTGCCTCATGCTTTCGAATTTTTCTCCTACTTGTTGGCCAGATCGTGGCCGATTTCTGGGTCGGATCACGTAGTAATGTGGCACCACACTCAAACAGTGTGTTAAACCTGGATTCAATCTATATTTTAGAGGATAACAGCGGTTAGGTCAGGGTTAGATCAGGTATCTGCCATCGTCTGCCTCATACTTTCGCACTTTTCGCATACTTGTTGGCCAGATCCAGCGCGTTTTCTGGTTTGGATCACGTAGTAATGTGGTACCACACTGAAACAGTGAGTTAATCCTGGATTCGATCTATATATTAGAGGGTAGCACCGGTTAGGTTTGGGTTAGGTCTGGTATTTGCCATCGTCTGCCTCATACTTTCGCACTTTTCGCATACTTGTTGGCCAGATCCAGCGCGTTTTCTGGTTTGGATCACGTAGTAATGTGGTACCACACTGAAACAGTGAGTTAATCCTGGATTCGATCTATATATTAGAGGGTAACGCCGGTTAGGTTTGGGTTAGGTCTGGTATTTGCCATCATCTGCCTCATGCTTTCGCATTTTTCTCCTACTTGTTGGCCAAACCCTGGGCGTTTTCTGGGTCGGATCACTTAGTAATGTGGCACCACACTCAAACAGTGAGTTAAACCTGGAGTCAATCGATATTTTAGAGGATAACGCCGGTTAGGTCAGGGTTAGGTCTGGTATTTGCCATCGTCTGCCTCATACTTTCGCACTTTTCACATACTTGTTGGCCAGATCCAGCGCGATTTCTGGTATGGATCACGTAGTAATGTGGTACCACACTGAAACAGTGAGTTAATCCTGGATTTGAGCTATATATTAGAGGGTAACACCGGTTAGGTTTGGGTTAGGTCTGGTATTTGCCATCATCTCGCTCATACTTTCGCATTTTTCGCATACTTGTTGGCCAGATCCAGGGCGTTTTCTGGTTTGGTTCGCGTAATAGTGTGGTACCACACAGCCACATGAGTTAAACCTGTATTCGATCTATATATTAGAGGGTAACACCGGTTATGTCAGGGTTAGGTCTGGTATTTGTCAACATCCGGCTCATACTTTCGCATATTTCGCATACTTGTAGGCCAGATCCAGGGCGTTTTCCAGTTTGGATCACGTAGTAATGTGGTACCACACTGAAACAGTGAGTTAATCCGGGATTCGATCTATATATTAGTGGGTAACAACGGTTAGGTTTGGGTTAGGTCTGGTATTTGCCATCATCTGGCTCATACTTTCGCAATTTTCGCATACTTGTTGGCCAGATCCTGGGCGTTTTCTGGTTTGGATCACATAGCAATGTGGTATCACACTTAAACAGTGAGTTAATCCTAGATTCAATCTATATTATAGAGGATAACACCAGTGAGATCGGGGTTGGGTCTGGTATTTGCCATCGCCTGCCCCATACTTTCACTTTTTTCGCATACTTGTTGGCCAGATCCAGGGCGTTTTCTGGTTTGGATCACGTAGTAATGTGGTACCTCACTGAAACTGTGAGTTAATCCTGTATTCGATCTATATATTAGAGGGTAACACCGGTTAGGTCAGGGTTAGGTCTGGTATTTGTCATCATCCGGCTCATACTTTCGCATATTTCGCATACTTGTTGGCCAGATCCTGGGCGTTTTCTGGTTTGAATCACGTAGTAATGTAGAACCACTCTGAAGCAGTGTGTTAAGCCCAGATTCAATCTATATTTTAGAGGATAACACCGGTTAGGTCAGGGCTAGGTCTGGTATTTGCCATCATCTGGCTCATACTTTCGCATTTTTCGCATACTTGTTGGCCAGATACTGGGCGTTTTCTGGTTTGTTTCACGTAGTAACGTAGAACCACTCCGAAACTGTGAGTTAAACCTGGATTCAATCTATATTTTAGAGGATAACACCGGTTAGGTCTGGGTTAGGTCTGGTATTTGCCATCATCTGGCTCATACTTTCGCATTTTTTGCATACTTGTTGGCCAGATCCTGGGCGTCTTCTGGTTTGGATCACGTAGTAATAAGGTACCACACTGAAACAGTGAGTTAATCCTAGATTCAATCTATATTTTAGAGGATAACAGCAGTGAGATCAGGGTTGGGTCTGGTATTTGCCATCGCCTGCCTCATACTTTCGCATTTTTCGCATACTTGTTGGCCAGATACTGGGCGTTTTCTGGTTTGTTTCACGTAGTAATGTTGAACCACTCCGAAACTGTGAGTTAAACCTGGACTCAATCTATATTTTAGAGGATAACACTGGTTAGGTCTGGGTTAGGTCTGGTATTTGTTATAATCTGGCTCATTCTTTCGCATTTTTCGCATACCTGTTGGCCAGATCCAGGACGTTTTCTGGTTTGGATCACGCAGTAATGTGGTACCACTCAGCCACATGAGTCAAACCTGGATTCAATCTATATTTTAGAGGATAACAACGGTTAGGTTTGAGTTAGGTCTGGTATTTCCCATCGCCTGCCTCATACTTTCGCTTATTTCGCATACTTGTTGGCCAGATCCAGGGCGTTTTCTGGTTTGGATCACGTAGTAATGTGGTACCTCACTGAAACTGTGAGTTAAACCTGTATTCGATCTATATATTAGAGGGTAACACCGGTTAGGTCAGGGTTAGGTCTGGTATTTGTCATCATCCGGCTCATACTTTCGCATATTTCGCATACTTGTTGGCCAGATCCTGGGCGTTTTCTGGTTTGGATCACGTAGTAATGTAGAACCACTCTGAAGCTGTGAGTTAAACCTATATTCAATCTATATTTTAGAGGATAACACCGGTTAGGTCAGGGTTGGGTTTGGTATTTGTCATCATCTGCCTCATGCTTTCCCTTTTTTCACCTACTTGTTGGCCAGATCCTGGGCGTTTTCTGGGTCGGATCACGTAGTAATGTGGCACCACACTCAAACAGTGAGTTAAACCTGGATTCAATCTATATTTTAGAGGATAACACCGGTTAGGTCAGGGTTAGGTCTGGTATTTGCCATCGCCTGCCTCATACTTTCGCATTTTTCGCATACTTGTTGGCCAGATCCAGGGCGTTTTCTGGATTGTATCACGTAGTAATGTGGTACCACACTGAAACAGTGAGTTAATCCTGGATTTGATCTATATATTAGAGGGTAACACCGGTTAGGTTTGGATTAGATATGGTATTTGCCATTATCTGGCTCATACTTTCGCAATTTTTCGCATACTTGTTGGCCAGATACTGGGCGTTTTCTGGGTTGGATCATGTGGTAATGTGGTATCGCACTGAAACAGTGTAGTAATCCTGGATTCGATCTATATATTAGAGGGTAACACCGGTTAGGTTTGGGTTAGGTCAGGTATTTGCCATCATCTGACTCATACTTTCGCATTTTTCGCCTACTTGTTGGTCAGATACTGGGCGCTTCCTGGGTTGGATCACGTGGTAATGTGGTACAGCACTGAAACAGTGTAGTAATCCTGGATTCGATCTATATATTAGAGGGTAACACCGGTTAGGTTTGGGTTAGGTCTGGTATTTGCCATCATCTGGCTCATACTTTCGCATTTTTCGCCTACTTGTTGGCCAGATACTGGGCGTTGTCTGGGTTGGATCACGTAGTAATGTAGCCCCACACTCAAACAGTGAGTTAAACTTGGATTCAATGTATATTTTAGAGGATAACACCGTTTAGGTCAGGGTTAGGTCTGGTATTTGCCATCATCTGCCTCATGCTTTCGAATTTTTCTCCTACTTGTTGGCCAGATCGTGGCCGATTTCTGGGTCGGATCACGTAGTAATGTGGCACCACACTCAAACAGTGTGTTAAACCTGGATTCAATCTATATTTTAGAGGATAACAGCGGTTAGGTCAGGGTTAGATCTGGTATCTGCCATCGTCTGCCTCATACTTTCGCACTTTTCGCATACTTGTTGGCCAGATCCAGCGCGTTTTCTGGTTTGGATCACGTAGTAATGTGGTACCACACTGAAACAGTGAGTTAATCCTGGATTCGATCTATATATTAGAGGGTAGCACCGGTTAGGTTTGGGTTAGGTCTGGTATTTGCCATCGTCTGCCTCATACTTTCGCACTTTTCGCATACTTGTTGGCCAGATCCAGCGTGTTTTCTGGTTTGGATCACGTAGTAATGTGGTACCACACTGAAACAGTGAGTTAATCCTGGATTCGATCTATATATTAGAGGGTAACGCCGGTTAGGTTTGGGTTAGGTCTGGTATTTGCCATCATCTGCCTCATGCTTTCGCATTTTTCTCCTACTTGTTGGCCAGAGCCTGGGCGTTTTCTGGGTCGGATCACGTAGTAATGTGGCACCACACTCAAACAGTGTGTTAAACCTGGATTCAATCTATATTTTAGAGGATAACAGCGGTTAGGTCAGGGTTAGATCTGGTATCTGCCATCGTCTGCCTCATACTTTCGCACTTTTCGCATACTTGTTGGCCAGATCCAGCGCGTTTTCTGGTTTGGATCACGTAGTAATGTGGTACCACACTGAAACAGTGAGTTAATCCTGGATTCGATCTATATATTAGAGGGTAGCACCGGTTAGGTTTGGGTTAGGTCTGGTATTTGCCATCGTCTGCCTCATACTTTCGCACTTTTCGCATACTTGTTGGCCAGATCCAGCGCGTTTTCTGGTTTGGATCACGTAGTAATGTGGTACCACACTGAAACAGTGAGTTAATCCTGGATTCGATGTATATATTAGAGGGTAACGCCGGTTAGGTTTGGGTTAGGTCTGGTATTTGCCATCATCTGCCTCATGCTTTCGCATTTTTCTCCTACTTGTTGGCCAGAGCCTGGGCGTTTTCTGGGTCGGATCACGTAGTAATGTGGCACCACACTCAAACAGTGAGTTAAACCTGGATTCAATCTATATTTTAGAGGATAACACCGGTTAGGTCAGGGTTAGGTCTGGTATTTGCCATCGCCAGCCTCATACTTTCGCATTTTTCGCATACTTGTTGGCCAGATCCAGGGCGTTTTCTGGATTGTATCACGTAGTAATGTGGTACCACACTGAAACAGTGAGTTAATCCTGGATTTGATCTATATATTAGAGGGTAACACCGGTTAGGTTTGGATTAGATATGGTATTTGCCATTATCTGGCTCATACTTTCGCAATTTTTCGCATACTTGTTGGCCAGATACTGGGCGTTTTCTGGGTTGGATCATGTGGTAATGTGGTACCGCACTGAAACAGTGTAGTAATCCTGGATTCGATCTATATATTAGAGGGTAACACCGGTTAGGTTTGGGTTAGGTCTGGTATTTGCCATCATCTGACTCATACTTTCGCTTTTTTCGCCTACTTGTTGGTCAGATACTGGGCGCTTCCTGGGTTGGATCACGTGGTAATGTGGTACAGCACTGAAACAGTGTAGTAATCCTGGATTCGATCTATATATTAGAGGGTAACACCGGTTAGGTTTGGGTTAGGTCTGGTATTTGCCATCATCTGGCTCATACTTTCGCATTTTTCGCCTACTTGTTGGCCAGATACTGGGCGTTGTCTGGGTTGGATCACGTAGTAATGTAGCCCCACACTCAAACAGTGAGTTAAACCTGGATTCAATCTATATTTTAGAGGATAACACCGTTTAGGTCAGGGTTAGGTCTGGTATTTGCCATCATCTGCCTCATGCTTTCGTATTTTTCTCCTACTTGTTGGCCAGATCGTGGCTGATTTCTGGGTCGGATCACGTAGTAATGTGGCACCACACTCAAACAGTGTGTTAAACCTGGATTCAATCTATATTTTAGAGGATAACAGCGGTTAGGTCAGGGTTAGATCTGGTATCTGCCATCGTCTGCCTCATACTTTCGCACTTTTCGCATACTTGTTGGCCAGATCCAGCGCGTTTTCTGGTTTGGATCACGTAGTAATGTGGTACCACACTGAAACAGTGAGTTAATCCTGGATTCGATCTATATATTAGAGGGTAGCACCGGTTAGGTTTGGGTTAGGTCTGGTATTTGCCATCGTCTGCCTCATACTTTCGCACTTTTCGCATACTTGTTGGCCAGATCCAGCGCGTTTTCTGGTTTGGATCACGTAGTAATGTGGTACCACACTGAAACAGTGAGTTAATCCTGGATTCGATCTATATATTAGAGGGTAACGCCGGTTAGGTTTGGGTTAGGTCTGGTATTTGCCATCATCTGCCTCATGCTTTCGCATTTTTCTCCTACTTGTTGGCCAGAGCCTGGGCGTTTTCTGGGTCGGATCACGTAGTAATGTGGCACCACACTCAAACAGTGTGTTAAACCTGGATTCAATCTATATTTTAGAGGATAACAGCGGTTAGGTCAGGGTTAGATCTGGTATCTGCCATCGTCTGCCTCATACTTTCGCACTTTTCGCATACTTGTTGGCCAGATCCAGCGCGTTTTCTGGTTTGGATCACGTAGTAATGTGGTACCACACTGAAACAGTGAGTTAATCCTGGATTCGATCTATATATTAGAGGGTAGCACCGGTTAGGTTTGGGTTAGGTCTGGTATTTGCCATCGTCTGCCTCATACTTTCGCACTTTTCGCATACTTGTTGGCCAGATCCAGCGCGTTTTCTGGTTTGGATCACTTAGTAATGTGGTACCACACTGAAACAGTGAGTTATTCCTGGATTCGGTCTATATATTAGAGGGTAACGCCGGTTAGGTTTGGGTTAGGTCTGGTATTTGCCATCATCTGCCTCATGCTTTCGCATTTTTCTCCTACTTGTTGGCCAGAGCCTGGGCGTTTTCTGGGTCGGATCACTTAGTAATGTGGCACCACACTCAAACAGTGAGTTAAATCTGGAGTCAATCGATATTTTAGAGGATAACGCCGGTTAGGTCAGGGTTAGGTCTGGTATTTGCCATCGTCTGCCTCATACTTTCGCACTTGTCGCATACTTGTTGGCCAGATCCAGCGCGATTTCTGGTATGGATCACGTAGTAATGTGGTACCACACTGAAACAGTGAGTTAATCCTGGATTTGAGCTATATATTAGAGGGTAACACCGGTTAGGTTTGGGTTAGGTCTGGTATTTGTCATCATCCGGCTCATACTTCCGCATATTTCGCATAGTTGTTGGCCAGATCCAGGGCGTTTTCCAGTTTGGATCACGTAGTAATGTGGTACCACACTGAAACAGTGAGTTAATCCGGGATTCGATCTATATATTAGTGGGTAACACCGGTTAGGTTTGGGTTAGGTCTGGTATTTGCCATCATCTGCCTCATGCTTTCGCATTTTTCTCCTACTTGTTGGCCAGATCCTGGGCGTTTTCTGGGTCGGATCACTTAGTAATGTGGCACCACACTCAAACAGTGAGTTAAACCTGGAGTCAATCGATATTTTAGAGGATAACGCCGGTTAGGTCAGGGTTAGGTCTGGTATTTGCCATCGTCTGCGTCATAGTTTCGCGCTTTTCGCATACTTGTTGGCCAGATCCAGCGCGTTTTCTGGTTTGGATCACGTAGTAATGTGGTACCACACTGAAACAGTGAGTTAATCCTGGGTTCGAGCTATATATTAGAGGGTAACACCGGTTAGGTTTGGGTTAGGTCTGGTATTTGCCATCATCTGCCTCATGCTTTCGCATTTTTCTCCTACTTGTTGGCCAGATCCAGGGCGTTTTCTGGTTTGGTTCGCGTAATAGTGTGGTACCACACAGCCACATGAGTTAAACCTGTATTCGATCTATATATTAAAGGGTAACACCGGTTATGTCAGGGTTAGGTCTGGTATTTGTCATCATCCGGCTCATACTTTCGCATATTTCGCATACTTGTTGGCCAGATCCAGGGCGTTTTCCAGTTTGGATCACGTAGTAATGTGGTACCACACTGAAACAGTGAGTTAATCCTGGATTCGATCTATATATTAGTGGGTAACACCGGTTAGGTTTGTGTTAGGTCTGGTATTTGCCATCATCTGCCTCATGCTTTCGCATTTTTCTCCTACTTGTTGGCCAGATCCTGGGCGTTTTCTGGGTCGGATCACTTAGTAATGTGGCACCATACTCAAACAGTGTGTTAAACCAGGAGTCAATCGATATTTTAGAGGATAACGCCGGTTAGGTCAGGGTTAGGTCTGGTATTTGCCATCGTCTGCCTCATAGTTTCGCACTTTTCGCATACTTGTTGGCCAGATCCAGCGCGTTTTCTGGTTTGGATCACGTAGTAATGTGGTACCACACTGAAACAGTGAGTTTATCCTGGGTTCGAGCTATATATTAGAGGGTAACACCGGTTAGGTTTGGGTTAGGTCTGGTATTTGTCATCATCCGGCTCATACTTTCGCAATTTTTCGCATACTTGTTTGCCAGATCCTGGGCGTTTTCTGGTTTGGATCACGTAGTAATGTAGAACCACTCTGAAGCTGTGAGTTAAACCTATATTCAATCTATATTTTAGAGGATAACACCGGTTAGGTCAGGGTTGGGGTTGGTATTTGCCATCATCTGCCTCATGCTTTCGCTTTTTTCACCTACTTGTTGGCCAGATCCTGGGCGTTTTCTGGGTCGGATCACGTAGTAATGTAGCACCACACTCAAACAGTGAGTTAAACCTGGATTCAATCTATATTTTAGAGGATAACACCGGTTAGGTCAGAGTTAGGTCTGGTATATGCCATCGCCTGCCTCATACTTTCGCATTTTTCGCATACTTGTTGGCCAGATCCAGGGCGTTTTCTGGATTGTATCACGTAGTAATGTGGTACCACACTGAAACAGTGATTTAATCCTGCATTTGATCTATATATTAGAGGGTAACACCGGTTAGGTTTGTGTTAGATATGGTATTTGCCATCATCTGGCTCATAATTTCGCAATTTTTCGCATACTTCTTGGCCAGATCCTGGGCGTTTTCTGCTTTGGATCACGTAGTAATGTGGTACCACACTGCAACAGTGAGTTAATCCTGGATTCGATCTATATATTAGAGGGTAACACCGGCTAGGTTTGGGTTAGAACTGGTATTTGCCATCATCTGGCTCATACTTTCGTATTTTTCGCACACTTGTTGGCCAGAACCTGGGCGTTTTCTGGTTTGGAACACATAGCAATGTGGTATCACACTTAAACAGTGAGTTATACCTGGATTCAATCTATATTTTAGAGGATAACACCGGTTAGGTCTGGGTTAGGTCTGGTATTTGCCATCATCTGTCTCATACTTTCGCATTTTTCGCCTACTTGTTGGCCAGATACTGGGCATTCTCTGGCTTGGATCGCGTGGTAATGTGGTACCGCACTGAAACAGTGAAGTAATCCTGGCTTCGATCTATATATTAGAGGGTAACACCGGTTAGGTTTGGGTTAGGTCTGGTATTTGCCATCATCTGGCTCATACTTTCGCAATTTTCGCATACTTGTTGGCCAGATCCTGGGCGTTTTCTGGGTCGGATCACTTAGTAATGTGGCACCACACTCAAACAGTGTGATAAACCTGGAGTCAATCGATATTTTAGAGGATAACGCCGGTTAGGTCAGGGTTAGGTCTGGTATTTGCCATCGTCTGCCTCATACTTTCGCACTTTTCGCATACTTGTTGGCCAGATCCAGCGCGTTTTCTGGTTTGGATCACGTAGTAATGTGGTACCACACTGAAACAGTGAGTTAATCCTGGATTCGATCTATATATTAGAGGGTAACACCGGTTAGGTCAGGTTTAGGTCTGGTATTTGTCATCATCCGCCTCATACTTTCGCATATTTCGCATACTTGTTGGCCAGATCCTGGGCGTTTTCTGGTTTGGATCACGTAGTAATCTAGAACCACTCTGAAGCTGTGAGTTAAACCTGGATTCAATCTATATTTTAGAGGATAACACCGGTTAGGTCAGGGTTGGGTTTGGTATTTGCCATCATCTGCCTCATACTTGCGCAATTTTCGCATACTTGTTGGAAAGATCCAGGGCGTTCTCTGGTTTGAATCACGTAGTAATGTGGTACCACACAGCCACATGAGTTAAACCTGGATTCAATCATTATTTTAGAGGGTAACACCGGTTAGGTCAGGGTTAGGTCTGGTATTTGCCATCATCTGGCTCATGCTTTCGCATTTGTCGCATACTTGTAGGCCAGATCCTGGGCGTTTTCTGGTTCGGATCACGTAGTAATGTGGTACCACACTGAAACAGTGAGTTAATCCTGGATTCGATCTATATATTAGAGGGTAACACCGGTTAGGTTTGGGTTAGGTCTGGTATTTGCCATCATCTGGCTCATACTTTCGCAATTTTCGCATACTTGCTGGCCAGATCCTGGGCGTTTTCTGGTTTGGAACACATAGCAATGTGGTATCACACTTAAACAATGAGTTAAACCTCGATTCAATCTATATTTTAGAGGATAACACCAGTTAGGTCTGGGCTAGGTCTGGTATTTGCCATCATCTGTCTCATACTTTCGCATTTTTCGCCTACTTGTTGGCCAGATACTGGGCGTTTTCTGGGTTGGATCACGTGGTAATGTTGTACCGCACTGAAACAGTGTAGTAATCCTGGATTCGATCTATATATTAGAGGGTAACACCGGTTAGGTCAGGGTTAGGTCTGGTATTTGTCATCATCCGGCTCATACTTTCGCATATTTCGCATACTTGTTGGCCAGATCCTGGGCGTTTTCTGGGTCGGATCACGGAGTAATGTGGCACCACACTCAAACAGTGAGTTAAACCTGGATTCAATCTATATTTTAGAGGATAACACCGGTTAGGTCAGGGTTGGGTTTGGTATTTGCCATAATCTGCCTCATGCTTTCGCTTTTTTCACCTACTTGTTGGCAAGATCCTGGGCGTTTTCTGGATCGGATCACGTAGTAATGTGGCACCACACTCAAACAGTGAGGTAAACCTGGATTCGATCTGTGTATTAGAGGGTAACACCGGTTAGGTTTGGGTTAGAACTGGTATTTGCCATCATCTGGCTCATACGTTCGTATTTTTCGCACACTTGTTGGCCAGATCCTGGGCGTTTTCTGGTTTGGAACACATAGCAATGTGGTATCACACTTAAACAGTGAGTTAAACCTGGATTCAATCTATATTTTAGAGGATAACACCGGTTAGATCTGGGTTAGGTCTGGTATTTGCCATCATCTGTCTCATACTTTCGCATTTTTCGCCTATTTGTTGGCCAGATACTGGGCGTTTTCTGGGTTGGATAACGTAGTAATGTGGCCCCACACTCAAACAGTGAGTTAAACCTGGATTCAATCTATATTTTAGAGGATAACACCGGTTAGGTCTGGGTTAGGTCTGGTATTTGCCATCATCTGTCTCATACTTTCGCATTTTTCGCCTACTTGTTGGCCAGATCCAGGGCGTTTTCTGGATTGTATCACGTAGTAATGTGGTACCACACTGAAACAGTGAGTTAATCCTGCATTTGATCTATATATTAGAGGGTAACACCGGTTAGGTTTGTGTTAGATATGGTATTTGCCATCATCTGGCTCATAATTTCGCAATTTTTCGCATACTTCTTGGCCAGATCCTGGGCGTTTTCTGCTTTGGATCACGTAGTAATGTGGTACCACACTGCAACAGTGAGTTAATCCTGGATTCGCTCTATATATTAGAGGGTAACACCGGCTAGGTTTGGGTTAGAACTGGTATTTGCCATCATCTGGCTCATACTTTCGTATTTTTCGCACACTTGTTGGCCAGAACCTGGGCGTTTTCTGGTTTGGAACACATAGCAATGTGGTATCACACTTAAACAGTGAGTTAAACCTGGATTCAATCTATATTTTAGAGGATAACACCGGTTAGGTCTGGGTTAGGTCTGGTATTTGCCATCATCTGTCTCATACTTTCGCATTTTTCGCCTACTTGTTGGCCAGATACTGGGCGTTCTCTGGCTTGGATCGCGTGGTAATGTGGTCCCGCACTGAAACAGTGAAGTAATCCTGGCTTCGATCTATATATTAGAGGGTAACACCGGTTAGGTTTGGGTTAGGTCTGGTATTTGCCATCATCTGGCTCATACTTTCGCAATTTTCGCATACTTGTTGGCCAGATCCTGGGCGTTTTCTGGGTCGGATCACTTAGTAATGTGGCACCACACTCAAACAGTGTGATAAACCTGGAGTCAATCGATATTTTAGAGGATAACGCCGGTTAGGTCAGGGTTAGGTCTGGTATTTGCCATCGTCTGCCTCATACTTTCGCACTTTTCGCATACTTGTTGGCCAGATCCAGCGCGTTATCTGGTTTGGATCACGTAGTAATGTGGTACCACACTGAAACAGTGAGTTAATCCTGGATTCGATCTATATATTAGAGGGTAACACCGGTTAGGTCAGGGTTAGGTCTGGTATTTGTCATCATCCGCCTCATACTTTCGCATATTTCGCATACTTGTTGGCCAGATCCTGGGCGTTTTCTGGTTTGGATCACGTAGTAATCTAGAACCACTCTGAAGCTGTGAGTTAAACCTGGATTCAATCTATATTTTAGAGGATAACACCGGTTAGGTCAGGGTTGGGTTTGGTATTTGCCATCATCTGCCTCATACTTGCGCAATTTTCGCATACTTGTTGGAAAGATCCAGGGCGTTCTCTGGTTTGAATCACGTAGTAATGTGGTACCACACAGCCACATGAGTTAAACCTGGATTCAATCATTATTTTAGAGGGTAACACCGGTTAGGTCAGGGTTAGGTCTGGTATTTGCCATCATCTGGCTCATGCTTTCGCATTTGTCGCATACTTGTAGGCCAGATCCTGGGCGTTTTCTGGTTCGGATCACGTAGTAATGTGGTACCACACTGAAACAGTGAGTTAATCCTGGATTCGATCTATATATTAGAGGGTAACACCGGTTAGGTTTGGGTTAGGTCTGGTATTTGCCATCATCTGGCTCATACTTTCGCAATTTTCGCATACTTGCTGGCCAGATCCTGGGCGTTTTCTGGTTTGGAACACATAGCAATGTGGTATCACACTTAAACAATGAGTTAAACCTGGATTCAATCTATATTTTAGAGGATAACACCAGTTAGGTCTGGGCTAGGTCTGGTATTTGCCATCATCTGTCTCATACTTTCGCATTTTTCGCCTACTTGTTGGCCAGATACTGGGCGTTTTCTGGGTTGGATCACGTGGTAATGTTGTACCGCACTGAAACAGTGTAGTAATCCTGGATTCGATCTATATATTAGAGGGTAACACCGGTTAGGTCAGGGTTAGGTCTGGTATTTGTCATCATCCGGCTCATACTTTCGCATATTTCGCATACTTGTTGGCCAGATCCTGGGCGTTTTCTGGGTCGGATCACGGAGTAATGTGGCACCACACTCAAACAGTGAGTTAAACCTGGATTCAATCTATATTTTAGAGGATAACACCGGTTAGGTCAGGGTTGGGTTTGGTATTTGCCATCATCTGCCTCATGCTTTCGCTTTTTTCACCTACTTGTTGGCAAGATCCTGGGCGTTTTCTGGATCGGATCACGTAGTAATGTGGCACCACACTCAAACAGTGAGGTAAACCTGGATTCGATCTGTGTATTAGAGGGTAACACCGGTTAGGTTTGGGTTAGAACTGGTATTTGCCATCATCTGGCTCATACGTTCGTATTTTTCGCACACTTGTTGGCCAGATCCTGGGCGTTTTCTGGTTTGGAACACATAGCAATGTGGTATCACACTTAAACAGTGAGTTAAACCTGGATTCAATCTATATTTTAGAGGATAACACCGGTTAGATCTGGGTTAGGTCTGGTATTTGCCATCATCTGTCTCATACTTTCGCATTTTTCGCCTATTTGTTGGCCAGATACTGGGCGTTTTCTGGGTTGGATAACGTAGTAATGTGGCCCCACACTCAAACAGTGAGTTAAACCTGGATTCAATCTATATTTTAGAGGATAACACCGGTTAGGTCTGGGTTAGGTCTGGTATTTGCCATCATCTGTCTCATACTTTCGCATTTTTCGCCTACTTGTTGGCCAGATACTGGGCGTTTCCTGGGTTGGATCACGTGGTAATGTGGTACCGCACTGAAACAGTGTAGTAATCCTGGATTCGATCTATATAATAGAGGGTAACACCGGTTAGGTTTGGGTTAGGTCTGGTATTTGCCATCATCTGGCTCATACTTTCGCAATTTCCGCATACTTGCTGGCCAGATCCTGGGCGTTTTCTGGTTTGGAACACATAGCAATGTGGCATCACACTTAAACAATGAGTTAAACCTGAATTCAATCTATATTTTAGAGGATAACACCGGTTAGGTCTGGGCTAGGTCTGGTATTTGCCATCATCTGTCTCATACCTTCGCATTTTTCGCCTACTTGTTGGTCAGATACTGGGCGTTTTCTGGGTTGGATCACGTGGTAATGTGGTACCGCACTGAAACAGTGTAGTAATCCTGGATTCGATCTATATATTAGAGGGTAACACCGGTTAGGTCAGGGTTAGGTCTGGTATTTGTCATCATCCGGCTCATACTTTCGCATATTTCGCATACTTGTTGGCCAGATCCTGGGCGTTTTCTGGTTTGGATCACGTAGTAATGTAGAACCGCTCTGAATCTGTGAGTTAAACCTATATTCAATCTATATTTTAGAGGATAACACCGGTTAGGTCAGGGTTGGGTTTGGTATTTGCCATCATCTGCCTCATGCTTTCGCTTTTTTCACCTACTTGTTGGCCAGATCCTGGGCTTTTTCTGGGTCGGATCACGTAGTAATGTGGCACCACACTTAAACAGTGAGTTAAACCTGGATTCAATCTATATTTTAGAGGATAACTCCGGTTAGGTCTGGGTTAGGTCTGGTATTTGCCATCATCTGTCTCATACTTTCGCATTTTTCGCATACTTCTTGGCCAGATCCTGGGCGTTTTCAGCTTTGGATCACGTAGTAATGTGGTACCACACTTAAACAGTGTGATAAACCTGGATTCAATCTATATTTTAGAGGATAACACCGGTTAGGTCTGGGTTAGGTCTGGTATTTGCCATCATCTGTCTCATACTTTCGCATTTTTCGCCTACTTGTTGGCCAGATACTGGGCGTTCTCTGGCTTGGATCACGTGGTAATGTGGTACCGCACTGAAACAGTGAAGTAATCCTGGCTTCGATCTATATATTAGAGGGTAACACCGGTTAGGCTTGGGTTAGGTCTGGTATTTGCCATCATCTGGCTCATACTTTCGCAATTTTCGCATACTTGTTGGCCAGATCCTGGGCGTTTTCTGGGTCGGATCACTTAGTAATGTGGCACCACACTCAAACAGTGTGATAAACCTGGAGTCAATCGATATTTTAGAGGATAACGCCGGTTAGGTCAGGGTTAGGTCTGGTATTTGCCATCGTCTGCCTCATACTTTCGCACTTTTCGCATACTTGTTGGCCAGATCCAGCGCGTTTTCTGGTTTGGATCACGTAGTAATGTGGTACCACACTGAAACAGTGAGTTAATCCTGGATTCGATCTATATATTAGAGGGTAACACCGGTTAGGTCAGGGTTAGGTCTGGTATTTGTCATCATCCGCCTCATACTTTCGCATATTTCGCATACTTGTTGGCCAGATCCTGGGCGTTCTCTGGTTTGGATCACGTAGTAATCTAGAACCACTCTGAAGCTGTGAGTTAAACCTGGATTCAATCTATATTTTAGAGGATAACACCGGTTAGGTCAGGGTTAGGTTTGGTATTTGCCATCATCTGCCTCATACTTGCGCAATTTTCGCATACTTGTTGGAAAGATCCAGGGCGTTTTCTGGTTTGAATCACGTAGTAATGTGGTACCACACAGCCACATGAGTTAAACCTGGATTCAATCTTTATTTTAGAGGGTAACACCGGTTAGGTCAGGGTTAGGTCTGGTATTTGCCATCATCTGGCTCATGCTTTCGCATTTGTCGCATACTTGTAGGCCAGATCCTGGGCGTTTTCTGGTTCGGATCACGTAGTAATGTGGTACCACACTGAAACAGTGAGTTAATCCTGGATTCGATCTATATATTAGAGAGTAACACCGGTTAGGTTTGGGTTAGGTCTGGTATTTGCCATCATCTGGCTCATACGTTCGCAATTTTCGCATACTTGTTGGCCAGATCCTGGGCGTTTTCTGGTTTGGAACACATAGCAATGTGGCATCACACTTAAACAATGAGTTAAACCTGGATTCAATGTATATTTTAGAGGATAACACCGGTTAGGTCAGGGTTAGGTCTGGTATTTGCCATCATCTGTCTCATACTTTCGCAATTTTTCGCATCCTTCTTGGCCAGATCCAGGGCGTTTTCTGCTTTGGATCACGTAGTAATGTGGTACCACACTGAAACAGTGAGTTAATCCTGGATTCGATCTATATATTAGAGGGTAACACCGGTTAGGTTTGGGTTAGAACTGGTATTTGCCATCATCTGTCTCATACTTTCGCATTTTTCGCCTACTTGTTGGCCAGGTACTGGGCGTTTCCTGGGTTGGATCACGTGGTAATGTGGCCCCACACTCAAACAGTGAGTTAAACCTGGATTCAATCTATATTTTAGAGGATAACACCGGTTAGGTCTGGGCTAGGTCTGGTATTTGCCATCATCTGTCTCATACCTTCGCATTTTTCGCCTACTTGTTGGTCAGATACTGGGCGTTTTCTGGGTTGCATCACGTGGTAATGTGGTACCGCACTGAAACAGTGTAGTAATCCTGGATTCGATCTATATATTAGAGGGTAACACCGGTTAGGTCAGGGTTAGGTCTGGTATTTGTCATCATCCGGCTCATACTTTCGCATATTTCGCATACTTGTTGGCCAGATCCTGGGCGTTTTCTGGTTTGGATCACGTAGTAATGTAGAACCACTCTGAATCTGTGAGTTAAACCTATATTCAATCTATATTTTAGAGGATAACACCGGTTAGGTCAGGGTTGGGTTTGGTATGTGCCATCATCTGCCTCATGCTTTCGCTTTTTTCACCTACTTGTTGGCCAGATCCTGGGCGTTTTCTGGGTCGGATCACGTAGTAATGTGGCACCACACTTAAACAGTGAGTTAAACCTGGATTCAATCTATATTTTAGAGGATAACACCGGTTAGGTCTGGGTTAGGTCTGGTATTTGCCATCATCTGTCTCATACTTTCGCATTTTTCGCCTACTTGTTGGCCAGATACTGGGTGTTCTCTGGGTTGGATCACGTGGTAATGTGGTACCGCACTGAATCAGTGAAGTAATCCTGGATTCGATCTATATATTAGAGGGTAACACCGGTTAGGTTTGGGTTAGGTCTGGTATTTGCCATCATCTGGCTCATACTTTCGCAATTTTCGCATACTTGTTGGCCACATCCTGGGCATTTTCTGGTTTGGATCACATAGCAATGTGGTATCACACTTAAGCAGTGAGTTAAACCTGGATTCAATCTATATTTTTGAGGATAACAGCGGTGAGGTCAGGATTAGGTCTGGTATTTGCCATCATCTGGCTCATACTTTCGCAATTTTCGCATACTTGCTGGCCAGATCCTGGGCGTTTTCTGGGTCGGATCACGTAGTAATGTGGCACCACACTCAAACAGTGAGTTAAACCTGGATTCGATCTGTATATTAGAGGGTAACACCGGTTAGGTTTGGGTTAGAACTGGTATTTGCCATCATCTGGCTCATACGTTCGTATTTTTCGCACACTTGTTGGCCAGATCCTGGGCGTTTTCTGGTTTGGAACACATAGCAATGTGGTATCACACTTAAACAGTGAGTTAAACCTGGATTCAATCTATATTTTAGAGGATAACACCGGTTAGATCTGGGTTAGGTCTGGTATTTGCCATCATCTGTCTCATACTTTCGCATTTTTCGCCTACTTGTTTGCCAGATACTGGGCGTTTTCTGGGTTGGATCACGTAGTAATGTGGCCCCACACTCAAACAGTGAGTTAAACCTGGATTCAATCTATATTTTAGAGGATAACACCGGTTAGGTCTGGGCTAGGTCTGGTATTTGCCATCATCTGTCTCATACCTTCGCATTTTTCGCCTACTTGTTGGTCAGATACTGGGCGTTTTCTGGGTTGGATCACGTGGTAATGTGGTACCGCACTGAAACAATGTAGTAATCCTGGATTCGATCTATATATTAGAGGGTAACACCGGTTAGGTCAGGGTTAGGTCTGGTATTTGTCATCATCCGGCTCATACTTTCGCATATTTCGCATACTTGTTGGCCAGATCCTGGGCGTTTTCTGGTTTGGATCACGTAGTAATGTAGAACCACTCTGAATCTGTGAGTTAAACCTATATTCAATCTATATTTTAGAGGATAACACCGTTTAGGTCAGGGTTGGGTTTGGTATGTGCCATCATCTGCCTCATGCTTTCGCTTTTTTCACCTACTTGTTGGCCAGATCCTGGGCGTTTTCTGGGTCGGATCACGTAGTAATGTGGCACCACACTTAAACAGTGAGTTAAACCTGGATTCAATCTATATTTTAGAGGATAACACCGGTTAGGTCTGGGTTAGGTCTGGTATTTGCCATCATCTGTCTCATACTTTCGCATTTTTCGCCTACTTGTTGGCCAGATACTGGGTGTTCTCTGGGTTGGATCACGTGGTAATGTGGTACCGCACTGAAACAGTGAAGTAATCCTGGATTCGATCTATATATTAGAGGGTAACACCGGTTAGGTTTGGGTTAGGTCTGGTATTTGCCATCATCTGGCTCATACTTTCGCAATTTTCGCATACTTGTTGGCCACATCCTGGGCATTTTCTGGTTTGGATCACATAGCAATGTGGTATCACACTTAAGCAGTGAGTTAAACCTGGTTTCAATCTATATTTTTGAGGATAACAGCGGTGAGGTCAGGATTAGGTCTGGTATTTGCCATCATCTGGCTCATACTTTCGCAATTTTCGCATACTTGCTGGCCAGATCCTGGGCGTTTTCTGGTTTGGAACACATAGCAATGTGGCATCACACTTAAACAATGAGTTAAACCTGGATTCAATGTATATTTTAGAGGATAACACCGGTTAGGTCAGGGTTAGGTCTGGTATTTGCCATCATCTGTCTCATACTTTCGCAATTTTTCGCATCCTTCTTGGCCAGATCCAGGGCGTTTTCTGCTTTGGATCACGTAGTAATGTGGTACCACACTGAAACAGTGAGTTAATCCTGGATTCGATCTATATATTAGAGGGTAACACCGGTTAGGTTTGGGTTAGAACTGGTATTTGCCATCATCTGTCTCATACTTTCGCATTTTTCGCCTACTTGTTGGCCAGATACTGGGCGTTTTCTGGGTTGGATCGCGTGGTAATGTGGTACCGCACTGAAACAGTGTAGCAATCCTGGATTCGATCTATATATTAGAGGGTAACACCGGTTAGGTCAGGGTTAGGTCTGGTATTTGCCATCATCTGCCTCACGCTTTCGCTTTTTTCACCTACTTGTTGGCCAGATCCTGGGCGTTTTCTGGGTCGGATCACGGAGTAATGTGGCACCACACTCAAACAGTGAGTTAAACCTGGATTCAATCTATATTTTAGAGGATAACATCGGTTAGGTCAGGGTTAGGTCTGGTATTTGCCATCATCTGCCTCACGCATTCGCTTTTTTCACCTACTTCTTGGCCAGATCCTGGGCGTTTTCTGGGTCGGATCACGGAGTAATGTGGCACCACACTCAAACAGTGAGTTAAACCTGGATTCAATCTATATTTTAGAGGATAACACCGGTTAGGTCAGGGTTAGGTCTGGTATTTGCCATCATCTGTCTCATACTTTCGCATTTTTCGCCTACTTGTTGGCCAGGTACTGGGCGTTTCCTGGGTTGGATCACGTGGTAATGTGGTACCGCACTGAAACAGTGTAGTAATCATGGATTCGATCTATATATTAGAGGGTAACACCGGTTAGGTTTGGGTTAGGTCTGGTATTTGCCATCATCTGGCTCATACTTTCGCAATTTTCGCATACTTGTTGGCCACATCCTGGGCATTTTCTGGTTTGGATCACATAGCAATGTGGTATCACACTTAAGCAGTGAGTTAAACCTGGATTCAATCTATATTTTTGAGGATAACAGCGGTGAGGTCAGGATTAGGTCTGGTATTTGCCATCATCTGGCTCATACTTTCGCAATTTTCGCATACTTGTTGGCCACATCCTGGGCATTTTCTGGTTTGGATCACATAGCAATGTGGTATCACACTTAAGCAGTGAGTTAAACCTGGATTCAATCTATATTTTTGAGGATAACAGCGGTGAGGTCAGGATTAGGTCTGGTATTTGCCATCATCTGGCTCATACTTTCGCAATTTTCGCATACTTGCTGGCCAGATCCTGGGCGTTTTCTGGTTTGGAACACATAGCAATGTGGCATCACACTTAAACAATGAGTTAAACCTGAATTCAATCTATATTTTAGAGGATAACACCGGATAGGTCTGGGCTAGGTCTGGTATTTGCCATCATCTGTCTCATACTTTCGCATTTTTCGCCTACTTGTTGGCCAGATACTGGGCGTTTCCTGGGTTGGATCACGTGGTAATGTGGTACAGCACTGATACAGTGTAGTAATCCTGGATTCGATCTATATATTAGAGGGTAACACCGGTTAGGTCAGGGTTGGGTTTGGTATTTGCCATCATCTGCCTCATGCTTTCGCTTTTTTCACCTACTTGTTGGCAAGATCCTGGGCGTTTTCTGGGTCGGATCACGTAGTAATGTGGCACCACACTCAAACAGTGAGTTAAACCTGGATTCATTCTATATTTTAGAGGATAACACCGGTTAGGTTTGGGTTAGGTCTGGTATTTTCCATTATCTGGCTCATACTTTCGCAATTTTCGCATACTTGCTGGCCAGATCCTGGGCGTTTTCTGGTTTGGAACACATAGCAATGTGGTATCACACTTAAACAATGAGTTACACCTGGATTCAATCTATATTTTAGAGGATAACACCGGTTAGGTCTGGGTTAGGTCTGGTATTTGCCATCAACTGTCTCATACTTTCGCATTTTTCGCCTACTTGTTGGCCAGATACTGGGCGTTTTCTGGGTTGGATCACGTGGTAATGTTGTACCGCACTCAAACAGTGAGTTAAACCTCGATTCAATCTATATTTTAGAGGATAACACCGGTTAGGTCAGGGTTAGGTCTGGTATTTGCCATCGCCTGCCTCATACTTTCGCATTTTTCGCATACTTGTTGCCAGATCCAGGGCGTTTTCTGGATTGTATCACGTAGTAATGTGGTACCACACTGAAACAGTGTTAATCCTGGATTTGACCTATATATTAGAGGGTAACACCGGTTAGGTTTGGGTTCGATATGGTATTTGCCATCATCTGGCTCATACTTTCGCAATTTTTCGCATACTTCCTGGCCAGATCCAGGGAGTTTTCTGCTTTGGATCACGTAGTAATGTGGTACCACACTGAAACAGTGAGTCAATCCTGGATTCGGTCTATATATTAGAGGGTAACACCGGTTAGGTTTGGGTTAGAACTGGTATTTGCCATCATCTGGCTCATACGTTCGTATTTTTCGCACACTTGTTGGCCAGATCCTGGGCGTTTTCTGGTTTGGAACACATAGCAATGTGGTATCACACTTAAACAGTGAGTTAAACCTGGATTCAATCTATATTTTAGAGGATAACACCGGTTAGGTCTGGGTTAGGTCTGGTATTTGCCATCATCTGTCTCATACTTTCGCATTTTTCGCCTACTTGTTGGCCAGATACTGGGCGTTTTCTGGGTTGGATCACGTGGTAACGTGGTACCGCACTGAAACAGTGTAGTAATCCTGGATTCGATCTATATATTAGAGGATAACAGCGGTGAGGTCAGGGTTAGGTCTGACATTTGCCATCATCTGGCTCATACTTTCGCAATTTTCGCATACTTGCTGGCCAGATCCTGGGCGTTTTGTGGTTTGGATCACATAGCAATGTGGTATCACACTTAAACAGTGAGTTAAACCTGGATTCAATCTATATTTTAGAGGATAACACCGGTTAGGTCTGGGTTAGGTCTGGTATTTGCCATCATCTGTCTCATACTTTCGCATTTTTCGCCTACTTGTTGGCCAGATACTGGGTGTTCTCTGGGTTGGATCACGTGGTAATGTGGTACCGCACTGAAACAGTGAAGTAATCCTGGATTCGATCTATATATTAGAGGGCAACACCGGTTAGGTTTGGGTTAGGTCTGGTATTTGCCATCATCTGGCTCATACTTTCGCAATTTTCGCATACTTGTTGGCCAGATCCTGGGCGTTTTCTGGTTTGGATCACATAGCAATGTGGTATCACACTTAAACAGTAAGTTAAACATGGATTCAATCTATATTTTAGAGGATAACAGCGGTGAGGTCAGGGTTAGGTCTGGTATTTGCCATCATCTGTCTCATACTTTCGCATTTTTCGCCAACTTGTTGGCCAGATACTGGGCGTTTTCTGGATTGGATCACGTAGTAATGTGGCACCACACTCAAACAGTGAGTTAAACCTGGATTCAATCTATATTTTAGAGGATAACACCGGTTAGGTCAGGGTTAGGTCTGGTATTTGCCATCATCTGTCTCATACTTTCGCATTTTTCGCCTACTTGTTGGCCAGATACTGGGCGTTTTCTGGGTTGGATCACGTGGTAATGTTGTACCGCACTGAAACAGTGTAGTAATCCTGGATTCAATCTATATTTTAGAGGATAACACCAGTTAGGTCTGGGCTAGGTCTGGTATTTGCCATCATCTGTCTCATACTTTCGCATTTTTCGCCTACTTGTTGGCCAGATACTGGGCGTTTTCTGGGTTGGATCACGTGGTAATGTTGTACCGCACTGAAACAGTGTAGTAATCCTGGATTCGATCTATATATTAGAGGGTAACACCGGTTAGGTCAGGGTTAGGTCTGGTATTTGTCATCATCCGGCTCATACTTTCGCATATTTCGCATACTTGTTGGCCAGATCCTGGGCGTTTTCTGGTTTGGATCACGTAGTAATGTAGAACCACTCTGAAGCTGTGAGTTAAACCTATATTCAATCTATATTTTAGAGGATAACACCGGTTAGGTCAGGGTTGGGTTTTGTATTTGTCATCATCTGCCTCATGCTTTCCCTTTTTTCACCTACTTGTTGGCCAGATCCTGGGCGTTTTCTGGGTCGGATCACGTAGTAATGTGGCACCACACTCAAACAGTGAGTTAAACCTGGATTCAATCTATATTTTAGAGGATAACACCGGTTAGGTCAGGGTTAGGTCTGGTATTTGCCATCGCCTGCCTCATACTTTCGCATTTTTCGCATACTTGTTGGCCAGATCCAGGGCGTTTTCTGGATTGTATCACGTAGTAATGTGGTACCACACTGAAACAGTGAGTTAATCCTGGATTTGATCTATATATTAGAGGGTAACACCGGTTAGGTCAGGGTTAGGTCTGGTATTTGTCATCATCCTGCCTCATACTTTCGCATATTTCGCATACTTGTTGGCCAGATCCTGGGCGTTTTCTGGTTTGGATCATGTGGTAATGTGGTACCGCACTGAAACAGTGTAGTAATCCTGGATTCGATCTATATATTAGAGGGTAACACCGGTTAGGTTTGGGTTAGGTCTGGTATTTGCCATCATCTGACTCATACCTTCGCATTTTTCGCCTACTTGTTGGTCAGATACTGGGCGCTTCCTGGGTTGGATCACGTGGTAATGTGGTACAGCACTGAAACAGTGTAGTAATCCTGGATTCGATCTATATATTAGAGGGTAACACCGGTTAGGTTTGGGTTAGGTCTGGTATTTGCCATCATCTGGCTCATACTTTCGCATTTTTCGCCTACTTGTTGGCCAGATACTGGGCGTTGACTGGGTTGGATCACGTAGTAATGTAGCCCCACACTCAAACAGTGAGTTAAACCTGGATTCAATCTATATTTTAGAGGATAACACCGTTTAGGTCAGGGTTAGGTCTGGTATTTGCCATCATCTGCCTCATGCTTTCGAATTTTTCTCCTACTTGTTGGCCAGATCGTGGCCGATTTCTGGGTCGGATCACGTAGTAATGTGGCACCACACTCAAACAGTGTGTTAAACCTGGATTCAATCTATATTTTAGAGGATAACAGCGGTTAGGTCAGGGTTAGATCTGGTATCTGCCATCGTCTGCCTCATACTTTCGCACTTTTCGCATACTTGTTGGCCAGATCCAGCGCGTTTTCTGGTTTGGATCACGTAGTAATGTGGTACCACACTGAAACAGTGAGTTAATCCTGGATTCGATCTATATATTAGAGGGTAGCACCGGTTAGGTTTGGGTTAGGTCTGGTATTTGCCATCGTCTGCCTCATACTTTCGCACTTTTCGCATACTTGTTGGACAGATCCAGCGCGTTTTCTGGTTTGGATCACGTAGTAATGTGGTACCACACTGAAACAGTGAGTTAATCCTGGATTCGATCTATATATTAGAGGGTAACGCCGGTTAGGTTTGGGTTAGGTCTGCTATTTGCCATCATCTGCCTCATGCTTTCGCATTTTTCTCCTACTTGTTGGCCCGATCCAGCGCGTTTTCTGGGTCGGATCACGTAGTAATGTGGCACCACACTCAAACAGTGAGTTAAACCTGGATTCAATCTATATTTTAGAGGGTAACAGCGGTTAGGTCAGGGTTAGATCTGGTATCTGCCATCGTCTGCCTCATACTTTCGCACTTTTCGCATACTTGTTGGCCAGATCCAGCGCGTTTTCTGGTTTGGATCACGTAGTAATGTGGTACCACACTGAAACAGTGAGTTAATCCTGGATTCGATCTATATATTAGAGGGTAGCACCGGTTAGGTTTGGGTTAGGTCTGGTATTTGCCATCGTCTGCCTCATGCTTTCGAATTTTTCTCCTACTTGTTGGCCAGATCGTGGCCGATTTCTGGGTCGGATCACGTAGTAATGTGGCACCACACTCAAACAGTGTGTTAAACCTGGATTCAATCTATATTTTAGAGGATAACAGCGGTTAGGTCAGGGTTAGATCTGGTATCTGCCATCGTCTGCCTCATACTTTCGCACTTTTCGCATACTTGTTGGCCAGATCCAGCGCGTTTTCTGGTTTGGATCACGTAGTAATGTGGTACCACACTGAAACAGTGAGTTAATCCTGGATTCGATCTATATATTAGAGGGTAGCACCGGTTAGGTTTGGGTTAGGTCTGGTATTTGCCATCGTCTGCCTCATACTTTCGCACTTTTCGCATACTTGTTGGACAGATCCAGCGCGTTTTCTGGTTTGGATCACGTAGTAATGTGGTACCACACTGAAACAGTGAGTTAATCCTGGATTCGATCTATATATTAGAGGGTAACGCCGGTTAGGTTTGGGTTAGGTCTGCTATTTGCCATCATCTGCCTCATGCTTTCGCATTTTTCTCCTACTTGTTGGCCCGATCCAGCGCGTTTTCTGGGTCGGATCACGTAGTAATGTGGCACCACACTCAAACAGTGAGTTAAACCTGGATTCAATCTATATTTTAGAGGATAACAGCGGTTAGGTCAGGGTTAGATCTGGTATCTGCCATCGTCTGCCTCATACTTTCGCACTTTTCGCATACTTGTTGGCCAGATCCAGCGCGTTTTCTGGTTTGGATCACGTAGTAATGTGGTACCACACTGAAACAGTGAGTTAATCCTGGATTCGATCTATATATTAGAGGGTAGCACCGGTTAGGTTTGGGTTAGGTCTGGTATTTGCCATCGTCTGCCTCATACTTTCGCACTTTTCGCATACTTGTTGGCCAGATCCAGCGCGTTTTCTGGTTTGGATCACGTAGTAATGTGGTATCACACTGAAACAGTGAGTTAATCCTGGATTCGATCTATATATTAGAGGGTAACGCCGGTTAGGTTTGGGTTAGGTCTGGTATTTGCCATCATCTGCCTCATGCTTTCGCATTTTTCTCCTACTTGTTGGCCAGACCCTGGGCGTTCTCTGGGTCGGATCACTTAGTAATGTGGCACCACACTCAAACAGTGAGTTAAACCTGGAGTCAATCGATATTTTAGAGGATAACGCCGGTTAGGTCGGGGTTAGGTCTGGTATTTGCCATCGTCTGCCTCATACTTTCGCACTTGTCGCATACTTGTTGGCCAGATCCAGCGCGATTTCTGGTATGGATCACGTAGTAATGTGGTACCACACTGAAACAGTGAGTTAATCCTGGATTCGATCTATATATTAGAGGGTAACACCGGTTAGGTTTGGGTTAGGTCTGGTATTTGCCATCATCTCGCTCATACTTTCGCATTTTTCGCATACTTGTTGGCCAGATCCAGGGCGTTTTCTGGTTTGGTTCGCGTAATAGTGTGGTACCACACAGCCACATGAGTTAAACCTGTATTCGATCTATATATTAGAGGGTAACACCGGTTATGTCAGGGTTAGGTCTGGTATTTGTCATCATCCGGCTCATACTTCCGCATATTTCGCATACTTGTTGGCCAGATCCAGGGCGTTTTCCAGTTTGGATCACGTAGTAATGTGGTACCACACTGAAACAGTGAGTTAATCCGGGATTCGATCTATATATTAGTGGGTAACACCGGTTAGGTTTGGGTTAGGTCTGGTATTTGCCATCATCTGCCTCATGCTTTCGCATTTTTCTCCTACTTGTTGGCCAGATCCTGGGCGTTTTCTGGGTCGGATCACTTAGTAATGTGGCACCACACTCAAACAGTGTGTTAAACAAGGAGTCAATCGATATTTTAGAGGATAACGCCGGTTAGGTCAGGGTTAGGTCTGGTATTTGCCATCGTCTGCGTCATAGTTTCGCACTTTTCGCATACTTGTTGGCCAGATCCAGCGCGTTTTCTGGTTTGGATCACGTAGTAATGTGGTACCACACTGAAACAGTGAGTTTATCCTGGGTTCGAGCTATATATTAGAGGGTAACACCGGTTAGGTTTGGGTTAGGTCTGGTATTTGTCATCATCCGGCTCATACTTTCGCAATTTTTCGCATACTTGTTGGCCAGATCCTGGGCGTTTTCTGGTTTGGATCACGTAGTAATGTAGAACCATTCTGAAGCTGTGAGTTAAACCTATATTCAATCTATATTTTAGAGGATAATACCGGTTAGGTCAGGGTTGGGGTTGGTATTTGCCATCATCTGCCTCATGCTTTCGCTTTTTTCACCTACTTGTTGGCCAGATCCTGGGCGTTTTCTGGGTCGGATCACGTAGTAATGTGGCACCACACTCAAACAGTGAGTTAAACCTGGATTCAATCTATATTTTAGAGGATAACAGCGGTTAGGTCAGGGTTAGATCTGGTATCTGCCATCGTCTGCCTCATACTTTCGCACTTTTCGCATACTTGTTGGCCAGATCCAGCGCGTTTTCTGGTTTGGATCACGTAGTAATGTGGTACCACACTGAAACAGTGAGTTAATCCTGGATTCGATCTATATATTAGAGGGTAGCACCGGTTAGGTTTGGGTTAGGTCTGGTATTTGCCATCGTCTGCCTCATACTTTCGCACTTTTCGCATACTTGTTGGCCAGATCCAGCGCGTTTTCTGGTTTGGATCACGTAGTAATGTGGTACCACACTGAAACAGTGAGTTAATCCTGGATTCGATCTATATATTAGAGGGTAACGCCGGTTAGGTTTGGGTTAGGTCTGGTATTTGCCATCATCTGCCTCATGCTTTCGCATTTTTCTCCTACTTGTTGGCCAGACCCTGGGCGTTTTCTGGGTCGGATCACTTAGTAATGTGGCACCACACTCAAACAGTGAGTTAAACCTGGAGTCAATCGATATTTTAGAGGATAACGCCGGTTAGGTCAGGGTTAGGTCTGGTATTTGCCATCGTCTGCCTCATACTTTCGCACTTGTCGCATACTTGTTGGCCAGATCCAGCGCGATTTCTGGTATGGATCACGTAGTAATGTGGTACCACACTGAAACAGTGAGTTAATCCTGGATTTGAGCTATATATTAGAGGGTAACACCGGTTAGGTTTGGGTTAGGTCTGGTATTTGCCATCATCTCGCTCATACTTTCGCATTTTTCGCATACTTGTTGGCCAGATCCAGGGCGTTTTCTGGTTTGGTTCGCGTAATAGTGTGGTACCACACAGCCACATGAGTTAAACCTGTATTCGATCTATATATTAGAGGGTAACACCGGTTATGTCAGGGTTAGGTCTGGTATTTGTCATCATCCGGCTCATACTTCCGCATATTTCGCATACTTGTTGGCCAGATCCAGGGCGTTTTCCAGTTTGGATCACGTAGTAATGTGGTACCACACTGAAACAGTGAGTTAATCCGGGATTCGATCTATATATTAGTGGGTAACACCGGTTAGGTTTGGGTTAGGTCTGGTATTTGCCATCATCTGCCTCATGCTTTCGCATTTTTCTCCTACTTGTTGGCCAGATCCTGGGCGTTTTCTGGGTCGGATCACTTAGTAATGTGGCACCACACTCAAACAGTGTGTTAAACAAGGAGTCAATCGATATTTTAGAGGATAACGCCGGTTAGGTCAGGGTTAGGTCTGGTATTTGCCATCGTCTGCGTCATAGTTTCGCACTTTTCGCATACTTGTTGGCCAGATCCAGCGCGTTTTCTGGTTTGGATCACGTAGTAATGTGGTACCACACTGAAACAGTGAGTTAATCCTGGGTTCGAGCTATATATTAGAGGGTAACACCGGTTAGGTTTGGGTTAGGGCTGGTATTTGCCATCATCTGCCTCATGCTTTCGCATTTTTCTCCTACTTGTTGGCCAGATCCAGGGCGTTTTCTGGTTTGGTTCGCGTAATAGTGTGGTACCACACAGCCACATGAGTTAAACCTGTATTCGATCTATATATTAGAGGGTAACACCGGTTATGTCAGGGTTAGGTCTGGTATTTGTCATCATCCGGCTCATACTTTCGCATATTTCGCATACTTGTTGGCCAGATCCAGGGCGTTTTCCAGTTTGGATCACGTAGTAATGTGGTACCACACTGAAACAGTGAGTTAATCCTGGATTCGATCTATATATTAGTGGGTAACACCGGTTAGGTTTGGGTTAGGTCTGGTATTTGCCATCATCTGCCTCATGCTTTCGCATTATTCTCCTACTTGTTGGCCAGATCCTGGGCGTTTTCTGGGTCGGATCACTTAGTAATGTGGCACCACACTCAAACAGTGTGTTAAACCAGGAGTCAATCGATATTTCAGAGGATAACGCCGGTTAGGTCAGGGTTAGGTCTGGTATATGCCATCGCCTGCCTCATACTTTCGCATTTTTCGCATACTTGTTGGCCAGATCCAGGGCGTTTTCTGGATTGTATCACGTAGTAATGTGGTACCACACTGAAACAGTGAGTTAATCCTGCATTTCATCTATATATTAGAGGGTAACACCGGTTAGGTTTGTGTTAGATATGGTATTTGCCATCATCTGGCTCATACTTTCGCAATTTTTCGCATACTTCTTGGCCAGATCCTGGGCGTTTTCTGCTTTGGATCAGGTAGTAATGTGGTACCACACTGCAACAGTGAGTTAATCCTGGATTCGATCTATATATTAGAGGGTAACAACGGCTAGGTTTGGGTTAGAACTGGTATTTGCCATCATCTGGCTCATACTTTCGTATTTTTCGCACACTTGTTGGCCAGAACCTGGGCGTTTTCTGGTTTGGAACACATAGCAATGTGGTATCACACTTAAACAGTGAGTTAAACCTGGATTCAATCTATATTTTAGAGGATAACACCGGTTAGGTCTGGGTTAGGTCTGGTATTTGCCATCATCTGTCTCATACTTTCGCATTTTTCGCCTACTTGTTGGCCAGATACTGGGCGTTCTCTGGCTTGGATCACGTGGTAATGTGGTACCGCACTGAAACAGTGAAGTAATCCTGGCTTCGATCTATATATTAGAGGGTAACACCGGTTAGGTTTGGGTTAGGTCTGGTATTTGCCATCATCTGGCTCATACTTTCGCAATTTTCGCATACTTGTTGGCCAGATCCTGGGCGTTTTCTGGGTCGGATCACTTAGTAATGTGGCACCACACTCAAACAGTGTGATAAACCTGGAGTCAATCGATATTTTAGAGGATAACGCCGGTTAGGTCAGGGTTAGGTCTGGTATTTGCCATCGTCTGCCTCATACTTTCGCACTTTTCGCATACTTGTTGGCCAGATCCAGCGCGTTTTCTGGTTTGGATCACGTAGTAATGTGGTACCACACTGAAACAGTGAGTTAATCCTGGATTCCATCTATATATTAGAGGGTAACACCGGTTAGGTCAGGGTTAGGTCTGGTATTTGTCATCATCCTGCCTCATACTTTCGCATATTTCGCATACTTGTTGGCCAGATCCTGGGCGTTTTCTGGTTTGGATCACGTAGTAATCTAGAACCACTCTGAAGCTGTGAGTTAAACCTGGATTCAATCTATATTTTAGAGGATAACACCGGTTAGGTCAGGGTTGGGTTTGGTATTTGCCATCATCTGCCTCATACTTGCGCAATTTTCGCATACTTGTTGGAAAGATCCAGGGCGTTTTCTGGTTTGAATCACGTAGTAATGTGGTACCACACAGCCACATGAGTTAAACCTGGATTCAATCTTTATTTTAGAGGGTAACACCGGTTAGGTCAGGGTTAGGTCTGGTATTTGCCATCATCCGGCTCATACTTCCGCATATTTCGCATACTTGTTGGCCAGATCCAGGGCGTTTTCCAGTTTGGATCACGTAGTAATGTGGTACCACACTGAAACAGTGAGTTAATCCGGGATTCGATCTATATATTAGTGGGTAACACCGGTTAGGTTTGGGTTAGGTCTGGTATATGCCATCGCCTGCCTCATACTTTCGCATTTTTCGCATACTTGTTGGCCAGATCCAGGGCGTTTTCTGGATTGTATCACGTAGTAATGTGGTACCACACTGAAACAGTGAGTTAATCCTGCATTTCATCTATATATTAGAGGGTAACACCGGTTAGTTTGTGTTAGATATGGTATTTGCCATCATCTGGCTCATACTTTCGCAATTTTTCGCATACTTCTTGGCCAGATCCTGGGCGTTTTCTGGTTCGGATCACGTAGTAATGTGGTACCACACTGATACAGTGAGTTAATCCTGGATTCGATCTATATATTAGAGGGTAACACCGGTTAGGTTTGGGTTAGGTCTGGTATTTGCCATCATCTGGCTCATACGTTCGCAATTTTCGCATACTTGCTGGCCAGATCCTGGGCGTTTTCTGGTTTGGAACACATAGCAATGTGGTATCACACTTAAACAATGAGTTAAACCTGGATTCAATCTATATTTTAGAGGATAACACCAGTTAGGTCTGGGCTAGGTCTGGTATTTGCCATCATCTGTCTCATACTTTCGCATTTTTCGCCTACTTGTTGGCCAGATACTGGGCGTTTTCTGGGTTGGATCACGTGGTAATGTTGTACCGCACTGAAACAGTGTAGTAATCCTGGATTCGATCTATATATTAGAGGGTAACACCGGTTAGGTCAGGGTTAGGTCTGGTATTTGTCATCATCCGGCTCATACTTTCGCATATTTCGCATACTTGTTGGCCAGATCCTGGGCGTTTTCTGGTTTGGATCACGTAGTAATGTAGAACCACTCTGAAGCTGTGAGTTAAACCTATATTCAATCTATATTTTAGAGGATAACACCGGTTAGGTCAGGGTTGGGTTTGGTATTTGCCATCATCTGCCTCATGCTTTCGCTTTTTTCACCTACTTGTTGGCAAGATCCTGGGCGTTTTCTGGGTCGGATCACGTAGTAATGTGGCACCACACTCAAACAGTGAGTTAAACCTGGATTCGATCTGTATATTAGAGGGTAACACCGGTTAGGTTTGGGTTAGAACTGGTATTTGCCATCATCTGGCTCATACGTTCGTATTTTTCGCACACTTGTTGGCCAGATCCTGGGCGTTTTCTGGTTTGGAACACATAGCAATGTGGTATCACACTTAAACAGTGAGTTAAACCTGGATTCAATCTATATTTTAGAGGATAACACCGGTTAGATCTGGGTTAGGTCTGGTATTTGCCACCAGCTGTCTCATACTTTCGCATTTTTCGCCTACTTGTTGGCCAGATACTGGGCGTTTTCTGGGTTGGATCACGTAGTAATGTGGCCCCACACTCAAACAGTGAGTTAAACCTGGATTCAATCTATATTTTAGAGGATAACACCGGTTAGGTCTGGGCTAGGTCTGGTATTTGCCATCATCTGTCTCATACCTTCGCATTTTTCGCCTACTTGTTGGTCAGATACTGGGCGTTTTCTGGGTTGGATCACGTGGTAATGTGGTACCGCACTGAAACAGTGTAGTAATCCTGGATTCGATCTATATATTAGAGGGTAACACCGGTTAGGTCAGGGTTAGGTCTGGTATTTGTCATCATCCGGCTCATACTTTCGCATATTTCGCATACTTGTTGGCCAGATCCTGGGCGTTTTCTGGTTTGGATCACGTAGTAATGTAGAACCACTCTGAATCTGTGAGTTAAACCTATATTCAATCTATATTTTAGAGGATAACACCGGTTAGGTCAGGGTTGGGTTTGGTATTTGCCATCATCTGCCTCATGCTTTCGCTTTTTTCACCTACTTGTTGGCCAGATCCTGGGCGTTTTCTGGGTCGGATCACGTAGTAATGTGGCACCACACTTAAACAGTGAGTTAAACCTGGATTCAATCTATATTTTAGAGAATAACACCGGTTAGGTCTGGGTTAGGTCTGGTATTTGCCATCATCTGTCTCATACTTTCGCATTTTTCGCCTACTTGTTGGCCAGATACTGGGTGTTCTCTGGGTTGGATCACGTGGTAATGTGGTACCGCACTGAAACAGTGAAGTAATCCTGGATTCGATCTATATATTAGAGGGTAACACCGGTTAGGTTTGGGTTAGGTCTGGTATTTGCCATCATCTGGCTCATACATTCGCAATTTTCGCATACTTGTTGGCCACATCCTGGGCATTTTCTGGTTTGGATCACATAGCAATGTGGTATCACACTTAAGCAGTGAGTTAAACCTGGATTCAATCTATATTTTTGAGGATAACAGCGGTGAGGTCAGGATTAGGTCTGGTATTTGCCATCATCTGGCTCATACTTTCGCAATTTTCGCATACTTGCTGGCCAGATCCTGGGCGTTTTCTGGTTTGGAACACATAGCAATGTGGCATCACACTTAAACAATGAGTTAAACCTGAATTCAATCTACATTTTAGAGGATAACACCGGATAGGTCTGGGCTAGGTCTGGTATTTGCCATCATCTGTCTCATACCTTCGCATTTTTCGCCTACTTGTTGGCCAGATACTGGGCGTTTTCTGGGTTGGATCACGTGGTAATGTGGTACCGCACTGATACAGTGTAGTAATCCTGGATTCGATCTATATATTAGAGGGTAACACCGGTTAGGTCAGGGTTAGGTCTGGTATTTGTCATCATCCGGCTCATACTTTCGCATATTTCGCATACTTGTTGGCCAGATCCAGGGCGTTTTCCAGTTTGGATCACGTAGTAATGTGGTACCACACTGAAACAGTGAGTTAATCCTGGATTCGGTCTATATATTAGTGGGTAACACCGGTTAGGTTTGGGTTAGGTCTGGTATTTGCCATCATCTGCCTCATGCTTTCGCATTTTTCTCCTACTTGTTGGCCAGATCCTGGGCGTTTTCTGGGTCGGATCACTTAGTAATGTGGCACCACACTCAAACAGTGTGTTAAACCAGGAGTCAATCGATATTTTAGAGGATAACACCGGTTAGGTTTGGGTTAGGTCTGGCATTTGTCATCATCCGGCTCATACTTTCGCATTTTTTCGCATACTTGTTGGCCAGATCCTGGGCGTTTTCTGGTTTGGATCACGTAGTAATGTAGAACCACTCTGAAGCTGTGAGTTAAACCTATATTCAATCTATATTTTAGAGGATAACACCGGTTAGGTCAGGGTTGGGGTTGGTATTTGCCATCATCTGCCTCATGCTTTCGCTTTTTTCACCTGCTTGCTGGCCAGATCCTGGGCGTTTTCTGGGTCGGATCACGTAGTAATGTGGCACCACACTCAAACAGTGAGTTAAACCTGGATTCAATCTATATTTCAGAGGATAACACCGGTTAGGTCAGGGTTAGGTTTGGTATTTGCCATCGCCTGCCTCATACTTTCGCATTTTTCGCATACTTGTTGGCCAGATCCAGGGCGTTTTCTGGATTGTATCACGTAGTAATGTGGTACCACACTGAAACAGTGAGTTAATCCTGCATTTGATCTATATTTTAGAGGGCAACACCGGTTAGGTTTGGGTTAGATATGGTATTTGCCATCATCTGGCTCATACTTTCGCAATTTTTCGCATACTTCTTGGCCAGATCCTGGGCGTTTTCTGCTTTGGATCACGTAGTAATGTGGTACCACACAGCCACATGAGTTAAACCTGGATTCAATCTTTATTTTAGAGGGTAACACCGGTTAGGTCAGGGTTAGGTCTGGTATTTGCCATCATCTGGCTCATGCTTTCGCATTTGCGGCATACTTGTAGGCCAGATCCTGGGCGTTTTCTGGTTCGGATCACGTAGTAATGTGGTACCACACTGAAACAGTGAGTTAATCCTGGATTCGATCTATATATTAGAGGGTAACACCGGTTAGGTTTGGGTTAGATATGGTATTTGCCATCATCTGGCTCATACTTTCGCATTTTTTCGCATACTTGTTGGACAGATCCTGGGCGTTTTCTGGTTTGGATCACGTAGTAATGTAGAACCACTCTGAAGATGTGAGTTAAACCTATATTCAATCTATATTTTAGAGGATAACACCGGTTAGGTCAGGGTTGGGTTTGGTATTTGCCATCATCTGCCTCATGCTTTCGCTTTTTTCACCTACTTGTTGGCAAGATCCTGGGCGTTTTCTGGGTCGGATCACGTAGTAATGTGGCACCACACTCAAACAGTGAGTTAAACCTGGATTCGATCTGTATATTAGAGGGTAACACCGGTTAGGTTTGGGTTAGAACTGGTATTTGCCATCATCTGGCTCATACGTTCGTATTTTTCGCACACTTGTTGGCCAGATCCTGGGCGTTTTCTGGTTTGGAACACATAGCAATGTGGTATCACACTTAAACAGTGAGTTAAACCTGGATTCAATCTATATTTTAGAGGATAACACCGGTTAGGTCAGGGTTAAGTCTGGTATTTGCCATCATCTGTCTCATACTTTCGCATTTTTCGCCTACTTGTTGGCCAGATACTGGGCGTTTCCTGGGTTGGATCACGTGGTAATGTGGTACAGCACTGAATCAGTGTAGTAATCCTGGATTCGATCTATATATTAGAGGGTAACACCGGTTAGGTTTGGGTTAGGTCTGGTATTTGCCATCATCTGGCTCATACTTTCGCAGTTTTCGCATACTTGTTGGCCAGATCCTGGGCGTTTTCTGGTTTGGATCACATAGCAATGTGGTATCACACTTAAACAGTGAGTTAAACCTGGATTCAATCTATATTTTAGAGGATAACACCGGTTAGGTTTGGGTTAGGTCTGGTATTTGCCATCGTCTGCCTCATACTTTCGCACTTTTCGCATACTTGTTGGCCAGATCCAGCGCGTTTTCTGGTTTGGATCACGTAGTAATGTGGTACCACACTGAAACAGTGAGTTAATCCTGGATTCGATATATATATTAGAGGGTAACACCGGTTAGGTCAGGGTTAGTTCTAGTATTTGTCACCATCCGCCTCATACTTTCGCATATTTCGCATACTTGCTGGCCAGATCCTGGGCGTTTTCTGGTTTGGATCACGTAGTAATGTAGAACGACTCGGAAGCTGTGAATTAAACCTGGATTCAATCTATATTTTAGAGGATAACACCGGTTAGGTCAGGGTTGGGTTTGGTATTTGCCATCATCTGCCTCATACTTTCGCAATTTTCGCATACTTGTTGGCCAGATCCAGGGCGTTTTCTGGTTTGGATCACGTAGTAATGTGGTACCACACAGCCACATGAGGTAAACCTGGATTCAATCTATATTTTAGAGGGTAACACCGGTTAGGTCAGGAGTAGGTCTGGTATTTGCCATCATCTGGCTCATGCTTTCGCATTAGTCACATACTTGTTGGCCAGATCCTGGGCGTGTTCTGGTTCGGATCACGTAGTAATGTGGTACCACACTGAAACAGTGAGTTAATCCTGGATTCGATCTATATATTAGAGGGTAACACCGGTTAGGTTTGGGTTAGGTCTGGTATTTGCCATCATCTGGCTCATACTTTCGTAATTTTCGCATACTTGTTGGCCAGATCCTGGGCGTTTTCTGGTTTGGATCACATAGCAATGTTGTATCACACTTAAACAGTGAGTTAAACCTGGATTCAATCTATATTTTAGAGGATAACAGCGGTGAGGTCAGGGTTAGGTCTGGTATTTGCCATCATCTGTCTCATATGTTTCGCATTTTTCGCCTACTTGTTGGCCAGATACTGGGCGTTTTCTGGATTGGATCACGTAGTAATGTGGCCCCACACTCAAACAGTGAGTTAAACCTGGATTCAATCTATATTTTAGAGGATAACACCGGTTAGGTCAGGGTTAGGTCTGGTATTTGCCATCATCTGTCTCATACTTTCGCATTTTTTGCCTACTTGTTGGCCAGATACTGGGCGTTTCCTGGGTTGGATCACGTGGTAATGTGGTACAGCACTGAAACAGTGTAGTAATCCTGGATTCGATCTATATATTAGAGGGTAACACCGGCTAGGTTTGGGTTAGGTCTGGTATTTGCCATCATCTGGCTCATACTTTCGCAGTTTTCGCATACTTGTTGGCCAGATCCTGGGCGTTTTCTGGTTTGGACCACATAGCAATGTGGTATCACACTTAAACAGTGAGTTAAACCTGGATTCAATTTATATTTTAGAGGATAACAGCGGTGAGGTCAGGGTTAGGCCTGGTATTTGCCATCATCTGTCTCATACTTTCGCATTTAACGCCTACTTGTTGGCCAGATACTGGGCGTTGTCTGGGTTGTATCATGTAGTAATGTGGCCCCACACTCAAACAGTGAGTTAAACCTGGATTCAATGTATATTTTAGAGGATAACACCGGTTAGGTCAGGGTTAGGTCTGGTATTTGCCATCATCTGTCTCACGCTTTCGCTTTTTTCACCTACTTGTTGGCCAGATCCTGGGCGTTTTCTGGGTCGGATCACGGAGTAATGTGGCACCACACTCAAACAGTGAGTTAAACCTGGATTCCATCTATATATTAGAGGGTAACACCGGTTAGGTTTGGGTTAGAACTGGTATTTGCCATCATCTGTCTCATACTTTCGCATTTTTCGCCTACTTGTTGGCCAGATACTGGGCGTTTTCTGGGTTGGATCGCGTGGTAATGTGGTACCGCACTGAAACAGTGTAGCAATCCTGGATTCGATCTATATATTAGAGGGTAACACCGGTTAGGTCAGGGTTAGGTCTGGTATTTGCCATCATCTGCCTCACGCTTTCGCTTTTTTCACCTACTTGTTGGCCAGATCCTGGGCGTTTTCTGGGTCGGATCACGGAGTAATGTGGCACCACACTCAAACAGTGAGTTAAACCTGGATTCAATCTATATTTTAGAGGATAACACCGGTTAGGTCAGGGTTAGGTCTGGTATTTGCCATCATCTGCCTCATACTTTCGCATTTTTCGCCTACTTGTTGGCCAGGTACTGGGCGTTTCCTGGGTTGGATCACGTGGTAATGTGGTACCGCACTGATACAGTGTAGTAATCCTGGATTCGATCTATATATTAGAGGGTAACACCGGCTATGTCAGGGTTGGGTTTGGTATTTGCCATCATCTGCCTCATGCTTTCGCTTTTTTCACCTACTTGTTGGCAAGATCCTGGGCGTTTTCTGGGTCGGATCACGTAGTAATGTGGCACCACACTCAAACAGTGAGTTAAACCTGGATTCAATCTATATTTTAGAGGATAACACCGGTTAGGTTTGGGTTAGGTCAGGTATTTTCCATTATCTGGCTCATACTTTCGCAATTTTCGCATACTTGCTGGCCAGAACCTGGGCGTTTTCTGGTTTGGATCACATAGCAATGTGGTATCACACTTAAACAGTGAGTTAAACCTGAAATTCAATCTATATTTTAGAGGATAACACCGGTTAGGTCAGGGTTAGGTCTGGTATTTGCCATCATCTGTCTCATACTTTCGCATTTTTCGCCTACTTGTTGGCCAGATACTGGGCGTTTCCTGGGTTGGATCACGTGGTAATGTGGTACCGCACTGAAACAGTGTAGTAATCATGGATTCGATCTATATATTAGAGGGTAACACCGGTTAGGTTTGGGTTAGGTCTGGTATTTGCCATCATCTGGCTCATACTTTCGCAATTTTCGCATACTTGCTGGCCAGATCCTGGGCGTTTTCTGGTTTGGAACACATAGCAATGTAGTATCACACTTAAACAATGAGTTACACCTGGATTCAATCTATATTTTAGAGGATAACACCGGTTAGGTCTGGGTTAGGTCTGGTATTTGCCATCATCTGTCTCATACTTTCGCATTTTTCACCTACTTGTTGGCCAGATACTGGGCGTTTTCTGGGTTGGATCACGTGGTAATGTTGTACCGCACTCAAACAGTGAGTTAAACCTCGATTCAATCTATATTTTAGAGGATAACACCGGTTAGGTCAGGGTTAGGTCTGGTATTTGCCATCGCCTGCCTCATACTTTCGCATTTTTCGCATACTTGTTGCCAGATCCAGGGCGTTTTCTGGATTGTATCACGTAGTAATGTGGTACCACACTGAAACAGTGTTAATCCTGGATTTGACCTATATATTAGAGGGTAACACCGGTTAGGTTTGGGTTAGATATGGTATTTGCCATCATCTGGCTCATACTTTCGCAATTTTTCGCATACTTCCTGGCCAGATCCAGGGAGTTTTCTGCTTTGGATCACGTAGTAATGTGGTACCACACTGAAACAGTGAGTCAATCCTGGATTCGGTCTATATATTAGAGGGTAACACCGGTTAGGTTTGGGTTAGAACTGGTATTTGCCATCATCTGGCTCATACGTTCGTATTTTTCGCACACTTATTGGCCAGATCCTGGGCGTTTTCTGGTTTGGAACACATAGCAATGTGGTATCACACTTAAACAGTGAGTTAAACCTGGATTCAATCTATATTTTAGAGGATAACACCGGTTAGGTCAGGGTTAGGTCTGGTATTTGCCATCATCTGTCTCATACTTTCGCATTTTTCGCCTACTTGTTGGCCAGATACTGGGTGTTCTCTGGGTTGGATCACGTGGTAATGTGGTACCGCACTGAAACAGTGAAGTAATCCTGGATTCGATCTATATATTAGAGGGCAACACCGGTTAGGTTTGGGTTAGGTCTGGTATTTGCCATCATCTGGCTCATACTTTCGCAATTTTCGCATACTTGTTGGCCAGATCCTGGGCGTTTTCTGGTTTGGATCACGTGGTAATGTTGTACCGCACTGAAACAGTGTAGTAATCCTGGATTCAATCTATATTTTAGAGGATAACACCAGTTAGGTCTGGGCTAGGTCTGGTATTTGCCATCATCTGTCTCATACTTTCGCATTTTTCGCCTACTTGTTGGCCAGATACTGGGCGTTTTCTGGGTTGGATCACGTGGTAATGTGGTACCGCACTGAAACAGTGTAGTAATCCTGGATTCGATCTATATATTAGAGGGTAACACCGGTTAGGTCAGGGTTAGGTCTGGTATTTGTCATCATCCGGCTCATACTTTCGCATATTTCGCATACTTGTTGGCCAGATCCTGGGCGTTTTCTGGTTTGGATCACGTAGTAATGTAGAACCACTCTGAAGCTGTGAGTTAAACCTATATTCAATCTATATTTTAGAGGATAACACCGGTTAGGTCAGGGTTGGGTTTGGTATTTGCCATCATCTGCCTCATGCTTTCGCTTTTTTCACCTACTTGTTGGCAAGATCCTGGGCGTTTTCTTGGTCGGATCACGTAGTAATGTGGCACCACACTTAAACAGTGAGTTAAACCTGGATTCAATCTATATTTTAGAGGATAACACCGGTTAGGTCTGGGTTAGGTCTGGTATTTGCCATCATCTGTCTCATACTTTCGCATTTTTCGCCTACTTGTTGGCCAGATACTGGGTGTTCTCTGGGTTGGATCACGTGGTAATGTGGTACCGCACTGAAACAGTGAAGTAATCCTGGATTCGATCTATATATTAGAGGGTAACACCGGTTAGGTTTGGGTTAGGTCTGGTATTTGCCATCATCTGTCTCATACTTTCGCATTTTTCGCCTACTTGTTGGCCAGATACTGGGCATTTTCTGGGTTGGATCACGTAGTAATGTGGCCCCACACTCAAACAGTGAGTTAAACCTGGATTCAATCTATATTTTAGAGGATAACACCGGTTTGGTCAGGGTTAGGTCTGGTATTTGCCATCATCTGTCTCATACTTTCGCATTTTTCGCCTACTTGTTGGCCAGATACTGGGCGTTTTCTGGGTTGGATCACGTAGTAATGTGGCCCCACACTCAAACAGTGAGTTAAACCTGGATTCGATCTATATTTTAGAGGATAAAACCGGTTAGGTCTGGGCTAGGTCTGGTATTTGCCATCATCTGTCTCATACCTTCGCATTTTTCGCCTACTTGTTGGTCAGATACTGGGCGTTTTCTGGGTTGGATCACGTGGTAATGTGGTACCGCACTGAAACAGTGTAGTAATCCTGGATTCGATCTATATATTAGAGGGTAACACCGGTTAGGTCAGGGTTAGGTCTGGTATTTGTCATCATCCGGCTCATACTTTCGCATATTTCGCATACTTGTTGGCCAGATCCTGGGCGTTTTCTGGTTTGGATCACGTAGTAATGTAGAACCACTCTGAATCTGTGAGTTAAACCTATATTCAATCTATATTTTAGAGGATAACACCGGTTAGGTCTGGGTTAGGTCTGGTATTTGCCATCATCTGTCTCATACTTTCGCATTTTTCGCCTACTTGTTGGCCAGATACTGGGTGTTCTCTGAGTTGGATCACGTGGTAATGTGGTACCGCACTGAAACAGTGAAGTAATCCTGGATTCGATCTATATATTAGAGGGTAACACCGGTTAGGTTTGGGTTAGGTCTGGTATTTGCCATCATCTGGCTCATACTTTCGCAATTTTCGCATACTTGTTGGCCACATCCTGGGCATTTTCTGGTTTGGATCACATAGCAATGTGGTATCACACTTAAGCAGTGAGTTAAACCTGGATTCAATCTATATTTTTGAGGATAACAGCGGTGAGGTCGGGATTAGGTCTGGTATTTGCCATCATCTGGCTCATACTTTCGCAATTTTCGCATACTTGCTGGCCAGATCCTGGGCGTTTCCTGGTTTGGAACACATAGCAATGTGGCATCACACTTAAACAATGAGTTAAACCTGAATTCAATCTATATTTTAGAGGATAACACCGGATAGGTCTGGGCTAGGTCTGGTATTTGCCATCATCTGTCTCATACCTTCGCATTTTTCGCCTACTTGTTGGCCAGATACTGGGCGTTTTCTGGGTTGGATCACGTGGTAATGTGGTACCGCACTGAAACAGTGTAGTAATCCTGGATTCGATCTATATATTAGAGGGTAACACCGGTTAGGTCAGGGTTAGGTCTGGTATTTGTCATCATCCGGCTCATACTTTCGCATATTTCGCATACTTGTTGGCCTGATCCTGGGCGTTTTCTGGTTTGGATCACGTAGTAATGTAGAACCACTCTGAAGCTGTGAGTTAAACCTATATTCAATCTATATTCTAGAGGATAACACCGGTTAGGTCAGGGTTAGGTCTGGTATTTGCCATCGTCTGCCTCATAGTTTCGCACTTTTCGCATACTTGTTGGCCAGATCCAGCGCGATTTCTTGTTTGGATCACGTAGTAATGTGGTACCACACTGAAACAGTGAGTTTATCCTCGGTTCGAGATATATATTAGAGGGTAACACCGGTCAGGTTTGGGTTAGGTCTGGTATTTGTCATCATCCGGCTCATACTTTCGCATTTTTTCGCATACTTGTTGGCCAGATCCTGGGCGTTTTCTGGTTTGGATCACGTAGTAATGTAGAACCACTCTGAAGCTGTGAGTTAAACCTATATTCAATCTATATTTTAGAGGATAACACCGGTTAGGTCAGGGTTGGGGTTGGTATTTGCCATCATCTGCCTCATGCTTTCGCTTTTTTCACCTACTTGTTGGCCAGATCCTGGGCGTTCTCTGGGTCGGATCACGTAGTAATGTGGCACCACACTCAAACAGTGAGTTAAACCTGGATTCAATCTATATTTTAGAGGATAACACCGGTTAGGTCAGGGTTAGGTTTGGTATTTGCCATCGCCTGCCTCATACTTTCGCATTTTTCGCATACTTGTTGGCCAGATCCAGGGCGTTTTCTGGATTGTATCACGTAGTAATGTGGTACCACACTGAAACAGTGAGTTAATCCTGCATTTGATCTATATTTTAGAGGGCAACACCGGTTAGGTTTGGGTTAGATATGGTATTTGCCATCATCTGGCTCATACTTTCGCAATTTTTCGCATACTTCTTGGCCAGATCCTGGGCGTTCTCTGGGTCGGATCACGTAGTAATGTGGCACCACACTCAAACAGTGAGTTAAACCTGGATTCAATCTATATTTTAGAGGATAACACCGGTTAGGTCAGGGTTGGGTTTGGTATTTGCCATCATCTGCCTCATACTTGCGTAATTTTCGCATACTTGTTGGAAAGATCCAGGGCGTTTTCTGGTTTGGATCACGTAGTAACGTGGTACCACACAGCCACATGAGTTAAACCTGGATTCAATCTTTATTTTAGAGGGTAACACCGGTTAGGTCAGGGTTAGGTCTGGTATTTGCCATCATCTGGCTCATGCTTTCGCATTTGTCGCATACTTGTAGGCCAGATCCTGGGCGTTTTCTGGTTCGGATCACGTAGTAATGTGGTACCACACTGAAACAGTGAGTTAAACCTGGATTCGATCTATATATTAGAGGGTAACACCGGTTAGGTTTGGGTTAGGTCTGGTATTTGCCATCATCTGGCTCATACTTTCGCAATTTTCGCATACTTGCTGGCCAGATCCTGGGCGTTTTCTGGTTTGGATCACATAGCAATGTGGTATCACACTTAAACAATGAGTTAAACCTGGATTCAATCTATATTTTAGAGGATAACACCAGTTAGGTCTGGGCAGGGTCTGGTATTTGCCATCATCTGTCTCATACTTTCGCATTTTTCGCCTACTTGTTGGCCAGATACTGGGCGTTTTCTGGGTTGGATCACGTGGTAATGTTGTACCGCACTGAAACAGTGTAGTAATCCTGGATTCGATCTATATATTAGAGGGTAACACCGGTTAGGTCAGGGTTAGGTCTGGTATTTGTCATCATCCGGCTCATACTTTCGCATATTACGCATACTTGTTGGCCAGATACTGGGCGTTTTGTGGTTTGGATCACGTAGTAATGTAGAACCACTCTGAAGCTGTGAGTTAAACCTATATTCAATCTATATTTTAGAGGATAACACCGGTTAGGTCAGGGTTGGGTTTGGTATTTGCCATCATCTGCCTCATGCTTTCGCTTTTTTCACCTACTTGTTGGCAAGATCCTGGGCGTTTTCTGGGTCGGATCACGTAGTAATGTGGCACCACACTCAAACAGTGAGTTAAACCTGGATTCGATCTGTATATTAGAGGGTAACACCGGTTAGGTTTGGGTTAGAACTGGTATTTGCCATCATCTGGCTCATACGATCGTATTTTTCGCACACTTGTTGGCCACATCCTGGGCGTTTTCTGGTTTGGAACACATAGCAATGTGGTATCACACTTAAACAGTGAGTTAAACCTGGATTCAATCTATATTTTAGAGGATAACACCGGTTAGGTTTGGGTTAGGTCTGGTATTTGCCATCATCTGTCTCATACTTTCGCATTTTTCGCCTACTTGTTGGCCAGATACTGGGCGTTTTCTGGATTGGATCACGTAGTAATGTGGCCCCACACTCAAACAGTGAGTTAAACCTGGATTCAATCTATATTTTAGAGGATAACACCGGTTAGGTCAGGGTTAATTCTGGTATTTGCCATCATCTGTCTCATACTTTCGCATTTTTCGCCTACTTGTTGGCCAGATACTGGGCGTTTCCTGGGTTGGATCACGTGGTAATGTGGTACAGCACTGAATCAGTGTAGTAATCCTGGATTCGATCTATATATTAGAGGGTAACACCGGTTAGGTTTGGGTTAGGTCTGGTATTTGCCATTATCTGGCTCATACTTTCGCAGTTTTCGCATACTTGTTGGCCAGATCCTGGGCGTTTTCTGGTTTGGATCACATAGCAATGTGGTATCACACTTATACAGTGAGTTAACCCTGGATTCAATTTATATTTTAGAGGATAACAGCGGTGAGGTCAGGGTTAGGTCTGGTATTTGCCATCATCTGTCTCATACTTTCGCATTTTTCGCCTACTTGTTGGCCAGATACTGGCCGTTTCCTGGGTTGGATCTCGTGGTAATGTGGTACAGCACTGAAACAGTGTAGTAATCCTGGATTCGATCTATATATTAGAGGGTAACACCGGTTAGGTTTGGGTTAGGTCTGGTATTTGCCATCATCTGGCTCATACTTTCGCAGTTTTCGCATACTTGTTGGCCAGATCCTGGGCGTTTTCTGGTTTGGATCACATAGCAATGTGGTATCACACTTAAACAGTGAGTTAAACCTGGATTCAATCTATATTTTAGAGGATAACACCGGTTAGGTTTGGGTTAGGTCTGGTATTTGCCATCGTCTGCCTCATACTTTCGCACTTTTCGCATACTTGTTGGCCAGATCCAGCGCGTTTTCTGGTTTGGATCACGTAGTAATGTGGTACCACACTGAAACAGTGAGTTAATCCTGGATTCGATATATATATTAGAGGGTAACACCGGTTAGGTCAGGGTTAGTTCTAGTATTTGTCACCATCCGCCTCATACTTTCGCATATTTCGCATACTTGTTGGCCAGATCCTGGGCGTTTTCTGGTTTGGATCACGTAGTAATGTAGAACGACTCGGAAGCTGTGAATTAAACCTGGATTCAATCTATATTTTAGAGGATAACACCGGTTAGGTCAGGGTTGGGTTTGGTATTTGCCATCATCTGCCTCATACTTTCGCAATTTTCGCATACTTGTTGGCCAGATCCAGGGCGTTTTCTGGTTTGGATCACGTAGTAATGTGGTACCACACAGCCACATGAGGTAAACCTGGATTCAATCTATATTTTAGAGGGTAACACCGGTTAGGTCAGGGGTAGGTCTGGTATTTGCCATCATCTGGCTCATGCTTTCGCATTAGTCACATACTTGTTGGCCAGATCCTGGGCGTTTTCTGGTTCGGATCACGTAGTAATGTGGTACCACACTGAAACAGTGAGTTAATCCTGGATTCGATCTATATATTAGAGGGTAACACCGGTTAGGTTTGGGTTAGGTCTGGTATTTGCCATCATCTGGCTCATACTTTCGTAATTTTCGCATACTTGTTGGCCAGATCCTGGGCGTTTTCTGGTTTGGATCACATAGCAATGTTGTATCACACTTAAACAGTGAGTTAAACCTGGACTCAATCTATATTTTAGAGGATAACAGCGGTGAGGTCAGGGTTAGGTCTGGTATTTGCCATCATCTGTCTCATATGTTTCGCATTTTTCGCCTACTTGTTGGCCAGATACTGGGCGTTTTCTGGATTGGATCACGTAGTAATGTGGCCCCACACTCAAACAGTGAGTTAAACCTGGATTCAATCTATATTTTAGACGATAACACCGGTTAGGTCAGGGTTAGGTCTGGTATTTGCCATCATCTGTCTCATACTTTCGCATTTTTCGCCTACTTGTTGGCCAGATACTGGGCGTTTCCTGGGTTGGATCACGTGGTAATGTGGTACAGCACTGAAACAGTGTAGTAATCCTGGATTCGATCTATATATTAGAGGGTAACACCGGTTAGGTTTGGGTTAGAACTGGTATTTGCCATCATCTGTCTCATACTTTCGCATTTTTCGCCTACTTGTTGGCCAGATACTGGGCGTTTTCTGGGTTGGATCGCGTGGTAATGTGGTACCGCACTGAAACAGTGTAGCAATCCTGGATTCGATCTATATATTAGAGGGTAACACCGGTTAGGTCAGGGTTAGGTCTGGTATTTGCCATCATCTGCCTCACGCTTTCGCTTTTTTCACCTACTTGTTGGCCAGATCCTGGGCGTTTTCTGGTTTGGACCACATAGCAATGTGGTATCACACTTAAACAGTGAGTTAAACCTGGATTCAATTTATATTTTAGAGGATAACAGCGGTGAGGTCAGGGTTAGGTCTGGTATTTGCCATCATCTGTCTCATACTTTCGCATTTAACGCCCACTTGTTGGCCAGATACTGGGCGTTGTCTGGGTTGTATCACGTAGTAATGTGGCCCCACACTCAAACAGTGAGTTAAACATGGATTCAATGTATATTTTAGAGGATAACACCGGTTAGGTCAGGGTTAGGTCTGGTATTTGCCATCATCTGTCTCATACTTTCGCAATTTTTCGCATCCTTCTTGGCCAGATCCAGGGCGTTTTCTGCTTTGGATCACGTAGTAATGTGGTACCACACTGAAACAGTGAGTTAATCCTGGATTCGATCTATATATTAGAGGGTAACACCGGTTAGGTTTGGGTTAGAACTGGTATTTGCCATCATCTGTCTCATACTTTCGCATTTTTCGCCTACTTGTTGGCCAGATACTGGGCGTTTTCTGGGTTGGATCGCGTGGTAATGTGGTACCGCACTGAAACAGTGTAGCAATCCTGGATTCGATCTATATATTAGAGGGTAACACCGGTTAGGTCAGGGTTAGGTCTGGTATTTGCCATCATCTGCCTCACGCTTTCGCTTTTTTCACCTACTTGTTGGCCAGATCCTGGGCGTTTTCTGGGTCGGATCACGGAGTAATGTGGCACCACACTCAAACAGTGAGTTAAACCTGGATTCAATCTATATTTTAGAGGATAACACCGGTTAGGTCAGGGTTAGGTCTGGTATTTGCCATCATCTGTCTCATACTTTCGCATTTTTCGCCTACTTGTTGGCCAGGTACTGGGCGTTTCCTGGGTTGGATCTCGTGGTAATGTGGTACCGCACTGATACAGTGTAGTAATCCTGGATTCGATCTATATATTAGAGGGTAACACCGGTTAGGTCAGGGTTGGGTTTGGTATTTGCCATCATCTGCCTCATGCTTTCGCTTTTTTCACCTACTTGTTGGCAAGATCCTGGGCGTTTTCTGGGTCGGATCACGTAGTAATGTGGCACCACACTCAAACAGTGAGTTACCTGGATTCAATCTATATTTTAGAGGATAACACCGGTTAGGTTTGGGTTAGGTCTGGTATTTTCCATTATCTGGCTCATACTTTCGCAATTTTCGCATACTTGCTGGCCAGAACCTGGGCGTTTTCTGGTTTGGATCACATAGCAATGTGGTATCACACTTAAACAGTGAGTTAAACCTGGATTCAATCTATATTTTAGAGGATAACACCGGTTAGGTCAGGGTTAGGTCTGGTATTTGCCATCATCTGTCTCATACTTTCGCATTTTTCGCCTACTTGTTGGCCAGATACTGGGCGTTTCCTGGGTTGGATCACGTGGTAATGTGGTACCGCACTGAAACAGTGTAGTAAACATGGATTCGATCTATATATTAGAGGGTAACACCGGTTAGGTTTGGGTTAGGTCTGGTATTTGCCATCATCTGGCTCATACTTTCGCAATTTTCGCATACTTGCTGGCCAGATCCTGGGCGTTTTCTGGTTTGGAACACATAGCAATGTGGTATCACACTTAAACAATGAGTTACACCTGGATTCAATCTATATTTTAGAGGATAACACTGGTTAGGTCTGGGTTAGGTCTGGTATTTGCCATCATCTGTCTCATACTTTCGCATTTTTCGCCTACTTGTTGGCCAGATACTGGGCGTTTTCTGGGTTGGATCACGTGGTAATGTTGTACCGCACTCAAACAGTGAGTTAAACCTCGATTCAATCTATATTTTAGAGGATAACACCGGTTAGGTCAGGGTTAGGTCTGGTATTTGCCATCATCTGTCTCATACTTTCGCATTTTTCGCCTACTTGTTGGCCAGATACTGGGCGTTTCCTGGGTTGGATCACGTGGTAATGTGGTACCGCACTGAAACAGTGTAGTAAACATGGATTCGATCTATATATTAGAGGCTAACACCGGTTAGGTTTGGGTTAGATATGGTATTTGCCATCATCTGGCTCATACTTTCGCAATTTTTCGCATACTTCCTGGCCAGATCCAGGGAGTTTTCTGCTTTGGATCACGTAGTAATGTGGTACCACACTGAAACAGTGAGTCAATCCTGGATTCGGTCTATATATTAGAGGGTAACACCGGTTAGGTTTGGGTTAGAACTGGTATTTGCCATCATCTGGCTCATACGTTCGTATTTTTCGCACACTTGTTGGCCAGATCCTGGGCGCTTTCTGGTTTGGAACACATAGCAATGTGGTATCACACTTAAACAGTGAGTTAAACCTGGATTCAATCTATATTTTAGAGGATAACAGCGGTGAGGTCAGGGTTAGGTCTGGTATTTGCCATCATCTGTCTCATACTTTCGCATTTTTCGCCAACTTGTTGGCCAGATACTGGGCGTTTTCTGGATTGGATCACGTAGTAATGTGGCACCACACTCAAACAGTGAGTTAAACCTGGATTCAATCTATATTTTAGAGGATAACACCGGTTAGGTCAGGGTTAGGTCTGGTATTTGCCATCATCTGTCTCATACTTTCGCATTTTTCGCATACTTGTTGGCCAGATACTGGGCGTTTTCTGGTTTGGATCACATAGCAATGTGGTATCACACTTAAACAGTGAGTTAAACCTCGATTCAATCTATATTTTAGAGGATAACAGCGGTGAGGTCAGGGTTAGGTCTGGTATTTGCCAACATCTGTCTCATACTTTCGCATTTTTCGCCTACTTGTTGGCCAGATACTGGGCGTTGTCTGGGTTGGATCACGTAGTAATGTGGCCCCACACTCAAACAGTGTGTTAAACCTGGATTCAATCTATATTTTAGAGGATAACACAGGTTAGGTCAGGGTTAGGTCTGGTATTTGCCATCGTCTGCCTCATACTTTCGCACTTTTCGCATACTTGTTGGCCAGATCCAGCGCGTTTTCTGGTTCGGATCACGTAGTAATGTGGTACCACACTGAAACAGTGAGTTAATCCTGGATTCGATCTATATATTAGAGGGTAACACCGGTTAGGTTTGGGTTAGGTCTGGTATTTGCCATCGTCTGCGTCATACTTTCGCACTTTTCGCATACTTGTTGGCCAGATCCAGCGAGTTTTCTGGTTTGGATCACGTAGTAATGTGGTTCCGCACTGCAACAGTGAGTTAAACCTGGATACAATCTATATTTTATAGGATAACACCGGTTAGGTCAGGGTTAGGTCTGGTATTTGGCATCATCCGCCTCATACTTTCGCATTTTTCGCATTCTTGTCGGCCAGATACTGGGTGTTTCCTGGTTTGGATCACATAGCAATGTGGTATCACACTTAAACAGTGAGTTAAACCTCGATTCAATCTATATTTTAGAGGATAACAGCGGTGAGGTCAGGGTTAGGTCTGGTATTTGCCATCATCTGTCTCATACTTTCGCATTTTTCGCATACTTGTTGGCCAGATACTGGGCGTTTTCTGGTTTGGATCACATAGCAATGTGGTATCACACTTAAACAGTGAGTTAAACCTCGATTCAATCTATATTTTAGAGGATAACAGCGGTGAGGTCAGGGTTAGGTCTGGTATTTGCCATCATCTGTCTCATATGTTTCGCATTTTTCGCCTACTTGTTGGCCAGATACTGGGCGTTTCCTGGTTTGGATCACGTAGTAATGTGGTACCACCCAGCCACGTGAGTTAAACCTGGATTCAATCTATATTTTAGAGGATAACAGCGGTGAGGTCAGGGTTGGTTCTGGTATTTGCCATCGCCTGCCTCATACTTTCGCATTTTTCGCATACTTATTGGCCAGATACTGGGCGTCTCCTGGTTTGGAACACGTAGTAATATGGTACCACACTGAAACAGTGTGTAAAACCTGGATTCAATCTATATTTTAGAGGATAACACCGGTTAGGTCAGGGTTAGGTCTGGTATTTGCCATCATCTGGCTCATACTTTCGCATTTTTCACCTACTTGTTGGCCAGATACTGGGCGTTTTCTGGGTTGGATCACGTGGTAATGTGGTACCGCAGGGAAACAGTGAAGTAATCCTGGATTCGATCTGTATATTAGAGTGTAGCACCGGTTAGGTTTGGGTTAGGTCTGGTATTTGCCATCAACTGGCTCATATTTTCGCTTTTTCGCATACTAGTTGGCCAGATCCAGGTCGTTTTCTGGGTTGGATCACGTAGTAATGTGGCTCCACACTCCAACAGTGAGTTAAACCTGGATTCAATCTATATTTTAGAGGATAACACCGGTTATGTCAGGGTTAGGCCTGGTATTTGCCATCATCCGGCACATACTTTCGCATTTTTCGCATACTTGTTGGCCAGATCCTGGGCGTTTTCTGGTTTGGATCACGCTGTAATGTAGAACCATTCTGAAACAGTGAGCTAAACCTGGATACAATCTATATTATGGAGGATAACACCGGTTAGGTCAGGGTTAGGTCTGGTATTTGCCATCATCCGGCTCATACTTTTGCATTTTTCCCATTCTAGTTGGCCAGATCCTGGGCATTCTCTGATTTGGATCACGTAGTAATGTGGTTCCACACTGCAACAGTGAGCTAACCTGGATTCAATCTATATTTTAGAGGACAACACCGGTTAGGTCAGGGTTAGGTCTGGTATTTGCCATCATCCGGCTCATACTTCCGCATTTCTCGCATACTTGTTGGCCAGATCCTGGGCGTTTTCTGGTTTGGATCACGCAGTAGTGTGGTACCACACTGCCACATGAGTTTAACCTGGATTCAATCTATATTTTAGAGGATAACACCGGTTAGGTTAGGGTTAGGTCTGGTATTTGCCATCATCTGGCTCATACTTTTGCATTTTTCACCTACTTGTTGGCCAGATACTGGGCGTTTTCTGGGTTAGATTACGTAGTAATGTGGTACCACACTCAAACAGTGAGTTAAACCTGGATTCAATCTATATTTTAGAGGATAACACCGGTTAGGTCAGGGTTAGATACGGTATTTGCCATCATCCGGCACATACTTTCGCATTTTTCGCATACTTGTTGGCCAGATCCTGGGCGTTTTCTGGTTTGGATCACGCTGTAATGTAGAACCATTCTGAAACAGTGAGCTAAACCTGGATACAATCTATATTATGGAGGATAACACCGGTTAGGTCAGGGTTAGGTCTGGTATTTGCCATCATCCGGCTCATACTTTTGCATTTTTCCCATTCTAGTTGGCCAGATCCTGGGCATTCTCTGATTTGGATCACGTAGTAATGTGGTTCCACACTGCAACAGTGAGCTAACCTGGATTCAATCTATATTTTAGAGGACAACACCGGTTAGGTCAGGGTTAGGTCTGCTATTTGCCATCATCCGGCTCATACTTCCGCATTTCTCGCATACTTGTTGGCCAGATCCTGGGCGTTTTCTGGTTTGGATCACGCAGTAGTGTGGTACCACACTGCCACATGAGTTTAACCTGGATTCAATCTATATTTTAGAGGATAACACCGGTTAGGTTAGGGTTAGGTCTGGTATTTGCCATCATCTGGCTCATACTTTTGCATTTTTCACCTACTTGTTGGCCAGATACTGGGCGTTTTCTGGGTTAGATTACGTAGTAATGTGGTACCACACTCAAACAGTGAGTTAAACCTGGATTCAATCTATATTTTAGAGGATAACACCGGTTAGGTCAGGGTTAGATACGGTATTTGCCATCGTCTGCCTCATACTTTCGCATTTTTCCCATACTTGTTGGCCAGATCCAGGGCGTTTTCTGGATTGGATCACGTAGTAATGTGGTACCACACAGAAACAGTGAGTTAATCCAGGATTCGATCAATATAATAGAGGGTAACACCGGTTAGGTTTGGGTTAGGTCTGGTATTTGCCATCATCTGGCTCATACTTTCGCATTTTTCGCATACTTGTTGGCCAGATCCAAGGCGTTTTCTGGTTTGGATCACGTAGTAATGTGGTACCACGCTGAAACAGTGAGTTAATCCTGGATTCAATCTATATTTTAGAGGATAACAGCGGTGAGGTCAGGGTTAGGTCTGGTATTTGCCATCATCCGGCTCATACTTTCGCATTTTTCGCATACTTGTTGGCCAGATCCAGGGCGTTTTCTGGTTTGGATCACGTAGTAATGTGGTACCACACTGAAACAGCGAGTTAATCCTGGATTCGATCTATATATTAGAGGGTAACACCGGTTAGGTTTGGGTTAGGTCTGGTATTTGCCATCAAATTGCTCATGCTTTCGCATTTTTCGCATACTTGTTGGCCAGATACTGGGCGTTTCCTGGTTTGGATCACGTAGTAATGTGGTACCTCACAGCCACATGAGTTAAACCTGGATTCAATCTATATTTTAGAGGATAACACCGGTTAGGTCAGGGTTAGGTCTGGTACTTGCCATCATCTGGCTCATACTTTCGCATTTTTCGCATACTTGTTAGCCAGATCCTGGCCTTTTCTGGTTTGGATCAGGTTGTAATGTGGTACAACACTGAAACAGCGAGTTAATCCTGGATTCAATCTATATTTTAGAGGATAACAGCGGTGAGGTCAGGGTTGGGTCTGGTATTTGCCATCGCCTGCCTCATACTTTCGCATTTTTCGCATACTTGTTGGCCAGATCCAAGGCGTTTTCTGGTTTGGATCACGTAGCAATGTGGTACCACACTGAAACTGAGAGCTAATGCTGTATACGATCTATATATTAGAGGGTAACCCCGGTTAGGTCAGGGTTAGTCCTGGTATTTGCCATCATCTGGCTCATACTTTCGCATTTTTCGCATACTTGTTGGCCAGATACTGGGCGTTTCCTGGTTTGGATCACGTAGTAATGTGGTACCACACAGCCACATGAGTTAAACCTGGATTCAATCTATATTTTAGAGGATAACAGCGGTTAGGTCAGGGTTAGGTCTGGTATTTGCCATCATCTGGCTCATACTTTCGCATTTTTCGAATACTTGTTAGCCAGATCCTGGCCTTTTCTGGTTTGGATCACGTAGTAATGTGGTACCACACTGAAACTGTGAGCTAATCCTGTATTCGATCTATATATTAGAGGGTAACACCGGTTAGGTCAGGGCTAGGCCTGGTATTTGCCATCATCTGGCTCATACTTTCCAATTTTTCGCATACTTGTTGGCCAGATCCATGGCGTTTTCTGGTTTAGATCACGTAGTAAAGTGGTACCACACTGAAACTGTGAGTTACTCCTGTATTCGATCTATATATTAGAGGGTAATACCGGTTAGGTCAGGGTTAGGCCTGGTATTTGCCATCATCTGGCTTATACTTTCGCATTTTTCGCATACTTGTTGGCCAGATCCAGGGCGTTTCCTGGTTTGGATCACGTAGTAATGTGGTACCACACTCAAACAGTGAGCTAAACCTGGATTCGATCTATATATTAGAGGGTAACACCGGTTAGGTTTGGGTTAGGTCTGGTATTTGCCATCATCTGGCTCATACTTTCGCATTTTTCGCATACTTGTTGGCCAGATCCAGGGCGTTTTCTGGTTTGGATCTCGTAGTAATGTGGTACCACACAGCCACATGAGTTTAGCCTGGATTCAATCTATATTGTAGAGGATAACACCGGTTAGGTCAGTGTTAGGTCTGGTATTAGCCATCGTCTGCCTCATACTTTCGCATTTTTCGCATACTTGTTGGCCAGATCCTGGGCGTTTTCTGGTTTGGATCACGTAGTAATGTGGTACCACACTCAAACAGTGAGCTAAACCTGGATTCGATCTATATATTAGAGGGTAACACCGGTTAGGTTTGGGTTAGGTCTGGTATTTGCCATCATCTGGCTCATACTTTCGCATTTTTCGCATACTTGTTGGCCAGATCCAGGGCGTTTTCTGGTTTGGATCTCGTAGTAATGTGGTAGCACACTGCCACATGAGTTAAACCTGGATTCAATCTATATTTTAGAGGATAACACCGGTTAGGTCAGGGTTAGTTCTGGTATTTGCCTTCATCCGGCTCATACTTTCGCATTTGTCGCATACTTGTTGGCCAGATCCTGGGCGTTTTCTGGTTTGGATCACGTGGTAATGTGGTACCACGCTGAAACAGTGAGTTAATCCAGGATTCAATCTATATTTTAGAGGATAACAGCGGTGAGGTCAGGGTTAGGTCTGGTATTTGCCACCGCCTGCCTCATACTTTCGCATTTTTCGCATACTTGTTGGCCAGATCCTGGGCGTTTTCTGGTTTGGATCACGGAGTAATGTAGAACCACTCTGAAACAGTGAGCTAAACCTGGATACAATGTATATTTTGGAGGATAACACCGGTTAGGTCAGGGTTAGGTCTGGTATTTGCCATCATCCGGCTCATACTTTTGCATTTTTCGCATACTTGTTGGCCAGATCCTGGGCATTTTCTGGTTTGGATCACATAGTAATGTGGTTCCACACTGCAACAGTGAGTTACACCTGGATTCAATCTATATTTTAGAGGATAACACCGGTTAGGTCAGGGTTAGGTCTTGTATTTGCCATCGTCTGCCTCATACTTTCGCATTTTTCGCATACTTGGTGGCCAGTTCCAGCGCGTTTTCCGGTTTAGATCACGTAGTAATGTGGTACCACACTGAAAGGGTGAGTTAATCCTGGATTCGATCTATATATTAGAGGGTAACATCGGTTAGGTTTGGGTTAGGTCTGGTATTTGCCATCATCTGGCTCATACTTTCGCAATTTTCGCATACTTGTTGGCCAGATCCTGGGCGTTTTCTGGTTTGGATCACATAGCAATGTGGTATCACACTTAAACAGTGAGTTAAACCTGGATTCATTCTAAATTTTAGAGGATAACACCGGTTAGGTCTGGGTTAGGTCTGGTATTTGCCATCATCCGACACATACTTTCGCATTTTTCGCATACTTAATGGCCAGATACTGGGCGTCTTCTGGTTTGGAACACGTAGTAATATGGTACCACACTGAAACAGTGTGTAAAACCTGGATTCAATCTATATTTAAGAGGATAACACCGGTTTGGTCAGGGTTAGGTCTGGTATTAGCCATCGTCTGCCTCATACTTTCGCATTTTTCGCATACTTGTTGGCCAGATCCTGGGCGTTTTCTGGTTTGGATCACGTATTAATGTGGCCCCACACTCAAACAGTGAGTTAAACCTGGATTCAATCTATATTTTAGAGGATAACACCGGTTAGGTCTGGGCTAGGTCTGGTATTTGCCATCATCTGTCTCATACCTTCGCATTTTTCGCCTACTTGTTGGTCAGATACAGGGCGTTTTCTGGGTTGGATCACGTGGTAATGTGGTACCGCACTGAAACAGTGAGTTAAACCTGGATTCGATCTATATATTAGAGGGTAACACCGGTTATGTTTGAGTTAGGTCTGGTATTTGCCATCATCTGGCTCATACTTTCGCATTTTTCGCATACTTGTTGGCCAGATCCAGGGCGTTTTCTGGTTTGGATCACGTAGTAATGTGGTACCACACTGCCACATGAGTTAAACCTGGATTCAATCTATATTTTAGAGGATAACACCGGTTAGGTCAGGGTTAGGTCTGGTATTTGCCATCCCCTGCCTCATACTTTCTCATTTTTCGCATACTTGTTGGCCAGATCCAGGGCGTTTTCTGGTTTGGATCACGTAGTAATGTGGTACCACACTGAAACAGTGAGTTAATCCTGGATTCGATCTATATATTAGAGGGTAACACCGGTTATGTTTGAGTTAGGTCTGGTATTTGCCATCATCTGGCTCATACTTTCGCATTTTTCACCTACTTGTTGGCCAGATACTGGGCGTTTTCCGGGTTGGATCACGTGGTAATGTGGTACCGCACGGAAACAGTGAAGTAATCCTGGATTCGATCTGTATATTAGAGGGTAGCACCGGTTAGGTTTGAGTTAGGTCTGGTATTTGCTATCATCTGGCTCATATTTTCGCATTTTTCGCATACTTGTTGGCCAGATCCAGGGCGTTTTCTGGATTGGATCACGTAGTAATGTGGCCCCACACTCCAACAGTGAGTTAAACCTGGATTCAATCTATATTTTAGAGGATAACACCGGTTATGTCAGGGTTAGGCCTGGTATTTGCCATCATCCGGCTCATACTTTCGCATTTTTCGCATACTTGTTGGCCAGATCCTGGGCGTTTTCTGGTTTGGATCACGCAGTAATGTGGTGCCGCACGGAAACAGTGAAGTAATCCTGGATTCGATCTGTATAATAGAGGGTAGCACCGGTTAGGTTTGAGTTAGGTGTGGTATTTGCCATCATCTGGCTCATACTTTCGCAATTTTCGCATACATGTTGGCCAGATCCTGGGCGTTTTCTGGTTTGGATCACATAGCAATGTGGTATCACACTTAAAGAGTGAGTTAAACCTGGATTCAATCTATATTTTAGAGGATAACACCGGTTATGTCAGGGTTAGGCCTGGTATTTGCCATCATCTGCCTCATACTTTCGCATTTTTCGCATACTTGTTGGCCAGATCCTGGGCGTTTTCTGGTTTGGATCACGCAGTAATGTAGAACCACTCTGAAACAGTGAGCTAAACCTGGATACAATCTATATTTTGGAGGATAACACCGGTTAGGTCAGGGTTAGTTCTGGTATTTGCCATCATCCGACTCATACTTTTGCATTTTTCGCATTCTAGTTGGCCAGATCCTGGGCATTTTCTGGTTTGGATCACGTAGGAATGTGGTTCCACACTGCAAAAGTGAGTTAATCCTGGATTCAATCTATATTTTAGAGGATAACACCGGTTAGGTCAGGGTTAGGTCTGGTATTTGCCATCATCCGGCTCATACTTCCGCATTTCTCGCATACTTGTTGGCCAGATCCTGGGCGTTTTCTGGTTTGGATCACGTAGTAATGTGGTACCACACTGCCACATGAGTTAAACCTGGATTCAATCTATATTTTAGAGGATAACACCGGTTATGTCAGGGTTAGGCCTGGTATTTGCCATCATCCGGCTCATACTTTCGCATTTTTCGCATACTTGTTGGCCAGATCCTGGGCGTTTTCTGGTTTGGATCACGCAGTAATGTAGAACCACTCTGAAACAGTGAGCTAAACCTGGATACAATCTATATTTTGGAGGATAACACCGGTTAGGTCAGGGTTAGGTCTGGTATTTGCCATCATCCGGCTCATACTTCCGCATTTTTCGCATACTTGTTGGCCAGCTCCAGGGCGTTTTCTAGTTTGGGTCACGTAGTAATGTGGTACCAAACTGCAACTGTGAGTTAAACCTGGATTCAATCTATATTTTAGAGGATAACACCTGTTAGGTCAGGGTTAGGTCTGGTATTTGCCATCATCAGGCTCATACATTCGCATTTTTCGCATACTTGTTGGCCAGATCCTGGGTGTTTTCTGGTTTGGATCACGTAGTAATGTGCTACCACACAGCCACATGAGTTAAACCTGGATTCAATCTATATATTAGAGGGTAACACTGGTTAGGTCAGGGTTAGGCCTGGTATTTGTCTTCATCCGGCTCATTCTTTCGCATATTTCGCATACTTGTTCACCAGATCCTTGGCGTTTTCTGGTTTGGATCACGCAGTAATGTAGAACCACTCTGAAACAGTGAGCTAAACCTGGATACAATTTATATTTTGGAGGATAAAACCGGTTAGGTCAGGTTTAGGTCTGGTATTAGCCATCGTCTGCCTCATACTTTCGCATTTTTCGCATACTTGTTGGCCAGGTCCAGGGCGTTTTCTGGTTTGGATCACGTAGTAATGTGGTACCACACTCAAACAGTGAGTTAAACCTGGATTCAATCTATATTTTAGAGGATAACACCGGTTAGGTCAGGGTTAGGTCTTGTATTTGCCATCATCTGCCTCATGCTTTCGCTTTTTTCACCTATTTGTTGGCCAGATCCAGGGCGTTTTCTGGATCGCAACACGTAGTAATGTGGCACCACACTCAAACAGTGAGTTAAACCTGGATTCAATCTATATTTTAGAGGATAACACCGGTTAGGTCAGGGTTAGGTCTGGTATTTGCCATCGCCTGCCTCATACTTTCGCGTTTTTCGCATACTTGTTGGCCAGATCCTGGGCGTTTCCTGGTTTGGATCACGTAGTAATGTGGTACCACACAGCCACATGAGTTAAACCTGGATTCAATCTATATTTTAGAGGATAACACCGGTTAGGTCAGTATTAGGTCTGGTATTTGCCATAGCCTGCCTCATACTTTCGCATTTTTCGCATACTTGTTGGCCAGATCCAGGGCGTTTTCTGGTTTGGATCACGTAGTAATGTGGTACCACACTGAAACTGTGAGTTAATCCAGTATTCGATCTATATATTAGAGGGTAACACCGGTTAGGTCAGGGTTAGTTCTGGAATTTGCCATCATGCGGCTCATACTTTCGCATTTTTCGCATACTTGTTGGCCAGATCCTGGGCGTTTTCTGGTTTGGATCACGTAGTAATGTAGAACCACTCTGAAACTGTGAGTTAAACCTGGATCCAATCTATATTTTAGAGGATAACACCGGTTAGGTCTGGGTTAGGTCTGGTATTTGCCATCACCTGCCTCATTCCTTCGCATTTTTCTCCTACCTGTAGGCCAGATCCTGGGCGTTTTCTGGGTCGGATCACGTAGTAATGTGGCACCACACTCAAACAGTGAGTTAAACCTGGATTCAATCTATATTTTAGAGGATAACACCGGTTAGGTCAGGGTTAGGTCTGGTATATGCCATGATCTGGCTCATACTTTCGCATTTTTCACCAACTTGTTGGCCAGATACTGGGCGTTTTCTGGGTTGGATCACGTGGTAATGTGGTACCGCACGGACACAGTGAAGTAATCCTGGATTCGATCTATATATTAGAGGGTAACACGGGTTAGGTTTGGGTTAGGTCTGGTATTTGCCATCATCTGGCTCATACTTTCGCATTTTTCACCTACTTGTTGGCCAGATACTGAGCGTTTTCTTGGTTAGATCACGTAGTAATGTGGCACCACACTCAAACAGTGAGTTAAACCTGGATTCAATCTATATTTTAGAGGATAACACCGGTTAGGTCAGTATTAGGTCTGGTATTTGCCATAGCCTGCCTCATACTTTCGCATTTTTCGCATACTTGTTGGCCAGATCCAGGGCGTTTTCTGGTTTGGATCACGTAGTAATGTGGTACCACACAGCCACATGAGTTAAACCTGGATTCAATCTATATTTTAGAGGATAACACCGGTTAGGTTTGGGTTAGGTCTGGTATTTGCCATCATCTGGCTCATACTTTCGCATTTTTCACCTACTTGTTGGCCAGATACTGAGCGTTTTCTTGGTTAGATCACGTAGTAATGTGGCACCACACTCAAACAGTGAGTTAAACCTGGATTCAATCTATATTTTAGAGGATAACAACGGTTAGGTCAGTATTAGGTCTGGTATTTGCCATAGCCTGCCTCATACTTTCGCATTTTTCGCATAGTTGTTGGCCAGATCCAGGGCGTTTTCTGGTTTGGATCACGTAGTAATGTGGTACCACACTGAAACTGTGAGTTAATCCAGTATTCGATCTATATATTAGAGGGTAACACCGGTTAGGTCAGGGTTAGTTCTGGAATTTGTCATCATGCGGCTCATACTTTCGCATTTTTCACATACTTGTTGGCCAGATCCTGGGCGTTTTCTGGTTTGGATCACGTAGTAATGTAGAACCACTCTGAAACTGTGAGTTAAACCTGGATCCAATCTATATTTTAGAGGATAACACCGGTTAGGTCTGGGTTAGGTCTGGTATTTGCCATCACCTGCCTCATTCCTTCGCATTTTTCTCCTACCTGTAGGCCAGATCCTGGGCGTTTTCTGGGTCGGATCACGTAGTAATGTGGCACCACACTCAAACAGTGAGTTAAACCTGGATTCAATCTATATTTTAGAGGATAACACCGGTTATGTCAGGGTTAGGTCTGGTATTTGCCATCGCCTGCCTCATACTTTCGCATTTTTCGCATACTTGTTGGCCAGATCCTGGGCGTTTCCTGGTTTGGATCACGTAGTAATGTGGTACCACACAGCCACATGAGTTAAACCTGGATTCAATCTATATTTTAGAGGATAACACCGGTTAGGTCAGGGTTAGGTCTGGTATATGCCATGATCTGGCTCATACTTTCGCATTTTTCACCTACTTGTTGGCCAGATACTGGGCGTTTTCTGGGTTGGATCACGTGGTAATGTGGTACCGCACGGACACAGTGAAGTAATCCTGGATTCGATCTATATATTAGAGGGTAACACGGGTTAGGTTTGGGTTAGGTCTGGTATTTGCCATCATCTGGCTCATACTTTCGCATTTTTCACCTACTTGTTGGCCAGATACTGAGCGTTTTCTTGGTTAGATCACGTAGTAATGTGGCACCACACTCAAACAGTGAGTTAAACCTGGATTCAATCTATATTTTACAGGATAACACCGGTTAGGTCAGTATTAGGTCTGGTATTTGCCATAGCCTGCCTCATACTTTCGCATTTTTCGCATACTTGTTGGCCAGATCCAGGGCGTTTTCTGGTTTGGACCACGTAGTAATGCGGTACCACACAGCCACATGAGTTAAACCTGGATTCAATCTATATTTTAGAGGATAACACCGGTTAGGTTTGGGTTAGGTCTGGTATTTGCCATAATCTGGCTCATACTTTCGCATTTTTCACCTACTTGTTGGCCAGATACTGAGCGTTTTCTTGGTTAGATCACGTAGTAATGTGGCACCACACTCAAACAGTGAGTTAAACCTGGATTCAATCTATATTTTAGAGGATAACACCGGTTAGGTCAGTATTAGGTCTGGTATTTGCCATAGCCTGCCTCATACTTTCGCATTTTTCGCATACTTGTTGGCCAGATCCAGGGCGTTTTCTGGTTTGGATCACGTAGTAATGTGGTACCGCACTGAAACTGTGAGTTAATCCAGTATTCGATCTATATATTACAGGGTAACACCGGTTAGGTCAGGGTTAGTTCTGGAATTTGCCATCATGCGGCTCATACTTTCGCATTTTTCGCATACTTGTTGGCCAGATCCTGGGCGTTTTCTGGTTTGGATCACGTAGTAATGTAGAACCACTCTGAAACTGTGAGTTAAACCTGGATCCAATCTATATTTTAGAGGATAACACCGGTTAGGTCTGGGTTAGGTCTGGTATTTGCCATCACCTGCCTCATTCCTTCGCATTTTTCTCCTACCTGTAGGCCAGATCCTGTGCGTTTTCTGGGTCGGATCACGTAGTAATGTGGCACCACACTCAAACAGTGAGTTAAACCTGGATTCAATCTATATTTTAGAGGATAACACCGGTTATGTCAGGGTTAGGTCTGGTATTTGCCATCATCCGGCTCATACTTTCGCATTTTTCGCATACTTGTTGGCCAGATCCTGGGCGTTTTCTGGTTTGGATCACACAGTAATGTGGTTCCACACTGCAACAGTGAGTTAAACATGGATTCAATCTATATTTTAGAGGATAACACCGTTTAGGTCAGTGTTAGGTCTGGTATTTGCCATCGCCTGCCTCATACTTTCGCATTTTTCGCATACTTGTTTGCCAGATCCAGGGCGTTTTCTGGTTTGGACCACGTAGTAATGTGCTACCACACAGCCACATGAGTTAAACCTGGATCCAATCTATATTTTAGAGCATAACACCGGTAAGGCCAGGGTTAGGTCTCGTATTTGCCATCATCTGGCTCATACTTTCGCATTTTTCACATACTTGTTGGCCAGATCCAGGGCGTTTTCTGGTTTGGATCACGTAGTAATGTGGTACCACACTGAAACAGTGAGTTAATCCTGGATTCGATCTATATATTAGAGGGTAACACCGGTTATGTTTGGGTTAGGTCTGGTATTTGCCATCATCTGGCTCATTCTTTCGCATATTTCGCATACTTGTTGGCCAGATCCTGGGCGTTTTCTGGTTTGGATCACGTAGTAATGTAGAACCACTCTGAAACTGTGAGTTAAACCTGAAGTCAATCTATATTTTAGAGGATAACACCGGTTAGGTCAGGGTTAGGTCTGGTATTTGCCACCATCTGCCTCATGCTTTCGCATTTTTCGCATACTTGTTGGCCAGATCCAGGGCGTTCTCTGGTATGGATCACGTAGTAATGTGGTACCACACAGCCACATGAGCTAAACCTGGATTCAATCTATATTTTAGAGGATAACACCGGTTAGGTCATGGTTAGGTCTGGTATTCGCCATCCCCTGCCACATACTTTCGCATTTTTCGCCTACTTGTTGGCCAGATACTGGGTGTTCTCTGGGTTGGATCACGTAGTAATGTGGTACCACACTCAAACAGTGAGTTAAACCTGGATTCAATCTATATTTTAGAGGATAACACCGGTTAGGCTTGGGTTAGGTCTGGTATATGCCATCATCTGGCTCATGCTTTCGCATTTTTCACCTACTTGTTGGCCAGATACTGAGCGTTTTCTTGGTTAGATCACGTAGTAATGTGGCACCACACTCAAACAGTGAGTTAAACCTGGATTCAATCTATATTTTAGAGGATAACACCGGTTAGGTCAGGGTTAGGTCTGGTATTTGCCATCGCCTGCCTCATACTTTCGCATTTTTCGCATACCTGTTGGCCAGATCCTGGGCGTTTCCTGGTTTGGATCACGTAGTAATGTGGTACCACACAGCCACATGAGTTAAACCTGGATTCAAACTATATTTTAGAGGATAACAGCGGTGAGATCTGGGTTGGGTCTGGTATTTGTCATCGCCTGCCTCATACTTTCGCTTTTTTCGCATACTTGTTGGCCAGATCCAGGACGTTCTCTGTTCTGGATCACGTAGTAATGTGGTGCCACACTGAAACTGTGAGTTAATCCTGTATTCGATCTATATATTAGAGGGTAACACCGGTTAGGTCAGGGTTAGGTCTGGTATTTGTCATCATCCGGCTCATACTTTCGCATATTTCCCATACTTGTTGGCCGGATCCTGGGCGTTTTCTGGTTTGTATCACGTATTAATGTAGAGCCACTCTGAAGCTGTGAGTTAAACCTGGATTCCATCTATATTTTAGAGGATAACACCGGTTAGGTCAGGGTTAGGTCTGGTATTTGCCATCATCTGCCTCATGCTTTCGCTTTTTTCACCTATTTGTTGGCCAGATCCTGGGCGTTGTCTGGATCGCAACACGTAGTAATGTGGCACCGCACTCAAACAGTGAGTTAATCCTGGATTCGATCTATCTATTAGAGGGTAACACCGGTTAGGTTTGGGTTAGGTCTGGTATTTGCCATCGTCTGCCTCAGACTTTCGCATTTTTCGCATACTTGTTGGCCAGATACTGGGCGTTTTCTGGTTTGGATCACGTAGTAATGTGGTACCACACTGAAACAGTGAGTCAATCCTGGATTCGATCTATATATTAGAGGGTAACACCGGTTAGGTTTGGGTTAGGTCTGGTATTTGCCATCATCTGGCTCATACTTTCGCATTTTTCACCTACTTGTTGGCCAGATACTGGGCGTATTCTGGGTTGGATCACGTAGTAATGTGGTACCACACTGAAACAGTGAATTGATCCTGGATTCGATCTATATATTAGAGGGTAACACCGGTTCGGCTTGGGTCAGAACTGGTATTTGCCATCATCTGGCTCATACTTACGCATTTTTCGCCTACTTGTTGGCCAGATACTGGGCGTTTTCTGGGTTGGATCACGTGGTAATGTGGTACAACACTGAAACAGTGAGTTAAACCTGGATTCAATCTATATGTTACATGATAACACCGGTTAGGTCAGGGTTAGGTCTGGTATTTGCCATCGCCTGCCTCATGCTTTCGCATTTTTCGCATACTTGTTGGCCAGATCCTGGGCGTTATCTGGTTTGGATCACGTAGTAGTGTGGTACCACACTGCAACATTGAGTTAATCCTGGATTCGATCTATATATTAGAGTGTAACACCGGTTAGGTTTGTGTTAGGTCTGGGTTAGGTCTGGTGTTTGCCATCGTCCGCCTCATACTTTCGCACCTTTCGCATACTTGTTGGCCAGATCCATCGCGTTTTCTGGTTTGGATCACGTAGTAATGTGGTACCACACTGAAACAGTGAGTTAATCCTGGATTCAATCTATATTATAGAGGATAACAACGGTTAGGTATGGGTTAGGTCTGGTATTTGCCATCATCCGACTCATGCTTTCGCTTTTTTCACCTATTTGTTGGCCAGATCCTGGGCGTTGTCTGGATCGCAACACGTAGTAATGTGGCACCACACTGAAACAGTGAATTGATCCTGGATTCGATCTATATATTAGAGGGTAACACCGGTTCGGCTTGGGTCAGAACTGGTATTTGCCATCATCTGGCTCATACTTACGCATTTTTCGCCTACTTGTTGGCCAGATACTGGGCGTTTTCTGGGTTGGATCACGTGGTAATGTGGTACAACACTGAAACAGTGAGTTAAACCTGGATTCAATCTATATGTTACATGATAACACCGGTTAGGTCAGGGTTAGGTCTGGTATTTGCCATCGCCTGCCTCATGCTTTCGCATTTTTCGCATACTTATTGGCCAGATCCTGGGCGTTTTCTGGTTTGGATCACGTAGTAATGTGGTTCCACACTGCAACCGTGAGTTAAACCTGGATTCAATTTATATTTTAGAGCATAACACCGGTTAGGTCAGGGTTAGGTCTGGTATTTGCCATCATCCGGCTCATACTTTCGCATTTTTCGCATACTTGTTGGCCAGATCCTGAGCGTTATCTGGGTTGGATCACGTAGTAGTGTGGTACCGCACTGAAAGAGTGAAGTAATCCTGGATTCGATCTATATATTAGAGGGTAACACCTGTTAGGTTTGGGTTAGGTCTGGAATTTGCCATCATCTGGCTCATACTTTCGCATTTTTCGCATACTTTTTGGCCAGATCCTGGGCGTTTTCTGGTTTGGATCACGTAGTAATGTGGTTCCACACTGCAACCGTGAGTTAATCCTGGATTCGATCTATATATTAGAGGGTAACACCGGTTAGGTCAGGGTTAGGTCTAGTATTTGCATTCGTCTGCCTCATACTTTCGCATTTTTCGCATACTTGTTGGCCAGATCCAGGGCGTTTTCTGGATTGGATCACGTAGTAATGTGGTACCACACTGAAACAGTGAGTTAATCCTGGATTCGATCTATATATTAGAGGGTAACACCGGTTAGGTTTGGGTTAGGTCTGGTATTTGCAATCATCTGGCTCATACTTTCGCATCTTTCGCATACTTGTTGGTCAGATCCAGGGCGTCTTCTGGTTTGGATCACGTAGTAGTGTGGTACCACACTGCCACATGAGTCAAACCTGGATTCAATCTATATTTTAGAGGATAACACCGGTTAGGTCAGGGTTAGGTCTGGTATTAGCCATCGTCTGCCCCATACTTTCGCATTTTTCACCTACTTGTTGGCCAGATACTGGGCGTTTTCTGGGTGGGATCACGTGGTAATGTGGTACCGCACTGAAACAGTGAAGTAATCCTGGATTCGATCTATATATTAGAGGGTAACACCGGTTAGGTTTGGGTTAGGTCTGGTATTTGCCATCATCTGGCTCATGCATTCGCATTTTTCGCATACTTGTTGGCCAGATACTGGGCGTCTCCTGGTTTGGATCACGTAGTAATGTGGTACCACACTCAAACAGTGAGTTAAACCTGGATTCAATCTATATTTTAGAGGATAACACCGGTGAGGCTTGGGTTAGGTCTTGTATATGCCATCATCTGGCTCATGCTTTCGCATTTTTCACCTACTTGTTGGCCAGATACTGAGCGTTTTCTTGGTTAGAACACGTAGTAATGTGGCACCACACTCAAACAGTGAGTTAAACCTGGATTCAATCTATACTTTAGAGGATAACACCAGTTAGGTCAGGGTTAGGTCTGGTATTTGCCATCGCCTGCCTCATACTTTCGCATTTTTCGCATACTTGTTGGCCAGATCCTGGGCGTTTCCTGGTTTGGATCACGTAGTAATGTGGTACCACACAGCCACATGAGTTAAACCTGGATTCAAACTATATTTTAGAGGATAACAGCGGTGAGATCTGGGTTGGGTCTGGTATTTGTCATCGCCTGCCTCATACTTTCGCTTTTTTCGCATACTTGTTGGCCAGATCCAGGACGTTCTCTGTTCTGGATCACGTAGTAATGTGGTACCACACTGAAACTGTGAGTTAATCCTGTATTCGATCTATATATTAGAGGGTAACACCGGTTAGGTCAGGGTTAGGTCTGGTATTTGTCATCATCCGGCTCATACTTTCGCATATTTCGCATACTTGTTGGCCGGATCCTGGGCGTTTTCTGGTTTGTATCACGTATTAATGTAGAGCCACTCTGAAGCTGTGAGTTAAACCTGGATTCCATCTATATTTTAGAGGATAACACCGGTTAGATCAGGGTTAGGTCTGGTATTTGCCATCATCTGCCTCATGCTTTCGCTTTTTTCACCTATTTGTTGGCCAGATCCTGGGCGTTGTCTGGATCGCAACACGTAGTAATGTGGCACCACACTCAAACAGTGAGTTAATCCTGGATTCGATCTATCTATTAGAGGGTAACACCGGTTAGGTTTGGGTTAGGTCTGGTATTTGCCATCGTCTGCCTCATACTTTCGCATTTTTCACCTACTTGTTGGCCAGATACTGGGCGTATTCTGGGTTGGATCACGTAGTAATGTGGTACCACACTGAAACAGTGAATTGATCCTGGATTCGATCTATATATTAGAGGGTAACACCGGTTCGGCTTGGGTCAGAACTGGTATTTGCCATCATCTGGCTCATACTTTCGCATTTTTCGCATACTTGTTGGCCAGATACTGGGCGTTTTCTGGTTTGGATCACGTAGTAATGTGGTACCACACTGAAACAGTGAGTCAATCCTGGATTCGATCTATATATTAGAGTGTAACACCGGTTAGGTTTGTGTTAGGTCTGGGTTAGGTCTGGTGTTTGCCATCGTCCGCCTCATACTTTCGCACCTTTCGCATACTTGTTGGCCAGATCCATTACGTTTCCTGGTTTGGATCACGTAGTAATGTGGTACCACACTGAAACGGTGAGTTAATCCTGGATTCAATCTATATTATAGAGGATAACAACGGTTAGGTATGGGTTAGGTCTGGTATTTGCCATCATCCGACTCATGCTCTCGCATTTTTCGCATACTTGTTGGCCAGATCCTGAGCGTTTTCTGGGTTGGATCAAGTAGTAGTGTGGTACCGCACTGAAAGAGTGAAGTAATCCTGGATTCGATCTATATATTAGAGGGTAACACCGGTTAGGTTTGGGTTAGGTCTGGAATTTGCCATCATCTGGCTCATACTTTCGCATTTTTCTCATACTTTTTGGCCAGATCCTGGGCGTTTTCTGGTTTGGATCACGTAGTAATGTGGTTCCACACTGCAACCGTGAGTTAATCCTGGATTCGATCTATATATTAGAGGGTAACACCGGTTAGGTCAGGGTTAGGTCTGGTATTTGCCATCATCAGGCTCATACATTCGCATTTTTCGCATACTTGATGGCCAGATCCTGGGTGTTTTTTGGTTTGGGTCACGTAGTAATGCGGTGCCACTCTCAAACAGTGAGTTAATCCTGGATACAATCTATATTTTAGAGGATAACAGCGGTTAGGTCAGGGTTAGGTCTGGTATTTGCCATCATCTGGCCCATACTTTCGCATTTTTCGCATACTTGTTGGCCAGATCCTGGGCGTTTTCTGGTTTGGGTCACGTAGTAATGTGGTACCACACTGCAACAGTGTGTTATACCTGGATTCAATCTGTATTTTAGAGGATAACACCGGTTAGGTCAGGGTTAGGTCTGGTATTTGCCATTATCTGGCTCATACTTTCGCCTTTTTCACCTACTTGTTGGCCTGATCCTGGGCGTTTTCTGGGTTGGATCACGTAGTAATGTGGTACCACACCGCCACATGAGTTAAACCTGGATTCAATCTATATTTTAGTGGATAACACCGGTTAGGTCAGAGTTAGGTCTGCTATTTGCCATCATCCGGCTAATACTTTCGCATTTTTCGCATACTTGTTGGCCAGATCCTAGGCGTGTTCTGGTTTGGAACACGTAGTAATGTGGCACCACACTGCAGCCGTGAGTTAAACCTGGATTCAATCTATATTTTAGGGGATAACACCGGTTAGGTCAGGGTTAGGTCTGGAATTTGCCAACATCCGGCTCATACTTTCGCATTTTTCGCATATTTGTTGGCCAGATCCTGCGCGTTTTCTGGGTTGGATCAGGTAGTAATGTGGTATCACACTGAAACAGTGAGTTAAACCTGGATTCAATCTATATTTTAGAGGATAACACCGGTTAGGTCAGGGTTAGGTCTGGTATTTGCCATCATCTGTCTCATACTTTCGCATTTTTCACCTACTTGTTGGCCAGATCCTGGGCGTTTTCTGGTTTGGGTCACGTAGTAATGTGGAGCCACACTCAAACATTGAGTTAAACCTGGATTCAATCTATATTTTGGAGGATAACACCGGTTACGTCAGGGTTAGATCTGGTATTTGCCTTCATCTGGCTCATACTTTCGCCTTTTTCACCTACTTGTTGGCCAGATCCTGGGCGTTTTCTGGGTTGGATCACGCAGTAAAGTGGTACCACACTGAAACCATGGGTTAAACCAGGATTCAATCTATATTTTAGAGGATAACGCCGGTTAGGTTTGGGTTAGGTCTGGTATTTGCCATCATCCGGCTCATACTTACGCATTTTTCGCATACTAGTTGGCCAGATCCTGGGCGTTTTCTGGGTTGGATCAGGTAGTAGTGTGGTACCGCACTGAAAGAGTGAAGTAATCCTGGATTCGATCTATATATTAGAGGGTAACACCGGTTAGGTCAGGATTAGGTCTGGTATTTGCCATCATCCGGCTCATACTTTCGCATATTTCGCATACTTGTTGGCCAGCTCCTGGGCGTTTTCTGGTTTGGATCACGTAGTAATGTGGCACCACACTGCAGCCGTGAGTTAAACCTGGATTCAATCTATATTTTAGATGATAACACCGGCTACGTCATGGTTAGGTCTGGTATTTGCCATCATCTGGCTCATAGTTTCGCATTTTTCGCATACTTATTGGCCAAATCCTGGGCGTTTTCTGGTTTGTATCACGTAGTAATGTGGTACCACACTGCCACATGAGTTAAACCTGGATTCAATCTATATTTTAGAGGATAACACCGGTTAGGTCAGGGTTAGGTCTGGTATTTGCCATCATCTGGCTCATAGTTTCGCATTTTTCGCATACTTGTTGGCGAGATCCTGGGCGTTTTCTGGATTGGATCACGTAGTTATGTAGAACCACTCTGAAACAGTGAGCTAAACCTGGATTCAATCTATATTTCAGTGGATAACACCGGTTAGGTCAGGGTTAGGTCTGGTATTTGCGATCATGAGGCTCATACTTTCGCATATTTCGCATACTTGTTGGCCATATCCTGGGCGTTTTCTGGTTTGGGTCACGTAGTAATGTGGTACCACACTGCAACTGTGAGTTAAACCTGGATTCAATCTATATTTTAGAGGATAACACCGGTTAGGTCAGGGTTAGGTCTGGTATTTTCCAGCATCTGGCTCATACTTTCGCATTTTTCGCATACTTGTTGGCCAGATCCTGGGCGTTTTCTGGTTTGGGTCACGTAGCAATGTGGTACCACAATGCAACCGTGAGTTAAACCTGGATTCAATCTATATTTTATTATGTTATTAGGATAACACCGGTTAGGCTTGGGTTAGGTCTGGGATATGCCATCATCTGGCTCATGCTTTCGCATTTTTCACCTACTTGTTGGCCAGATACTGAGCGTTTTCTTGGTTAGATCACGTAGTAATGTGGCACCACACTCAAACAGTGAGTTAAACCTGGATTCAATCTATCTTTTAGAGGATAACACCGGCTAGGTCAGGGTTAGGTCTGGGATTTGCCATCGCCTGCCTCATACTTTCGCATTTTTCGCATACTTGTTGGCCAGATCCTGGGCGTTTCCTGGTTTGGATCACGTAGTAATGTGGTACCACACAGCCACATGAGTTAAACCTGGATTCAAGCTATATTTTAGAGGATAACAGCGGTGAGATCTGGGTTGGGTCTGTTATTTGTCATCGCCTGCCTCATACTTTCGCTTTTTTCGCATACTTGTTGGCCAGATCCAGGACGTTCTCTGTTCTGGATCACGTAGTAATGTGGTACCACACTGAAACTGTGAGTTAATCCTGTATTCGATCTATATATTAGAGGGTAACACCGGTTAGGTCAGGGTTAGGTCTGGTATTTGTCATCATCCGGCTCATACTTTCGCATATTTCGCATACTTGTTGGCCGGATCCTGGGCGTTTTCTGGTTTGTATCACGTATTAATGTAGAGCCACTCTGAAGCTGTGAGTTAAACCTGGATTCCATCTATATTTTAGAGGATAACACCGGTTAGGTCAGGGTTAGGTCTGGTATTTGCCATCATCTGCTACATGCTTTCGCTTTTTTCACCTATTTGTTGGCCAGATCCTGGGCGTTGTCTGGATCGCAACACGTAGTAATGTGGCACCACACTCAAACAGTGAGTTAATCCTGGATTCGATCTATCTATTAGAGGGTAACACCGGTTAGGTTTGGGTTAGGTCTGGTATTTGCCATCGTCTGCCTCAGACTTTCGCATTTTTCGCTCACTTGTTGGCCAGATACTGGGCGTTTTCTGGTTTGGATCACGTAGTAATGTGGTACCACACTGAAACAGTGAGTCAATCCTGGATTCGATCTATATATTAGAGGGTAACACCGGTTAGGTTTGGGTTAGGTCTGGTATTTGCCATCATCTGGCTCATACTTTCGCATTTTTCACCTACTTGTTGGCCAGATACTGGGCGTATTCTGGGTTGGATCACGTAGTAATGTGGTACCACACTGAAACAGTGAATTGATCCTGGATTCGATCCATATATTAGAGGGTAACACCGGTTCGGCTTGGGTCAGAACTGGTATTTGCCATCATCTGGCTCATACTTTCGCATTTTTCGCCTACTTGTTGGCCAGATACTGGCCGTTTTCTGGGTTGGTTCACGTGGTAATGTGGTACAACACTGAAACAGTGAGTTAAACCTGGATTCAATCTACATGTTACATGATAACACCGGTTAGGTCAGGGTTAGGTCTGGTATTTGCCATCGCCTGCCTCATGCTTTCGCATTTTTCGCATACTTATTGGCCAGATCCTGGGCGTTTTCTGGTTTGGATCACGTAGTAATGTGGTTCCACACTGCAACCGTGAGTTAAACCTGGATTCAATTTATATTTTAGAGCATAACACCGGTTAGGTCAGGGTTAGGTCTGGTATTTGCCATCATCCGGCTCATACTTTCGCATTTTTCGCATACTTGTTGGCCAGATCCTGAGCGTTATCTGGGTTGGATCACGTAGTAGTGTGGTACCGCACTGAAAGAGTGAAGTAATCCTGGATTCGATCTATATATTAGAGGGTAACACCTGTTAGGTTTGGGTTAGGTCTGGAATTTGCCATCATCTGGCTCATACTTTCGCATTTTTCGCATACTTTTTGGCCAGATCCTGGGCGTTTTCTGGGTTGGATCAGGTAGTAATGTGGTATCACACTGAAACAGTGAGTTAAACCTGGATTCAATCTATATTTTAGAGGATAACACCGGTTAGGTCAGGGTTAGGTCTGGTATTTGCCATCATCTGTCTCATACTTTCGCATTTTTCACCTACTTGTTGGCCAGATCCTGGGCGTTTTCTGGTTTGGGTCACGTAGTAATGTGGAGCCACACTCAAACATTGAGTTAAACCTGGATTCAATCTATATTTTGGAGGATAACACCGGTTACGTCAGGGTTAGATCTGGTATTTGCCTTCATCTGGCTCATACTTTCGCCTTTTTCACCTACTTGTTGGCCAGATCCTGGGCGTTTTCTGGGTTGGATCACGCAGTAAAGTGGTACCACACTGAAACCATGGGTTAAACCAGGATTCAATCTATATTTTAGAGGATAACGCCGGTTAGGTTTGGGTTAGGTCTGGTATTTGCCATCATCCGGCTCATACTTACGCATTTTTCGCATACTAGTTGGCCAGATCCTGGGCGTTTTCTGGGTTGGATCAGGTAGTAGTGTGGTACCGCACTGAAAGAGTGAAGTAATCCTGGATTCGATCTATATATTAGAGGGTAACACCGGTTAGGTCAGGATTAGGTCTGGTATTTGCCATCATCCGGCTCATACTTTCGCATATTTCGCATACTTGTTGGCCAGCTCCTGGGCGTTTTCTGGTTTGGATCACGTAGTAATGTGGCACCACACTGCAGCCGTGAGTTAAACCTGGATTCAATCTATATTTTAGATGATAACACCGGCTACGTCATGGTTAGGTCTGGTATTTGCCATCATCTGGCTCATAGTTTCGCATTTTTCGCATACTTATTGGCCAAATCCTGGGCGTTTTCTGGTTTGTATCACGTAGTAATGTGGTACCACACTGCCACATGAGTTAAACCTGGATTCAATCTATATTTTAGAGGATAACACCGGTTAGGTCAGGGTTAGGTCTGGTATTTGCCATCATCTGGCTCATAGTTTCGCATTTTTCGCATACTTGTTGGCGAGATCCTGGGCGTTTTCTGGATTGGATCACGTAGTTATGTAGAACCACTCTGAAACAGTGAGCTAAACCTGGATTCAATCTATATTTCAGTGGATAACACCGGTTAGGTCAGGGTTAGGTCTGGTATTTGCGATCATGAGGCTCATACTTTCGCATATTTCGCATACTTGTTGGCCATATCCTGGGCGTTTTCTGGTTTGGGTCACGTAGTAATGTGGTACCACACTGCAACTGTGAGTTAAACCTGGATTCAATCTATATTTTAGAGGATAACACCGGTTAGGTCAGGGTTAGGTCTGGTATTTTCCAGCATCTGGCTCATACTTTCGCATTTTTCGCATACTTGTTGGCCAGATCCTGGGCGTTTTCTGGTTTGGGTCACGTAGCAATGTGGTACCACAATGCAACCGTGAGTTAAACCTGGATTCAATCTATATTTTATTATGTTATTAGGATAACACCGGTTAGGCTTGGGTTAGGTCTGGGATATGCCATCATCTGGCTCATGCTTTCGCATTTTTCACCTACTTGTTGGCCAGATACTGAGCGTTTTCTTGGTTAGATCACGTAGTAATGTGGCACCACACTCAAACAGTGAGTTAAACCTGGATTCAATCTATCTTTTAGAGGATAACACCGGCTAGGTCAGGGTTAGGTCTGGGATTTGCCATCGCCTGCCTCATACTTTCGCATTTTTCGCATACTTGTTGGCCAGATCCTGGGCGTTTCCTGGTTTGGATCACGTAGTAATGTGGTACCACACAGCCACATGAGTTAAACCTGGATTCAAGCTATATTTTAGAGGATAACAGCGGTGAGATCTGGGTTGGGTCTGTTATTTGTCATCGCCTGCCTCATACTTTCGCTTTTTTCGCATACTTGTTGGCCAGATCCAGGACGTTCTCTGTTCTGGATCACGTAGTAATGTGGTACCACACTGAAACTGTGAGTTAATCCTGTATTCGATCTATATATTAGAGGGTAACACCGGTTAGGTCAGGGTTAGGTCTGGTATTTGTCATCATCCGGCTCATACTTTCGCATATTTCGCATACTTGTTGGCCGGATCCTGGGCGTTTTCTGGTTTGTATCACGTATTAATGTAGAGCCACTCTGAAGCTGTGAGTTAAACCTGGATTCCATCTATATTTTAGAGGATAACACCGGTTAGGTCAGGGTTAGGTCTGGTATTTGCCATCATCTGCTACATGCTTTCGCTTTTTTCACCTATTTGTTGGCCAGATCCTGGGCGTTGTCTGGATCGCAACACGTAGTAATGTGGCACCACACTCAAACAGTGAGTTAATCCTGGATTCGATCTATCTATTAGAGGGTAACACCGGTTAGGTTTGGGTTAGGTCTGGTATTTGCCATCGTCTGCCTCAGACTTTCGCATTTTTCGCTCACTTGTTGGCCAGATACTGGGCGTTTTCTGGTTTGGATCACGTAGTAATGTGGTACCACACTGAAACAGTGAGTCAATCCTGGATTCGATCTATATATTAGAGGGTAACACCGGTTAGGTTTGGGTTAGGTCTGGTATTTGCCATCATCTGGCTCATACTTTCGCATTTTTCACCTACTTGTTGGCCAGATACTGGGCGTATTCTGGGTTGGATCACGTAGTAATGTGGTACCACACTGAAACAGTGAATTGATCCTGGATTCGATCCATATATTAGAGGGTAACACCGGTTCGGCTTGGGTCAGAACTGGTATTTGCCATCATCTGGCTCATACTTTCGCATTTTTCGCCTACTTGTTGGCCAGATACTGGCCGTTTTCTGGGTTGGTTCACGTGGTAATGTGGTACAACACTGAAACAGTGAGTTAAACCTGGATTCAATCTACATGTTACATGATAACACCGGTTAGGTCAGGGTTAGGTCTGGTATTTGCCATCGCCTGCCTCATGCTTTCGCATTTTTCGCATACTTATTGGCCAGATCCTGGGCGTTTTCTGGTTTGGATCACGTAGTAATGTGGTTCCACACTGCAACCGTGAGTTAAACCTGGATTCAATTTATATTTTAGAGCATAACACCGGTTAGGTCAGGGTTAGGTCTGGTATTTGCCATCATCCGGCTCATACTTTCGCATTTTTCGCATACTTGTTGGCCAGATCCTGAGCGTTATCTGGGTTGGATCACGTAGTAGTGTGGTACCGCACTGAAAGAGTGAAGTAATCCTGGATTCGATCTATATATTAGAGGGTAACACCTGTTAGGTTTGGGTTAGGTCTGGAATTTGCCATCATCTGGCTCATACTTTCGCATTTTTCGCATACTTTTTGGCCAGATCCTGGGCGTTTTCTGGTTTGGATCACGTAGTAATGTGGTTCCACACTGCAACCGTGAGTTAATCCTGGATTCGATCTATATATTAGAGGGTAACACCGGTTAGGTCAGGGTTAGGTCTAGTATTTGCATTCGTCTGCCTCATACTTTCGCATTTTTCGCATACTTGTTGGCCAGATCCAGGGCGTTTTCTGGATTGGATCACGTAGTAATGTGGTACCACACTGAAACAGTGAGTTAATCCTGGATTCGATCTATATATTAGAGGGTAACACCGGTTAGGTTTGGGTTAGGTCTGGTATTTGCAATCATCTGGCTCATACTTTCGCATCTTTCGCATACTTGTTGGTCAGATCCAGGGCGTCTTCTGGTTTGGATCACGTAGTAGTGTGGTACCACACTGCCACATGAGTCAAACCTGGATTCAATCTATATTTTAGAGGATAACACCGGTTAGGTCAGGGTTAGGTCTGGTATTAGCCATCGTCTGCCCCATACTTTCGCATTTTTCACCTACTTGTTGGCCAGATACTGGGCGTTTTCTGGGTGGGATCACGTGGTAATGTGGTACCGCACTGAAACAGTGAAGTAATCCTGGATTCGATCTATATATTAGAGGGTAACACCGGTTAGGTTTGGGTTAGGTCTGGTATTTGCCATCATCTGGCTCATGCATTCGCATTTTTCGCATACTTGTTGGCCAGATACTGGGCGTCTCCTGGTTTGGATCACGTAGTAATGTGGTACCACACTCAAACAGTGAGTTAAACCTGGATTCAATCTATATTTTAGAGGATAACACCGGTGAGGCTTGGGTTAGGTCTTGTATATGCCATCATCTGGCTCATGCTTTCGCATTTTTCACCTACTTGTTGGCCAGATACTGAGCGTTTTCTTGGTTAGAACACGTAGTAATGTGGCACCACACTCAAACAGTGAGTTAAACCTGGATTCAATCTATACTTTAGAGGATAACACCAGTTAGGTCAGGGTTAGGTCTGGTATTTGCCATCGCCTGCCTCATACTTTCGCATTTTTCGCATACTTGTTGGCCAGATCCTGGGCGTTTCCTGGTTTGGATCACGTAGTAATGTGGTACCACACAGCCACATGAGTTAAACCTGGATTCAAACTATATTTTAGAGGATAACAGCGGTGAGATCTGGGTTGGGTCTGGTATTTGTCATCGCCTGCCTCATACTTTCGCTTTTTTCGCATACTTGTTGGCCAGATCCAGGACGTTCTCTGTTCTGGATCACGTAGTAATGTGGTACCACACTGAAACTGTGAGTTAATCCTGTATTCGATCTATATATTAGAGGGTAACACCGGTTAGGTCAGGGTTAGGTCTGGTATTTGTCATCATCCGGCTCATACTTTCGCATATTTCGCATACTTGTTGGCCGGATCCTGGGCGTTTTCTGGTTTGTATCACGTATTAATGTAGAGCCACTCTGAAGCTGTGAGTTAAACCTGGATTCCATCTATATTTTAGAGGATAACACCGGTTAGATCAGGGTTAGGTCTGGTATTTGCCATCATCTGCCTCATGCTTTCGCTTTTTTCACCTATTTGTTGGCCAGATCCTGGGCGTTGTCTGGATCGCAACACGTAGTAATGTGGCACCACACTCAAACAGTGAGTTAATCCTGGATTCGATCTATCTATTAGAGGGTAACACCGGTTAGGTTTGGGTTAGGTCTGGTATTTGCCATCGTCTGCCTCATACTTTCGCATTTTTCACCTACTTGTTGGCCAGATACTGGGCGTATTCTGGGTTGGATCACGTAGTAATGTGGTACCACACTGAAACAGTGAATTGATCCTGGATTCGATCTATATATTAGAGGGTAACACCGGTTCGGCTTGGGTCAGAACTGGTATTTGCCATCATCTGGCTCATACTTTCGCATTTTTCGCATACTTGTTGGCCAGATACTGGGCGTTTTCTGGTTTGGATCACGTAGTAATGTGGTACCACACTGAAACAGTGAGTCAATCCTGGATTCGATCTATATATTAGAGTGTAACACCGGTTAGGTTTGTGTTAGGTCTGGGTTAGGTCTGGTGTTTGCCATCGTCCGCCTCATACTTTCGCACCTTTCGCATACTTGTTGGCCAGATCCATTACGTTTCCTGGTTTGGATCACGTAGTAATGTGGTACCACACTGAAACGGTGAGTTAATCCTGGATTCAATCTATATTATAGAGGATAACAACGGTTAGGTATGGGTTAGGTCTGGTATTTGCCATCATCCGACTCATGCTCTCGCATTTTTCGCATACTTGTTGGCCAGATCCTGAGCGTTTTCTGGGTTGGATCAAGTAGTAGTGTGGTACCGCACTGCAAGAGTGAAGTAATCCTGGATTCGATCTATATATTAGAGGGTAACACCGGTTAGGTTTGGGTTAGGTCTGGAATTTGCCATCATCTGGCTCATACTTTCGCATTTTTCTCATACTTTTTGGCCAGATCCTGGGCGTTTTCTGGTTTGGATCACGTAGTAATGTGGTTCCACACTGCAACCGTGAGTTAATCCTGGATTCGATCTATATATTAGAGGGTAACACCGGTTAGGTCAGGGTTAGGTCTGGTATTTGCCATCATCAGGCTCATACATTCGCATTTTTCGCATACTTGATGGCCAGATCCTGGGTGTTTTTTGGTTTGGGTCACGTAGTAATGCGGTGCCACTCTCAAACAGTGAGTTAATCCTGGATACAATCTATATTTTAGAGGATAACAGCGGTTAGGTCAGGGTTAGGTCTGGTATTTGCCATCATCTGGCCCATACTTTCGCATTTTTCGCATACTTGTTGGCCAGATCCTGGGCGTTTTCTGGTTTGGGTCACGTAGTAATGTGGTACCACACTGCAACAGTGTGTTATACCTGGATTCAATCTGTATTTTAGAGGATAACACCGGTTAGGTCAGGGTTAGGTCTGGTATTTGCCATTATCTGGCTCATACTTTCGCCTTTTTCACCTACTTGTTGGCCTGATCCTGGGCGTTTTCTGGGTTGGATCACGTAGTAATGTGGTACCACACCGCCACATGAGTTAAACCTGGATTCAATCTATATTTTAGTGGATAACACCGGTTAGGTCAGAGTTAGGTCTGCTATTTGCCATCATCCGGCTAATACTTTCGCATTTTTCGCATACTTGTTGGCCAGATCCTAGGCGTGTTCTGGTTTGGAACACGTAGTAATGTGGCACCACACTGCAGCCGTGAGTTAAACCTGGATTCAATCTATATTTTAGGGGATAACACCGGTTAGGTCAGGGTTAGGTCTGGAATTTGCCAACATCCGGCTCATACTTTCGCATTTTTCGCATATTTGTTGGCCAGATCCTGCGCGTTTTCTGGGTTGGATCAGGTAGTAATGTGGTATCACACTGAAACAGTGAGTTAAACCTGGATTCAATCTATATTTTAGAGGATAACACCGGTTAGGTCAGGGTTAGGTCTGGTATTTGCCATCATCTGTCTCATACTTTCGCATTTTTCACCTACTTGTTGGCCAGATCCTGGGCGTTTTCTGGTTTGGGTCACGTAGTAATGTGGAGCCACACTCAAACATTGAGTTAAACCTGGATTCAATCTATATTTTGGAGGATAACACCGGTTACGTCAGGGTTAGATCTGGTATTTGCCTTCATCTGGCTCATACTTTCGCCTTTTTCACCTACTTGTTGGCCAGATCCTGGGCGTTTTCTGGGTTGGATCACGCAGTAAAGTGGTACCACACTGAAACCATGGGTTAAACCAGGATTCAATCTATATTTTAGAGGATAACGCCGGTTAGGTTTGGGTTAGGTCTGGTATTTGCCATCATCCGGCTCATAGTTACGCATTTTTCGCATACTAGTTGGCCAGATCCTGGGCGTTTTCTGGGTTGGATCAGGTAGTAGTGTGGTACCGCACTGAAAGAGTGAAGTAATCCTGGATTCGATCTATATATTAGAGGGTAACACCGGTTAGGTCAGGATTAGGTCTGGTATTTGCCATCATCCGGCTCATACTTTCGCATATTTCGCATACTTGTTGGCCAGCTCCTGGGCGTTTTCTGGTTTGGATCACGTAGTAATGTGGCACCACACTGCAGCCGTGAGTTAAACCTGGATTCAATCTATATTTTAGATGATAACACCGGCTACGTCATGGTTAGGTCTGGTATTTGCCATCATCTGGCTCATAGTTTCGCATTTTTCGCATACTTATTGGCCAAATCCTGGGCGTTTTCTGGTTTGTATCACGTAGTAATGTGGTACCACACTGCCACATGAGTTAAACCTGGATTCAATCTATATTTTAGAGGATAACACCGGTTAGGTCAGGGTTAGGTCTGGTATTTGCCATCATCTGGCTCATAGTTTCGCATTTTTCGCATACTTGTTGGCGAGATCCTGGGCGTTTTCTGGATTGGATCACGTAGTTATGTAGAACCACTCTGAAACAGTGAGCTAAACCTGGATTCAATCTATATTTCAGTGGATAACACCGGTTAGGTCAGGGTTAGGTCTGGTATTTGCGATCATGAGGCTCATACTTTCGCATATTTCGCATACTTGTTGGCCATATCCTGGGCGTTTTCTGGTTTGGGTCACGTAGTAATGTGGTACCACACTGCAACTGTGAGTTAAACCTGGATTCAATCTATATTTTAGAGGATAACACCGGTTAGGTCAGGGTTAGGTCTGGTATTTTCCAGCATCTGGCTCATACTTTCGCATTTTTCGCATACTTGTTGGCCAGATCCTGGGCGTTTTCTGGTTTGGGTCACGTAGCAATGTGGTACCACAATGCAACCGTGAGTTAAACCTGGATTCAATCTATATTTTATTATGTTATTAGGATAACACCGGTTAGGCTTGGGTTAGGTCTGGGATATGCCATCATCTGGCTCATGCTTTCGCATTTTTCACCTACTTGTTGGCCAGATACTGAGCGTTTTCTTGGTTAGATCACGTAGTAATGTGGCACCACACTCAAACAGTGAGTTAAACCTGGATTCAATCTATCTTTTAGAGGATAACACCGGCTAGGTCAGGGTTAGGTCTGGGATTTGCCATCGCCTGCCTCATACTTTCGCATTTTTCGCATACTTGTTGGCCAGATCCTGGGCGTTTCCTGGTTTGGATCACGTAGTAATGTGGTACCACACAGCCACATGAGTTAAACCTGGATTCAAGCTATATTTTAGAGGATAACAGCGGTGAGATCTGGGTTGGGTCTGTTATTTGTCATCGCCTGCCTCATACTTTCGCTTTTTTCGCATACTTGTTGCCCAGATCCAGGACGTTCTCTGTTCTGGATCACGTAGTAATGTGGTACCACACTGAAACTGTGAGTTAATCCTGTATTCGATCTATATATTAGAGGGTAACACCGGTTAGGTCAGGGTTAGGTCTGGTATTTGTCATCATCCGGCTCATACTTTCGCATATTTCGCATACTTGTTGGCCGGATCCTGGGCGTTTTCTGGTTTGTATCACGTATTAATGTAGAGCCACTCTGAAGCTGTGAGTTAAACCTGGATTCCATCTATATTTTAGAGGATAACACCGGTTAGGTCAGGGTTAGGTCTGGTATTTGCCATCATCTGCTACATGCTTTCGCTTTTTTCACCTATTTGTTGGCCAGATCCTGGGCGTTGTCTGGATCGCAACACGTAGTAATGTGGCACCACACTCAAACAGTGAGTTAATCCTGGATTCGATCTATCTATTAGAGGGTAACACCGGTTAGGTTTGGGTTAGGTCTGGTATTTGCCATCGTCTGCCTCAGACTTTCGCATTTTTCGCTCACTTGTTGGCCAGATACTGGGCGTTTTCTGGTTTGGATCACGTAGTAATGTGGTACCACACTGAAACAGTGAGTCAATCCTGGATTCGATCTATATATTAGAGGGTAACACCGGTTAGGTTTGGGTTAGGTCTGGTATTTGCCATCATCTGGCTCATACTTTCGCATTTTTCACCTACTTGTTGGCCAGATACTGGGCGTATTCTGGGTTGGATCACGTAGTAATGTGGTACCACACTGAAACAGTGAATTGATCCTGGATTCGATCCATATATTAGAGGGTAACACCGGTTCGGCTTGGGTCAGAACTGGTATTTGCCATCATCTGGCTCATACTTTCGCATTTTTCGCCTACTTGTTGGCCAGATACTGGCCGTTTTCTGGGTTGGTTCACGTGGTAATGTGGTACAACACTGAAACAGTGAGTTAAACCTGGATTCAATCTACATGTTACATGATAACACCGGTTAGGTCAGGGTTAGGTCTGGTATTTGCCATCGCCTGCCTCATGCTTTCGCATTTTTCGCATACTTGTTGGCCAGATCCTGGGCGTTATCTGGTTTGGATCACGTAGTAATGTGGTACCACACTGCAACATTGAGTTAATCCTGGATTCGATCTATATATTAGAGTGTAACACCGGTTAGGTTTGTGTTAGGTCTGGGTTAGGTCTGGTGTTTGCCATCGTCCGCCTCATACTTTCGCACCTTTCGCATACTTGTTGGCCAGATCCATCGCGTTTTCTGGTTTGGATCACGTAGTAATGTGGTACCACACTGAAACAGTGAGTTAATCCTGGATTCAATCTATATTATAGAGGATAACAACGGTTAGGTATGGGTTAGGTCTGGTATTTGCCATCATCCGACTCATGCTCTCGCATTTTTCGCATACTTATTGGCCAGATCCTGGGCGTTTTCTGGTTTGGATCACGTAGTAATGTGGTTCCACACTGCAACCGTGAGTTAAACCTGGATTCAATCTATATTTTAGAGCATAACACCGGTTAGGTCAGGGTTAGGTCTGGTATTTGCCATCATCCGGCTCATACTTTCGCATTTTTCGCATACTTGTTGGCCAGATCCTGAGCGTTTTCTGGGTTGGATCAGGTAGTAGTGTGGTACCGCACTGAAAGAGTGAAGTAATCCTGGATTCGATCTATATATTAGAGGGTAACACCGGTTAGGTTTGGGTTAGGTCTGGAATTTGCCATCATCTGGCTCATACTTTCGCATTTTTCGCATACTTTTTGGCCAGATCCTGGGCGTTTTCTGGTTTGGATCACGTAGTAATGTGGTTCCACACTGCAACCGTGAGTTAATCCTGGATTCGATCTATATATTAGCGGGTAACACCGGTTAGGTCAGGGTTAGGTCTAGTATTTGCCTTCGTCTGCCTCATACTTTCGCATCTTTCGCATACTTGTTGGCCAGCTCCAGGGCGTTTTCTAGTTTGGGTCACGTAGTAATGTGGTACCAAACTGCAACTGTGAGTTAAACCTGGATTCAATCTATATTTAAAAGGATAACACCGGTTAGGTCAGGGTTAGGTCTGGTATTTGCCATCATCAGGCTCATACATTCGCATTTTTCGCATACTTGTTGGCCAGATCCTGGGGGTTTTTTGGTTTGGGTCACGTAGTAATGCGGTGCCACTCTCAAACAGTGAGTTAATCCTGGATACAATCTATATTTTAGAGGATAACAGCGGTTAGGTCAGGGTTAGGTCTGGTATTTGCCATCATCTGGCCCATACTTTCGCATTTTTCGCATACTTGTTGGCCAGATCCTGGGCGTTTTCTGGTTTGGGTCACGTAGTAATGTGGTACCACACTGAAACAGTGAGTTAATCCTGGATTCAATCTATATTATAGAGGATAACAACGGTTAGGTATGGGTTAGGTCTGGTATTTGCCATCATCCGACTCATGCTCTCGCATTTTTCGCATACTTATTGGCCAGATCCTGGGCGTTTTCTGGTTTGGATCACGTAGTAATGTGGTTCCACACTGCAACCGTGAGTTAAACCTGGATTCAATCTATATTTTAGAGCATAACACCGGTTAGGTCAGGGTTAGGTCTGGTATTTGCCATCATCCGGCTCATACTTTCGCATTTTTCGCATACTTGTTGGCCAGATCCTGAGCGTTTTCTGGGTTGGATCAGGTAGTAGTGTGGTACCGCACTGAAAGAGTGAAGTAATCCTGGATTCGATCTATATATTAGAGGGTAACACCGGTTAGGTTTGGGTTAGGTCTGGAATTTGCCATCATCTGGCTCATACTTTCGCTTTTGTCGCATACTTTTTGGCCAGATCCTGGGCGTTTTCTGGTTTGGATCACGTAGTAATGTGGTTCCACACTGCAACCGTGAGTTAATCCTGGATTCGACCTATATATTAGAGGGTAACACCGGTTAGGTCAGGGTTAGGTCTAGTATTTGCCTTCGTCTGCCTCATACTTTCGCATCTTTCGCATACTTGTTGGCCAGCTCCAGGGCGTTTTCTAGTTTGGGTCACGTAGTAATGTGGTACCAAACTGCAACTGTGAGTTAAACCTGGATTCAATCTATATTTAAAAGGATAACACCGGTTAGGTCAGGGTTAGGTCTGGTGTTTGCCATCATCAGGCTCATACATTCGCATTTTTCGCATACTTGTTGGCCAGATCCTGGGTGTTTTTTGGTTTGGGTCACGTAGTAATGCGGTGCCACTCTCAAACAGTGAGTTAATCCTGGATACAATCTATATTTTAGAGGATAACAGCGGTTAGGTCAGGGTTAGGTCTGGTATTTGCCATCATCTGGCCCATACTTTCGCATTTTTCGCATACTTGTTGGCCAGATCCTGGGCGTTTTCTGGGTTGGATCAGGTAGTAGTGTGGTACCGCACTGAAAGAGTGAAGTAATCCTGGATTCGATCTATATATTAGAGGGTAACACCGGTTAGGTCAGGATTAGGTCTGGTATTTGCCATCATCCGGCTCATACTTTCGCATATTTCGCATACTTGTTGGCCAGCTCCTGGGCGTTTTCTGGTTTGGATCACGCAGTAATGTGGCACCACACTGCAGCCGTGAGTTAAACCTGGATTCAATCTATATTTTAGATGATAACACCGGCTACGTCATGGTTAGGTCTGGTATTTGCCATCATCTGGCTCATAGTTTCGCATTTTTCGCATACTTATTGGCCAAATCCTGGGCGTTTTCTGGTTTGTATCACGTAGTAATGTGGTACCACACTGCCACATGAGTTAAACCTGGATTCAATCTATATTTTAGAGGATAACACCGGTTAGGTCAGGGTTAGGTCTGGTATTTCCCACCATCTGGCTCATAGTTTCGCATTTTTCGCATACTTATTGGCCAAATCCTGGGCGTTTTCTGGATTGGATCACGTAGTTATGTAGAACCACTCTGAAACAGTGAGCTAAACCTGGATTCAATCTATATTTCAGTGGATAACACCGGTTAGGTCAGGGTTAGGTCTGGTATTTGCGATCATCAGGCTCATACTTTCGCATATTTCGCATACTTGTTGGCCATATCCTGGGCGTTTTCTGGTTTGGGTCACGTAGTAATGTGGTACCACACTGCCACACGAGTTAAACCTGGATTCAATCTATATTTTAGAGGATAACACCGGTTAGGTCAGGGTTAGGTCTGGTATTTTCCAGCATCTGGCTCATACTTTCGCATTTTTCGCATACTCTTTGGCCAGATCCTGGGCATTTTCAGGGTTGGATGACGTAGTAGTGTGATTCCACACTGAAACAGTGAATTAATCCTGGATTCGATCTGTATATTAGAGGGTAACACCGGTTAGGTTTGGGTTAGGTCTGGTATTTGCCATCATCTGGCTCATACTTTCGCATTTTTCGCATACTTGTTGGCCAAATGCTGGCTTTTTCTGGTTTGGATCAAGTAGTAATGTAGAACCACTCTGAAACAGTGAGCTAAACCTGGATTCAATCTATATTTCAGTGGATAACACCGGTTAGGTCAGGGTTAGGTCTGGTATTTGCGATCATCAGGCTCATACTTTCGCATATTTCGCATACTTGTTGGCCATATCCTGGGCGTTTTCTGGTTTGGGTCACGTAGTAATGTGGTACCACAATGCAACCGTGAGTTAAACCTGCATTCAATCTATATTTTAGAGGATAACACCGGTTAGGTCAGGGTTAGGTCTGGTATTTTCCAGCATCTGGCTCATACTTTCGCATTTTTCGCATAGTTTTTGGCCAGATCCTGGGCGTTTTCAGGGTTGGTTGACGTAGTAGTGTGATGCCACACTGAAACAGCGAATTAATCCTGGATTCGATCTATATTTCAGTGGATAACACCGGTTAGGTCAGGGTTAGGTCTGGTATTTGCGATCATCCGGCTCATACTTTCGCATATTTCGCATACTTGTTGGCCAGCTCCTGGGCGTTTTCTGGTTTGGATCACGTAGTAATGTGGCACCACACTGCAGCCGTGAGTTAAACCTGGATTCAATCTATATTTTAGAGGATAACACCGGCTACGTCATGGTTAGGTCTGGTATTTACCATCATCTGGCTCATAGTTTCGCATTTTTCGCATACTTATTGGCCAAATCCTGGGCGATTTCTGGTTTGTATCACGTAGTAATGTGGTGCCACACTGCCACATGAGTTAAACCTGGATTCAATCTATATTTTAGAGGATAACACCGGTTAGGTCAGTATTAGGTCTGGTATTTGCCATCATCCGGCTCATACTTTCGCATTTTTCGCTTACTTTTTGGCCAGATCCTGGGCGTTTTCTGGGTTGGATCACGTAGTAGTGTGATGCCACACTGCAACAGTGAATTAATCCTGGATTCGATCTATAAATTAGAGGGTAACACCGGGTAGGTATGGGTTAGGTCTGGTATTTGATATTACCTGGCCCATACTTTCGCACTTTTCGCATACTTGTTGGCCAGATCCTGGGCGTTTTCTGGTTTGGGTCACGTAGTAATGTGGTGCCACACTGCAACAGTGAGTTAAACCTGGATTCAATGTATATTTTAGAGGATAACACCGGTTAGGTCAGGGTTAGGTCTGGTATTTGCCATCATCTGGCTCCTACATTCGCATTTTTCGCATACTTGCTGGCCAGATCCAGGGCGTTTTCTGGTTTGGGTCACGTAGTAATGTGGTACCAAACTGCAACTGTGAGTTAACCCTAGATTCAATCTATATTTTAGAGGAGAACACCGGTTAGGTCAGGGTTAGGTCTGGTATTTGCCATCATTAGGCTCATACTTTCGCATTTTTCGCATACTTGTTGGCCAGATCCTGGGCGTTTTCTGGTTTGGGTCACGTAGTAATGTGGTACCACACTGAAACCGTGAGTTAATCCTGGATTCAATCTATATTTTAGAGGATAACACCGGTTAGGTCAGGGTTAGGTCTGGTATTTGCCATCATCCGGCTCATACTTTCGCAATTTTCGCTTACTTTTTGGCCAGATCCTGGGCGTTTTCTGGGTTGGATCACGTAGTAGTGTGATGCCACACTGCAACAGTGAATTAATCCTGGATTCGATCTATAAATTAGAGGGTAACACCGGGTAGGTATGGGTTAGGTCTGGTATTTGATATTACCTGGCCCATACTTTCGCACTTTTCGCATACTTGTTGGCCAGATCCTGGGCGTTTTCTGGTTTGGGTCACGTAGTAATGTGGTGCCACACTGCAACAGTGAGTTAAACCTGGATTCAATCTATATTTTAGAGGATAACACCGGTTAGGTCAGGGTTAGGTCTGGTATTTGCCATCATCTGGCTCCTACATTCGCATTTTTCGCATACTTGCTGGCCAGATCCAGGGCGTTTTCTGGTTTGGGTCACGTAGTAATGTGGTACCAAACTGCAACTGTGAGTTAACCCTAGATTCAATCTATATTTTAGAGGAGAACACCGGTTAGGTCAGGGTTAGGTCTGGTATTTGCCATCATTAGGCTCATACTTTCGCATTTTTCGCATACTTGTTGGCCAGATCCTGGGCGTTTTCTGGTCTGGGTCAGGTAGTAATGTGGCCCCACACTGAAACAGTGAGTTAATCCCGGATTCGATCTATATATTAGAGGGTAACACCGGTTAGGTCAGGGTTAGGTCTGGTATTTGCCATCATCCGGCTCATACTTTCGCATTTTTCGCATACTTGTTGGCCAGATCCTCAGCGTTTTCTGGGTTGGATCAGGTAGTAGTGTGGTACCGCACTGAAAGAGTGAAGTAATCCTGGATTCGATCTATATATTAGAGGGTAGCACCGGTTAGGTTTGGGTTAGGTCTGGAATTTGCCATCATCTGGCTCATACTTTCGCACTTTTCGCATACTTTTTGGCCAGATCCTGGGCGTTTTCTGGGTTAGATCACGTAGTAATGTGGTAGCACACTCAAACAGTGAGTTAAACCTGGATTCAATCTATATTTTAGAGGATAACACCGGTTAGGTCAGGGTTAGGTCTAGTATTTGACATCGTCTGCCTCATGCATTCGCATTTTTCGCATACTTGTTGGCCAGATCCTGGGTGTTTTCTGGTTTGGGTCACGTAGTAATGTGGTGCCACTCTCAAACAGTGAGTTAATCCAGGATACAATCTATATTTTAGAGGATAACAGCGGTTAGGTCAGGGTTAGGTCTGGTATTTGCCATCATCTGGCCCATACTTTCGCATTTTTCGCTTACTTTTTGGCCAGATCCTGGGCGTGTTCTGGTTTGGATCACGTAGTAATGTGGCACCACACTGCAGCCGTGAGTTAAACCTGGATTCAATCTATATTTTAGAGGATAACACTGGTTAGGTCAGGGTTAGGTCTGGTATTTGCCATCATCTGTCTCATACTCTCGCAGTTTTCGCATACTTGTTGGCCAGATCCTGGGCGTTTTCTGGTTTGTGTCACGTAGTAATGTGGAGCCACTCTCAAACAATCAGTTAAACCTGGATTCAATCTATATTTTGGAGGATAACACCGGTTAGGTCAGGGTTAGGTCTGGTATTTGCCATCATCCGGCTCATACTTACGCATTTTTCGCATACTTGTAGGCCAGATCCAGGGCGTTTTCTGGTTTGGATCGCGTAGTAATATGGTACCACACTGCCACATGAGTTAAACCTGGATTCAATCTATAGTTTAGTGGATAACACCGGTTAGGTCAGGGTTAGGTCTGGTATTTGATATTACCTGGCCCATACTTTCGCATTTTTCGCATACTTGTTGGCCAGATCCTGGGCGTTTTCTGGTTTGGGTCACGTAGTAATGTGGTACCACACTGCAACAGTGAGTTAATCCTGGATTCAATCTATATTTTAGAGGATAACACAGGTTAGGTCAGGGTTAGGTCTGGTATTTGCCATCATCCGGCTCATACTTTCGCATTTTTCGCATACTTGCTGGCCAGATCCTGGGCGTTTTCTGGGTTGGATCACGTAGTAGTGTGATGCCACACTGAAAGAGTGAATTAATCCTGGATTCGATCTATAAATTTGAGGGTAACACCGGTTAGGTCAGGGTTAGGTCTGGTATTTGATATTACCTGGCCCATACTTCCGCACTTTTCGCATACTTGTTGGCCAGATCCTGGTCGTTTTCTGGTTTGGGTCAGGTAGTAATGTGGCCCCACACTGAAACAGTGAGTTAATCCCGGATTCGATCTATATATTAGAGGGTAACACCGGTTAGGTCAGAGTTAGGTCTGGTATTTGCCATCATCCGGCTCATACTTTCGCTTATTTCGCATACTTGTTGGCCAGATCCTGGGCGTTTTCTGGTTTGGATCACGTAGTAATGTGGCACCACACTGCAACCGTGAGTTAAACCTGGATTCAATCTATATTTTAGAGCATAACACCGGTTAGGTCAGGGTTAGGTCTGGTATTTGCCATCATCCGGCTCATACTTTCGCATTGTTCGCATACTTGTTGGCCAGATCCTGAGCGTTTTCTGGGTTGGATCAGGTAGTAGTGTGGTACCGCACTGAAAGAGTGAAGTAATCCTGGATTCGATCTATATATTAGAGGGTAACACCGGTTAGGTTTGGGTTAGGTCTGGAATTTGCCATCATCTGGCTCATACTTTCGCATTTTTCGCATACTTTTTGGCCAGATCCCGGGCGTTTTCTGGGTTGGATCACGTAGTAATGTGGTAGCACACTCAAACAGTGAGTTAAACCTGGATTCAATCTATGTTTTAGAGGATAACACCGGTTAGGTCAGGGTTAGGTCTAGTATTTGCCATTGTCTGCCTCATACTTTCGCATCTTTCGCATACTTGTTGGCCAGCTCCAGGGCGTATTCTAGTTTGGGTCACGTAGTAATGTGGTACCAAACTGCAACTGTGAGTTAAACCTGGATTCAATCTATATTTTAGAGTATAACACCGGTTAGGTCAGGGTTAGGTCTGGTATTTGCCATCATCAGGCTCATACATTCGCATTTTTCGCATACTTGTTGGCCAGATCCTGGGTGTTTTCTGGTTTGGGTCACGTAGTAATGTGGTGCCACTCTCAAACAGTGAGTTAATCCTGGATACAATGTATATTTTAGAGGATAACAGCGGTTAGGTCAAGGTTAGGTCTGGTATTTGCCATTATCTGGCCCATACTTTAGCATTTTTCGCATACTTGTTGGCCAGATCCTGGGCGTTTTCTCGTTTGGGTCACGTGGTAATGTGGTGCCACACCGCCACATGAGATAAACCTGGATTCAATCTATATTTTAGTGGATAACACCGGTTAGGTCAGAGTTAGGTCTGCTATTTGCCATCATCCGGCTAATACTTTCGCATTTTTCACCTACTTGTTGGCCAGATACTGGGCGTTTTCTGGGATGGATCACGTAGTAATGTGGAGCCACTCTCAAACATTGAGTTAAACCTGGATTCAATCTATATTTTGGAGGATAACACCGGTTAGGTCAGGGATAGGTCTGGTATTTGCCTTCATCTGGCTCATACTTTCGCCTTTTTCACCTACTTGTTGGCCTGATCCTGGGCGTTTTCTGGTTTGGATCACGTAGTAATGTGGTACCACACTGCCACACGAGTTAAACCTGGATTCAATCTATATTTTAGAGGATAACCCCGGTTAGGTCAGGGTTAGGTCTGGTATTTGCCATCATCCGGCTCATACTTTCGCATTTTTCGCATACTGGTTGGCCAGATCCAGGGCGTTTTCTGGTTTGGATCACGTAGTCATGTGGTACCACACTGAAACAGTGAGTTAATCCTGGATTCGATCTATATATTAGAGGGTAACACCGGTTAGGTCAGGATTAGGTCTGGTATTTGCCATCATCCGGCTCATATTTTCGCATATTTCGCATACTTGATGGCCAGCTCCTGGGCGTTTTCTGGTTTGGATCACGTAGTAATGTGGCACCACACTGCAGCCGTGAGTTAAACCTGGATTCAATCTATATTTTGGAGGATAACACCGGTTAGGTCAGGGTTAGGTCTGGTATTTGCCATCATCTGGCTCATAGTTTCGCATTTTTCGCATACTTGTTGGCGAGATCCTGGGCGTTTTCTGGATTGGATCACGTAGTAATGTAGAACCACTCTGAAACAGTGAGCTAAACCTGGATTCGATCTATATATTAGAGGGTAACATCGGTTAGGTTTGGGTTAGGTCTGGTATTTGCCATCATCTGGCTCATACTTTCGCATTTTTCGCATACTTGTTGGCCAGATCCTGGGCGTTTTCTGGGTTGGGTCAGGTAGTAGTGTGGTACCGCACTGAAACAGTGAAGTAATCCTGGATTCGATCTATATATTAGAGGGTAACATCGGTTAGGTTTGGGTTAGGTCTGGTATTTGCGATCATCTGGCTCATACTTTCGCATTTTTCGCATACTTGTTGGCCATATCCTGGGCGTTTTCTGGTTTGGGTCACGTAGTAATGCGGTACCACACTGCAACTGTGAGTTAAATCTGGATTCAATCTATATTTTAGAGGATAACACCGGTTAGGTCAGGGTTAGGTCTGGTATTTTCCATCATCTGGCACATACTTCCGCATTGTTCGCATACTTGTTGGCCAGATCCTGAGCGTTTTCTGGGTTGGGTCAGGTAGTAGTGTGGTACCGCACTGAAACAGTGAAGTAATCCTGGATTCGATCTATATATTAGAGGGTAACATCGGTTAGGTTTGGGTTAGGTCTGGTATTTGCGATCATCTGGCTCATACTTTCGCATTTTTCGCATACTTGTTGGCCAGATCCAGGGCGTTTTCTGGTTTGGATCACGTAGTAATGTGGCACCACACTGCAGCCGTGAGTTAAACCTGGATTCAATCTATATTTCAGTGGATAACACCGGTTAGGTCAGGGTTAGGTCTGGTATTTGCGATCATCTGGCTCATACTATCGCATTTTTCGCATACTTGTTGGCCATATCCTGGGCGTTTTCTGGTTTGGGTCACGTAGTAATGCGGTACCACACTGCAACTGTGAGTTAAATCTGGATTCAATCTATATTTTAGAGGATAACACCGGTTAGGTCAGGGTTAAGTCTGGTATTTTCCATCATCTGGCACATACTTCCGCATTTTTCGCATACTTTTTGGCCTGATCCTGGGCGTTTTCTGGTTTGGATCACGTAGTAATGTGGCACCACACTGCAGCCGTGAGTTAAACCTGGATTCAATCTATATTTCAGTGGATAACACCGGTTAGGTCAGGGTTAGGTCTGGTATTTTCCATCATCTGGCACATACTTTCGCATTTTTCGCATACTTGTTGGCCAGATCCTGGGCGTTTTCTGGGTTGGGTCAGGTAGTAGTGTGGTACCGCACTGAAACAGTGAAGTAATCCTGGATTCGATCTATATATTAGAGGGTAACACAGGTTAGGTTTGGGTTAGGTCTGGTATTTGCCATCATGTGGCACATACTTTCGCATTTTTCGCATACTTGTTGGCCAAATGCTGGCTTTTTCTGGTTTGGATCAAGTAGTAATGTAGAACCACTCTGAAACAGTGAGCTAAACCTGGATTCAATCTATATTTCAGTGGATAACACCGGCTAGGTCAGGGTTAGGTCTGGTATTTGCGATCATCTGGCTCATACTTTCGCATTTTTCGCATACTTGTTGGCATGATCCTGGGCGGTTTCTGGTTTGGGTCACGTAGTAATGTGGTACCACACTGAAACCGTGAGTTAATCCTGGATTCAATCTATATTTTAGAGGAGAACACCGGTTAGGACAGGGTTAGGTCTGGTATTTGCCATCATTAGGCTCATACTTTCGCAGTTTTCGCATACTTGTTGGCCAGATCCTGGGTGTTTTCTGGTTTGGGTCACGTAGTAATGTGGTGCCACTCTCAAACAGTGAGTTAATCCTGGATACAATTTATATTTTAGAGGATAACGGCGGTTAGGTCAGGGTTAGGTCTGGTATTTGCCATCATCTGGCTCATACTTTCGCCTTTTTCACCTACTTGTTGGCCTGATCGTGGGCGTTTTCTGGGTTGGATCACGTAGTAATGTGGTACCAAACTGCAACTGTGAGTTAAACCTGGATTCAATCTATATTTTAGAGTATAACACCGGTTAGGTCAGGGTTAGGTCTGGTATTTGCCATCATCAGGCTCATATATTCGCATTTTTCGCATACTTGTTGGCCAGATCCTGGGTGTTTTCTGGTTTGGGTCACGTAGTAATGTGGTGCCACTCTCAAACAGTGAGTTAATCCTGGATACAATCTATATTTTAGAGGATAACAGCGGTTAGGTCAAGGTTAGGTCTGGTATTTGCCATCATCTGGCCCATACTTTAGCATTTTTCGCATACTTGTTGGCCAGATCCTGGGCGTTTTCTCGTTTGGGTCACGTAGTAATGTGGTGCCACACCGCCACATGAGATAAACCTGGATTCAATCTATATTTTAGTGGATAACACCGGTTAGGTCAGAGTTAGGTCTGCTATTTGCCATCATCCGGCTAATACTTTCGCATTTTTCGCATACTTGTTGGCCAGATCCTGGGCGTTTTCTGGGTTGGATCAGGTAGTAATGTGGTACCACACTGAAACAGTGAGTTAAACCTGGATTCAATCTATATTTTAGTGGATAACACCGGTTAGGTCAGGGTTAGGTCTGGTATTTGCCATCATCTGTCTCATACTTTCGCATTTTTCACCTACTTGTTGGCCAGATACTGGGCGTTTTCTGGGATGGATCACGTAGTAACGTGGAGCCACTCTCAAACATTGAGTTAAACCTGGATTCAATCTATATTTTGGAGGATAACACCGGTTAGGTCAGGGATAGGTCTGGTATGTGCCTTCATCTGGCTCATACTTTCGCCTTTTTCACCTACTTGTTGGCCTGATCCTGGGCGTTTTCTGGTTTGGATCACGTAGTAATGTGGTACCACACTGCCACACGAGTTAAACCTGGATTCAATCTATATTATAGAGGATAACACCGGTTAGGTCAGGGTTAGGTCTGGTATTTGCCATCATCCGGCTCATACTTTTTTTTTTTTTTTTTTGTCGTGGGGAAAATCTTCGAAAGACTCCGTCCCACCTCCTTGGGGAGAGGTGGGAGGGGTGTGTGGGATTCCCCGCGCCCGTACAACGACAGGCGCGGGACCTACCCACTAAAAACCCCACGGTGACCCTTCGGCACGCTTTGGGAGGATACCGGGAATCGCTCGAAGCGTTCTTCCGGTATCCTCCCCGTGCCCGCGCCTTCGCGCCCATCCCCCGGGGGGACAATCGGTCCCCCCAGTAGACACACTGCCTCATAGCGGCGAGACGGGGCCACTCCATCCTGCCGCTATCCGTCCCGGGGCCGCGTTTAGTGGCGGCTGCGAGCCCCAACTCGCAACCGCCCGCGACCCCGTTTCCACCCCTCGGCGGCCGGGCGTTCATGGCCGCACCAGACCGCCGAGGGTGCCTCCCCTTGCGTCGGACCGGTAGGGGGAGGCACTTCTACCCCCAACCGGTCCGAATCCGGCTCATACTTTCGCATTTTTCGCATACTGGTTGGTCAGATCCAGGGCGTTTTCTGGTTTGGATCACGTAGTAATGTGGCACCACACTCCAACAGTGAGTTAAACCTGGATTCAATCTATATTTTAGAGGATAACACCGGTTAGGTCAGGGTTAGGTCTGGAATTTGCCAACATCCGGCTCATACTTTCGCATTTTTCGCATACTTGTTGGCCAGATCCTGGGCGTTTTCTGGGTTCGATCAGGCAGTAATGTGGTACCACACTGAAACAGTGAGTTAAACATGGATCCAATCTATATTTTAGAGGATAACACCGGTTAGGTCAGGGTTAGGTCTGGTATTTGCCATCATCTGTCTCATACTTTCGCATTTTTCACCTACTTGTTGGCCAGATACTGGGCGTTTTCTGGGTTGGATCACGTAGTAATGTGGCACCACACTCAAACAGTGAGTTAAACCTGGATGCAATCTATATTTCAGAGGATAACACCGGTTAGGTCAGGGTTAGGTCTGGTATTTGCCATCATCTGTCTCATACTTTCGCATTTTTCACCTACTTGTTGGCCAGATACTGGGCGTTTTCTGGGTTGGATCACGTAGTAATGTGGTACCACAATGAAACAGTGGGTTAAACCAGGATTCAATCTATATTTTAGAGGATAACACCGGTTAGGTTTGGGTTAGGTCTGGTATTTGCCATCATCCGGCTCATACTTTCGCATTTTTCACCTACTTGTTGGCCAGATACTGGGCGTTTTCTGGGATGGATCACGTAGTAATGTGGAGCCACTCTCAAATATTGAGTTAAATCTGGATTCAATCTATATTTTGGAGGATAACACCGGTTAGGTCAGGGATAGGTCTGGTATTTGCCTTCATCTGGCTCATACTTTCGCCTTTTTCACGTACTTGTTGGCCTGATCCTGGGCGTTTTCTGGTTTGGATCACGTAGTAATGTGGTACCACACTGCCACACGAGTTAAACCTGGATTCAATCTATATTTTAGAGGATAACACCGGTTAGGTCAGGGTTAGGTCTGGTATTTGCCATCATCTGGCTCATAGTTTCGCATTTCTCGCATACTTGTTGGCGATATCCTGGGCGTTTTCTGGATTGGATCACGTAGTAATGTAGAACCACTCTGAAACAGTGAGCTAAACCTGGATTCAATCTATATTTTAGAGGATAACACCGGTTAGGTCAGGGTTAGGTCTGGAATTTGCCAACATCCGGCTCATACTTTCGCATTTTTCGCATACTTGTTGGCCAGATCCTGGGCGTTTTCTGGGTTCGATCAGGCAGTAATGTGGTACCACACTGAAACAGTGAGTTAAACATGGATCCAATCTATATTTTAGAGGATAACACCGGTTAGGTCAGGGTTAGGTCTGGTATTTGCCATCATCTGTCTCATACTTTCGCATTTTTCACCTACTTGTTGGCCAGATACTGGGCGTTTTCTGGGTTGGATCACGTAGTAATGTGGCACCACACTCAAACAGTGAGTTAAACCTGGATGCAATCTATATTTCAGAGGATAACACCGGTTAGGTCAGGGTTAGGTCTGGTATTTGCCATCATCTGTCTCATACTTTCGCATTTTTCACCTACTTGTTGGCCAGATACTGGGCGTTTTCTGGGTTGGATCACGTAGTAATGTGGTACCACAATGAAACAGTGGGTTAAACCAGGATTCAATCTATATTTTAGAGGATAACACCGGTTAGGTTTGGGTTAGGTCTGGTATTTGCCATCATCCGGCTCATACTTTCGCATTTTTCACCTACTTGTTGGCCAGATACTGGGCGTTTTCTGGGATGGATCACGTAGTAATGTGGAGCCACTCTCAAATATTGAGTTAAATCTGGATTCAATCTATATTTTGGAGGATAACACCGGTTAGGTCAGGGATAGGTCTGGTATTTGCCTTCATCTGGCTCATACTTTCGCCTTTTTCACGTACTTGTTGGCCTGATCCTGGGCGTTTTCTGGTTTGGATCACGTAGTAATGTGGTACCACACTGCCACACGAGTTAAACCTGGATTCAATCTATATTTTAGAGGATAACACCGGTTAGGTCAGGGTTAGGTCTGGTATTTGCCATCATCTGGCTCATAGTTTCGCATTTCTCGCATACTTGTTGGCGATATCCTGGGCGTTTTCTGGATTGGATCACGTAGTAATGTAGAACCACTCTGAAACAGTGAGCTAAACCTGGATTCAATCTATATTTCAGTGGATAACACCGGTTAGGTCAGGGTTAGGTCTGGTATTTGCGATCATCTGGCTCATACTTTCGCATTTTTCGCATACTTGTTGGCCATATCCTGGGCGCTTTCTGGTTTGGGTCACGTAGTAATGTGGTACCACACTGCAACTGTGAGTTAAATCTGGATTCAATCTATATTTTAGAGGATAACACCGGTTAGGTCAGGGTTAGGTCTGGTATTTTCCATCATCTGGCACATACTTCCGCATTTTTCGCATACTTTTTGGCCAGATCCTGGGCGTTTTCTGGGTTGGATGACGTAGTAGTGTGATGCCACACTGAAACAGTGAATTAATCCTGGATTCGATCTATATATTAGAGGGTAACATCGGTTAGGTTTGGGTTAGGTCTGGTATTTGCCATCATCTGGCTCATACTTTCGCATTTTTCGCATACTTGTTGGCCAGATCCTGGGCGTTTTCTGGGTTGGGTCAGGTAGTAGTGTGGTACCGCACTGAAACAGTGAAGTAATCCTGGATTCGATCTATATATTAGAGGGTAACACAGGTTAGGTTTGGGTTAGGTCTGGTATTTGCCATCATCTGGCCCATACTTTCGCATTTTTCGCATACTTGTTGGCCAGATCCTGGGCGTTTTCTGGGTTGGATCAGGTAGTAATGTGGTACCACACTGAAACAGTGAGTTAAACCTGGATTCAATCTATATTTTAGTGGATAACACCGGTTAGGTCAGGGTTAGATCTGGTATTTGCCTTCATCTGTCTCATACTTTCGCATTTTTCACCTACTTGATGGCCAGATACTGGGCGCTTTCTGGGATGGATCACGTAGTAATGTGGAGCCACTCTCAAACATTGAGTTAAACCTGGATTCAATCTATATTTTGGAGGATAACACCGGTTAGGTCAGGGATAGGTCTGGTATTTGCCTTCATCTGGCTCATACTTTCGCCTTTTTCACCTACTTGTTGGCCTGATCCTGGGCGTTTTCTGGTTTGGATCACGTAGTAATGTGGTACCACACTGCCACACGAGTTAAACCTGGATTCAATCTATATTATAAAGGATAACACCGGTTAGGTCAGGGTTAGGTCTGGTATTTGCCATCATCCGGCTCATACTTTCGCATTTTTCGCATACTGGTTGGCCAGATCCAGGGCGTTTTCTGGTTTGGATCACGTAGTAATGTGGCACCACACTCCAACAGTGAGTTAAACCTGGACTCAATCTATATTTTAGAGGATAACACCGGTTAGGTCAGGGTTAGGTCTGGAATTTGCCAACATCCGGCTCATACTTTCGCATTTTTCGCATACTTGTTGGCCAGATCCTGGGCGTTTTCTGGGTTGGATCAGGCAGTAATGTGGTACCACACTGAAACAGTGAGTTAAACATGGATCCAATCTATATTTTAGAGGATAACACCAGTTAGGTCAGGGTTAGGTCTGGTATTTGCCATCATCTGTCTCATACTTTCGCATTTTTCACCTACTTGTTGGCCAGATACTGGGCGTTTTCTGGGTTGGATCACGTAGTAATGTGGCACCACACTCAAACAGTGAGTTAAACCTGGATGCAATCTATATTTCAGAGGATAACACCGGTTAGGTCAGGGTTAGGTCTGGTATTTGCCATCATCTGTCTCATACTTTCGCATTTTTCACCTACTTGTTGGCCAGATACTGGGCGTTTTCTGGGTTGGATCACGTAGTAATGTGGTACCACAATGAAACAGTGGGTTAAACCAGGATTCAATCTATATTTTAGAGGATAACACCGGTTAGGTTTGGGTTAGGTCTGGTATTTGCCATCATCCGGCTCATACTTTCGCATTTTTCGCATACTTGTTGGCCAGATCCTGGGCGTTTTCTGGGTTGGATCAGGTAGTAGTGTGGTACGGCACTGAAGCAGTGAAGTAATCCTGGATTCAATCTATATTTTAGAAGATAACACCGGTTAGGTCAGGGTTAGGTCTGGTATTTTCCATCATCTGTCTCAGACTTGCGCATATTTCGCAAAATTCTTGGGCAGATCCTGGGCGTTTTCTGGTTTGGATCACGTAGTAATGTGGTACCACACTGAAACAGTGAGTTAATCCTGGATTCGTTCTATATATGAGAGGGAAACGCCGGTTAGGTTTGGGTTAGGTCTGGTATTGGCCATCATCTGGCTCATACTTTCGCATTTTTCGCATACTTGTTGGCCAGATCTTGGGCGTTTTCTGGTTTGGATCACGTAGTAATGTGGCACCACACTGCAACCGTGAGTTAAACCTGGATTCAATCTATATTTTAGAGGATAACACCGGTTAGGTCAGGGTTAGGTCTGGTATTTTCCATCATCTGGCTCATACTTTCGCATTTTTCGCATACTTTTTCGCCAGATCCTGGGCGTTTTCTGGGTTGGATCACGTAGTAGTGTGATGCCACACTGAAACAGTGAATTAATGCTGCATTCGATCTATATATTAGAGGGTAACACCGGGTAGGTTTGGGTTAGGCCTGCTATTTGATATTACCTTGCCCATACTTTCGCATATTTCGTATAAGTGTTGGTCAGATCCTTCGCTTTTTCTGGTATGGATCACGTAGTAATGTGGTACCACAATGAAACAGCGGGTTATACCGGTGTCCGATCAATTCTTTAGAGGATAACACCGGTTAGGTCAGGGTTAGGTCTGGAATTTTCCATCATCTGGCTCATACTTTCGCATTTTTTGCATACTTTTTGGCCAGATCCTGGGCGTTTTCTGGGTTGGATCACGTAGTAGTGTGATGCCACACTGAAACAGTGAATTAATGCTGGTTTCAATCTATATATTAGAGGGTAACACCTGTTAGGTCACGGTTAGGTCTAGTGTTTGCCATCATCCGGCTCATACTTTCGCATTTTTCGCATACTTGTTGGCCAGATACTGGGCGTTTTCTGGGTTGGATCACGTAGTAATGTGACACCACACTCAAACAGTGAGTTAAACCTGGATGCAATCTATATTTTAGAGGATAACACCGGTTAGGTCAGGGTCAGGTCTGGTATTTGCCATCATCCGTCTCATACTTTCGCATTTTTCACCTACTTGTTGGCCAGATACTGGGCGTTTTCTGGGTTGGATCACGTAGTAATGTGGCACCACACTCAAACAGTGAGTTAAACCTGGATGCAATCTGTATTTTAGAGGATAACACTGGTTAGGTCAGGGTTAGATCTGGTATTTTCCATCATCGGGCTCATACTTTCGCATTTTTCGCATACTTTTTGGCCAGATCCTGGGCGTTTTCTGGGTTGGATCACGTCGTAGTGTGATGCCACACTGAAACAGTGAATTAATGCTGGTTTCAATCTATATTTTAGAGGATAACACCGGTTAGGTCAGGGTTAGGTCTGGTATTTGGCATCATCTGTATCATACTTTCGCATTTTTCACCTACTTGTTGGCCAGATACTGGGCGTTTTCTGGGTTGGATCACGTAGTAATGTGGCACCACACTCAAACAGTGAGTTAAACCTGGATGCAATCTATATTTCAGAGGATAACACCGGTTAGGTCAGGGTTAGTTCTGGTATTTGATATTACCTGGCCCATACTTTCGCATATTTCGTATAAATGTTGTCCAGATCCTGGGCTTTTTCTGGTATGTATCACGTAGTAATGTGGTACCACAATGAAACAGCGGGTTAAACCGGGATCCGACCAATTCTTTAGAGGATAATACCTGTTAGGTCTGGGTCAGGTCTGGGATTCGCCATCATCTCGCTCATACTTTCACCTTTCTCGCATAATTGTTGGCCAAATGCTGGCTTTTTCTTGTTAGGATCACGTAGTAATGTGGCACCACACTCAAACAGTGAGTTAAACCTGGATGCAATCTATATTTCAGAGGATAACACCGGTTAGGTCAGGGTTAGGTCTGGTAATTGCCATCATCCTGCTCATACTTTCGCATTTTTCGCACCCTTGTTGGCCAGATCCTGGGCGTTTTCTGGTTTGGGTCACGTAGTAATGTGGGGCCACTCTCAAACATTGAGTTAAACCTGGATTCAATCTATATTTTGGAGGATAACACCGGTTAGGTTTGGGTTAGGTCTGGTATTTGATATTACCTGGCCCATACTTTCGCATATTTCGTATAAATGTTGTCCAGATCCTGGGCTTTTTCTGGTATGTATCACGTAGTAATGTGGTACCACAATGAAACAGCGGGTTAAACCGGGATCCGATCAATTCTTTAGAGGATAACACCGGTTAGGCCTGGGTCAGGTCTTGGATTCGCCATCATCTCGCTCATACTTTCACCTTTTTCGCATAATTGTTGGCGAAATGTTGGCTTTTTCTGGTTTGGATCTCTTAGTAATGTGGTACCACACTGAAACAGTGAGATAATCCTGGATTCGATCTATATATTAGAAGGTAACACCGGTTAGGTTTGGGTTAGGTCTGGTATTTGCCATCATCTGGTTCATACTTTCGCATTTTTCGCATACTTGTTTTCCAGATCCTGGGCGTTTTCTGAGTTGCATCAGGTAGTAGTGTGGTACCGAACTGAAACAGTGAAGTAATCCTGTAATTCGATCTATATATTGGAGGGTAACACCGGTTAGGTCAGGATTAGGTCTGGTATTTGCCATCATCTGGCTCATACTTTCGCATTTTTCGCATACTTGTTGGCCAGATCCTAAGCGTTTTCTGGTTTGGATCACGTAGTAATATGGTGCCACACTCAAACATTGAGTTAAACCTGGATTCAATCTATATTTTAGAGGATAACTCCGGTTAAGTCAGGGTTAGGACTGGAATTTGCCATCATCCGGCTAATACTTTCGCATTTTTCGCATACTCGTTGGCCAGATCCTGGGCGTTTTCTGGTGTTGATCACGTAGTAATGTGGCACCACACTGCAACCGTGAGTTAAACCTGGATTCAATCTATATTTTAGAGGATAACACCGGTTAGGTCAGGGTTAGGTCTGGTATTTTCCATCATCTGGCTCATACTTTCGCATTTTTCGCATACTTTTTGGCCAGATCCTGGGCGTTTTCTGGGTTGGATCACGTAGTAGTGTGATGCCACACTGAAACAGTGAATTAATGCTGGTTTCAATCTATATATTAGAGGGTAACACCGGTTAGGTTTGGGTTAGGTCTGGTATTTGATATTACCTTGCCCATACTTTCGCATATTTCGTATAAATGTGGTCCTGATCCTGGGCGTTTTCTGGGTTGGATCACGTAGTAATGTGGTACCACTCTGAAACAGAGAGTTAAACCTGGATTCAATCTATATTTTAGAGGATAACAGCGGTTAGGTTAGTGTTAGGTCTGGTATTTGCCATCATCCGGCTCATACTTTCGCATTCTTCGCATACTTATTGGCCAGATCCTGGGCGTTTTCTGGTTTCGATCACGTAGCAATGCGGTTCCGCACTGCAACAGTCAGTTAAACCTGGATACAATCTATATTTTAGAGGATAATACCGGTTAGGTCAGGGTTAGGTCTGGTATTTTCCATCATCTGGCACATACTTCCGCATTTTTCGCATACTTTTTGGCCAGATCCTGGGTGTTTTCTGGGTTGGATGACGTAGTAGTGTGATGCCACACTGCAACAGTGAGTTAAACCTGGATTCAATCTATATTTTAGAGGGTAACATCGGTTAGGTTTGGGTTAGGTCTGGTATTTGCCATCATCTGGCTCATACTTTCGCATTTTTCTTATACTTGTTGGCCAGATCCAGGGCGCTTTCTGGTTTGGATCACGTAGTAATGTGGTACCTAACTGCAACTGTGAGTTAAACCTAGATTCAATCTATATTTTAGAGGAGAACACCGGTTATGTCAGGGTTAGGTCTGGTATTTGCCATCATTAGGCTCATACTTTCGCATTTTTCGCATACTTGTTGGCCAGATCCTGGGTGTTTTCTGGTTTGGGCCACGTAGTAATGTGGTGCCACTCTCAAACAGTGAGTTAATCCTGGATACAATCTATATTTTAGAGGATAACGGCGGTTAGGTCAGGGTTAGGTCTGGTATTTGCCATCATCTGGCTCATACTTTCGCCTTTTTCACCTACTTGTTGGCCTGATCGTGGGCGTTTTCTGGGTTGGATCACGTAGTAATGTGGTACCAAACTGCAACTGTGAGTTAAACCTGGATTCAATCTATATTTTAGAGTATAACACCGGTTAGGTCAGGGTTAGGTCTGGTATTTGCCATCATCAGGCTCATATATTCGCATTTTTCGCATAATTGTTGGCCAGATCCTGGGTGTTTTCTGGTTTGGGTCACGTAGTAATGTGGTGCCACTCTCAAACAGTGAGTTAATCCTGGATACCATCTATATTTTAGAGGATAACAGCGGTTAGGTCAAGGTTAGGTCTGGTATTTGCCATCATCTGGCCCATACTTTAGCATTTTTCGCATACTTGTTGGCCAGATCCTGGGCGTTTTCTCGTTTGGGTCACGTAGTAATGTGGTGCCACACCGCCACATGAGATAAACCTGGATTCAATCTATATTTTAGTGGATAACACCGGTTAGGTCAGAGTTAGGTCTGCTATTTGCCATCATCCGGCTAATACTTTCGCATTTTTCGCATACTTGTTGGCCAGATCCTGGGCGTTTTCTGGGTTGGATCAGGTAGTAATGTGGTACCACACTGAAACAGTGAGTTAAACCTGGATTCAATCTATATTTTAGTGGATAACACCGGTTAGGTCAGGGTTAGGTCTGGTATTTGCCATCATCTGTCTCATACTTTCGCATTTTTCGCATACTGGTTGGCCAGATCCAGGGCGTTTTCTGGTTTGGATCACGTAGTAATGTGGCACCACACTCCAACAGTGAGTTAAACCTGGATTCAATCTATATTTTAGGGGATAACACCGGTTAGGTCAGGGTTAGGTCTGGAATTTGCCAACATCCGGCTCATACTTTCGCATTTTTCGCATACTGGTTGGCCAGATCCAGGGCGTTTTCTGGTTTGGATCACGTAGTAATGTGGCACCACACTCCAACAGTGAGTTAAACCTGGATTCAATCTATATTTTAGGGGATAACACCGGTTAGGTCAGGGTTAGGTCTGGAATTTGCCAACATCCGGCTCATACTTTCGCATTTTTCGCATACTTGTTGGCCAGATCCTGGGCGTTTTCTGGGTTGGATCAGGCAGTAATGTGGTACCACACTGAAACAGTGAGTTAAACATGGATCCAATCTATATTTTAGAGGATAACACCGGTTAGGTCAGGGTTAGGTCTGGTATTTGCCATCATCTGTCTCATACCTTCGCATTTTTCACCTACTTGTTGGCCAGATACTGGGCGTTTTCTGGGTTGGATCACGTAGTAATGTGGCACCACACTCAAACAGTGAGTTAAACCTGGATGCAATCTATATTTCAGAGGATAACACCGGTTAGATCAGGGTTAGATCTGGTATTTGCCATCATCTGTCTCATACTTTCGCATTTTTCACCTACTTGTTGGCCAGATACTGGGCGTTTTCTGGGTTGGATCACGTAGTAATGTGGTACCACAATGAAACAGTGGGTTAAACCAGGATTCAATCTATATTTTAGAGGATAACACCGGTTAGGTTTGGGTTAGGTCTGGTATTTGCCATCATCCGGCTCATACTTTCGCATTTTTCGCATACTTGTTGGCCAGATCCTGGGCGTTTTCTGGGTTGGATCAGGTAGTAGTGTGGTACGGCACTGAAGCAGTGAAGTAATCCTGGATTCAATCTATATTTTAGAAGATAACACCGGTTAGGTCAGGGTTAGGTCTGGTATTTTCCATCATCTGGCTCATACTTTCGCATTTTTCGCATACTTTTTCGCCAGATCCTGGGCGTTTTCTGGGTTGGATCACGTAGCAGTGTGATGCCACACTGAAACAGTGAATTAATGCTGGATTCGATCTATATATTAGAGGGTAACACCGGGTAGGTTTGGGTTAGGCCTGCTATTTGATATTACCTTGCCCATACTTTCGCATATTTCGTATAAATGTTGGTCAGATCCTTCGCTTTTTCTGGTATGGATCACGTAGTAATGTGGTACCACAATGAAACAGCGGGTTATACCGGGGGTCCGATCAATTCTTTAGAGGATAACACCGGTTAGGTCAGGGTTAGGTCTGGAATTTTCCATCATCTGGCTCATACTTTCGCATTTTTTGCATACTTTTTGGCCAGATCCTGGGCGTTTTCTGGGTTGGATCACGTAGTAGTGTGATGCCACACTGAAACAGTGAATTAATGCTGGTTTCAATCTATATATTAGAGGGTAACACCTGTTAGGTCACGGTTAGGTCTAGTGTTTGCCATCATCCGGCTCATACTTTCGCATTTTTCGCATACTTGTTGGCCAGATCATGGGTGTTTTCTCGTTTGGGTCACGTAGTAATGTGGTGCCACACCGCCACATGAGATAAACCTGGAGTCAATCTATATTTTAGTGGATAACACCGGTTAGGTCAGAGTTAGGTCTGCTATTTGCCATCATCCGGCTAATACTTTCGCATTTTTCGCATACTTGTTGGCCAGATCCTGGGCGTTTTCTGGGTTGGATCAGGTAGTAATGTGGTACCACACTGAAACAGTGAGTTAAACCTGGATTCAATCTATATTTTAGTGGATGACACCGGTTAGGTCAGGGTTAGGTCTGGTATTTTCCATCATCTGGCTCATACTTTCGCATTTTTCGCATACTTGTTGGCCAGATCCTGGGCGTTTTCTGGGTTGGATCAGGTAGTAGTGTGGTACCGCACTGAAGCAGTGAAGTAATCCTGGATTCAATCTATATTTTAGAGGATAACACCGGTTAGGTCAGGGTTAGGTCTGGTATTTGCCATCATCTGTCTCATACTTTCGCATTTTTCACCTACTTGTTGGCCAGATACTGGGCGTTTTCTGGGTTGGATCACGTAGTAATGTGGCACCACACTCAAACAGTGAGTTAAACCTGGATGCAATCTATATTTCAGAGGATAACACCGGTTAGGTCAGGGTTAGGTCTGGTAATTGCCATCATCCAGCTCATACTTTCACCTTTTTCGCATAATTGTTGGCCAAATGCTGGCTTTTTCTGGTTTGGATCACGTAGTAATGTGGTACCACACTGAAACAGCGAGATAATCCTGGATTCGATCTATATATTAGATGGTAACACCGGTTAGGTCAGGGTTAGGTCTGGTATTTGCCATCATCCGGCTCATACCTGCCCATTTTTCGCATACTTGTTGTCCAGATCCTGGGCGTTTTCGGGGTTGTTCAGGTAGTAGTGTGGAACCGAATTGAAACAGTGAAGTAATCCTGTAATTCGATCTATATATTGGAGGGTAACACCGGTTAGGTCAGGGTTAGGTCTGGTATTTGCCATCATCTGGCTCATACTTTCGCATTTTTCGCATACTTGTTGGTCAGATCCTGAGCGTTTTCTGGTTAGGGTCACGTAGTAATATGGTGCCACACTCCAACATTGAGTTAAACCTGGATTCAATCTATATTTTAGAGGATAACACCTGTTAGGTCAGGGTTAGGTCTGGTATTTGCCATCATACGGCTCATACTTTCGCATTTTTCACATACTTGTTGGCCAGATCCTGGGCGTTTTCTGTGTTGCATCAGGTAGTGGTATGGTACCGAACTGAAACAGTTAAGTAATCCTGTAATTCGATCTATATATTGGAGGGTAACACTGGTTAGGTCAGGGTTTGGTCTGGTATTTGCCATCATCTGGCACATACTTTCGCATTTTTCGCATAGTTGTTGGCCAGCTCCTGAGCGTTTTCTGGTTTGGATCACGTAGTAATATGGTACCACACTGAAACAGTGAGTTAATCCTGGATTCAATCTATATTTTAGAGGATAACAGCGGTTAGGTCAGGGTTAGGTCTGGTATTTGCCATCATCTGTCTCATACTTTCGCATCTTTCGCATACTTGTTGGCCAGATCCTGGGCGTTTTCTTGGTTGGATCAGTTAGTAATGTAGAACCACTCTGAAACAGTGAGTTAAACCTGGATTCAATCTATATTTTAGAGGATAACACCGGTTAGGCCAGGGTTAGGTCTGGTATTTGCCATCATCTGTCTCATACTTTCGCATTTTTCGCATACTTGTTGGCCAGATCCTGGACGTCTTCTGGGTTGGATCACGTAGTAGTGTGATGCCACACTGAAATAGTTAATTAATCGTGGATTCGATCTATAAATTAGAGGGTAACACCGGTTAGGTTTGGGTTAGGTCTGGTATTTGATATTACCTGCCCATACTTTCGCATATTTCGTATAAATGTTGGCCAGATCCTGGGCTTTTTCTGGTATGGATCACGTAGTAATGTGGTACCACACTGAAAGAGCGGGTTAAACCGGGGTCCGATCAATTCTTTAGAGGATAACACCGGTTAGGTCTGTGTCAGGTCTGGGATTCGTCATCATCTCGCTCATACTTTCACCTTTTTCGCATAATTGTTGGCCAAATGCTGGCTTTTTCTGGTTTGGATCACGTAGTAATGTGGTACCACACTGAAACAGTGAGATCATCCTAGATTCGATCTATATGTTAGAGGGTAACACCGGTTAGGTCAGGGTTAGGTCTGGCATTTCTCATCATCTGGCTCATACTTTCGCATTTTTCGCATACTTGTTGGCCAGATCCAGCGCGTTTTCTGGTTTGGATCACGTAGTAATGTGGCCCCACACTGCCACATGAGTTAAACCTGGATTCAATCTGTATTTTAGAGGATAACACCGGTTAGATCAGGGTTAGGTCTGGTATTTGCCATCATCCGGCTCATACTTTCGCATTTTTCGCATACTTGTTGGCCAGATCCCGGGCGTTTTCTGTGTTGGATCAGGTAGTAGTGTGATACCGCACTGAAAGAGTGAAGTAATCCTGGATTCGATCTATATATTAGAGGATAACATCGGTTAGGTCAGGGTTAGGTCAGGTATTTGCCATCATCCAGCTCATACTTTCGCATTTTTCGCATACTTGTTGGCCAGATCCAGGGCCTTTTCTGGTTTGGATCACGTAGTAATGTGGTACCACACTGAAAAAGCGGGTTAAACCGGTGTCCGATCAATTCTTTAGAGGATAACACCGGTTAGGCCTGGGTCAGGTCTTGGATTCGCCATGATCTCGCTCATACTTTCACCTTTTTCGCATAATTGTTGGCGAAATGTTGGCTTTTTCTGGTTTGGATCTCTTAGTAATGTGGTACCACACTGAAACAGTGAGATAATCCTGGATTCGATCTATATATTAGAGGGTAACACCGGTTAGGTTTGGGTTAGGTCTGGTATTTGCCATCATCTGGTTCATACTTTCGCATTTTTCGCATACTTGTTTTCCAGATCCTGGGCGTTTTCTGGGTTGCATCAGGTAGTAGTGTGGCACCGAACTGAAACAGTGAAGTAATCCTGTAATTCGATCTATATATTGGAGGGTAACACCGGTTAGGTCAGGGTTAGGTCTGGTATTTGCCATCATCTGGCTCATACTTTCGCATTTTTCGCATACTTGTTGGCCAGATCCTAAGCATTTTCTGGTTTGGATCACGTAGTAATATGGTGCCACACTCAAACATTGAGTTAAACCTGGATTCAATCTATATTTTAGAGGATAACTCCGGTTAGGTCAGGGTTAGGTCTGGTATTTGCCATCATCCGGCTAATACTTTCGCATTTTTCGCATACTTGTTGGCCAGATCCTGGGCGTTTTCTGGGTTGGATCACGTAGTAGTGTGATGCCACACTGAAACAGTGAATTAATGCTGGTTTCAATCTATATATTAGAGGGTAACACCGGTTACGTTTGGGTTAGGTCTGGTATTTGATATTACCTTGCCCATACTTTCGCATATTTCGTATAAATGTTGTCCCGATCCTGGGCGTTTTCTGGGTTGGATCACGTAGTAATGTGGTACCACTCTGAAACAGAGAGTTAGACCTGGATTCAATCTATATTTTAGAGGATAACAGCGGTTAGGTTAGTGTTAGGTCTGGTATTTGCCATCATCCGGCTCATACTTTCGCATTCTTCGCATACTTATTGGCCAGATCCTGGGCGTTTTCTGGTTTCGATCACGTAGTAATGCGGTTCCGCACTGCAACAGTCAGTTAAACCTGGATACAATCTATATTTTAGAGGATAATACCGGTTAGGTCAGGGTTAGGTCTGGTATTTGCCATAATCTGGCTCATACTTTCGCATTTTTCGCATACTTGTTGGCCAGATCCTGGGTGTTTTCTGGCTTGGATCAGGTAGTAGTGTGGTACCGCACTGAAACAGTGAAGTAATCCTAGATTCGATCTATATATTAGAGGGTAACACCGGTCAGGTTTGGGTTAGGTCTGGTATTTGCCATCATCTGTCTCATACTTTCGCATTTTTCGCATACTTGTTGGCCAGATCCAGGGCGTTTTCTGGTTTGGATCACGTAGTAATGTGGTACCACACTGCCGCATGAGTTAAACCTGGATTCAATCTATAGTTTAGTGGATAACACCGGTTAGGTCAGGGTTAGGTCTGGTATTTGCCATCATCCGGCTCATACTTTCGCATTTTTCGCATACTTGTTGGCCAGATCCTGGGCGTTTTCTGGTATGGATCACCTAGTAATGTGGTACCACACTGCCACATGAGTTAAACCTTGATTGAATCTATATTTTAGAGGATATCACCGGTTAGGTCAGGGTTAGGTCTGGTATTTGCCATCATCTGGCTCATACTTTCGCATTTTTCGCATACTTGTTGGCCAGATCCAGGGCGTCTTCTGGTTTGGGTCACGTAGTAATGTGGTACCACACTGCCACATGAGTTAAACCTGGATTCAATCTATATTTTAGAGGATAACACCGGTTAGGTCAGGGTTAGGTCTGGTATTTGCCATCACGTGGCTCATACTTTCGCATTTTTCGCATACTTGTTGGCCAGATCCTGGTCGTTTTCTGGTTTGGATCACGTAGTAATGTAGAACCACTTTGAAACAGTGAGTTAAACCTGGATTCAATCTATATTTTAGAGGATAACACCGGTTATGTCAGGGTTAGTTCTGGTAGTTGCCATCATCTGGCTCATACTTTCGCATTTTCCGCATTCTTGTTGGCCAGATCCTGGGTGTTTTCTGGTTTGGATCAGGTAGTAGCGTGGTACCGCACTGAAACAGTGAAGTAATCCTGGATTCGATCAATATATTAGAGGATAACACCGGTTAGGTCTGGGTCATGTCTGGGATTCGCCATCATCTCGCTCATACTTTCTCATTTTTCGCATACTTGTTGGCCAGATCCAGGCCGTTTTCTGGTTTGGATCACGTAGTAATGTGGTACCACACTGCCACATGAGGTAAACCTGGATTCAATCTATATTTTAGAGGATAACACCGGTTAGGTCAGGGTTAGGTCTGGTATTTGCCATCATCCAGCTCATACTTTCGCATTTTTCGCATACTTGTTGGCCTGATCCTGGGCGTTTTCTGGGTTGGTTCACGTAGTAATGTGGTACCACACTGAAACAGTGGGTTAAACCAGGATTCAATCTATATTTTAGAGGATAACACCGGTTAGGTCAGGGTTAGGTCTGGTTTTTTCCATCATCTGGCTCATACATTCGCATTTTTCGCATACTTTTTGGCCAGATCCTGGGCGTTTTATGGGTTGGATCACGTAGTAGTGTGATGCCACAATGAAACAGCGGGTTAAACCGGGGTCCGATCAATTCTTTAGAGTATAACACCGGATAGGTCTGGGTCATGTCTGGGATTCGCCATCATCTCGCTCATACTTTCACCATTTTTGCATAATTGTTGGCCAAATGCTGGCTTTTTCTGGTTTGGATAACGTAGTAATGTGGTGCCACACTGCAACAGTGAGTTAACCCTGGATACAATCTATGTTTTAGAGGATAACACCGGTTAGGTCAGGGTTAGGTCTGGTATTAGCCATCATCTGGCTCATAGTTTCGCATTTTTCGCATACTTATTGGCCAGATCCTGGGCGTTTTCTGGTTTCGATCAAGTAGTAATGTGGTGCCACACTGCAACAGTGAGTTAAACCTGGATTCAATCTATATTTTAGAGGATAACACCGGTTAGGTCAGGGTTAGGTCTGGTATTTGCCATCACGTGTCTCATACTTTCGCATTTTTCGCATACTTGTTGGCCAGATGCTGGTCGTTTTCTGGTTTGGATCACGTAGTAATGTAGAACCACACTGCAACAGTGAGTTAAACCTGGATACAATCTATGTTTTAGAGGATAACACCGGTTAGGTCAGGGTTAGTTCTGGTATTTGCCATCATCTGGCTTATACTTTCGCATTTTTCGCATACTTGTTGGCCAGATCCTGGGCGTTTTCTGGTTTGGATCACGTAGTAATGAGGTACCAAACTGCAACAGCGGGTTAAACCGGGCTCCGATCAATTCTTTAGAGGATAACACCGGTTAGGTCTGGGTCATTTCTGGGATTCGCCATCATCTCGCTCATACTTTCACCTTTTTTGCATAATTGTTGGCCAAATGCTGGCTTTTCTGGTTTCGATCACGTAGTAATGCGGTTCCGCACTGCAACGGTGAGTTAAACCTGGATACAATCTATATTTTAGAGGATAACACCGGTTAGGTCAGGGTTAGGTCTGTTATTTGCCATCATCTGGCTCATAGTTTCGCATTTTCCGCATACTTGTTGGCCAGATCCTGGGTGTTTTCTGGTTTCGATCAGGTAGTAGTGTGGTACCGCACTGAAACAGTGAAGTAATCCTGGATTCGATCTATATATTAGAGGGTAACACCGGTTAGGTTTGGGTTAGGTCTTGTATTTGCCATCACGTGGCTCATACTTTCGCATTTTTCGCATACTTGTTGGCCAGATCCTCGGCGTTTTCTGGTTTGGATCACGTAGTAATGTAGAACCACTCTGAAACAGTGAGTTAAACCTGGATTCAATCTATATTTTAGAGGATAACGCCGGTTAGGTCAGGGTTAGGTCTGGTATTTGCCATCATCTGGCTCATACTTTCGCATTTTTCGCATACTTGTTGGCCAGATCCTGGGCGTTTTCTGGTTTGGATCACGTAGTAATGTGGTACCAAACTGCAACTGCGGGTTAAACCGGGCTCCGATCAATTCTTTAGAGGATAACACCGGTTAGGTCTGGGTCATGTCTGGGATTCGCCATCATCTCGCTCATACTTTCAGCTTTTTTGCATAATTGTTGGCCAAATGCTGGCTTTTTCTGGTTTGGATAACTTAGTAATGTGGTGCCACACTGCAACAGTGAGTTAAACCTGGATACAATCTATATTTTAGAAGATAACACCGGTTAGGTCAGGGTTAGGTCTGGTATTTGCCATCATCTGGCTCATAGTTTCGCATTTTTCGCATACTTATTGGCCAGATCCTGGGCGTTTTCTGGTTTGGATCACGTAGTAATGTGGTGCCACACTGCAACAGTGAGTTAAACCTGGATACAATCTATATTTTAGAGGTTAACACCGGTTAGGTCAGGGTTTGGTCTGGTATTTGCCATCATCTGGCTCATAGTTTCGCATTTTTCGCATACTTATTGGCCAGATCCTGGGCGTTTCCTGGTTTCGATCACGTAGTAATGCGGTTCCGCACTGCAACAGTGAGTTAAACCTGGATACAATCTATATTTTAGAGGATAACACCGGTTAGGTCGGGGTTAGGTCTAGTATTTGGCATAATCTGGCTCATACTTTCGCATTTTCCGCATACTTGTTGGCCAGATCCTGGGCGTTTTCTGGTTTGTATCACGTAGTAATGTGGTACCACACTGCCGCATGAGTTAAACCTGGATTCAATCTATAGTTTAGTGGATAACACCGGTTAGGTCAGGGTTAGGTCTGGTATTTGCCACCATCTGGCTCGTACTTTCGCATTTTTCGCATACTTGTTGGCCAGATCCAGGGCGTTTTCTGGTTTGGATCACGTAGTAATGTGGTACCACACTGCCACATGAGGTAAACCTGGATTCAATCTATATTTTAGAGGATAACACCGGTGAGGTCAGGGTTAGGTCTGGTATATGCCATCATCCAGCTCATACTTTCGCATTTTTCGCATATTTGCTGGCCTGATCCTGGGCGTTTTCTGGGTTGGATCACGTAGTAATGTGGTACCACACTGAAACAGTGAGTTAAACCAGGATACAATCTATATTTTAGAGGATAACACCGGTTAGGTCAGGGTTAGGTCTGGCATTTGCCATCATCTGGCTCATAGTTTTTTTTTTTTTTTTTTTTTTTTTTTTTTTTTGTCGTGGGGAAAATCTTCGAAAGACTCCGTCCCACCTCCTTGGGGAGAGGTAGGAGGGGTGTGTGGGATTCCCCGCGCCCGTACAACGACAGGCGCGGGACCTACCCACTAAAAACCCCACGGTGACCCTTCGGCACGCTTTGGGAGGATACCGGGAATCGCTCGAAGCGTTCTTCCGGTATCCTCCCCGTGCCCGCGCCTTCGCGCCCATCCCCCGGGGGGACAATCGGTCCCCCCAGTAGACACACTGCCTCATAGCGGCGAGACGGGGCCACTCCATCCTGCCGCTATCCGTCCCGGGGCCGCGTTTAGTGGCGGCTGCGAGCCCCAACTCGCAACCGCCCGCGACCCCGTTTCCACCCCTCGGCGGCCGGGCGTTCATGGCCGCACCAGACCGCCGAGGGTGCCACCCCTTGCGTCGGACCGGTAGGGGGAGGCACTCCTACCCCCAACCGGTCCGACCCGGCGCCGCCTGGCGGGAGGAGGGTCCCCTCAGGACCCCCCTCCCAGCCTAGGTCATCCGCCACGCCGAGGCGGCCGCCCGCGACGCCTCGCGACCGGGCGACGACCTCGGGCCACCGCACGAGCGCGAGCTTCAGCGCGCCGCTGAAGCTCGCGCTCCCTCCCCGCGGCCTCCTTCTGCAACATTACGTTCTCGCAGAAGGAGGCCACGGCCCTCCACTTCTCCTCGCTGCCGAGCATGGCGTGCACCACGCCCGGCAGCGAGACATCCCGCCCGACGACGCCGACCAGGACACGGCGCTCCCCCTCCCACGCGGGGCATACCTCCAGGGTATGATCCGCTGTGTCCTGCTCAGCGTCGCAGTGGCAGCAACGCGCCGTCGGCTCCTTCCCTATCCGGCACAGGTATCTTCCGAAGCTGCCATGCCCGGAAAATACCTGTGCCATCCGGTAGGTGAGGCTGCCATGGCCTCTGTTCAGCCACTCCTTCAGGAGTGGCCGAACCGCCCCGACAGCCCGGTGCCCCGCGGTTGGCAGAGCCAGCCGCTCCTGCCACGCGAGCAACACGGACTGCCGGGCCTGGCGCTTCAAATCGCCCCAAGCAGGTTCCTGCCCGCCCGGGACCGCCCCCACCCCCGCGCGACGGTCGACGCGGTGCCGGTACATCACCGCGTGCGACCGCGCGAGCAGGTCCATGGGCGGCATCCCCGCTAGTACCGTCGCCGCCTCATGTGACATGGTCCGATACCCGCGGACGACCCTGAGCGCCATGCGCCTCTGCACCCGACGCAGCATAGTCATGCTGCGCCGGGAGGCAGCCAGGTCGTCCGCCCAGACGGGGGCCCCGTATAGGGCCACCGACTGGACCATTGCCACATAGAGGCGACGAACTCGGCCCGCCGGGCCCCCCAGGTTGGGCAGGATCCGGCCCAGAGCCGCAACCATCCTTTCCAACCGGGGGACCAGGCAGCGGAAATGCTCCTCGAAACGCCAGTGGCTATCGAGGATCAGCCCTAGATACCTGATCTGGGGCTTCACCTCGATGTCAGCCCCACCCACCCGGATCAGAGGGGGTGGCGGATCCTGCCGAGGTGAATGAAACGCAATCACCTCGGTCTTATGGACCGCCACCGTCATCCCCATCCCCCTGATCCGGTCGACGACGCGTTGCGACCCCTCCTCCGCGCGACGCATGGCCCTCCCCCAGTGCGCCCCGACGGCCAGCACCAGTGTGTCATCCGCATAACACACCGTGCTGACGCCGTCGGGGAGGCCGGCCCGCAACACCGAGTCGTACGCGATGTTCCACAGGAGTGGCCCGAGGACCGACCCCTGCGGAACACCGCAGTACACCTCCCTCCGCATATCACCATCCCGGCCCGGATACTCGATCCACCTGCCGCGGAGATAATCCCCGACGACCGCCCTGAGACAAGGGGGGACTCGATGATATTCGAGTCCCCTCCTTATCTCTTCCCAGGGGAGGGTGTTAAAGGCATTGGCAATATCCAAGGATATTGCCAATGCCACCCCTCCCCGGGAGACGGCCGCCTCCGAGAGGGCCCTCACACGACCTATCGCGTCGATAGTCGATCGGCCCCCCCGGAAACCGAACTGGCAGTCGGCCAGACCGGGATCACCCCGCGACAGGTGCTCGACGAGGCGGGCAGCAATCACACGCTCGAAGAGCTTGCCCACCTCGTCGAGGAGACAAATGGGCCGGTATGCGGAGGGAGACTCCGCGGGCCGACCCTTCTTCCGGAGGAGGACCATCCTCGCCACCTTCCAACTGGGGGGGAATCGCCCGTCCCTCAGGCAGCGGTCGAACAACCGCCTGAGGTCGGCCCCAAGAACGCCCTGGGTCAAGACCCAAACCCGGCCGGGCACACCATCCGGACCCGGGGCCGTGTTACGAACCCCGAGCCGTCTGATGGCCGCTGCCAGCTCCTCCTGCGTGACCCCCAGCTCGGCCGTCCACTCCACTGGGACAGCCGCCGCCGCCGGAGGACGCGGTCCCCTCTCCCCAATTGGGAAGAGTGTATTGACCACGTCCTCCAGCAGCCGGGGGTCAAGACCCTCGGTGACGGGGGGCGCCCACGGGCGGAGCTTATTCAGCACCACCTTATATGGGCGCCCCCATGGATCGTCATCAAGGGTCTGGAGGAGCTCCTTCCATGCCCGGGTCTTGGCCCGTTTGATGGCGACCTGCAGAGCAACCCGCGCCACGCGGTATGCTCCATACAGGTCATCAGCTGCCCTCGCTCGCGCCACGCCGTCGCCTGTACGTTGACGACGGCGCGCGCGGGTGTACTGGCGTCGGGCGCGGACAGTCGCGACTCGCAACTCCGCGATCGCGTCCGACCACCAGTACACCGCCCGGCGAGGAGAAGCCCGCCCGACCCGAGGCATCGCCGCGTCGCAAATACCCGCTACCAATGCTCCGAGCCGGGCGACCTCCTCCTCTATGCTCGGCAACTCGGCCGCTCCCTGCGGCCAAGTTGCAGCGAGGGCAGCTGCCATCAGGGCGTCCTTGTCCAGGCGCCGAAGTGCCCAGCGGCGTGGTGGGGTGCCACGCAGGCGGCCGTGTCGGGATGCACTCGCGGCGGCAGAGACCTCCATCCGGATGTACCGGTGATCGGAGAGTGTCTCTGCCCCCGCGACCACGTGCCAACCCGACACCATGCGCACGGCGTTGGGGGTCGCGAATCCAACACCCACGATGGACCACCCATATCGCCGCACGCATGTGTGCTCAGACCCCCGGTTCAATACCCGGAGGTCGAGCCCCGCCGCCCAATCGCCCAGGATCCCGCCGCGAACGGAGGTCCTGGGGGATCCCCAAGCCACCGACTTGGCATTGAAATCCCCCAGGACCAGCACCGGCCGGGCCGCGTAGCGCTGCACGCATGCCGCGACCTCGGCCAAGTACAGCTCGAACGCAGCGTGACCGCTACGGGGCGAAATGTAGCACCCCACCACAGCGACCCCCCCCCCCCAGTCCACGGCGACGAATCCCCGACCGCGCTCCAACAAGGAGAACGGTTGGGACCCGTCGCCCCCTCCCCATACCGTCGCCACCAAGCCGTCCGCGTCGCCCACCCAATGAGGGTGATCAGGGACGCGGTACGGCTCGGCGGCGACCGCCAGGCCAACCCCCCACTCCGCGAGGACTTGGGACATCAAGTCCTGTGCCGCGCGGCAGTGGTTGAGGTTGGCCTGGAGGAGGAGGCGGGGCGGCATTAATTAATGGCCGCGCCAGCCTCCTCCCGGCCGTCCGTCCCCGTAGCACCGTCCACCTCCATGGAGGACGATGCCACCGCCCTCGGCACCGGAGCCGGTGCAGCCCGCCTCTTCCTCTCCTTCCGGGAGGGGGGGGAGCACTTCTTGCTCCCCACCCTGTGATCGGCTGGCCTCCCCATGTCCGCACACAGCGGGCAGTGGGGGGCCGCCGAGCACTGGCTCGCACGGTGCTCTTTGGCACCGCAGCGGTAACACTGACCGCTGCGGTCCACCGGCGAGGTGCACCACTGCCTCACGTGCCCCAATTCGAGGCAGCGGTGACACTGGAGCGGGCGCGGCGCGAGGATTTCCACTCGCGCCGAAACCCACCCCACCAACACCCTCCCGGATTCCGCCACCTTACGGGCGGCGGAGAGGGGGCACCGGGCCCACACCGACACGAGGCCGGAGGGCGACCTGCGGATCTCTCCGATCCGCAGGTCCTCCACAGGACAGTCCCCCGCCCTCGCAAGGGCACGGGACACATCCTGTGCGCTGACCGAGTCGTCCAGCCCACAAACGCGCATCTCCGTGCGCTTCGTGGGCCGAGCGACCCGGACACCTCGCTCGTCCAGCTGCTCCCGGAGCCTCTGGGCGAGACGATCCGCCTTCGCGCCGCCTTCTGCACCGGGGATCTCCAGCAAGAGACCCCCGGTCACGGCCCTCTTCGCCCTCACGGAGGCGATGCCCAGCTCTTCCAGGGAGATATTCTCCCTGGCGAGCCGCATCGCCTCCGCGAGGGTCAGGTCGCCCCCTGCGCAACGGTCAGCGTCACCGCTGCCGTTTTTGGGGGACGACCTGGTCGTGCCTTCCCGACCTTCGCGGCCTTTACCTTGGCCGCCGGCGGCGGAGGCGGAGGCTGCGGTTGCGAGGCCTTCCTCGCCGCCCGCTTTGCCTTCCGCCCCACCACCTCACTCCACGCCACCCCCCCTTGGGAAGGTGCTGTGGAGGACGCGACCACCGCGACCACGGGTACACCACCCCCCTTGGGGGTCGCGACCCGGGGCCCTGGTGCCGCAACGCTGGGCGGAGCCTTCACTCCGCCCTTCTTTGCCTTCCCCGACTGTACCGGAACAGGTCGGGGAGGCACCGCCTTCCTGCTGACCGCTCTTCCGGCGAGGAGCTCCTCCCGGAAGGCGGCCAGCATGCCATCAATCATGTCCCCAATCCTCCTCAGAAGATCGTCTTCTGAGGAGGACGGGGACTTCTTCACGGGCGGAGTGCGGGTGGAGGGGCCCGCGGTGCCCCGCACCACTGCCGCCGCACTCCGCTTATTTACCTCCGCCGAGGGACGCGGCGGTGGATGAGGAGGGAGGATGGGAGGGAGGGCCGCGCTGTTCCACAGTGCCTCTGCCCTCCTCCTGCCCTGTCGCTCCTCCTCCAACAGGAGCTGCAGACGGGCGTTCCGCCCTCTGAGCTCCCGCGCCGCCTCCCTCATTTCCTCCACCGCGGCCTTCAGGGCCTCCGCGCCACCGCTTTTCTGCCCCTTAAAGGCGCAGGCAGCGGCGACTTTCTCCACCCGCCTCAGGGACGAGGAGATCCTCTCCGATATCTCCTCGGTCACCTCGTCCCTGAGGCAACTCAGCCTCACCGACGGGCTCATCGCCCCGCTCACCTCGACGACGGCCTGCCCCGCCCTCTTCCTCTTAGAGCCTATGAGGCTCCTGTGGAGGAGAAGGACGAGACTGACGCAGTCTCGTCGTCCTCCTCCACCTTCCACGAAGCCGGGCCAGGCACTGGAGGCGGCGCGAGCGCCGTCACTCCAGTCCCAACACCGCCTTCGTCCTCCCCCTCTGACTTACCCCGTCCCATCCCCGTTTTAATATTGAACTCCATAATATTCCCACGAGCAGGTCGGAAGAAAAGGTCCGCCCGGGCAGAGCCGCCTTACCCGGGTAAGCCTATATACTCCGGGGGTTCGGCAGGTTCCCCGGAGGTGGTCGCTTGGGATTGGGCCTTCTCCCCCAACCATGCATCCCATCGCCGCGCACCATAGCTTAGGATTGGAGGGCGATTTTATAGAGTCGCCATACTCGTGGCCCAGGCGATTAAGCCAAGACCCCCGTTCCTCCTGCCGTCACGTACCATTCACAAAACCAATAGGGAATTGTGAATGGGTCGTTGTGACGACCAACAGGAGGCTTACGGTGTGTGTATGACTCGGGTACCCCGGGTACGTTAAGCCCGTACTGCAGCTGAAAGGCTGGCAGCCCCTGAGGGGTGGCTCATAGTTTCGCATTTTTCGCATACTTATTGGCCAGATCCTGGGCGTTTTCTGGTTTCGATCACGCAGTAATGCGGTTCCGCACTGCAACAGTGAGTTAAACCTGGATACAATCTATATTTTAGAGGATAACACCGGTTAGGTCAGGCTTAGGTCTGGTATTTGCCATCATCTGGCTCATAGCTTCGCATTTTTCGCATACTTGTTGGCCAGATCCTAGGTGTTTTCTGGTTTGGATCAGGTAGTAGTGTGGTACCGCACTGAAACAGTGAAGTAATCCTGGATTCGATCTATATATTAGAGGGTAACACCGGTTAGGTTTGGGTTAGGTCTGGTATTTGCTATCATCTGTCTCATACTTTCGCATTTTTCGCATACTTGTTGGCCAGATCCAGGGCGTTTTCTGGTTTGGATCACGTAGTAATGTGGTACCACACTGCCACATGAGTTAAACCTGGATTCAATCTATAGTTTAGTGGATAACACCGGTTAGGTCAGGGTTAGGTCTGGTATTTTCCATCATCTGGCTCATACATTCGCATTTTTCGCATACTCTTTGGCCAGATCCTGGGCGTTTTCTGGGTTGGATCACGTAGTAGTGTGATGCCACAATGAAACAGCGGGTTAAACCGGGGTCCGATCAATTCATTAGAGGATAACACCGGTTAGGTCTGGGTCAGGTCTGGTATTCGCCATCATCACGCTCATACTTTCACCTTTTTCGCATAATTGTTGGCCAAATGCTGGCTTTTTCTGGGTTGGATCACGCAGTAATGTGGTACCACACGGAAACAGTGAGTTTATCTTGGATTCGATATATATAGTAGAGGGTAACACCGGTTAGGTCAGGGTTAGGTCTGGTATTTGGCATCATCAGGCTCATCCAATCGCATTTTTCGCCTACTTGTTGGCCAGATCCTGGGCGTTTTCTGGTTTGGATCACGTAGGAATATGGTACCACACTGAAACAATGAGTTAATCCTGGATTCAATCTATATTTTAGAGGATAACACCGGTTAGGTCAGGGTTAGGTCTGGTATTTGCCATAATCTGGCTCATACTTTCGCATTTTCCGCATACTTGTTGGCCAGATCCTGTGTGTTTTCTGGTTTGGATCAGGTAGTAGTGTGGTACCGCACTGAAACAGTGAAGTAATCCTGGATTCGATCTATATATTAGAGGGTAACACCGGTTAGGTTTGGGTTAGGTCTTGTATTTGCCATCATCTGGCACATACTTTCCCATTTTTCGCATACTTGTTGGCCAGATACAGGGCGTTTTCTGGGTTGGATCAGGTAGTAGTGTGGTACCGCACTGAAACAGTGAAGTAATCCTGGATTCGATCTATATATTAGAGGGTAACACCGGTTAGGTTTGGGATAGGTCTGGTATTTGCCATCGTCTGCCTCATACTTTCGCATTTTTCGCATACTTGTTGGCCAGATCCTGGGCGTTTTCTGGGTTGGATCACGTAGTAGTGTGATGCCACACTGAAACAGTGAATTAGTCCTGGATTCGATCTATAAATTAGAGGGTAACACCGGTTAGGTTTGGGTTAGGTCTGGTATTTGCTATCATCTGTCTCATACTTTCGCATTTTTCGCATACTTGTAGGCCAGATCCAGGGCGTTTTCTGGTTTGGTTCGCGTAGTAATGTGGTACCACACTGCCACATGAGTTAAACCTGGATTCAATCTATAGTTTAGTGGATAACACCGGTTAGGTCATGGTTAGGTCTGGTATTTGCCACCATCTGGCTCATACTTTCGCATTTTTCGCATACTTGTTGGCCAGATCCAGGGCGTTTTCTGGTTTGGATCACGTAGTAATGTGGTACCACACTGCCACATGAGTTAAACCTGGATTCAATCTATATTTTAGAGGATAACACCGGTTAGGTCAGGGTTAGGTCTGGTATTTTCCATCATCTGGCTCATACTTTCGCATTTTTCGCATACTTTTTGGCCAGATCCTGGGCGTTTTCTGGGTTGGATCACGTAGTAGTGTGATGCCACACTGAAACAGTGAATTAATCCTGGATTCGAGCTATATATTAGAGGGTATCGCCGGTTAGGTTTGGGTTAGGTCTGGTATTTGATAGTACCAGGCCCATACTTTCGCATATTTCGTATAAATGTTGGCCAGATCATGGGCTTTTTCTGGTATGGATCACGTAGTAATGTGGTACCACAATGAAACAGCAGGTTAAACCAGGGTCCGATCAATTCTTTAGAGGATAACACCGGTTAGGTCTGGGTCATGTCTGGGATTCGCCATCATCTCGCTCATACTTTCACCTTTTTTGCATAATTGTTGGCCAAATGCTGGCTTTTTCTGGTTAAGATAACGTAGTAATGTGGTGCCACAATACAACAGTTAGTTAAACCTGGTTACAATCTATATTTTAGAGGATAACACCGGTTAGGTCAGGGATAGGTCTGGTATTTGCCAACATCTGGCTCATAGTTTCGCATTTTTCGCATACTTATTGGCCAGATCCTGGGCGTTTTCTGGTTTGGATCACGTAGTAATGTGGTGCCACACTGCAACAGTGAGTTAAACCTGGATACAATCTATATTTTAGAGGATAACACCGGTTAGGTCAGGGTTAGGTCTGGTATTTGCCATCATCTGGCTCATAGTTTCGCATTTTTCGCATACTTATTGGCCAGATCCTGGGCGGTTTCTGGCTTGGATCACGTAGTAATGTGGTGCCACACTGCAACAGTGAGTTAAACCTGGATACAATCTATATTTTAGAGGGTAACACCGGTTAGGTCAGGGTTAGGTCTGGTATTTGCCATCATCGGGCTCATAGTTTCGCATTTCTCGCATACTTATTGGCTAGATCCTGGGCGTTTTCTGGTTTCGATCACGTAGTAATGCGGTTCCGCAGTGCAACAGTGAGTTAAACCTGGATACAATCTATATTTTAGAGGATAACACCGGTTAGGTCAGGGTTAGGTCTGGTATTTGCCATAATCTGGCTCATACTTTCGCATTTTCCGCATACTTGTTGGCCAGATCCTAGGTGTTTTCTGGTTTGGATCAGGTAGTAGTGTGGTACCCCACTGAAACAGTGAAGTAATCCTGGATTCGATCTATATATTAGGGGGTAACACCGGTTAGGTTTGGGTTAGGTCTGGTATTTGCTATCATCTGTCTCATACTTTCGCATTTTTCGCATACTTGTTGGCCAGATCCAGGGCGTTTTCTGGTTTGGATCACGTAGTAATGTGGTACCACACTGCCACATGAGTTAAACCTGGATTCAATCTATATTTTAGAGGATAACACCGGTTAGGTCTGGTATTTGCCATCATCCGGCTCATACTTTCGCATTTTTCGCATACTTGATGGCCTGATCCTGGGCGTTTTCTGTGTGGGATCACGTAGTAATGTGGTACCACACTGAAACAGTGGGTTAAACCAGGATTCAATCTATATTTTAGAGGATAACACCGGTTAGGTCAGGGTTAGGTCTGGTATTTTCCATCATCTGGCTCATACTTTCGCATTTTTCGCATACTTTTTGGCCAGATCCTGGGCGTTTTCTGGGTTGGATCACGTAGTAGTGTGATGCCACACTATAACAGTGAATTAATCCTGGATTCGAGCTATATATTAGAGGGTATCGCCGGTTAGGTTTGGGTTAGGTCTGGTATTTGATAGTACCAGGCCCATACTTTAGCATATTTCGTATAAATGTTGGCCAGATCATGGGCTTTTTCTGGTATGGATCACGTAGTAATGTGGTACCACAATGAAACAGCAGGTTAAGCCAGGGTCCGATCAATTCTTTAGAGGATAACACCGGTTAGGTCTGGGTCATGTCTGGGATTCGCCATCATCTCGCTCATACTTTCACCTTTTTTGCATAATTGTTGGCCAAATGCTGGCTTTTTCTGGTTAAGATAACGTAGTAATGTGGTGCCACAATACAACAGTTAGTTAAACCTGGTTACAATCTATGTTTTAGAGGATAACACCGGTTAGGTCAGGGTTAGGTCTGGTATTTGCCATCATCTGGCTCATAGTTTCGCATTTTTCGCATACTTATTGGCCAGATCCTGGGCGTTTTCTGGTTTCGATCACGAAGTAATGCGGTTCCGCACTGCAACAGTGAGTTAAACCTGGATACAATCTATATTTTAGAGGATAACACCGGTTAGGTCAGTGTTAGGTCTGGTATTTGCCATCATCTGGCTCATAGTTTCGCATTTTTCGCATACTTATTGGCCAGATCCTGGGTGTTTTCTGGTTTGGATCAGGTAGTAGTGTGGTACCGCAATGAAACAGTGAGTTAAACCTGGATACAATCTATATTTTAGAGGATAACACCGGTTAGGTCAGGGTTAGGTCTGGCATTTGCCATCATCTGGCTCATAGTTTCGCATTTTTCGCATACTTATTTGCCAGATCCTGGGCGTTTTCTGGTTTCGATCACGTAGTAATGCGGTTCCGCACTGCAACAGTGAGTTAAACCTGGATACAATCTATATTTTAGAGGATAACACCGGTTAGGTCAGGGTTAGGTCTGGTATTTGCCATCATCTGGCTCATAGTTTCGCATTTTTCGCATACTTATTGGCCAGATTCTGGGCGTTTTCTGGTTTGGATCACGTAGTAATGTAGTGCCACACTGCAACAGTGAGATAAACCTGCATACAATCTATATTTTAGAGGATAACACCGGTTAGGTCAGGGTTAGGTCTGGCATTTGCCATCATCTGGCTCATAGTTTCGCATTTTTCGCATACTTATTGGCCAGATCCTGGGTGTTTTCTGGTTTGGATCAGGTAGTAGTGTGGTACCGCAATGAAACAGTGAGTTAAACCTGGATACAATCTATATTTTAGAGGATAACACCGGTTAGGTCAGGGTTAGGTCTGGCATTTGCCATCATCTGGCTCATAGTTTCGCATTTTTCGCATACTTATTTGCCAGATCCTGGGCGTTTTCTGGTTTCGATCACGTAGTAATGCGGTTCCGCACTGCAACAGTGAGTTAAACCTGGATACAATCTATATATTAGGGGGTAACACCGGTTAGGTTTGGGTTAGGTCTGGTATTTGCTATCATCTGTCTCATACTTTCGCATGTTTCGCATACTTGTTGGCCAGATCTAGGGCGTTTTCTGGTTTGGATCACGTAGTAATGTGGTACCACACTGCCACATGAGATAAACCTGGATTCAATCTATAGTTTAGTGGATAACACCGGTTAGGTCAGGGTTAGGTCTGGTATTTTCCATCATCTGGCTCATACATTCGCATTTTTCGCATACTCTTTGGCCAGATCCTGGGCGTTTTCTGGGTTGGATCACGTAGTAGTGTGATGCCACAATGAAACAGCGGGTTAAACCGGGGTCCGATCAATTCATTAGAGTATAACACCGGTTAGGTCTGGGTCATGTCTGGGATTCGCCATCATCTCGCTCATACTTTCACCTTTATTGCATAATAGTTGGCCAAATGCTGGCTTTTTCTGGTTTGGATAACGTAGTAATGTGGTGCCACACTGCAACAGTGAGTTAAACCTGGAAACAATCTATGTTTTAGAGGATAACACCGGTTAGGTCAGGGTTAGGTCTGGTATTTGCCATCATCTGGCTCATAGTTTCGCATTTTTCGCATACTTATTGGCCAGATCCTGGGCGTTTTCTGGTTTCGACCACGAAGTAATGCAGTTCCGCACTGCAACAGTGAGTTAAACCTGGATACAATCTATATTTTAGAGGATAACACCGGTTAGGTCAGTGTTAGGTCTGGTATTTGCCATCATCTGGCTCATAGTTTCGCATTTTTCGCATACTTATTGGCCAGATGCTGGGTGTTTTCTGGTTTGGATCAGGTAGTAGTGTGGTACCGCAATGAAACAGTGAGTTAAACCTGGATACAATCTATATTTTAGAGGATAACACCGGTTAGGTCAGGGTTAGGTCTGGCATTTGCCATCATCTGGCTCATAGTTTCGCATTTTTCGCATACTTATTGGCCAGATCCTGGGCGTTTTCTGGTTTCGATCACGTAGTAATGCGGTTCCGCACTGCAACAGTCAGTTAAACCTGGATACAATCTATATTTTAGAGGATAACACCGGTTATGTCAGGGTTAGGTCTGGTATTTGCCATCATCTGGCTCATAGTTTCGCATTTTTCGCATACTTATTGGCCAGATCCTGGGCGTTTTCAGGTTTGGATCACGTAGTAATGTAGTGCCACACTGCAACAGTGAGATAAACCTGGATACAATCTATATTTTAGAGGATAACACCGGTTAGGTCAGGGTTAGGTCTGGTATTTGCCATCATCTGGCTCATAGTTTCGCATTTTTCGCATACTTATTGGCCAGATCCTGGGCGTTTTCTGGTTTCGATCACGTAGTAATGCGGTTCCGCACTGCAACAGCGAGTTAAACCTGGATACAATCTATATTTTAGAGGATAACACCGGTTAGGTCAGGGTTAGGTCTGGTATTTGCCATAATCTGGCTCATACTTTCGCATTTTCCGCATACTTGTTGGCCAGATCCTGTGTGTTTTCTGGTTTGGATCAGGTAGTAGTGTGGTACCGCACTGAAACAGTGAAGTAATCCTGGATTCGATCTATATATTAGAGGGTAACACCGGTTAGGTTTGGGTTAGGTCTTGTATTTGCCATCATCTGGCACATACTTTCCCATTTTTCGCATACTTGTTGGCCAGATCCTGGGCGTTTTCTGGGTTGGATCAGGTAGTAGTGTGGTACCGCACTGAAACAGTGAAGTAATCCTGGATTCGATCTATATATTAGAGGGTAACACCGGATAGGTTTGGGATAGGTCTGGTATTTGCCATCGTCTGGCTCATAGTTTCGCATTTTTCGCATACTTATTGGCCAGATCCTGGGCGTTTTCTGGTTTGGATCACGTAGTAATGTAGTGCCACACTGCAACAGTGAGATAAACCTGGATACAATCTATATTTTAGAGGATAACACCGGTTAGGTCAGGGTTAGTTCTGGCATTTGCCATTATCTGGCTCATACTTTCGCATTTTTCGCATACTTGTTGGCCAGATCCAGGGCGTTTTGTGGTTTGGATCACGTAGTAATGTGGTACCACACTGCCACATGAGTTAAACCTGGATTCAATCTATATTTTAGAGGATAACACCGGTTAGGTCTGGTATTTGCCATCATCCGGCTCATACTTTCGCATTTTTCGCATACTTGATGGCCTGATCCTGGGCGTTTTCTGTGTGGGATCACGTAGTAATGTGGTACCACACTGAAACAGTGGGTTAAACCAGGATTCAATCTATATTTTAGAGGATAACACCGGTTAGGTCAGGGTTAGGTCTGGTATTTTCCATCATCTGGCTCATACTTTCGCATTTTTCGCATACTTTTTGGCCAGATCCTGGGCGTTTTCTGGGTTGGATCACGTAGTAGTGTGATGCCACACTGAAACAGTGAATTAATCCTGGATTCGAGCTATATATTAGAGGGTATCGCCGGTTAGGTTTGGGTTAGGTCTGGTATTTGATAGTACTAGGCCCATACTTTCGCATATTTCGTATAAATGTTGGCCAGATCATGGGCTTTTTCTGGTATGGATCACGTAGTAATGTGGTACCACAATGAAACAGCAGGTTAAACCAGGGTCCGATCAATTCTTTAGAGGATAACACCGGTTATGTCTGGGTCATGTCTGGGATTCGCCATCATCTCGCTCATACTTTCACCTTTTTTGCATAATTGTTGGCCAAATGCTGGCTTTTTCTGGTTAAGATAACGTAGCAATGTGGTGCCACAATACAACAGTTAGTTAAACCTGGTTACAATCTATGTTTTAGAGGATAACACCGGTTAGGTCAGGGTTAGGTCTGGTATTTGCCATCATCTGGCTCATAGTTTCGCATTTTTCGCATACTTATTGGCCAGATCCTGGGCGTTTTCTGGTTTCGATCACGAAGTAATGCGGTTCCGCACTGCAACAGTGAGTTAAACCTGGATACAATCTATATTTTAGAGGATAACACCGGTTAGGTCAGTGTTAGGTCTGGTATTTGCCATCATCTGGCTCATAGTTTCGCATTTTTCGCATACTTATTGGCCAGATCCTGGGTGTTTTCTGGTTTGGATCAGGTAGTAGTGTGGTACCGCAATGAAACAGTGAGTTAAACCTGGATACAATCTATATTTTAGAGGATAACACCGGTTAGGTCAGGGTTAGGTCTGGCATTTGCCATCATCTGGCTCATAGTTTCGCATTTTTCGCATACTTATTTGCCAGATCCTGGGCGTTTTCTGGTTTCGATCACGTAGTAATGCGGTTCCGCACTGCAACAGTGAGTTAAACCTGGATACAATCTATATTTTAGAGGATAACACCGGTTAGGTCAGGGTTAGGTCTGGTATTTGCCATCATCTGGCTCATAGTTTCGCATTTTTCGCATACTTATTGGCCAGATTCTGGGCGTTTTCTGGTTTGGATCACGTAGTAATGTAGTGCCACACTGCAACAGTGAGATAAACCTGCATACAATCTATATTTTAGAGGATAACACCGGTTAGGTCAGGGTTAGGTCTGGCATTTGCCATCATCTGGCTCATAGTTTCGCATTTTTCGCATACTTATTGGCCAGATCCTGGGTGTTTTCTGGTTTGGATCAGGTAGTAGTGTGGTACCGCAATGAAACAGTGAGTTAAACCTGGATACAATCTATATTTTAGAGGATAACACCGGTTAGGTCAGGGTTAGGTCTGGCATTTGCCATCATCTGGCTCATAGTTTCGCATTTTTCGCATACTTATTTGCCAGATCCTGGGCGTTTTCTGGTTTCGATCACGTAGTAATGCGGTTCCGCACTGCAACAGTGAGTTAAACCTGGATACAATCTATATATTAGGGGGTAACACCGGTTAGGTTTGGGTTAGGTCTGGTATTTGCTATCATCTGTCTCATACTTTCGCATGTTTCGCATACTTGTTGGCCAGATCTAGGGCGTTTTCTGGTTTGGATCACGTAGTAATGTGGTACCACACTGCCACATGAGATAAACCTGGATTCAATCTATAGTTTAGTGGATAACACCGGTTAGGTCAGGGTTAGGTCTGGTATTTTCCATCATCTGGCTCATACATTCGCATTTTTCGCATACTCTTTGGCCAGATCCTGGGCGTTTTCTGGGTTGGATCACGTAGTAGTGTGATGCCACAATGAAACAGCGGGTTAAACCGGGGTCCGATCAATTCATTAGAGTATAACACCGGTTAGGTCTGGGTCATGTCTGGGATTCGCCATCATCTCGCTCATACTTTCACCTTTATTGCATAATAGTTGGCCAAATGCTGGCTTTTTCTGGTTTGGATAACGTAGTAATGTGGTGCCACACTGCAACAGTGAGTTAAACCTGGAAACAATCTATGTTTTAGAGGATAACACCGGTTAGGTCAGGGTTAGGTCTGGTATTTGCCATCATCTGGCTCATAGTTTCGCATTTTTCGCATACTTATTGGCCAGATCCTGGGCGTTTTCTGGTTTCGACCACGAAGTAATGCAGTTCCGCACTGCAACAGTGAGTTAAACCTGGATACAATCTATATTTTAGAGGATAACACCGGTTAGGTCAGTGTTAGGTCTGGTATTTGCCATCATCTGGCTCATAGTTTCGCATTTTTCGCATACTTATTGGCCAGATGCTGGGTGTTTTCTGGTTTGGATCAGGTAGTAGTGTGGTACCGCAATGAAACAGTGAGTTAAACCTGGATACAATCTATATTTTAGAGGATAACACCGGTTAGGTCAGGGTTAGGTCTGGCATTTGCCATCATCTGGCTCATAGTTTCGCATTTTTCGCATACTTATTGGCCAGATCCTGGGCGTTTTCTGGTTTCGATCACGTAGTAATGCGGTTCCGCACTGCAACAGTCAGTTAAACCTGGATACAATCTATATTTTAGAGGATAACACCGGTTATGTCAGGGTTAGGTCTGGTATTTGCCATCATCTGGCTCATAGTTTCGCATTTTTCGCATACTTATTGGCCAGATCCTGGGCGTTTTCAGGTTTGGATCACGTAGTAATGTAGTGCCACACTGCAACAGTGAGATAAACCTGGATACAATCTATATTTTAGAGGATAACACCGGTTAGGTCAGGGTTAGGTCTGGTATTTGCCATCATCTGGCTCATAGTTTCGCATTTTTCGCATACTTATTGGCCAGATCCTGGGCGTTTTCTGGTTTCGATCACGTAGTAATGCGGTTCCGCACTGCAACAGCGAGTTAAACCTGGATACAATCTATATTTTAGAGGATAACACCGGTTAGGTCAGGGTTAGGTCTGGTATTTGCCATAATCTGGCTCATACTTTCGCATTTTCCGCATACTTGTTGGCCAGATCCTGTGTGTTTTCTGGTTTGGATCAGGTAGTAGTGTGGTACCGCACTGAAACAGTGAAGTAATCCTGGATTCGATCTATATATTAGAGGGTAACACCGGTTAGGTTTGGGTTAGGTCTTGTATTTGCCATCATCTGGCACATACTTTCCCATTTTTCGCATACTTGTTGGCCAGATCCTGGGCGTTTTCTGGGTTGGATCAGGTAGTAGTGTGGTACCGCACTGAAACAGTGAAGTAATCCTGGATTCGATCTATATATTAGAGGGTAACACCGGATAGGTTTGGGATAGGTCTGGTATTTGCCATCGTCTGGCTCATAGTTTCGCATTTTTCGCATACTTATTGGCCAGATCCTGGGCGTTTTCTGGTTTGGATCACGTAGTAATGTAGTGCCACACTGCAACAGTGAGATAAACCTGGATACAATCTATATTTTAGAGGATAACACCGGTTAGGTCAGGGTTAGTTCTGGCATTTGCCATTATCTGGCTCATACTTTCGCATTTTTCGCATACTTGTTGGCCAGATCCAGGGCGTTTTGTGGTTTGGATCACGTAGTAATGTGGTACCACACTGCCACATGAGTTAAACCTGGATTCAATCTATATTTTAGAGGATAACACCGGTTAGGTCTGGTATTTGCCATCATCCGGCTCATACTTTCGCATTTTTCGCATACTTGATGGCCTGATCCTGGGCGTTTTCTGTGTGGGATCACGTAGTAATGTGGTACCACACTGAAACAGTGGGTTAAACCAGGATTCAATCTATATTTTAGAGGATAACACCGGTTAGGTCAGGGTTAGGTCTGGTATTTTCCATCATCTGGCTCATACTTTCGCATTTTTCGCATACTTTTTGGCCAGATCCTGGGCGTTTTCTGGGTTGGATCACGTAGTAGTGTGATGCCACACTGAAACAGTGAATTAATCCTGGATTCGAGCTATATATTAGAGGGTATCGCCGGTTAGGTTTGGGTTAGGTCTGGTATTTGATAGTACTAGGCCCATACTTTCGCATATTTCGTATAAATGTTGGCCAGATCATGGGCTTTTTCTGGTATGGATCACGTAGTAATGTGGTACCACAATGAAACAGCAGGTTAAACCAGGGTCCGATCAATTCTTTAGAGGATAACACCGGTTAGGTCTGGGTCATGTCTGGGATTCGCCATCATCTCGCTCATACTTTCACCTTTTTTGCATAATTGTTGGCCAAATGCTGGCTTTTTCTGGTTAAGATAACGTAGCAATGTGGTGCCACAATACAACAGTTAGTTAAACCTGGTTACAATCTATGTTTTAGAGGATAACACCGGTTAGGTCAGGGTTAGGTCTGGTATTTGCCATCATCTGGCTCATAGTTTCGCATTTTTCGCATACTTATTGGCCAGATCCTGGGCGTTTTCTGGTTTCGATCACGAAGTAATGCGGTTCCGCACTGCAACAGTGAGTTAAACCTGGATACAATCTATATTTTAGAGGATAACACCGGTTAGGTCAGTGTTAGGTCTGGTATTTGCCATCATCTGGCTCATAGTTTCGCATTTTTCGCATACTTGTTGGCCAGATCCTGTGCGTTTTCTGGGTTGGATCACGTAGTAATGTGGTACCACACTGCCACATGAGTTAAACCTGGATTCAAGCTATATTTTAGAGGATATCACCGATTAGGTCAGGGTTAGGTCTGGTATTTGCCATCATCTGGCTCATACTTTCGCATTTTTCGCATACTTGTTGGCCAGATCCAGGGCGTCTTCTGGTTTGGATCACGTAGTAATGTGGTACCACACTGCCACATGAGTTAAACCTGGATTCAATCTATATTTTAGAGGATAACACCGGTTAGGTCAGGGTTAGGTCTGGTATTTGCCATCACGTGGCTCATACGTTCGCATTTTTCGCATACTTGTTGGCCAGATCCTGGTCGTTTTCTGGTTTGAATCACGTAGTAATGTAGAACCACTCTGAAGCAGTGAGTTAAACCTGGATTCAATCTGTATTTTAGAGGATAACACCGGTTAGGTCAGGGTTAGGTCTGGTATTTGCCATCATCTGTCTCATACTTTCGCATTTTTCGCATACTTGTTGGCCAGATCCTGGGCGTTTTCTGGTTTCGATCACGAAGTAGTGCGGTTCCGCACTGCAACAGTGAGTTAAACCTGGATACAATCTATATTTTAGAGGATAACACCGGTTAGGTCAGTGTTAGGTCTGGTATTTGCCATCATCTGGCTCATAGTTTCGCATTTTTCGCATACTTGTTGGCCAGATCCTGGGCGTTTTCTGGTTTGGATCCCGTAGTAATGTAGAACCACTCTGAAACAGTGAGTTAAACCTGGATTCAATCTATATTTTAGAGGATAACGCCGGTTAGGTCAGGGTTAGGTCTGGTATTTGCCATCATTTGGCTCATACTTTCGCATTTTTCGTATACTTATTGGCCAGATCCTGGGTGTTTTCTGGTTTGGATCAGGTAGTAGTGCGGTACCGCACTGAAACAGTGAAGTAATCCTGGATTCGATCTATATATTAGAGGGTAACACCGGTTAGGTTTGGGTTAGGTCTTGTATTTCCCATCGTCTGCCTCATACTTTCGCATTTTTCGCATACTTGTTGGCCAGATCCTGGGCGTTTTCTGGTTTGTATCACGTAGTAATGTGGTATCACACTGCCGCATGAGTTAAACCTGGATTCAATCTATAGTTTAGTGGATAACACCGGTTAGGTCAGGGTTAGGTCTGGTATTTGCCATCATCCGGCTCATACATTCGCATTTTTCGCATACTTGTTGGCCAGATCCAGGGCGTTTTCTGGTTTGGATCACGTAGTAATGTGGTACCACACTGCCACATGAGGTAAACCTGGATTCAATCTATATTTTAGAGGATAACACCGGTGAGGTCAGGGTTAGGTCTGGTATTTGCCATCATCCGGCTCATACGTTCGCATTTTTCGCATACTTGTTGGCCTGATCCTGGGCGTTGTCTGGGTTGGATCACGTAGTAATGTGGTACCACACTGAAACAGTGGGTTAAACCAGGATTCAATCTATATTTTAGAGGATAACACCGGTTAGGTCAGGGTTAGGTCTGGTATTTGCCATCATCTGGCTCATAGTTTCGCATTTTTCGCATACTTATTGGCCAGATCCAGGGCGTTTTCTGGTTTGGATCGCGTAGTAATGTGGTGCCACACTGCAACAGTGAGTTAAACCTGGATACAATCTATGTTTTAGAGGATAACACCGGTTAGGTCAGGGTTAGGTATGGTATTTGCCATCATCTGGCTCTTAGTTTCGCATTTTTCGCATACTTATTGGCCAGATCCTGGGCGTTTTCTGGTTTGGATCACGTAGTAATGTAGTGCCACACTGCAACAGTGAGTTAAACCTGGATACAATCTATATTTTAGAGGATAACACCGGTTAGGTCAGAGTTAGGTCTGGTATTTGCCATAATCTGGCTCATACTTTCCCATTTTTCGCATACTTGTTGGCCAGATCCTGGGCGTTTTCTGGGTTGGATCAGGTAGTAGCGTGGTACCGCACTGAAACAGTGAAGTAATCCTGGATTCGATCTATATATTAGAGGGTAACACCGGTTAGGTTTGGGTTAGGTCTGGTATTTGCCATCATCTGTCCCATACTTTCGCATTTTTTGCATACTTGTTGGCCAGATCCAGGGCGTTTTCTGGGTTGGATCACGTAGTAGTGTGATGCCACACTGAAACAGTGAGTTAATCCTGGATTCAATCTATATTTTAGAGGATAACAGCGGTTAGGTCAGGGTTAGGTCTGGTATTTGCCATCATCTGGCTCATACTTTCACATTTTTCGCTTACTTTTTGGCCAGATCCTGGGCTTTTTCTGGTTTGGATCACGTAGTAATGTGATACTACACTGAAACAGTGAGTTAAACCTGGATTCAATCTATATTTTAGAGGATAACACCGGTTAGGTCAGGGTTAGGTCTGGTATTTGCCATCACGTGCCTCCTACTTTCGCATTTTTCGCATACTTGTTGGTCAGATCCTGGTCGTTTTCTGGTTTGAATCACGTAGTAATGTAGAACCACTCTGAAACAGTGAGTTAAACCTGGATTCAATCTATATTTTAGAGGATAACACCGGTTATGTCAGGGTTAGTTCTGGTATTTGCCATCATCTGGCTCATACTTTCGCATTTTTCGCATACTTGTCGGCCAGATCCTGTGCGTTTTCTGGTTTGGATCACGTAGTAATGTGGTACCGCACTGCCACATGAGTTAAACCTGGATTCAATCTATATTTTAGAGGATAACACCGGTTAGGTCTGGTATTTGCCATCATCCGGCTCATACTTTCGCATTTTTCGCATACTTGATGGCCTGATCCTGGTCGTTTTCTGGGTTGGATCACGTAGTAATGTGGTACCACACTGAAACTATGGGTTAAACCAGGATTCAATCTATATTTTAGAGGATAACACCGGTTAGGTCAGGGTTAGGTCTGGTATTTGCCATAATCTGGCTCATACTTTCCCATTTTTCGCATACTTGTTGGCCAGATCCTGGGCGTTTTCTGTGTTGGATCAGGTAGTAGCGTGGTACCGCACTGAAACAGTGAAGTAATCCTGGATTCGATCTATATATTAGAGGGTAACACCGGTTAGGTTTGGGTTAGGTCTGGTATTTGCCATCATCTGTCTCATACTTTCGCATTTTTCGCATACTTGTTGGCCAGATCCAGGGCGTTTTCTGGGTTGGATCACGTAGTAGTGTGATGCCACACTGAAACAGTGAGTTAATCCTGGATTCAATCTATATTTTAGAGGATAACAGCGGTTAGGTCAGGGTTAGGTCTGGTATTTGCCATCATCTGGCTCATACTTTCACATTTTTCGCTTACTTTTTGGCCAGATCCTGGGCTTTTTCTGGTTTGGATCACGTAGTAATGTGATACTACACTGAAACAGTGAGTTAAACCTGGATTCAATCTATATTTTAGAGGATAACACCGGTTAGGTCTGGTATTTGCCATCATCCGGCTCATACTTTCGCATTTTTCGCATACTTGATGGCCTGATCCTGGTCGTTTTCTGGGTTGGATCACGTAGTAATGTGGTACCACACTGAAACTATGGGTTAAACCAGGATTCAATCTATATTTTAGAGGATAACACCGGTTAGGTCAGGGTTAGGTCTGGTATTTGGCATAATCTGGCTCATACTTTCGCATTTTTCGCATACTTGTTGGCCAGATCCTGGGTGTTTTCTGGTTTGGATCAGGTAGTAGTGTGGTACCGCACTGAAACAGTGAAGTAATCCTGGATTCGATCTATATATTAGAGGGTAACACCGGTTAGGTTTGGGTTAGGTCTGGTATTTGCCATCATCTGTCTCATACTTTCGCATTTTTCGCATACTTGTTGGCCAGATCCTGGGCGTTTTATGGTTTGGATCACGTAGTATTGTGGTACCAAACTGCAACAGCGTGTTAAACCGGGCTCCGATCAATTCTTTAGAGGATAACACCAGTTAGGTCAGTGTTAGGTCTGGTATTTGCCATCATCTGGCTCATAGTTTCGCATTTTTCGCATACTTATTGGCCGGATCCTGGGCGTTTTCTGGTTTCGATCACGTAGTAATGCGGTTCCGCACTGCAACAGTGAGTTAAACCTGGATACAATCTATATTTTAGAGGATAATACCGGTTAGGTCAGGGTTAGGTCTGGTATTTGGCATAATCTGGCTCATACTTTCGCATTTTTCGCATACTTTTTGGCCAGATCCTGGGCGTTTTCTGGGTTGGATCACGTAGTAGTGTGATGCCACACTGAAACAGTGAATTAATCCTGGATTCGAGCTATATACTAGAGGGTAACACCGGTTAGGTTTGGGTTATGTCTGGTATTTGATAGTACCAGGTCCATACTTTCGCATTTTTCGCATACTTGTTGGCCAGATCCTGGGCGTTTTCTGGTTTGGACCACGTAGTATTGTGGTACCAAACTGCAACAGCGTGTTAAACCGGGCTCCGATCAATTCTTTAGAGGATAACACCGGATAGGTCTGGGTCATGTCTGGGATTTGCCATTAACTCGCTCATACTTTCACCTTTTTCGCATACTTATTGGCCAGATCCTGGGCGTTTTCTGGTTTGGATCACGTAGTAATGTAGAACCACTCTGAAACAGTGAGTTAAACCTGGATTCAATCTATATTTTAGAGGATAATACCGGTTATATCTGGGTTGGGTCTGGTATTTGCCATCATCAGGCTCATCCTATCGCATTTTTCGCATACTTGTTGGCCAGATCCTGGGCGTTTTCTGGTTTGGATCACGTAGTAATGTAGAACCACTCTGAAACAGTGAGTTAAACCTGGATTCAATCTATATTTTAGAGGATAATACCGGTTATATCAGGGTTGGGTCTGGTATTTGCCATCATCAGGCTCATCCTATCGCATTTTTCGCATACTTGTTGGCCAGATCCAGGGCGTTTTCTGGTATGGATCACGTAGTAATGTGGTACCACACTGCCACATGAGTTAAACCTGGATTCAATCTATATTTTAGAGAATAACAGCGGTTAGGTCAAGGTTAGGACTGGTATTTGCCATCATCTGGCTCATACATTCGCATTTTTCGCATACTTGTTGGCCAGATCCTGTGCGTCTTCTGGGTTGGATCAGGTAGTAGCGTGGTACCGCACTGAAACAGTGAAGTAATCCTGGATTCGATCTATATTTTAGAGGATAACAGCGGTTAGGTCAAGGTTAGGACTGGTATTTGCCATCATCTGGCTCATACATTCGCATTTTTCGCATACTTGTTGGCCAGATCGTGGGCGTTTTCTGGTTTGGATCACGAAGTGATGTAGAACCACTCTGAAACAGTGAGTTAAACCTGGATTCAATCTATATTTTAGAGGATAATAACGGTTATATCAGGGTTGGGTCTGGTATTTGCCATCATCAGGCTCATCCTATCGCATTTTTCGCATACTTGTTTGCCAGATCCAGGGCGTTTTCTGGTTTGGATCACGTAGTAATGTGGTATCGCACTGCCGCATGAGTTAAACCTGGATTCAATCTATATTTTAGAGGATAACACCGGTTAGGTCAGGGTTAGGTCTGGTATTTGCCATCATCTGGCTCATACTTTCGCATTTTTCGCATACTTGTTGGCCAGATCCTGGGCGTTTTCTGGTTTGGATCACGTAGTAATATGGTACTACACTGAAACAGTGAGTTAATCCTGGATTCAATCTATATTTTAGAGGATAACAGCGGTTAGGTCAAGGTTAGGACTGGTATTTGCCATCATCTGGCTCATACATTCGCATTTTTCGCATACTTGTTGGCCAGATCCTGTGCGTCTTCTGGGTTGGATCAGGTAGTAGCGTGGTACCGCACTGAAACAGTGAAGTAATCCTGGATTCGATCTATATATTACAGGGTAACAATGGCTAGGTTTGGGTTAGGTCTTGTATTTGCCATCATCTGTCTCATACTTTCGCATTTTTCGCATACTTGTTGGCCAGATCCTGGGCGTTTTCTGGTTTGGATCACGTAGTAATATGGTACTACACTGAAACAGTGAGTTAATCCTGGATTCAATCTATATTTTAGAGGATAACAGCGGTTAGGTCAAGGTTAGGACTGGTATTTGCCATCATCTGGCTCATACATTCGCATTTTTCGCATACTTGTTGGCCAGATCCTGAGCGTTTTCTGGTTTGGATCACGTAGTAATATGGTACCACGCTGAAACAGTGAGCTAAACCTGGATTCAATCTATATTTTAGAGGATAACAGCGGTTAGGTCAGGGTTAGGTCTGGTATTTGCCATCATCCGGCTCACACTTTCGCATTTTTCGCATACTTGTTGGCCAGATCCAGGGCGTTTTCTGGTATGGATCACGTAGTAATGTGGTACCACACTGCCACATGAGTTAAACCTGGATTCAATCTATATTTTAGAGGATAACACCGGTTAGGTCAGGGTTAGGTCTGGTATTTGCCATCACGTGGCTCATACTTTCGCATTTTTCGCATACATCTTGGCCAGATCGTGGGCGTATTCTGGTTTGGATCACGAAGTGATGTAGAACCACACTGAAAGTGTGAGTTAATCCTGGATTCAATCTATATTTTAGAGGATAACACCGGCTAGGTCAGGGTCAGGTCTGGTATTTGCCATCATCTGGCTCATAGTTACGCATTTTTCGCATACTTATTGGCCAGATCCTGGGCGTTTTCTGGTTTGGGTCACGTAGTAATGTGGTACCACACTGAAACAGTGAGTTAAACCTGGATACAATCTATATTTTAGAGGGTAACACCGGTTAGGTCAGGGTTAGGTCTGGTATTTGCCATCATCTGACTCATAGTTTGGCATTTTTCGCATACTTGTTGGCCAGATCCTGGGCGTTGTCTGGTTTGGATCACGTAGTAATGTGGCACCACACAGCAACCGTGAGTTAAACCTGGATTCAAACCATATTTTAGAGGATGACACCGGCTAGGTCAGGGTTAGGTCTGGTATTTGCCATCATCTGGCTCATACTTTCGCATTTTTCGCATACTTATAGGCCAGATCCTGGGCGTTTTCTGGTTTAGATCACGTAGTAATGTGATTCCACACTGAAACAGTGAGTTAAACCTGCATACAATCTATATTTTAGAGGATAACACCGGTTAGGTCAGGGTTAGGTGTGGTATTTGCCATCATCTGACTCATAGTTTCGCATTTTTCGCATACTTATTGGCCAGATCCTGGGCGTTTTCTGGTTTCGATCACGTAGTAATGTGGTTCCGCACAGCAACAGTGAGTTAAACGTGGATACAATCTATATTTTAGAGGATAACACCGGTTAGGTCAGGGTTAGGTCTGGTATTTGCCATCATCTGGCTCATAGTTTCGCATTTCTCGCATACTTATTGGCCAGATCCTGGGCGTTTTCTGGTTTCGATCACGTAGTAATGCGGTTCCGCACTGCAACAGTGAGTTAAACCTGGATACAATCTATATTTTAGAGAATAACACCGGTTAGGTCAGGGTTAGGTCTGGTATTTGCCATAACCTGGCTCATACTTTCGCATTTTCCGCATACTTGTTGGCCAGATCCTGGGTGTTTTCTGGTTTGGATCAGGTAGTAGTGTGGTACCGCACTGAAACAGTGAAGTAATCCTGGATTCGATCTATACATTAGAGGGTAACACCGGTTTGGTTTGGGTTAGGTCTTGTATTTGCCATCACGTGGCTCATACTTTCACCTTTTTTGCATAATTGTTGGCCAAATGCTGGCTTTTTCTGGTTTGGATAACGTAGTAATGTGGTGCCACACTGCCACATTAGTTAAACCTGGATTCAATCTATATTTTAGAGGATAACACCGGTTAGGTCAGGGTTAGGTCTGGTATTTGCCATCACGTGGCTCAAACTTTCGCATTTTTCGCATACTTGTTGGCCAGATCCTGGTCGTTTTCTGGTTTGGATCACGTAGTAATGTAGAACCACTCTGAAACAGTGAGTTAAACCTGGATTCAATCTATATTTTAGAGGATAACACCGGTTATGTCAGGGTTAGGTCTGGTATTTGCCATCATCCGGCTCATACTTTCGCATTTTTCGCATACTTGTTGGCCAGATCCAGGGCGTTTTCTGGTATGGATCACGTAGTAATGTGGTACCACACTGCCACATAAGTTAAACCTGGATTCAATCTATATTTTAGAGGATATCACCGGTTAGGTCAGGGTTAGGTCTGGTATTTGCCATCATCTGGCTCATACCTTCGCATTTTTCGCATACTTGTTGGCCAGATCCAGGGCGTCTTCTGGTTTCGGTCACGTAGTAATGTGGTACCACACTGACACATGAGTTAAACCTGGATTCAATCTATATTTTAGAGGATAACACCGGTTAGGTCAGGGTTAGGTCTGGTATTTTCCATTACCTGGCTCATACTTTCGCATTTTTCGCATACTTTTTGGCCAGATCCTGGGCGTTCTCTGGGTTGGATCACGTAGTGGTGTGATGCCACACTGAAACAGTGAATTAGTCCTGGATTCGATCTATATATTAGAGGGTAACACCGGTTAGGACTGGGTCATGTCTGGGATTCGCCATCATCTCGCTCATACTTTCACCTTTTTTGCATAACTGTTGGCCAAATGCTGGCTTTTTCTGGTTTGGATAACGCAGTAATGTGGTGCCACACTGCAACAGTGAGTTAAACCTGGATACAATCTACATTTTACAGGATAACACCGGTTAGGTCAGGGTTAGGTCTGGTATTTGCCATCATCCGGCTCATACATTCGCATTTTTCGCATACTTGTTGGCCAGATCCTAGGCGTGTCCTGGTTTGGATCACGTAGTAATATTGTACCACACTGAAACAGTGAGTTAATCCTGGATCCAATCTATATTTTAGAGGATAACAGCGTTTAGGTCAGGGTTAGGACTGGTATTTGCCATCATCTGGCTCATACTTTCACATTTTTCGCATACATTTTGGCCTGATCCTGGGCTTTTTCTGGGTTGGATCACGTAGTAATGTGATACTACACTGAAACAGTGAGTTAAACCTGGATTCAATCAATATTTTAGTGGATAAAACCGGCTAGGTCAGGGTTAGCTCTGGTATTTGTCATCATCCGGGTCATACCTTCGCATTATTCGCATACTTGTTGGCCAGATCCTGTGCGTCTTCTGGGTTGGATCAGGTAGTAGCGTGGTACCGCACTGAAACAGTGTAGTAATCCTGGATTCGATCTATATATTAGAGGGTAACACCGGCTAGGTTTGGGTTAGGTCTGGTATTTGCCATCATCTGTCTCATACTTTCGCATTTTTCGCATACTTGTTGGCCAGATCCAGGGCGTTTTCTGGTTTGGATCACGTAGTAATGTGGTACCACACTGCCACATGAGTTAAACCTGGATTCAATCTATATTTTAGAGGATAACACCGGTTAGGTCAGGGTTAGGTCTGGTATTTGCCATCATCCGGCTCATACATTCGCATTTTTCGCATACTTGTTGGCCAGATCCAGGGCGTTTTCTGGTATGGATCACGTAGTAATGTGGTACCACACTGCCACATGAGTTAAACCTGGATTCAATCTATATTTTAGAGGATAACACCGGTTAGGTCAGGTTTAGGTCTGGTATTTGCCATCATCTGGCTCATACTTTCGCATTTTTCGCATACTTGTTGGCCAGATCCTGGGCGTTTTCTGGTTTGGATCACGTAGTAATATTGCACCACACTGAAACAGTGAGTTAATCCTGGATCCAATCTATATTTTAGAGGATAACACCGGTTAGGTCGGGGTTAGGTCTGGTATTTGCCATAATCCGGCTCATCCTATCGCATTTTTCGCATACTTGTTGGCCAGATCCTGTGCGTCTTCTGGGTTGGATCAGGTAGTAGCGTGGTACCGCACTGAAACAGTGAAGTAGTCCTGGATTCGATCTATATATTAGAGGGTAACACCGGCTAGGTTTGGGTTAGGTCTGGTATTTGCCATCATCTGTCTCATACTTTCGCATTTTTCGCATACTTGTTGGCCAGATCCTGGGCGTTTTCTGGTTTGGATCACGTAGTGATGTAGAACCACTCTGAAACAGTGAGTTAAACCTGGATTCAATCTATATTTTAGAGGATAACACCGGTTATGTCAGGGTTACGTCTGGTATTTGCCATCATCTGGCTCATACTTTCGCATTTTTCGCATACTTGTTGGCCAGATCCTGGGCGTTTTCTGGTTTGGATCACGTAGTAATATGGTACCACACTGAAACAGTGAGTTAAACCTGGATACAATCTATATTTTAGAGGATAACACCGGTTAGGTCAGGGTTAGGTCTGGTATTTGCCATCATCTGGCTCATACTTTCGCATTTTTCGCATACTTGTTGGCCAGATCCTGGGCGTTTTCTGGTTTGGATCACGTAGTAATATGGTACCACACTGAAACAGTGAGTTAAACCTGGATACAATCTATATTTTAGAGGATAACACCGGTTAGGTCAGGGTTAGGTCTGGTATTTGCCATAATCTGGCTCATACTTTCCCATTTTTCGCATACTTGTTGGCCAGATCCTGGGCGTTTTCTGGGTTGGATCAGGTAGTAGCGTGGTACCGCACTGAAACAGTGAAGTAATCCTGGATTCGATCTATATATTAGAGGGTAACACCGGTTAGGTTTGGGATAGGTCTGGTATTTGCCATCATCTGTCCAATACTTTCGCATTTTTCGCATACTTGTTGGCCAGATCCAGGGCGTTTTCTGGGTTGGATCACGTAGTAGTGTGATGCCACACTGAAACAGTGAGTTAATCCTGGATTCAATCTATATTTTAGAGGATAACAGCGGTTAGGTCAGGGTTAGGTCTGGTATTTGCCATCATCTGGCTCATACTTTCACATTTTTCGCTTACTTTTTGGCCAGATCCTGGGCTTTTTCTGGTTTGGATCACGTAGTAATGTGATACTACACTGAAACAGTGAGTTAAACCTGGATTCAATCTATATTTTAGAGGATAACACCGGTTAGGTCAGGGTTAGGTCTGGTATTTGCCATCACGTGGCTCCTACTTTCGCATTTTTCGCATACTTGTCGGCCAGATCCTGTGCGTTTTCTGGTTTGGATCACGTAGTAATGTGGTACCACACTGCCACATGAGTTAAACCTGGATTCAATCTATATTTTAGAGGATAACAGCGGTTATGTCAGGGTTACGTCTGGTATTTGCCATAATCTGGCTCATACTTTCCCATTTTTCGCATACTTGTTGGCCAGATCCTGGGCGTTTTCTGGGTTGGATCAGGTAGTAGCGTGGTACCGCACTGAAACAGTGAAGTAATCCTGGATTCGATCTATATATTAGAGGGTAACACCGGTTAGGTCAGGGTTAGGTCTGGTATTTGCCATCATCTGGCTCATACTTTCGCATTTTTCGCATACTTGTCGGCCAGATCCTGTGCGTTTTCTGGTTTGGATCACGTAGTAATGTGGTACCACACTGCCACATGAGTTAAACCTGGATTCAATCTATATTTTAGAGGATAACACCGGTTAGGTCTGGTATTTGCACATCATCCGGCTCATACTTTCGCATTTTTCGCATACTTGATGGCCTGATCCTGGTCGTTTTCTGGGTTGGATCACGTAGTAATGTGGTACCACACTGAAACTATGGGTTAAACCAGGATTCAATCTATATTTTAGAGGATAACACAGGTTAGGTCAGGGTTAGGTCTGGTATTTGCCATAATCTGGCTCATACTTTCCCATTTTTCGCATACTTGTTGGCCAGATCCTGGGCGTTTTCTGGGTTGGATCAGGTAGTAGCGTGGTACCGCACTGAAACAGTGAAGTAATCCTGGATTCGATCTATATATTAGAGGGTAACACCGGTTAGGTTTGGGTTAGGTCTGGTATTTGCCATCATCTGTCTCATACTTTCGCATTTTTCGCATACTTGTTGGCCAGATCCAGGGCGTTTTCTGGGTTGGATCACGTAGTAGTGTGATGCCACACTGAAACAGTGAGTTAATCCTGGATTCAATCTATATTTTAGAGGATAACAGCGGTTAGGTCAGGGTTAGGTCTGGTATTTGCCATCATCTGGCTCATACTTTCACATTTTTCGCTTACTTTTTGGCCAGATCCTGGGCTTTTTCTGGTTTGGATCACGTAGTAATGTGATACTACACTGAAACAGTGAGTTAAACCTGGATTCAATCTATATTTTAGAGGATAACACCGGTTAGGTCTGGTATTTGCCATCATCCGGCTCATACTTTCGCATTTTTCGCATACTTGATGGCCTGATCCTGGTCGTTTTCTGGGTTGGATCACGTAGTAATGTGGTACCACACTGAAACTATGGGTTAAACCAGGATTCAATCTATATTTTAGAGGATAACACCGGTTAGGTCAGGGTTAGGTCTGGTATTTGGCATAATCTGGCTCATACTTTCGCATTTTTCGCATACTTGTTGGCCAGATCCTGGGTGTTTTCTGGTTTGGATCAGGTAGTAGTGTGGTACCGCACTGAAACAGTGAAGTAATCCTGGATTCGATCTATATATTAGAGGGTAACACCGGTTAGGTTTGGGTTAGGTCTGGTATTTGCCATCATCTGTCTCATACTTTCGCATTTTTCGCATACTTGATGGCCTGATCCTGGTCGTTTTCTGGGTTGGATCACGTAGTAATGTGGTACCACACTGAAACTATGGGTTAAACCAGGATTCAATCTATATTTTAGAGGATAACACCGGTTAGGTCAGGGTTAGGTCTGGTATTTGGCATAATCTGGCTCATACTTTCGCATTTTTCGCATACTTGATGGCCTGATCCTGGTCGTTTTCTGGGTTGGATCACGTAGTAATGTGGTACCACACTGAAACTATGGGTTAAACCAGGATTCAATCTATATTTTAGAGGATAACACCGGTTAGGTCAGGGTTAGGTCTGGTATTTGGCATAATCTGGCTCATACTTTCGCATTTTTCGCATACTTGTTGCCCAGATCCAGGGCGTTTTCTGGGTTGGATCACGTAGTAGTGTGATGCCACACTGAAACAGTGAGTTAATCCTGGATTCAATCTATATTTTAGAGGATAACAGCGGTTAGGTCAGGGTTAGGTCTGGTATTTGCCATCATCTGGCTCATACTTTCACATTTTTCGCTTACTTTTTGGCCAGATCCTGGGCTTTTTCTGGTTTGGATCACGTAGTAATGTGATACTACACTGAAACAGTGAGTTAAACCTGGATTCAATCTATATTTTAGAGGATAACACCGGTTAGGTCTGGTATTTGCCATCATCCGGCTCGTACTTTCGCATTTTTCGCATACTTGATGGCCTGATCCTGGTCGTTTTCTGGTTTGGATCACGTAGTAATGTGGTACCACACTGCCACATGAGTTAAACCTGGATTCAATCTATATTTTAGAGGATAACACCGGTTAGGTCTGGTATTTGCCATCATCTGGCTCATAGTTTCGCATTTTTCGCATACTTATTGGCCGGATCCTGGGCGTTTTCTGGTTTCGATCACGTAGTAATGCGGTTCCGCACTGCAACAGTGAGTTAAACCTGGATACAATCTATATTTTAGAGGATAATACCGGTTAGGTCAGGGTTAGGTCTGGTATTTGGCATAATCTGGCTCATACTTTCGCATTTTTCGCATACTTTTTGGCCAGATCCTGGGCGTTTTCTGGGTTGGATCACGTAGTAGTGTGATGCCACACTGAAACAGTGAATTAATCCTGGATTCGAGCTATATACTAGAGGGTAACACCGGTTAGGTTTGGGTTAGGTCTGGTATTTGATAGTACCAGGTCCATACTTTCGCATTTTTCGCATACTTGTTGGCCAGATCCTGGGCGTTTTCTGGTTTGGACCACGTAGTATTGTGGTACCAAACTGCAACAGCGTGTTAAACCGGGCTCCGATCAATTCTTTAGAGGATAACACCGGATAGGTCTGGGTCATGTCTGGGATTTGCCATTAACTCGCTCATACTTTCACCTTTTGCGCATACTTATTGGCCAGATCCTGGGCGTTTTCTGGTTTGGATCACGTAGTAATGTAGAACCACTCTGAAACAGTGAGTTAAACCTGGATTCAATCTATATTTTAGAGGATAATACCGGTTATATCAGGGTTGGGTCTGGTATTTGCCATCATCAGGCTCATCCTATCGCATTTTTCGCATACTTGTTGGCCAGATCCTGGGCGTTTTCTGGTTTGGATCACGTAGTAATGTAGAACCACTCTGAAACAGTGAGTTAAACCTGGATTCAATCTATATTTTAGAGGATAATACCGGTTATATCAGGGTTGGGTCTGGTATTTGCCATCATCAGGCTCATCCTATCGCATTTTTCGCATACTTGTTGGCCAGATCCAGGGCGTTTTCTGGTATGGATCACGTAGTAATGTGGTACCACACTGCCACATGAGTTAAACCTGGATTCAATCTATATTTTAGAGGATAACAGCGGTTAGGTCAAGGTTAGGACTGGTATTTGCCATCATCTGGCTCATACATTCGCATTTTTCGCATACTTGTTGGCCAGATCCTGTGCGTCTTCTGGGTTGGATCAGGTAGTAGCGTGGTACCGCACTGAAACAGTGAAGTAATCCTGGATTCGATCTATATTTTAGAGGATAACAGCGGTTAGGTCAAGGTTAGGACTGGTATTTGCCATCATCTGGCTCATACATTCGCATTTTTCGCATACTTGTTGGCCAGATCGTGGGCGTTTTCTGGTTTGGATCACGAAGTGATGTAGAACCACTCTGAAACAGTGAGTTAAACCTGGATTCAATCTATATTTTAGAGGATAATAACGGTTATATCAGGGTTGGGTCTGGTATTTGCCATCATCAGGCTCATCCTATCGCATTTTTCGCATACTTGTTTGCCAGATCCAGGGCGTTTTCTGGTTTGGATCACGTAGTAATGTGGTATCACACTGCCGCATGAGTTAAACCTGGATTCAATCTATATTTTAGAGGATAACACCGGTTAGGTCAGGGTTAGGTCTGGTATTTGCCATCATCTGGCTCATACTTTCGCATTTTTCGCATACTTGTTGGCCAGATACTGGGCGTTTTCTGGTTTGGATCACGTAGTAATATGGTACTACACTGAAACAGTGAGTTAATCCTGGATTCAATCTATATTTTAGAGGATAACAGCGGTTAGGTCAAGGTTAGGACTGGTATTTGCCATCATCTGGCTCATACATTCGCATTTTTCGCATACTTGTTGGCCAGATCCTGTGCGTCTTCTGGGTTGGATCAGGTAGTAGCGTGGTACCGCACTGAAACAGTGAAGTAATCCTGGATTCGATCTATATATTACAGGGTAACAATGGCTAGGTTTGGGTTAGGTCTTGTATTTGCCATCATCTGTCTCATACTTTCGCATTTTTCGCATACTTGTTGGCCAGATCCTGGGCGTTTTCTGGTTTGGATCACGTAGTAATATGGTACTACACTGAAACAGTGAGTTAATCCTGGATTCAATCTATATTTTAGAGGATAACAGCGGTTAGGTCAAGGTTAGGACTGGTATTTGCCATCATCTGGCTCATACTTTCGCATTTTTCGCATACTTGTTGGCCAGATCCTGGGCGTTTTCTGGTTTGGAGCACGTAGTAATGTAGAACCACTCTGAAACAGTGAGTTAAACGTGGATTCAATCTATATTTTAGAGGATAACAGCGGTTAGGTCAAGGTTAGGACTGGTATTTGCCATCATCTGGCTCATACATTCGCATTTTTCGCATACTTGTTGGCCAGATCCTGAGCGTTTTCTGGTTTGGATCACGTAGTAATATGGTACCACGCTGAAACAGTGAGCTAAACCTGGATTCAATCTATATTTTAGAGGATAACAGCGGTTAGGTCAGGGTTAGGTCTGGTATTTGCCATCATCCGGCTCATACTTTCGCATTTTTCGCATACTTGTTGGCCAGATCCAGGGCGTTTTCTGGTATGGATCACGTAGTAATGTGGTACCACACTGCCACATGAGTTAAACCTGGATTCAATCTATATTTTAGAGGATAACACCGGTTAGGTCAGGGTTAGGTCTGGTATTTGCCATCACGTGGCTCATACTTTCGCATTTTTCGCATACATCTTGGCCAGATCGTGGGCGTATTCTGGTTTGGATCACGAAGTGATGTAGAACCACACTGAAAGTGTGAGTTAATCCTGGATTCAATCTATATTTTAGAGGATAACACCGGCTAGGTCAGGGTTAGGTCTGGTATTTGCCATCATCTGGCTCATAGTTACGCATTTTTCGCATACTTATTGGCCAGATCCTGGGCGTTTTCTGGTTTGGGTCACGTAGTAATGTGGTACCACACTGAAACAGTGAGTTAAACCTGGATACAATCTATATTTTAGAGGGTAACACCGGTTAGGTCAGGGTTAGGTCTTGTATTTGCCATCATCTGACTCATAGTTTCGCATTTTTCGCATACTTGTTGGCCAGATCCTGGGCGTTGTCTGGTTTGGATCACGTAGTAATGTGGCACCACACAGCAACCGTGAGTTAAACCTGGATTCAAACCATATTTTAGAGGATGACACCGGTTAGGTCAGGGTTAGGTGTGGTATTTGCCATCATCTGACTCATAGTTTCGCATTTTTCGCATACTTATTGGCCAGATCCTGGGCGTTTTCTGGTTTCGATCACGTAGTAATGTGGTTCCGCACAGCAACAGTGAGTTAAACGTGGATACAATCTATATTTTAGAGGATAACACCGGTTAGGTCAGGGTTAGGTCTGGTATTTGCCATCATCTGGCTCATAGTTTCGCATTTCTCGCATACTTATTGGCCAGATCCTGGGCGTTTTCTGGTTCGATCACGTAGTAATGCGGTTCCGCACTGCAACAGTGAGTTAAACCTGGATACAATCTATATTTTAGAGAATAACACCGGTTAGGTCAGGGTTAGGTCTGGTATTTGCCATAACCTGGCTCATACTTTCGCATTTTCCGCATACTTGTTGGCCAGATCCTGGGTGTTTTCTGGTTTGGATCAGGTAGTAGTGTGGTACCGCACTGAAACAGTGAAGTAATCCTGGATTCGATCTATACATTAGAGGGTAACACCGGTTTGGTTTGGGTTAGGTCTTGTATTTGCCATCACGTGGCTCATACTTTCACCTTTTTTGCATAATTGTTGGCCAAATGCTGGCTTTTTCTGGTTTGGATAACGTAGTAATGTGGTGCCACACTGCCACATTAGTTAAACCTGGATTCAATCTATATTTTAGAGGATAACACCGGTTAGGTCAGGGTTAGGTCTGGTATTTGCCATCATCCGGCTCATACTTTCGCATTTTTCGCATACTTGTTGGCCAGATCCAGGGCGTTTTCTGGTATGGATCACGTAGTAATGTGGTACCACACTGCCACATAAGTTAAACCTGGATTCAATCTATATTTTAGAGGATATCACCGGTTAGGTCAGGGTTAGGTCTGGTATTTGCCATCATCTGGCTCATACCTTCGCATTTTTCGCATACTTGTTGGCCAGATCCAGGGCGTCTTCTGGTTTGGGTCACGTAGTAATGTGGTACCACACTGCCACATGAGTTAAACCTGGATTCAATCTATATTTTAGAGGATAACACCGGTTAGGTCAGGGTTAGGTCTGGTATTTTCCATTACCTGGCTCATACTTTCGCATTTTTCGCATACTTTTTGGCCAGATCCTGGGCGTTCTCTGGGTTGGATCACGTAGTGGTGTGATGCCACACTGAAACAGTGAATTAGTCCTGGATTCGATCTATATATTAGAGGGTAACACCGGTTAGGACTGGGTCATGTCTGGGATTCGCCATCATCTCGCTCATACTTTCACCTTTTTTGCATAATTGTTGGCCAAATGCTGGCTTTTTCTGGTTTGGATAACGCAGTAATGTGGTGCCACACTGCAACAGTGAGTTAAACCTGGATACAATCTACATTTTACAGGATAACACCGGTTAGGTCAGGGTTAGGTCTGGTATTTGCCATCATCCGGCTCATACATTCGCATTTTTCGCATACTTGTTGGCCAGATCCTGGGCGTGTCCTGGTTTGGATCACGTAGTAATATTGTACCACACTGAAACAGTGAGTTAATCCTGGATCCAATCTATATTTTAGAGGATAACAGCGTTTAGGTCAGGGTTAGGACTGGTATTTGCCATCATCTGGCTCATACTTTCACATTTTTCGCATACATTTTGGCCTGATCCTGGGCTTTTTCTGGGTTGGATCACGTAGTAATGTGATACTACACTGAAACAGTGAGTTAAACCTGGATTCAATCTATATTTTAGTGGATAAAACCGGCTAGGTCAGGGTTAGCTCTGGTATTTGTCATCATCCGGGTCATACCTTCGCATTATTCGCATACTTGTTGGCCAGATCCTGTGCGTCTTCTGGGTTGGATCAGGTAGTAGCGTGGTACCGCACTGAAACAGTGTAGTAATCCTGGATTCGATCTATATATTAGAGGGTAACACCGGCTAGGTTTGGGTTAGGTCTGGTATTTGCCATCATCTGTCTCATACTTTCGCATTTTTCGCATACTTGTTGGCCAGATCCAGGGCGTTTTCTGGTTTGGATCACGTAGTAATGTGGTACCACACTGCCACATGAGTTAAACCTGGATTCAATCTATATTTTAGAGGATAACACCGGTTAGGTCAGGGTTAGGTCTGGTATTTGCTATCATCCGGCTCATACATTCGCATTTTTCGCATACTTGTTGGCCAGATCCAGGGCGTTTTCTGGTATGGATCACGTAGTAATGTGGTACCACACTGCCACATGAGTTAAACCTGGATTCAATCTATATTTTAGAGGATAACACCGGTTAGGTCAGGTTTAGGTCTGGTATTTGCCATCATCTAGCTCATACTTTCGCATTTTTCGCATACTTGTTGGCCAGATCCTGGGCGTTTTCTGGTTTGGATCACGTAGTAATATTGCACCACACTGAAACAGTGAGTTAATCCTGGATCCAATCTATATTTTAGAGGATAACACCGGTTAGGTCGGGGTTAGGTCTGGTATTTGCCATAATCCGGCTCATCCTATCGCATTTTTCGCATACTTGTTGCCCAGATCCTGTGCGTCTTCTGGGTTGGATCAGGTAGTAGCGTGGTACCGCACTGAAACAGTGAAGTAGTCCTGGATTCGATCTATATATTAGAGGGTAACACCGGCTAGGTTTGGGTTAGGTCTGGTATTTGTCATCATCTGTCTCATACTTTCGCATTTTTCGCATACTTGTTGGCCAGATCCTGGGCGTTTTCTGGTTTGGATCACGTAGTGATGTAGAACCACTCTGAAACAGTGAGTTAAACCTGGATTCAATCTATATTTTAGAGGATAACACCGGTTATGTCAGGGTTACGTCTGGTATTTGCCATCATCTGGCTCATACTTTCGCATTTTTCGCATACTTGTTGGCCAGATCCTGGGCGTTTTCTGGTTTGGATCACGTAGTAATATGGTACCACACTGAAACAGTGAGTTAAACCTGGATACAATCTATATTTTAGAGGATAACACCGGTTAGGTCAGGGTTAGGTCTGGTATTTGCCATTATCTGGCTCATACTTTCGCATTTTTCGCATACTTGTTGGCCAGATCCTGGGAGTTTTCTGGTTTGGATCACGTAGTAATATGGTACCACACTGAAACAATGAGCTAAACCTGGATTCAATCTATATTTTAGAGGATAACAGCGGTTAGGTCAGGGTTAGGTCTGGTATTTGCCATCATCCGGCTCATACTTTCGCATTTTTCGCATACTTATTGGCCAGATCCTGGGCGTTTTCTGGTTTGGATCGCGTAGTAATGTGGTGCCACACTGCAACAGTGAGTTAAACCTGGATACAATCTATGTTTTAGAGGATAACAACGGTTAGGTCAGGGTTAGGTATGGTATTTGCCATCATCTGGCTCTTAGTTTCGCATTTTTCGCATACTTATTGGCCAGATCCTGGGCGTTTTCTGGTTTGGATCACGTAGTAATGTAGTGCCACACTGCAACAGTGAGTTAAACCTGGATACAATCTATATTTTAGAGGATAACACCGGTTAGGTCAGGGTTAGGTCTGGTATTTGCCATAATCTGGCTCATACTTTCCCATTTTTCGCATACTTGTTGGCCAGATCCTGGGCGTTTTCTGGGTTGGATCAGGTAGTAGCGTGGTACCGCACTGAAACAGTGAAGTAATCCTGGATTCGATCTATATATTAGAGGGTAACACCGGTTAGGTTTGGGTTAGGTCTGGTATTTGCCATAATCTGTCCCATACTTTCGCATTTTTCGCATACTTGTTGGCCAGATCCAGGGCGTTTTCTGGGTTGGATCACGTAGTAGTGTGATGCCACACTGAAACAGTGAGTTAATCCTGGATTCAATCTATATTTTAGAGGATAACAGCGGTTAGGTCAGGGTTAGGTCTGGTATTTGCCATCATCTGGCTCATACTTTCACATTTTTCGCTTACTTTTTGGCCAGATCCTGGGCTTTTTCTGGTTTGGATCACGTAGTAATGTGATACTACACTGAAACAGTGAGTTAAACCTGGATTCAATCTATATTTTAGAGGATAACACCGGTTAGGTCAGGGTTAGGTCTGGTATTTGCCATCACGTGGCTCCTACTTTCGCATTTTTCGCATACTTGTTGGCCAGATCCTGGTCGTTTTCTGGTTTGAATCACGTAGTAATGTAGAACCACTCTGAAACAGTGAGTTAAACCTGGATTCAATCTATATTTTAGAGGATAACACCGGTTATGTCAGGGTTAGTTCTGGTATTTGCCATCATCTGGCTCATACTTTCGCATTTTTCGCATACTTGTCGGCCAGATCCTGTGCGTTTTCTGGTTTGGATCACGTAGTAATGTGGTACCACACTGCCACATGAGTTAAACCTGGATTCAATCTATATTTTAGAGGATAACACCGGTTAGGTCTGGTATTTGCCATCATCCGGCTCATACTTTCGCATTTTTCGCATACTTGATGGCCTGATCCTGGTCGTTTTCTGGGTTGGATCACGTAGTAATGTGGTACCACACTGAAACTATGGGTTAAACCAGGATTCAATCTATATTTTAGAGGATAACACCGGTTAGGTCAGGGTTAGGTCTGGTATTTGCCATAATCTGGCTCATACTTTCGCATTTTTCGCTTACTTTTTGGCCAGATCCTGGGCTTTTTCTGGTTTGGATCACGTAGTAATGTGATACTACACTGAAACAGTGAGTTAAACCTGGATTCAATCTATATTTTAGAGGATAACACCGGTTAGGTCTGGTATTTGCCATCATCCGGCTCATACTTTCGCATTTTTCGCATACTTGATGGCCTGATCCTGGGTGTTTTCTGGTTTGGATCAGGTAGTAGTGTGGTACCGCACTGAAACAGTGAAGTAATCCTGGATTCAATCTATATTTTAGAGGATAACACCGGTTAGGTCAGGGTTAGGTCTGGTATTTGCCATCATCTGGCTCATACTTACACATTTTTCGCTTACTTTTTGGCCAGATCCTGGGCTTTTTCTGGTTTGGATCACGTAGTAATGTGATACTACACTGAAACAGTGAGTTAAACCTGGATTCAATCTATATTTTAGAGGATAACACCGGTTAGGTCTGGTATTTGCCATCATCCGGCTCATACTTTCGCATTTTTCGCATACTTGATGGCCTGATCCTGGTCGTTTTCTGGGTTGGATCACGTAGTAATGTGGTACCACACTGAAACTATGGGTTAAACCAGGATTCAATCTATATTTTAGAGGATAACACCGGTTAGGTCAGGGTTAGGTCTGGTATTTGGCATAATCTGGCTCATACTTTCGCATTTTTCGCATACTTGTTGGCCAGATCCTGGGTGTTTTCTGGTTTGGATCAGGTAGTAGTGTGGTACCGCACTGAGACAGTGAAGTAATCCTGGATTCGATCTATATATTAGAGGGTAACACCGGTTAGGTTTGGGTTAGGTCTGGTATTTGCCATCATCTGTCTCATACTTTCGCATTTTTCGCATACTTGTTGGCCAGATCCTGGGCGTTTTCTGGTTTGGATCACGTAGTATTGTGGTACCAAACTGCAACAGCGTGTTAAACCGGGCTCCGATCAATTCTTTAGAGGATAACACCAGTTAGGTCAGTGTTAGGTCTGGTATTTGCCATCATCTGTCTCATACTTTCGCATTTTTCGCATACTTGTTGGCCAGATCCTGGGCGTTTTCTGGTTTGGATCACGTAGTGATGTAGAACCACTCTGAAACAGTGAGTTAAACCTGGATTCAATCTATATTTTAGAGGATAACACCGGTTATGTCAGGGTTACGTCTGGTATTTGCCATCATCTGGCTCATACTTTCGCATTTTTCGCATACTTGTTGGCCAGATCCTGGGCGTTTTCTGGTTTGGATCACGTAGTAATATGGTACCACACTGAAACAGTGAGTTAAACCTGGATACAATCTATATTTTAGAGGATAACACCGGTTAGGTCAGGGTTAGGTCTGGTATTTGCCATTATCTGGCTCATACTTTCGCATTTTTCGCATACTTGTTGGCCAGATCCTGGGAGTTTTCTGGTTTGGATCACGTAGTAATATGGTACCACACTGAAACAATGAGCTAAACCTGGATTCAATCTATATTTTAGAGGATAACAGCGGTTAGGTCAGGGTTAGGTCTGGTATTTGCCATCATCCGGCTCATACTTTCGCATTTTTCGCATACTTATTGGCCAGATCCTGGGCGTTTTCTGGTTTGGATCGCGTAGTAATGTGGTGCCACACTGCAACAGTGAGTTAAACCTGGATACAATCTATGTTTTAGAGGATAACACCGGTTAGGTCAGGGTTAGGTATGGTATTTGCCATCATCTGGCTCTTAGTTTCGCATTTTTCGCATACTTATTGGCCAGATCCTGGGCGTTTTCTGGTTTGGATCACGTAGTATTGTAGTGCCACACTGCAACAGTGAGTTAAACCTGGATACAATCTATATTTTAGAGGATAACACCGGTTAGGTCAGGGTTAGGTCTGGTATTTGCCATAATCTGGCTCATACTTTCCCATTTTTCGCATACTTGTTGGCCAGATCCTGGGCGTTTTCTGGGTTGGATCAGGTAGTAGCGTGGTACCGCACTGAAACAGTGAAGTAATCCTGGATTCGATCTATATATTAGAGGGTAACACCGGTTAGGTTTGGTTTAGGTCTGGTATTTGCCATCATCTGTCCCATACTTTCGCATTTTTCGCATACTTGTTGGCCAGATCCAGGGCGTTTTCTGGGTTGGATCACGTAGTAGTGTGATGCCACACTGAAACAGTGAGTTAATCCTGGATTCAATCTATATTTTAGAGGATAACAGCGGTTAGGTCAGGGTTAGGTCTGGTATTTGCCATCATCTGGCTCATACTTTCACATTTTTCGCTTACTTTTTGGCCAGATCCTGGGCTTTTTCTGGTTTGGATCACGTAGTAATGTGATACTACACTGAAACAGTGAGTTAAACCTGGATTCAATCTATATTTTAGAGGATAACACCGGTTAGGTCAGGGTTAGGTCTGGTATTTGCCATCACGTGGCTCCTACTTTCGCATTTTTCGCATACTTGTTGGCCAGATCCTGGTCGTTTTCTGGTTTGAATCACGTAGTAATGTAGAACCACTCTGAAACAGTGAGTTAAACCTGGATTCAATCTATATTTTAGAGGATAACACCGGTTATGTCAGGGTTAGTTCTGGTATTTGCCATCATCTGGCTCATACTTTCGCATTTTTCGCATACTTGTCGGCCAGATCCTGTGCGTTTTCTGGTTTGGATCACGTAGTAATGTGGTACCACACTGCCACATGAGTTAAACCTGGATTCAATCTATATTTTAGAGGATAACACCGGTTAGGTCTGGTATTTGCCATCATCCGGCTCATACTTTCGCATTTTTCGCATACTTGATGGCCTGATCCTGGTCGTTTTCTGGGTTGGATCACGTAGTAATGTGGTACCACACTGAAACTATGGGTTAAACCAGGATTCAATCTATATTTTAGAGGATAACACCGGTTAGGTCAGGGTTAGGTCTGGTATTTGCCATAATCTGGCTCATACTTTCCCATTTTTCGCATACTTGTTGGCCAGATCCTGGGCGTTTTCTGGGTTGGATCAGGTAGTAGCGTGGTACCGCACTGAAACAGTGAAGTAATCCTGGATTCGATCTATATATTAGAGGGTAACACCGGTTAGGTTTGGGTTAGGTCTGGTATTTGCCATCATCTGTCTCATACTTTCGCATTTTTCGCATACTTGTTGGCCAGATCCAGGGCGTTTTCTGGGTTGGATCACGTAGTAGTGTGATGCCACACTGAAACAGTGAGTTAATCCTGGATTCAATCTATATTTTAGAGGATAACAGCGGTTAGGTCAGGGTTAGGTCTGGTATTTGCCATCATCTGGCTCATACTTTCACATTTTTCGCTTACTTTTTGGCCAGATCCTGGGCTTTTTCTGGTTTGGATCACGTAGTAATGTGATACTACACTGAAACAGTGAGTTAAACCTGGATTCAATCTATATTTTAGAGGATAACACCGGTTAGGTCTGGTATTTGCCATCATCCGGCTCATACTTTCGCATTTTTCGCATACTTGATGGCCTGATCCTGGTCGTTTTCTGGGTTGGATCACGTAGTAATGTGGTACCACACTGAAACTATGGGTTAAACCACGATTCAATCTATATTTTAGAGGATAACACCGGTTAGGTCAGGGTTAGGTCTGGTATTTGGCATAATCTGGCTCATACTTTCGCATTTTTCGCATACTTGTTGGCCAGATCCTGGGTGTTTTCTGGTTTGGATCAGGTAGTAGTGTGGTACCGCACTGAAACAGTGAAGTAATCCTGGATTCGATCTATATATTAGAGGGTAACACCGGTTAGGTTTGGGTTAGGTCTGGTATTTGCCATCATCTGTCTCATACTTTCGCATTTTTCGCATACTTGTTGGCCAGATCCTGGGCGTTTTCTGGTTTGGATCACGTAGTATTGTGGTACCAAACTGCAACAGCGTGTTAAACCGGGCTCCGATCAATTCTTTAGAGGATAACACCAGTTAGGTCAGTGTTAGGTCTGGTATTTGCCATCATCTGTCTCATACTTTCGCATTTTTCGCATACTTGTTGGCCAGATCCTGGGCGTTTTCTGGTTTGGATCACGTAGTGATGTAGAACCACTCTGAAACAGTGAGTTAAACCTGGATTCAATCTATATTTTAGAGGATAACACCGGTTATGTCAGGGTTACGTCTGGTATTTGCCATCATCTGGCTCATACTTTCGCATTTTTCGCATACTTGTTGGCCAGATCCTGGGCGTTTTCTGGTTTGGATCACGTAGTAATATGGTACCACACTGAAACAGTGAGTTAAACCTGGATACAATCTATATTTTAGAGGATAACACCGGTTAGGTCAGGGTTAGGTCTGGTATTTGCCATTATCTGGCTCATACTTTCGCATTTTTCGCATACTTGTTGGCCAGATCCTGGGAGTTTTCTGGTTTGGATCACGTAGTAATATGGTACCACACTGAAACAATGAGCTAAACCTGGATTCAATCTATATTTTAGAGGATAACAGCGGTTAGGTCAGGGTTAGGTCTGGTATTTGCCATCATCCGGCTCATACTTTCGCATTTTTCGCATACTTATTGGCCAGATCCTGGGCGTTTTCTGGTTTGGATCGCGTAGTAATGTGGTGCCACACTGCAACAGTGAGTTAAACCTGGATACAATCTATGTTTTAGAGGATAACACCGGTTAGGTCAGGGTTAGGTATGGTATTTGCCATCATCTGGCTCTTAGTTTCGCATTTTTCGCATACTTATTGGCCAGATCCTGGGCGTTTTCTGGTTTGGATCACGTAGTAATGTAGTGCCACACTGCAACAGTGAGTTAAACCTGGATACAATCTATATTTTAGAGGATAACACCGGTTAGGTCAGGGTTAGGTCTGGTATTTGCCATAATCTGGCTCATACTTTCCCATTTTTCGCATACTTGTTGGCCAGATCCTGGGCGTTTTCTGGGTTGGATCAGGTAGTAGCGTGGTACCGCACTGAAACAGTGAAGTAATCCTGGATTCGATCTATATATTAGAGGGTAACACCGGTTAGGTTTGGTTTAGGTCTGGTATTTGCCATCATCTGTCCCATACTTTCGCATTTTTCGCATACTTGTTGGCCAGATCCAGGGCGTTTTCTGGGTTGGATCACGTAGTAGTGTGATGCCACACTGAAACAGTGAGTTAATCCTGGATTCAATCTATATTGTAGAGGATAACAGCGGTTAGGTCAGGGTTAGGTCTGGTATTTGCCATCATCTGGCTCATACTTTCACATTTTTCGCTTACTTTTTGGCCAGATCCTGGGCTTTTTCTGGTTTGGATCACGTAGTAATGTGATACTACACTGAAACAGTGAGTTAAACCTGGATTCAATCTATATTTTAGAGGATAACACCGGTTAGGTCAGGGTTAGGTCTGGTATTTGCCATCACGTGGCTCCTACTTTCGCATTTTTCGCATACTTGTTGGCCAGATCCTGGTCGTTTTCTGGTTTGAATCACGTAGTAATGTAGAACCACTCTGAAACAGTGAGTTAAACCTGGATTCAATCTATATTTTAGAGGATAACACCGGTTATGTCAGGGTTAGTTCTGGTATTTGCCATCATCTGGCTCATACTTTCGCATTTTTCGCATACTTGTCGGCCAGATCCTGTGCGTTTTCTGGTTTGGATCACGTAGTAATGTGGTACCACACTGCCACATGAGTTAAACCTGGATTCAATCTATATTTTAGAGGATAACACCGGTTAGGTCTGGTATTTGCCATCATCCGGCTCATACTTTCGCATTTTTCGCATACTTGATGGCCTGATCCTGGTCGTTTTCTGGGTTGGATCACGTAGTAATGTGGTACCACACTGAAACTATGGGTTAAACCAGGATTCAATCTATATTTTAGAGGATAACACCGGTTAGGTCAGGGTTAGGTCTGGTATTTGCCATAATCTGGCTCATACTTTCCCATTTTTCGCATACTTGTTGGCCAGATCCTGGGCGTTTTCTGGGTTGGATCAGGTAGTAGCGTGGTACCGCACTGAAACAGTGAAGTAATCCTGGATTCGATCCATATATTAGAGGGTAACACCGGTTAGGTTTGGGTTAGGTTTGGTATTTGCCATCATCTGTCTCATACTTTCGCATTTTTCGCATACTTGTTGGCCAGATCCAGGGCGTTTTCTGGGTTGGATCACGTAGTAGTGTGATGCCACACTGAAACAGTGAGTTAATCCTGGATTCAATCTATATTTTAGAGGATAACAGCGGTTAGGTCAGGGTTAGGTCTGGTATTTGCCATCATCTGGCTCATACTTTCACATTTTTCGCTTACTTTTTGGCCAGATCCTGGGCTTTTTCTGGTTTGGATCACGTAGTAATGTGATACTACACTGAAACAGTGAGTTAAACCTGGATTCAATCTATATTTTAGAGGATAACACCGGTTAGGTCTGGTATTTGCCATCATCCGGCTCATACTTTCGCATTTTTCGCATACTTGATGGCCTGATCCTGGTCGTTTTCTGGGTTGGATCACGTAGTAATGTGGTACCACACTGAAACTGTGGGTTAAACCAGGATTCAATCTATATTTTAGAGGATAACACCGGTTAGGTCAGGGTTAGGTCTGGTATTTGGCATAATCTGGCTCATACTTTCGCATTTTTCGCATACTTGTTGGCCAGATCCTGGGTGTTTTCTGGTTTGGATCAGGTAGTAGTGTGGTACCGCACTGAAACAGTGAAGTAATCCTGGATTCGATCTATATATTAGAGGGTAACACCGGTTAGGTTTGGGTTAGGTCTGGTATTTGCCATCATCTGTCTCATACTTTCGCATTTTTCGCATACTTGTTGGCCAGATCCTGGGCGTTTTCTGGTTTGGATCACGTAGTATTGTGGTACCAAACTGCAACAGCGTGTTAAACCGGGCTCCGATCAATTCTTTAGAGGATAACACCAGTTAGGTCAGTGTTAGGTCTGGTATTTGCCATCATCTGGCTCATAGTTTCGCATTTTTCGCATACTTATTGGCCGGATCCTGGGCGTTTTCTGGTTTCGATCACGTAGTAATGCGGTTCCGCACTGCAACAGTGAGTTAAACCTGGATACAATCTATATTTTAGAGGATAATACCGGTTAGGTCAGGGTTAGGTCTGGTATTTGGCATAATCTGGCTCATACTTTCGCATTTTTCGCATACTTTTTGGCCAGATCCTGGGCGTTTTCTGGGTTGGATCACGTAGTAGTGTGATGCCACACTGAAACAGTGAATTAATCCTGGATTCGAGCTATATACTAGAGGGTAACACCGGTTAGGTTTGGGTTAGGTCTGGTATTTGATAGTACCAGGTCCATACTTTCGCATTTTTCGCATACTTATTGGCCAGATCCTGGGCGTTTTCTGGTTTGGATCACGTAGTAATGTAGAACCACTCTGAAACAGTGAGTTAAACCTGGATTCAATCTATATTTTAGAGGATAATACCGGTTATATCAGGGTTGGGTCTGGTATTTGCCATCGTCAGGCTCATCCTATCGCATTTTTCGCATACTTGTTGGCCAGATCCAGGGCGTTTTCTGGTTTGGATCACGTAGTAATGTGGTATCACACTGCCGCATGAGTTAAACCTCGATTCAATCTATAGTTTAGTGGATAACACCGGTTAGGTCAGGGTTAGGTCTGGTATTTGCCATCATCCGGCTCATACATTCGCATTTTTCGCATACTTGTTGGCGAGTTCCAGGGCGTTTTCTGGTATGGATCACGTAGTAATGTGGTACCACACTGCCACATGAGCTAAACCTGGATTCAATCTATATTTTAGAGGATAACAGCGGTAAGGTCAAGGTTAGGACTGGTATTTGCCATCATCTGGCTCATACATTCGCATTTTTCGCATACTTGTTGGCCAGATCCTGTGCGTCTTCTGGGTTGGATCAGGTAGTAGCGTGGTACCGCACTGAAACAGTGAAGTAATCCTGGATTCGATCTATATTTTAGAGGATAACAGCGGTTAGGTCAAGGTTAGGACTGGTATTTGCCATCATCTGGCTCAAACATTCGCATTTTTCGCATACTTGTTGGCCAGATCGTGGGCGTTTTCTGGTTTGGATCACGAAGTGATGTAGAACCACTCTGAAACAGTGAGTTAAACCTGGATTCAATCTATATTTTAGAGGATAATACCGGTTATATCAGGGTTGGGTCTGGTATTTGCCATCATCAGGCTCATCCTATCGCATTTTTCGCATACTTGTTTGCCAGATCCAGGGCGTTTTCTGGTTTGGATCACGTAGTAATGTGGTATCACACTACCGCATGAGTTAAACCTGGATTCAATCTATATTTTAGAGGATAACACCGGTTAGGTCAGGGTTAGGTCTGGTATTTGCCATCATCTGGCTCATACTTTCGCATTTTTCGCATACTTGTTGGCCAGATCCTGGGCGTTTTCTGGTTTGGATCACGTAGTAATATGGTACTACACTGAAACAGTGAGTTAATCCTGGATTCAATCTATATTTTAGAGGATAACAGCGGTTAGGTCAAGGTTAGGACTGGTATTTGCCATCATCTGGCTCATACATTCGCATTTTTCGCATACTTGTTGGCCAGATCCTGTGCGTCTTCTGGGTTGGATCAGGTAGTAGCGTAGTACCGCACTGAAACAGTGAAGTAATCCTGGATTCGATCTATATATTACAGGGTAACAATGGCTAGGTTTGGGTTAGGTCTTGTATTTGCCATCATCTGTCTCATACTTTCGCATTTTTCGCATACTTGTTGGCCAGATCCTGGGCGTTTTCTGGTTTGGATCACGTAGTAATATGGTACTACACTGAAACAGTGAGTTAATCCTGGATTCAATCTATATTTTAGAGGATAACAGCGGTTAGGTCAAGGTTAGGACTGGTATTTGCCATCATCTGGCTCATACTTTCGCATTTTTCGCATACTTGTTGGCCAGATCCTGGGCGTTTTCTGGTTTGGATCACGTAGTAATGTAGAACCACTCTGAAACAGTGAGTTAAACGTGGATTCAATCTATATTTTAGAGGATAACAGCGGTTAGGTCAAGGTTAGGACTGGTATTTGCCATCATCTGGCTCATACATTCGCATTTTTCGCATACTTGTTGGCCAGATCCTGAGCGTTTTCTGGTTTGGATCACGTAGTAATATGGTACCACGCTGAAACAGTGAGATAAACCTGGATTCAATCTATATTTTAGAGGATAACAGCGGTTAGGTCAGGGTTAGGTCTGGTATTTGCCATCATCCGGCTCATACTTTCGCATTTTTCGCATACTTGTTGGCCAGATCCAGGGCGTTTTCTGGTATGGATCACGTAGTAATGTGGTACCACACTGCCACATGAGTTAAACCTGGATTCAATCTATATTTTAGAGGATAACACCGGTTAGGTCAGGGTTAGGTCTGGTATTTGCCATCACGTGGCTCATACTTTCGCATTTTTCGCATACTTGTTGGCCAGATCGTGGGCGTATTCTGGTTTGGATCACGAAGTGATGTAGAACCACACTGAAAGTGTGAGTTAATCCTGGATTCAATCTATATTTTAGAGGATAACACCGGCTAGGTCAGGGTTAGGTCTGGTATTTGCCATCATCTGGCTCATAGTTACGCATTTTTCGCATACTTATTGGCCAGATCCTGGGCGTTTTCTGGTTTGGGTCACGTAGTAATGTGGTACCACACTGCCACATGAGTTAAACCTGGATTCAATCTATATTTTAGAGGATAACAGCGGTTAGGTCAGGGTTAGGTCTGGTATTTGCCATCATCCGGCTCATACTTTCGCATTTTTCGCATACTTGTTGGCCAGATCCAGGGCGTTTTCTGGTATGGATCACGTAGTAATGTGGTACCACACTGCCACATGAGTTAAACCTGGATTCAATCTATATTTTAGAGGATAACACCGGTTAGGTCAGGGTTAGGTCTGGTATTTGCCATCATCTGACTCATAGTTTCGCATTTTTCGCATACTTGTTGGCCAGATCCTGGGCGTTGTCTGGTTTGGATCACGTAGTAATGTGGCACCACACAGCAACCGTTAGTTAAACCTGGATTCAAACCATATTTTAGAGGATGACACCGGCTAGGTCAGGGTTAGGTCTGGTATTTGCCATCATCTGGCTCATAGTTTCGCATTTTTCGCATACTTGTTGGCCAGATCCAGGGCGTTTTCTGGTATGGATCACGTAGTAATGTGGTACCACACTGCCACATAAGTTAAACGTGGATTCAATCTATATTTTAGAGGATATCACCGGTTAGGTCAGGGTTAGGTCTGGTATTTGCCATCATCTGGCTCATACCTTCGCATTTTTCGCATACTTGTTGGCCAGATCCAGGGCGTCTTCTGGTTTGGGTCACGTAGTAATGTGGTACCACACTGCCACATGAGTTAAACCTGGATTCAATCTATATTTTAGAGGATAACACCGGTTAGGTCAGGGTTAGGTCTGGTATTTTCCATTACCTGGCTCATACTTTCGCATTTTTCGCATACTTTTTGGCCAGATCCTGGGCGTTCTCTGGGTTGGATCACGTAGTGGTGTGATGCCACACTGAAACAGTGAATTAGTCCTGGATTCGATCTATATATTAGAGGGTAACACCGGTTAGGACTGGGTCATGTCTGGGATTCGCCATCATCTCGCTCATACTTTCACCATTTTTGCATAATTGTTGGCCAAATGCTGGCTTTTTCTGGTTTGGATAACGCAGTAATGTGGTGCCACACTGCAACAGTGAGTTAAACCTGGATACAATCTACATTTTACAGGATAACACCGGTTAGGTCAGGGTTAGGTCTGGTATTTGCCATCATCCGGCTCATACATTCGCATTTTTCGCATACTTGTTGGCCAGATCCTGGGCGTTTTCTGGTTTGGATCACGTAGTAATATTGTACCACACTGAAACAGTGAGTTAATCCTGGATCCAATCTATATTTTAGAGGATAACAGCGTTTAGGTCAGGGTTAGGACTGGTATTTGCCATCATCTGGCTCATACTTTCACATTTTTCGCATACATTTTGGCCTGATCCTGGGCTTTTTCTGGGTTGGATCACGTAGTAATGTGATACTACACTGAAACAGTGAGTTAAACCTGGATTCAATCTATATTTTAGTGGATAAAACCGGCTAGGTCAGGGTTAGCTCTGGTATTTGTCATCATCCGGGTCATACCTTCGCATTATTCGCATACTTGTTGGCCAGATCCTGTGCGTCTTCTGGGTTGGATCAGGTAGTAGGGTGGTACCGCACTGAAACAGTGTAGTAATCCTGGATTCGATCTATATATTAGAGGGTAACACCGGCTAGGTTTGGGTTAGGTCTGGTATTTGCCATCATCTGTCTCATACTTTCGCATTTTTCGCATACTTGTTGGCCAGATCCAGGGCGTTTTCTGGGTTGGATCACGTAGTAGTGTGATGCCACTCTGAAACAGTGAGTTAATCCTGGATTCAATCTATATTTTAGAGGATAACAGCGGTTAGGTCAGGGTTAGGTCTGGTATTTGCCATCATCTGGCTCATACTTTCACATTTTTCGCTTACTTTTTGGCCAGATCCTGGGCTTTTTCTGGTTTGGATCACGTAGTAATGTGATACTACACTGAAACAGTGAGTTAAACCTGGATTCAATCTATATTTTAGAGGATAACACCGGTTAGGTCAGGGTTAGGTCTGGTATTTGCCATCACGTGGCTCCTACTTTCGCATTTTTCGCATACTTGTTGGCCAGATCCTGGTCGTTTTCTGGTTTGAATCACGTAGTAATGTAGAACCACTCTGAAACAGTGAGTTAAACCTGGATTCAATCTATATTTTAGAGGATAACACCGGTTATGTCAGGGTTAGTTCTGGTATTTGCCATCATCTGGCTCATACTTTCGCATTTTTCGCATACTTGTCGGCCAGATCCTGTGCGTTTTCTGGTTTGGATCACGTAGTAATGTGGTACCACACTGCCACATGAGTTAAACCTGGATTCAATCTATATTTTAGAGGATAACACCGGTTAGGTTTGGTATTTGCCATCATCCGGCTCATACTTTCGCATTTTTCGCATACTTGATGGCCTGATCCTGGTCGTTTTCTGGGTTGGATCACGTAGTAATGTGGTACCACACTGAAACTATGGGTTAAACCAGGATTCAATCTATATTTTAGAGGATAACACCGGTTAGGTCAGGGTTAGGTCTGGTATTTGCCATAATCTGGCTCATACTTTCCCATTTTTCGCATACTTGTTGGCCAGATCCTGGGCGTTTTCTGGGTTGGATCAGGTAGTAGCGTGGTACCGCACTGAAACAGTGAAGTAATCCTGGATTCGATCTATATATTAGAGGGTAACACCGGTTAGGTTTGGGTTAGGTCTGGTATTTGCCATCATCTGTCTCATACTTTCGCATTTTTCGCATACTTGTTGGCCAGATCCAGGGCGTTTTCTGGGTTGGATCACGTAGTAGTGTGATGCCACACTGAAACAGTGAGTTAATCCTGGATTCAATCTATATTTTAGAGGATAACAGCGGTTAGGTCAGGGTTAGGTCTGGTATTTAGCATCATCTGGCTCATACTTTCACATTTTTCGCTTACTTTTTGGCCAGATCCTGGGCTTTTTCTGGTTTGATCACGTAGTAATGTGATACTACACTGAAACAGTGAGTTAAACCTGGATTCAATCTATATTTTAGAGGATAACACCGGTTAGGTCTGGTATTTGCCATCATCCGGCTCATACTTTCGCATTTTTCGCATACTTGATGGCCTGATCCTGGTCGTTTTCTGGGTTGGATCACGTAGTAATGTGGTACCACACTGAAACTATGGGTTAAACCAGGATTCAATCTATATTTTAGAGGATAACACCGGTTAGGTCAGGGTTAGGTCTGGTATTTGGCATAATCTGGCTCATACTTTCGCATTTTTCGCATACTTGTTGGCCAGATCCTGGGTGTTTTCTGGTTTGGATCAGGTAGTAGTGTGGTACCGCACTGAAACAGTGAAGTAATCCTGGATTCGATCTATATATTAGAGGGTAACACCGGTTAGGTTTGGGTTAGGTCTGGTATTTGCCATCATCTGTCTCATACTTTCGCATTTTTCGCATACTTGTTGGCCAGATCCTGGGCGTTTTCTGGTTTGGATCACGTAGTATTGTGGTACCAAACTGCAACAGCGTGTTAAACCGGGCTCCGATCAATTCTTTAGAGGATAACACCAGTTAGGTCAGTGTTAGGTCTGGTATTTGCCATCATCTGGCTCATAGTTTCGCATTTTTCGCATACTTATTGGCCGGATCCTGGGCGTTTTCTGGTTTCGATCACGTAGTAATGCGGTTCCGCACTGCAACAGTGAGTTAAACCTGGATACAATCTATATTTTAGAGGATAATACCGGTTAGGTCAGGGTTAGGTCTGGTATTTGGCATAATCTGGCTCATACTTTCGCATTTTTCGCATACTTTTTGGCCAGATCCTGGGCGTTTTCTGGGTTGGATCACGTAGTAGTGTGATGCCACACTGAAACAGTGAATTAATCCTGGATTCGAGCTATATACTAGAGGGTAACACCGGTTAGGTTTGGGTTAGGTCTGGTATTTGATAGTACCAGGCCCATACTTTCGCATTTTTCGCATACTTGTTGGCCAGATCCTGGGCGTTTTCTGGTTTGGATCACGTAGTATTGTGGTACCAAACTGCAACAGCGTGTTAAACCGGGCTCCGATCAATTCTTTAGAGGATAACACCGGATAGGTCTGGGTCATGTCTGGGATTTGCCATTAACTCGCTCATACTTTCACCTTTTTCGCATACTTATTGGCCAGATCCTGGGCGTTTTCTGGTTTGGATCACGTAGTAATGTAGAACCACTCTGAAACAGTGAGTTAAACCTGGATTCAATCTATATTTTAGAGGATAATACCGGTTATATCAGGGTTGGGTCTGGTATTTGCCATCATCAGGCTCATCCTATCGCATTTTTCGCATACTTGTTGGCCAGATCCAGGGCGTTTTCTGGTTTGGATCACGTAGTAATGTGGTATCACACTGCCGCATGAGTTAAACCTCGATTCAATCTATAGTTTAGTGGATAACACCGGTTAGGTCAGGGTTAGGTCTGGTATTTGCCATCATCCGGCTCATACATTCGCATTTTTCGCATACTTGTTGGCGAGATCCAGGGCGTTTTCTGGTATGGATCACGTAGTAATGTGGTACCACACTGCCACATGAGTTAAACCTGGATTCAATCTATATTTTAGAGGATAACAGCGGTTAGGTCAAGGTTAGGACTGGTATTTGCCATCATCTGGCTCATACATTCGCATTTTTCGCATACTTGTTGGCCAGATCCTGTGCGTCTTCTGGGTTGGATCAGGTAGTAGCGTGGTACCGCACTGAAACAGTGAAGTAATCCTGGATTCGATCTATATTTTAGAGGATAACAGCGGTTAGGTCAAGGTTAGGACTGGTATTTGCCATCATCTGGCTCATACATTCGCATTTTTCGCATACTTGTTGGCCAGATCGTGGGCGTTTTCTGGTTTGGATCACGAAGTGATGTAGAACCACTCTGAAACAGTGAGTTAAACCTGGATTCAATCTATATTTTAGAGGATAATACCGGTTATATCAGGGTTGGGTCTGGTATTTGCCATCATCAGGCTCATCCTATCGCATTTTTCGCATACTTGTTTGCCAGATCCAGGGCGTTTTCTGGTTTGGATCACGTAGTAATGTGGTATCACACTGCCGCATGAGTTAAACCTGGATTCAATCTATATTTTAGAGGATAACACCGGTTAGGTCAGGGTTAGGTCTGGTATTTGCCATCATCTGGCTCATACTTTCGCATTTTTCGCATACTTGTTGGCCAGATCCTGGGCGTTTTCTGGTTTGGATCACGTAGTAATATGGTACTACACTGAAACAGTGAGTTAATCCTGGATTCAATCTATATTTTAGAGGATAACAGCGGTTAGGTCAAGGTTAGGACTGGTATTTGCCATCATCTGGCTCATACATTCGCATTTTTCGCATACTTGTTGGCCAGATCCTGTGCGTCTTCTGGGTTGGATCAGGTAGTAGCGTGGTACCGCACTGAAACAGTGAAGTAATCCTGGATTCGATCTATATATTACAGGGTAACAATGGCTAGGTTTGGGTTAGGTCTTGTATTTGCCATCATCTGTCTCATACTTTCGCATTTTTCGCATACTTGTTGGCCAGATCCTGGGCGTTTTCTGGTTTGGATCACGTAGTAATATGGTACTACACTGAAACAGTGGGTTAATCCTGGATTCAATCTATATTTTAGAGGATAACAGCGGTTAGGTCAAGGTTAGGACTGGTATTTGCCATCATCTGGCTCATACTTTCGCATTTTTCGCATACTTGTTGGCCAGATCCTGGGCGTTTTCTGGTTTGGATCACGTAGTAATGTAGAACCACTCTGAAACAGTGAGTTAAACGTGGATTCAATCTATATTTTAGAGGATAACAGCGGTTAGGTCAAGGTTAGGACTGGTATTTGCCATCATCTGGCTCATACATTCGCATTTTTCGCATACTTGTTGGCCAGATCCTGAGCGTTTTCTGGTTTGGATCACGTAGTAATATGGTACCACGCTGAAACAGTGAGCTAAACCTGGATTCAATCTATATTTTAGAGGATAACAGCGGTTAGGTCAGGGTTAGGTCTGGTATTTGCCATCATCCGGCTCATACTTTCGCATTTTTCGCATACTTCTTGGCCAGATCCAGGGCGTTTTCTGGTATCGATCACGTAGTAATGTGGTACCACACTGCCACATGAGTTAAACCTGGATTCAATCTATATTTTAGAGGATAACTCCGGTTAGGTCAGGGTTAGGTCTGGTATTTGCCATCACGTGGCTCATACTTTCGCATTTTTCGCATACTTCTTGGCCAGATCGTGGGCGTATTCTGGTTTGGATCACGAAGTGATGTAGAACCACACTGAAAGTGTGAGTTAATCCTGGATTCAATCTATATTTTAGAGGATAACACCGGCTAGGTCAGGGTTAGGTCTGGTATTTGCCATCATCTGGCTCATAGTTACGCATTTTTCGCATACTTATTGGCCAGATCCTGGGCGTTTTCTGGTTTGGGTCACGTAGTAATGTGGTACCACACTGAAACAGTGAGTTAAACCTGGATACAATCTATATTTTAGAGGGTAACACCGGTTAGGTCAGGGTTAGGTCTGGTATTTGCCATCATCTGACTCATAGTTTCGCATTTTTCGCATACTTGTTGGCCAGATCCTGGGCGTTGTCTGGTTTGGATCACGTAGTAATGTGGCACCACACAGCAACCGTGAGTTAAACCTGGATTCAAACCATATTTTAGAGGATGACACCGGCTAGGTCAGGGTTAGGTCTGGTATTTGCCATCATCTGGCTCATAGTTTCGCATTTTTCGCATACTTATAGGCCAGATCCTGGGCGTTTTCTGGTTTAGATCACGTAGTAATGTGATTCCACACTGAAACAGTGAGTTAAACCTGCATACAATCTATATTTTAGAGGATAACACCGGTTAGGTCAGGGTTAGGTGTGGTATTTGCCATCATCTGACTCATAGTTTCGCATTTTTCGCATACTTATTGGCCAGATCCTGGGCGTTTTCTGGTTTCGATCACGTAGTAATGTGGTTCCGCACAGCAACAGTGAGTTAAACGTGGATACAATCTATATTTTAGAGGATAACACCGGTTAGGTCAGGGTTAGGTCTGGTATTTGCCATCATCTGGCTCATAGTTTCGCATTTCTCGCATACTTATTGGCCAGATCCTGGGCGTTTTCTGGTTTCGATCACGTAGTAATGCGGTTCCGCACTGCAACAGTGAGTTAAACCTGGATACAATCTATATTTTAGAGAATAACACCGGTTAGGTCAGGGTTAGGTCTGGTATTTGCCATAACCTGGCTCATACTTTCGCATTTTCCGCATACTTGTTGGCCAGATCCTGGGTGTTTTCTGGTTTGGATCAGGTAGTAGTGTGGTAACGCACTGAAACAGTGAAGTAATCCTGGATTCGATCTATACATTAGAGGGTAACACCGGTTAGGTTTGGGTTAGGTCTTGTATTTGCCATCACGTGGCTCATACTTTCACCTTTTTTGCATAATTGTTGGCCAAATGCTGGCTTTTTCTGGTTTGGATAACGTAGTAATGTGGTGCCACACTGCCACATTAGTTAAACCTGGATTCAATCTATATTTTAGAGGATAACACCGGTTAGGTCAGGGTTAGGTCTGGTGTTTGCCATCACGTGGCTCAAACTTTCGCATTTTTCGCATACTTGTTGGCCAGATCCTGGTCGTTTTCTGGTTTGGATCACGTAGTAATGTAGAACCACTCTGAAACAGTGAGTTAAACCTGGATTCAATCTATATTTTAGAGGATAACACCGGTTATGTCAGGGTTAGGTCTGGTATTTGCCATCATCCGGCTCATACTTTCGCATTTTTCGCATACTTGTTGGCCAGATCCAGGGCGTTTTCTGGTATGGATCACGTAGTAATGTGGTACCACACTGCCACATAAGTTAAACCTGGATTCAATCTATATTTTAGAGGATATCACCGGTTAGGTCAGGGTTAGGTCTGGTATTTGCCATCATCTGGCTCATACCGTCGCATTTTTCGCATACTTGTTGGCCAGATCCAGGGCGTCTTCTGGTTTGGGTCACGTAGTAATGTGGTACCACACTGCCACATGAGTTAAACCTGGATTCAATCTATATTTTAGAGGATAACACCGGTTAGGTCAGGGTTAGGTCTGGTATTTTCCATTACCTGGCTCATACTTTCGCATTTTTCGCATACTTTTTGGCCAGATCCTGGGCGTTCTCTGGGTTGGATCACGTAGTGGTGTGATGCCACACTGAAACAGTGAATTAGTCCTGAATTCGATCTATATATTAGAGGGTAACACCGGTTAGGACTGGGTCATGTCTGGGATTCGCCATCATCTCGCTCATACTTTCACCTTTTTTGCATAATTGTTGGCCAAATGCTGGCTTTTTCTGGTTTGGATAACGCAGTAATGTGGTGCCACACTGCAACAGTGAGTTAAACCTGGATACAATCTACATTTTACAGGATAACACCGGTTAGGTCAGGGTTAGGTCTGGTATTTGCCATCATCCGGCTCATACATTCGCATTTTTCGCATACTTGTTGGCCAGATCCTGGGCGTTTTCTGGTTTGGATCACGTAGTAATATTGTACCACACTGAAACAGTGAGTTAATCCTGGATCCAATCTATATTTTAGAGGATAACAGCGTTTAGGTCAGGGTTAGGACTGGTATTTGCCATCATCTGGCTCATACTTTCACATTTTTCGCATACATTTTGGCCTGATCCTGGGCTTTTTCTGAGTTGGATCACGTAGTAATGTGATACTACACTGAAACAGTGAGTTAAACCTGGATTCAATCTATATTTTAGTGGATAAAACCGGCTAGGTCAGGGTTAGCTCTGGTATTTGTCATCATCCGGGTCATACCTTCGCATTATTCGCATTCTTGTTGGCCAGATCCTGTGCGTCTTCTGGGTTGGATCAGGTAGTAGCGTGGTACCGCACTGAAACAGTGTAGTAATCCTGGATTCGATCTATATATTAGAGGGTAACACCGGCTAGGTTTGGGTTAGGTCTGGTATCTGCCATCATCTGTCTCATACTTTCGCATTTTTCGCATACTTGTTGGCCAGATCCAGGGCGTTTTCTGGTTTGGATCACGTAGTAATGTGGTACCACACTGCCACATGAGTTAAACCTGGATTCAATCTATATTTTAGAGGATAACACCGGTTAGGTCAGGGTTAGGTCTGGTATTTGCCATCATCCGGCTCATACATTCGCATTTTTCGCATACTTGTTGGCCAGATCCAGGGCGTTTTCTGGTATGGATCACGTAGTAATGTGGTACCACACTGCCACATGAGTTAAACCTGGATTCAATCTATATTTTAGAGGATAACACCGGTTAGGTCAGGTTTAGGTCTGGTATTTGCCATCATCTGGCTCATACTTTCGCATTTTTCGCATGCTTGTTGGCCAGATCCTGGGCGTTTTCTGGTTTGGATCACGTAGTAATATGGTACCACACTGAAACAGTGAGTTAAACCTGGATACAATCTATATTTTAGAGGATAACACCGGTTAGGTCAGGGTTAGGTCTGGTATTTGCCATTATCTGGCTCATACTTTCGCATTTTTCGCATACTTGTTGGCCAGATCCTGGGAGTTTTCTGGTTTGGATCACGTAGTAATATGGTACCACACTGAAACAATGAGCTAAACCTGGATTCAATCTATATTTTAGAGGATAACAGCGGTTAGGTCAGGGTTAGGTCTGGTATTTGCCATCATCCGGCTCATACTTTCGCATTTTTCGCATACTTGTTGGCCAGATCCAGGGCGTTTTCTGGTATGGATCACGTAGTTATGTGTTACCACACCGCCACATGAGTTAAACCTGGATTCAATCTATATTTTAGAGGATAACACCGGTTATGTCAGGGTTACGTCTGGTATTTGCCATCATCTGGCTCATACTTTCGCATTTTTCGCAAACTTGTTGGCCAGATCCTGGGCGTTTTCTGGTTTGGATCACGTAGTAATATGGTACCACACTAAAACAGTGAGTTAATCCTGGATTCAATCTATACTTTAGAGGATAACAGCGGCTAGGTCAGGGTTAGGTCTGGTATTTGCCATCATCTGGCCCATACTTTCGCATTTTTCGCATACTTGTTGGCCAGATCCTGGGCGTTTTCTGGTTTGGATCACGTAGTAATATGGTACCACACTGAAACAGTGAGTTAATCCTGGATTCAATCTATATTTTAGAGGATAACAGCGGTGAGGTCAGGGTTAGGTGTGGTATTTGCCATCATCTGACTCATACTTTCACCTTTTTCGCATAATTGTTGGCCAAATGCTGGCTTTTTCTGGTGTGGACCCGTAGTAATGTGATACCACACTGAAACAGTGAGTTAATCCTGGGTTCGATCTATATATTAGAGGGTAACACCGGTTAGGCTTGGGTTAGGTCTGGTATTTGCCATCATCTGGCTCATCCTTTCGCATTTTTCGCATACTTGTTGGCCAGATCCAGGGCGTTTTCAGGTTTGGATCACGTAGTAATTTGATACCACACTGAAACAGTGAGTTAATCCTGGATTCAATGTATATTTTAGAGGATAACAGCGGTTAGGTCAGGGTTAGGCCTGGTATTTGCCATCATCTGGCCCATACTTTCGCATTTTTCGCATACTTGTTGGCCAGATCCTGGGCGTTTTCTAGTTTGGATCACGTAGTAATGTAGAACCACTCTGAAACAGTGAGTTAAACCTGGATTCAATGTATATTTTAGAGGATAACACCGGTTAGGTCAGGGTTAGGTCTGGTATTTGCCATGATCTGGCCCATACTTTCGCATTTTTCGCATACTTGTTGACCAGATCGTGGGCGTTTTCTGGTTTGGATCACGTAGTAATATGGTACCACACTGAAACAATGAGCTAAACCTGGATTCAATCTATATTTTAGAGGATAACAGCGGTTAGGTCAGGGTTAGGTCTGGTATTTGCCATCATCCGGCCCATACTTTCGCATTTTTCGCATACTTGTTGGCCAGATCCAGGGAGTTCTCTGGTATGGATCACGTAGTAATGTGGTACCACACTGCCACATGAGTTAAACCTGGATTGAATCTATATTTTAGAGGATAACACCGGTTATGTCAGGGTTACGTGTGGTATTTGCCATCATCTGGCTCATACTTTCGCATTTTTCGCATACTTGTTTGCCAGATCCTGGGCGTTTTCTGGTTTGGATCACGTAGTAATATGGTACCACACTGAAACAGTGAGTTAATCCTGGATTCAGTCTATACTTTAGAGGATAACAGCGGTTAGGTCAGGGTTAGGTCTGGTATTTGCCATCATCTGGCCCATACTTTCGCATTTTTCGCATACTTGTTGGCCAGATCCTGGGCGTTCTCTGGTTTGGATCTCGTAGTAATATGGTACCACACTGAAACAGTGAGTTAATCCTGGATACAATCTATATTTTAGAGGATAACACCGGCTAGGTCAGGGTTAGGTCTGGTATTTGCCATCATCTGGCTCATAGTTTCGCATTTTTCGCATACTTATTGGCCAGATCCTGGGCGTTTTCTGGTTTTGATCACGTAGTAATGGGGTTCCGCACTGCAACAGTGAGTTAAACCTGGATACAATCTATATTTTAGAGGATAACACCGGTTAGGTCAGGGTTAGGTCTGGTATTTGATAGTACCTGGCCCATACTTTCGCATATTTCGTATAAATGTTGGCCAGATCCTGGGCTTTTTCTTGTATGGATCACGTAGTAATGTCGTACCACAATGAAACAGCGGGTTAAACCGGGGTCCGATCAATACTTTAGAGGATAACACCGGTTAGGTCGGGGTCAGGCCTGGGATTCGCCATCATCTCACTCATACTTTCACCTTTTGCGCAAAATTGTAGGCCTAATGCTGGCTTTTTCTGGTTTGGATCACGTAGTAATGTGATACCACACTGAAACAGTGAGCTAATCCTGGATTCGATCTATATGTTGGAGGGTAACACCGGTTAGGCTTGTGTTAGGTCTGGTATTTGCCATCATCTGGCTCATACTTTCGTATTTTTCGCATACTTGTTGGCCAGATCCACGGCGTTTTCTGGTTTGGATCACGTAGTAATATGGTACCACACTGAAACAGTGAGTTAATCCTGGATTCAATCTATATTTTAGAGGATAACAGCGGTTAGGTCAGGGTTAGGTCTGGTATTTGCCATCATCTGGCCCATACTTTCGCATTTTTCGAATACTTGTTGGCCAGATCATGGTCGTTTTCTGGTTTGGATCACGTAGTAATGTAGAACCACTCTGAAACAGTGAGTTAAACCTGGATTCAATCTATATTTTAGAGGATAACACCGGTTATGTCAGGGTTAGGTCTGGTATTTGACATCATCCGGCTCATACTTTCGCATTTTTCGCATACTTGTTGGCCAGATCCAGGGCGTTTTCTGGTATGCATCACGTAGTAATGTGGTACCACACTGCCACATAAGTTAAACCTGGATTCAATCTATATTTTAGAGGATAACAGCGGTTAGGTCAGGATTAGGTCTGGTATTTGCCATCATCCGGCTCATACTTTCGCATTTTTCGCATACTTGTTGGCCAGATCCTGGGCGTTCTCTGGTTTGGATCTCGTAGTAATATGGTACCACACTGAAACAGTGAGTTAATCCTGGATTCAATCTATATTTTAGAGGATAACAGCGGTTAGGTCAGGGTTAGGCCTGGTATTTGCCATCATCTGGCCCATACTTTCGCATTTTTCGCATACTTGTTGGCCAGATCCTGGGCGTTTTCTGGTTTGGATCACGTAGTAATGTAGAACCACTCTGAAACAGTGAGTTAAACCTGGATTCAATCTATATTTTAGAGGATAACACCGGCTAGGTCAGGGTTAGGTCTGGTATTTGCCATCATCTGGCCCATACTTTCGCATTTTTCGCATACTTGTTGGCCAGATCGTGGGCGTTTTCCGGTTTGGATCACGTAGTGATGTAGAACCACTCTGAAACAGTGAGTTAAACCTGGATTCAATCTATATTTTAGAGGATAACACCGGTTATGTCAGGGTTAGGTCTGGTATTTGCCATTATCTGGCTCACACTTTCGCATTTTTCGCATACTTGTTGACCAGATCGTGGGCGTTTTCTGGTTTGGATCACGTAGTAATATGGTACCACACTGAAACAATGAGCTAAACCTGGATTCAATCTATATTTTAGAGGATAACAGCGGTTAGGTCAGGGTTAGGTCTGGTATTTGCCATCATCCGGCTCATACTTTCGCATTTTTCGCATACTTGTTGGCCAGATCCAGGGCGTTTTCTGGTATGGATCACGTAGTAATGTGGTACCACACTGACACATGAGTTAAACCTGGATTCAATCTATATTTTAGAGGATAACACCGGTTATGTCAGGGTTACGTGTGGTATTTGCCATCATCTGGCTCATACTTTCGCATTTTTCGCATACTTGTTGGCCAGATCCTGGGCGTTTTCTGGTTTGGATCACGTAGTATTATGGTACCACACTGAAACAGTGAGTTAATCCTGGATTCAATCTATACTTTAGAGGATAACAGCGGTTAGGTCAGGGTTAGGTCTGGTATTTGCCATCATCTGGCCCATACTTTCGCATTTTTCGCATACTTGTTGGCCAGATCCTGGGCGTTTTCTGGTTTGGATCACGTAGTAATATGGTACCACACTGAAGCAGTGAGTTAATCCTGGATTCAATCTATACCTTAGAGGATAACAGCGGTTAAGTCAGGGTTAGGTCTGGTATTTGCCATCATCTGGCCCATACTTTCGCATTTTTCGCATACTTGTTGGCCAGATCCTGGGCGTTTTCTGGTTTGGATCACGTAGTAATGTAGAACCACTCTGAAACAGTGAGTTAAACCTGGATTCAATCTATATTTTAGAGGATAACACCGGTTAGGTCAGGGTTAGGTCTGGTATTTGATAGTACCTGGCACATACTTCCGCATATTTCGTATAAATGTTGGCCAGATCCTGGGCTTTTTCTTGTATGGATCACGTAGTAATGTCGTACCACAATGAAACAGCGGGTTAAACCGGGGTCCGATCAATACTTTAGAGGATAACACCGGTTAGGTCGGGGTCAGGCCTGGGATTCGCCATCATCTCACTCATACTTTCACCTTTTTCGCAAAATTGTTGGCCTAATGCTGGCTTTTTCTGGTTTGGATCACGTAGTAATGTGATACCACACTGAAACAGTGAGCTAATCCTGGATTCGATCTATATATTAGAGGGTAACACCGGTTAGGCTTGTGTTAGGTCTGGTATTTGCCATCATCTGGCTCATACTTTCGCATTTTTCGCATACTTGTTGGCCAGATCCACGGCGTTTTCTGGTTTGGATCACGTAGTAATATGGTACCACACTGAAACAGTGAGTTAATCCTGGATTCAATCTATATTTTAGAGGATAACAGCGGTTAGGTCAGGGTTAGGTCTGGTATTTGCCATCATCTGGCCCATACTTTCGCATTTTTCGAATACTTGTTGGCCAGATCATGGGCGTTTTCTGGTTTGGGTCACGTAGTAATGTGGTGCCACACTGAAACAGTGAGTTAAACCTGGATACAATCTATATTTTAGAGGATAACACCGGTAAGGTCAGGGTTAGGTCTGGTATTTGCCATCACGTGGCTCATACTTTCGCATTTTTCGCATACTTGTTGGCCAGATCCTGGGCGTTTTCTGGTTTGGATCACGTAGTAATATGGTACCACACTGAAACAATGAGCTAAACCTGGATTCAATCAATATTTTAGAGGATAACAGCGGTTAGGTCAGGATTAGGTCTGGTATTTGCCATCATCCGGCTCATACTTTCGCATTTTTCGCATACTTGTTGGCCAGATCCAGGGCGTTTTCTGGTATGGATCACGTAGTAATGTGGTACCACACTGCCACATGAGTTAAACCTGGATTCAATCTATATTTTAGAGGATAACACCGGTTATGTCAGGGTTACGTCTGGTATTTGCCATCATCTGGCTCATAGTTTCGCATTTTTCGCATACTTATTGGCCAGATCCTGGGAGTTTTCTGGTTTAGATCACGTAGTAATGTGATTCCACACTGAAACAGTGAGTTAAACCTGGATACAATCTATATTTTAGAGGATAACACCGGCTAGGTCAGGGTTAGGTCTGGTATTTGCCATCATCTGGCTCATAGTTTCTCATTTTTCGCATACTTATTGGCCAGATCCTGGGCGTTTTCTGGTTTAGATCACGTAGTAATGTGATTCCACACTGAAACAGTGAGTTAGACCTGGATACAATCTATATTTTAGAGGATAACACCGGTTAGGTCAGGGTTAGGTGTGGTATTTGCCATCATCTGAATCATACTTTCACCTTTTTCGCATAATAGCTGGCCAAATGCTGGCGTTTTCTGGTTTCGATCACGTAGTAATGCGGTTCCGCACTGCAACAGTGAGTTAAACCTGGATACAATCTATATTTTAGAGAATAACACCGGTTAGGTCAGGGTTAGGTCTGGTATTTGCCATAACCTGGCTCATACTTTCGCATTTTCCGCATACTTGTTGGCCAGATCCTGGGTGTTTTCTGGTTTGGATCAGGTAGTAGTGTGGTAACGCACTGAAACAGTGAAGTAATCCTGGATTCGATCTATACATTAGAGGGTAACACCGGTTAGGTTTGGGTTAGGTCTTGTATTTGCCATCACGTGGCTCATACTTTCACCTTTTTTGCATAATTGTTGGCCAAATGCTGGCTTTTTCTGGTTTGGGTCACGTAGTAATGTGGTACCACACTGCCACATGAGTTAAACCTGGATTCAATCTATATTTTAGAGGATAACACCGGTTAGGTCAGTGTTAGGTCTGGTATTTTCCATTACCTGGCTCATACTTTCGCATTTTTCGCATACTTTTTGGCCAGATCCTGGGCGTTCTCTGGGTTGGATCACGTAGTGGTGTGATGCCACACTGAAACAGTGAATTAGTCCTGGAAGCGATCTATATATTAGAGGGTAACACCGGTTAGGACTGGGTCATGTCTGGGATTCGCCATCATCTCGCTCATACTTTCACCTTTTTTGCATAATTGTTGGCCAAATGCTGGCTTTTTCTGGTTTGGATAACGCAGTAATGTGGTGCCACACTGCAACAGTGAGTTAAACCTGGATACAATCTACATTTTACAGGATAACACCGGTTAGGTCAGGGTTAGGTCTGGTATTTGCCATCATCCGGCTCATACATTCGCATTTTTCGCATACTTGTTGGCCAGATCCTGGGCGTTTTCTGGTTTGGATCACGTAGTAATATTGTACCACACTGAAACAGTGAGTTAATCCTGGATCCAATCTATATTTTAGAGGATAACAGCGTTTAGGTCAGGGTTAGGACTGGTATTTGCCATCATCTGGCTCATACTTTCACATTTTTCGCATACATTTTGGCCTGATCCTGGGCTTTTTCTGGGTTGGATCACGTAGTAATGTGATACTACACTGAAACAGTGAGTTAAACCTGGATTCAATCTATATTTTAGTGGATAAAACCGGCTAGGTCAGGGTTAGCTCTGGTATTTGTCATCATCCGGGTCATACCTTCGCATTATTCGCATTCTTGTTGGCCAGATCCTGTGCGTCTTCTGGGTTGGATCAGGTAGTAGCGTGGTACCGCACTGAAACAGTGTAGTAATCCTGGATTCGATCTATATATTAGAGGGTAACACCGGCTAGGTTTGGGTTAGGTCTGGTATCTGCCATCATCTGTCTCATACTTTCGCATTTTTCGCATACTTGTTGGCCAGATCCAGGGCGTTTTCTGGTTTGGATCACGTAGTAATGTGGTACCACACTGCCACATGAGTTAAACCTGGATTCAATCTATATTTTAGAGGATAACACCGGTTAGGTCAGGGTTAGGTCTGGTATTTGCCATCATCCGGCTCATACATTCGCATTTTTCGCATACTTGTTGGCCAGATCCAGGGCGTTTTCTGGTATGGATCACGTAGTAATGTGGTACCACACTGCCACATGTGTTAAACCTGGATTCAATCTATATTTTAGAGGATAACACCGGTTAGGTCAGGTTTAGGTCTGGTATTTGCCATCATCTGGCTCATACTTTCGCATTTTTCGCATACTTGTTGGCCAGATCCTGGGCGTTTTCTGGTTTGGATCACGTAGTAATATGGTACCACACTGAAACAGTGAGTTAAACCTGGATACAATCTATATTTTAGAGGATAACACCGGTTAGGTCAGGGTTAGGTCTGGTATTTGCCATTATCTGGCTCATACTTTCGCATTTTTCGCATACTTGTTGGCCAGATCCTGGGAGTTTTCTGGTTTGGATCACGTAGTAATATGGTACCACACTGAAACAATGAGCTAAACCTGGATTCAATCTATATTTTAGAGGATAACAGCGGTTAGGTCAGGGTTAGGTCTGGTATTTGCCATCATCCGGCTCATACTTTCGCATTTTTCGCATACTTGTTGGCCAGATCCAGGGCGTTTTCTGGTATGGATCACGTAGTTATGTGTTACCACACCGCCACATGAGTTAAACCTGGATTCAATCTATATTTTAGAGGATAACACCGGTTATGTCAGGGTTACGTCTGGTATTTGCCATCATCTGGCTCATACTTTCGCATTTTTCGCAAACTTGTTGGCCAGATCCTGGGCGTTTTCTGGTTTGGATCACGTAGTAATATGGTACCACACTAAAACAGTGAGTTAATCCTGGATTCAATCTATACTTTAGAGGATAACAGCGGCTAGGTCAGGGTTAGATCTGGTATTTGCCATCATCTGGCCCATACTTTCGCATTTTTCGCATACTTGTTGGCCAGATCCTGGGCGTTTTCTGGTTTGGATCACGTAGTAATATGGTACCACACTGAAACAGTGAGTTAATCCTGGATTCAATCTATATTTTAGAGGATAACAGCGGTGAAGTCAGGGTTAGGTGTTGTATTTGCCATCATCTGACTCATACTTTCACCTTTTTCCCATAATTGTTGGCCAAATGCTGGCTTTTTCTGGTGTGGACCCGTAGTAATGTGATACCACACTGAAACAGTGAGTTAATCCTGGGTTCGATCTATATATTAGAGGGTAACACCTGTTAGGCTTGGGTTAGGTCTGGTATTTGCCATCATCTGGCTCATCCTTTCGCATTTTTCGCATACTTGTTGGCCAGATCCAGGGCGTTTTCAGGTTTGGATCACGTAGTAATTTGGTACCACACTGAAACAGTGAGTTAATCCTGGATTCAATGTATATTTTAGAGGATAACAGCGGTTAGGTCAGGGTTAGGCCTGGTATTTGCCATCATCTGGCCCATACTTTCGCATTTTTCGCATACTTGTTGGCCAGAACCTGGGCGTTTTCTGGTTTGGATCACGTAGTAATGTAGAACCACTCTGAAACAGTGAGTTAAACCTGGATTCAATGTATATTTTAGAGGATAACACCGGTTAGGTCAGGGTTAGGTCTGGTATTTGCCATCATCTGGCCCATACTTTCGCATTTTTCGCATACTTGTTGACCAGATCGTGGGCGTTTTCTGGTTTGGATCACGTAGTAATATGGTACCACACTGAAACAATGAGCTAAACCTGGATTCAATCTATATTTTAGAGGATAACAGCGGTTAGGTCAGGGTTAGGTCTGGTATTTGCCATCATCCGGCCCATACTTTCGCATTTTTCGCATACTTGTTGGCCAGATCCAGGGAGTTCTCTGGTATGGATCACGTAGTAATGTGGTACCACACTGCCACATGAGTTAAACCTGGATTGAATCTATATTTTAGAGGATAACACCGGTTATGTCAGGGTTACGTGTGGTATTTGCCATCATCTGGCTCATACTTTCGCATTTTTCGCATACTTGTTTGCCAGATCCTGGGCGTTTTCTGGTTTGGATCACGTAGTAATATGGTACCACACTGAAACAGTGAGTTAATCCTGGATTCAGTCTATACTTTAGAGGATAACAGCGGTTAGGTCAGGGTTAGGTCTGGTATTTGCCATCATCTGGCCCATACTTTCGCATTTTTCGCATACTTGTTGGCCAGATCCTGGGCGTTCTCTGGTTTGGATCTCGTAGTAATATGGTACCACACTGAAACAGTGAGTTAATCCTGGATACAATCTATATTTTAGAGGATAACACCGGCTAGGTCAGGGTTAGGTCTGGTATTTGCCATCATCTGGCTCATAGTTTCGCATTTTTCGCATACTTATTGGCCAGATCCTGGGCGTTTTCTGGTTTTGATCACGTAGTAATGGGGTTCCGCACTGCAACAGTGAGTTAAACCTGGATACAATCTATATTTTAGAGGATAACACCGGTTAGGTCAGGGTTAGGTCTGGTATTTGATAGTACCTGGCCCATACTTTCGCATATTTCGTATAAATGTTGGCCAGATCCTGGGCTTTTTCTTGTATGGATCACGTAGTAATGTCGTACCACAATGAAACAGCGGGTTAAACCGGGGTCCGATCAATACGTTAGAGGATAACACCGGTTAGGTCGGGGTCAGGTCTGGGATTCGCCATCATCTCGCTCATACCTTCACCTTTTTCGCAAAATTGTTGGCCTAATGCTGGCTTTTTCTGGTTTGGATCACGTAGTAATGTGATACCACACTGAAACAGTGAGCTAATCCTGGATTCGATCTATATATTAGAGGGTAACAACGGTTAGGCTTGTTTTAGGTCTGGTATTTGCCATCATCTGGCTCATACTTTCGCATTTTTCGCATACTTGTTGGCCAGATCCTGGGCGTTTTCTGGTTTGGATCACGTAGTAATATGGTACCACACTGAAACAGTGAGTTAATCCTGGATTCAATCTATATTTTAGAGGATAACAGCGGTTAGGTCAGGGGTAGGTGTGGTATTTGCCATCATCTGACACATACTTTCAACTTTTTCGCATAATTGTTGGCCAAATGCTGGCTTTTTCTGGTTTGGACCCGTAGTAATGTGATACCACACTGAAACAGTGAGTTAATCCTGGATTCGATCTATATATTAGAGGGTAACACCGGTTAGGCTTGGGTTAGGTCTGGTATTTGCCATCATCTGGCTCATACTTTCGCATTTTTCGCATACTTGTTGGCCAGATCCTGGGCGTTTTCTGGTTTGGATCACGTAGTATTATGGTACCACACTGAAACAGTGAGTTAATCCTGGATTCAATCTATACTTTAGAGGATAACAGCGGTTACGTCAGGGTTAGGTCTGGTATTTGCCATCATCTGGCCCATACTTTCGCATTTTTCGCATACTTGTTGGCCAGATCCTGGGCGTTTTCTGGTTTGGATCACGTAGTAATATGGTACCACACTGAAGCAGTGAGTTAATCCTGGATTCAATCTATACTTTAGAGGATAACAGCGGTTAAGTCAGGGTTAGGTCTGGTATTTGCCATCATCTGGCCCATACTTTCGCATTTTTCGCATACTTGTTGGCCAGATCCTGGGCGTTTTCTGGTTTGGATCACGTAGTAATGTAGAACCACTCTGAAACAGTGAGTTAAACCTGGATTCAATCTATATTTTAGAGGATAACACCGGTTAGGTCAGGGTTAGGTCTGGTATTTGATAGTACCTGGCCCATACTTCCGCATATTTCGTATAAATGTTGGCCAGATCCTGGGCTTTTTCTTGTATGGATCACGTAGTAATGTCGTACCACAATGAAACAGCGGGTTAAACCGGGGTCCGATCAATACTTTAGAGGATAACACCGGTTAGGTAGGGGTCAGGCCTGGGATTCGCCATCATCTCACTCATACATTCACCTTTTGCGCAAAATTGTAGGCCTAATGCTGGCTTTTTCTGGTTTGGATCACGTAGTAATGTGATACCACACTGAAACAGTGAGCTAATCCTGGATTCGATCTATATATTGGAGGGTAACACCGGTTAGGCTTGTGTTAGGTCTGGTATTTGCCATCATCTGGCTCATACTTTCGCATTTTTCGCATACTTGTTGGCCAGATCCACGGCGTTTTCTGGTTTGGATCACGTAGTAATATGGTACCACACTGAAACAGTGAGTTAATCCTGGATTCAATCTATATTTTAGAGGATAACAGCGGTTAGGTCAGGGTTAGGTCTGGTATTTGCCATCATCTGGCCCATACTTTCGCATTTTTCGAATACTTGTTGGCCAGATCATGGGCGTTTTCTGGTTTGGGTCACGTAGTAATGTGGTGCCACACTGAAACAGTGAGTTAAACCTGGATACAATCTATATTTTAGAGGATAACACCGGTAAGGTCAGGGTTAGGTCTGGTATTTGCCATCACGTGGCTCATACTTTCGCATTTTTCGCATACTTGTTGGCCAGATCCTGGGCGTTTTCTGGTTTGGATCACGTAGTAATATGGTACCACACTGAAACAATGAGCTAAACCTGGATTCAATCAATATTTTAGAGGATAACAGCGGTTAGGTCAGGATTAGGTCTGGTATTTGCCATCATCCGGCTCATACTTTCGCATTTTTCGCATACTTGTTGGCCAGATCCTGGGCGTTCTCTGGTTTGGATCTCGTAGTAATATGGTACCACACTGAAACAGTGAGTTAATCCTGGATTCAATCTATATTTTAGAGGATAACAGCGGTTAGGTCAGGGTTAGGCCTGGTATTTGCCATCATCTGGCCCATACTTTCGCATTTTTCGCATACTTGTTGGCCAGATCCTGGGCGTTTTCTGGTTTGGATCACGTAGTAATGTAGAACCACTCTGAAACAGTGAGTTAAACCTGGATTCAATCTATATTTTAGAGGATAACACCGGCTAGGTCAGGGTTAGGTCTGGTATTTGCCATCATCTGGCCCATACTTTCGCATTTTTCGCATACTTGTTGGCCAGATCGTGGGCGTTTTCTGGTTTGGATCACGTAGTGATGTAGAACCACTCTGAAACAGTGAGTTAAACCTGGATTCAATCTATATTTTAGAGGATAACACCGGTTATGTCAGGGTTAGGTCTGGTATTTGCCATTATCTGGCTCACACTTTCGCATTTTTCGCATACTTGTTGACCAGATCGTGGGCGTTTTCTGGTTTGGATCACGTAGTAATATGGTACCACACTGAAACAATGAGCTAAACCTGGATTCAATCAATATTTTAGAGGATAACAGCGGTTAGGTCAGGATTAGGTCTGGTATTTGCCATCATCCGGCTCATACTTTCGCATTTTTCGCATACTTGTTGGCCAGATCCAGGGCGTTTTCTGGTATGGACCACGTAGTAATGTGGTACCACACTGCCACATGAGTTAAACCTGGATTCAATCTATATTTTAGAGGATAACACCGGTTATGTCAGGGTTACGTCTGGTATTTGCCATCATCTGGCTCATAGTTTCGCATTTTTCGCATACTTATTGGCCAGATCCTGGGCGTTTTCTGGTTTAGATCACGTAGTAATGTGATTCCACACTGAAACAGTGAGTTAAACCTGGATACAATCTATATTTTAGAGGATAACACCGGCTAGGTCAGGGTTAGGTCTGGTATTTGCCATCATCTGGCTCATAGTTTCTCATTTTTCGCATACTTATTGGCCAGATCCCGGGCGTTTTCTGGTTTAGATCACGTAGTAATGTGATTCCACACTGAAACAGTGAGTTAGACCTGGATACAATCTATATTTTAGAGGATAACACCGGTTAGGTCAGGGTTAGGTGTGGTATTTGCCATCATCTGAATCATACTTTCACCTTTTTCGCATAATAGCTGGCCAAATGCTGGCTTTTTCTGGTTTGGATCCGTAGTAATGTGATAACACACTGAAACAGTGAGTTAATCCTGGATTCGATCTATATATTAGAGGGTAACACCGGTTAGGCTTGGGTTAGGTCTGGTATTTGCCATCATCTGGCTCATACTTTCGCATTTTTCGCATACTTGTTGGCCAGATCCAGGGCGTTTTCTGGTTTGGATCACGTAGTAATATGGTACCACACTGAAACAGTGAGTTAGTCCTGGATTCAATCTATATTTTAGAGGATAACAGCGGTTAGGTCAGGGTTAGGTCTGGTATTTGCCATCATCTGGCCCATCCTTTCGCATTTTTCGCATACTTGTTGGCCAGATCCTGGGCGTTTTCTGGTTTGGATCACGTAGTAATATGGTACCACACTGAAACAATGAGCTAAACCTGGATTCAATCTAAATTTTAGAGGATAACACTGGTTAGTTCAGGGTTGGGTCTGGTATTTGCCGTCACGTGGCTCATACTTTCGCATTTTTCGCTCACTTGTTGGGCAGATCCTGGGCGTTTTCTGGTTTGGATCACGTTGTGATGTAGAGCCACTCTGAAACAGTGAGTTAAACGTGGATTCAATCTATATTTTAGAGGATAACACCTGTTAGGTCAGGGTTAGGTCTGGTATTTGCCGTCACGTGGCTCACACTTTCGCATTTTTCGCATACTTGTTGGGCGGATCCTGGGCGTTTTCTGGTTTGGATCACGTAGTAATGTAGAGCCACTCTGAAACAGTGAGTTAAACGTGGATTCAATCTATATTTTAGAGGATAACACCGGTTATGTCAGGGTTAGGTCTGCTATTTGCCATCATCAGGCTCATCCTATCGCATTTTTCGCATACTTGTTGGCCAGATCCAGGGCGTTTTCTGGTATGGATCACGTAGTAATGTGGTACCACACTGCCACATGAGTTAAACCTGGATTCAATCTATATTTTAGAGGGTATCACCGGTTAGGTCCGGGTTAGGTCTGGTATTTGCCATCACGTGGCTCATACTTTCGCATTTTTCGCATACTTGTTGGCCAGATCCTGGGCGTTTTCTGGTTTGGATCACGTAGTAATATGGTACCACACTGAAACAGTGAGTCAATCCTGGATTCAATCTGTATTTTAAAGGATGACAGCGGTTAGGTCAGGGTTAGGTCTGGTATTTGCCATCATCTGGCCCATACTTTCGCATTTTTCGCATACTTGTTGGCCAGATCGTGGGCGTTTTCTGGTTTGGGTCACGTAGTAATGTGGTGCCACACTGCAACAGTGAGCTAAACCTGGATTCAATCTATATTTTAGATGATAACACCGGTTAGGTCAGGGTCAGGTCTGGTATTTTCCATCATCTGGCTCATACTTTCGCATTTCTCGCATACTTGTTGGCCAGATCCTGGGCGTTTTCTGGGTTGGATCAGGTAGTAGTGTGGCACCGCAATGAAAAAGTAAAGTAATCCTGGATTCGATGTATATATTAGAGGGTAACACCGGTTAGGCTTGGGTTAGGTCTGGTATTTGCCATCATCTGGCTTATACTTTCGCATTTTTCGCATACTTGTTGGCTAGATCCACGGCGTTTTCTGGTTTGGATCACGTAGTAATATGGTACCACACTGAAACAGTGAGTTAATCCTGGATTCAATCTATATTTTAGAGGATAACAGCGGTTAGGTCAGGGTTAGGTCTGGTATTTGCCATTATCTGGTGCACACTAACGCATTTTTCGCATACTTGTTGGCCGGATCCTGGGCGTTTTCTGGTTTGTATCACGTAGTAATATGGTACCACACTGAAACAATGAGCTAAACCTGGATTCAATCTATATTATAGAGGATAACAGCGGTTAGGTCAGGGTTAGGTCTGGTATTTGCCATCATCCGGCTCATACTTTCGCATTTTTCGCATACTTGTTGGCCAGATCCTGGGCGTTTTCTGGTATGGATCACGTAATAATCTGGTACCACACTGCCACATGAGTTAAACCTGGATTCAATCTAAAATTTAGAGGATAACACCGGTTATGTCAGGGTTACGTCTGGTATTTGCCATCATCTGGCTCATAGTTTCGCATTTTTCGCATACTTATTTGCCAGATCCTGGGCGTTTTCTGGTTTAGATCACGTAGTAATGTGATTCCACACTGAAACAGTGAGTTAAACCTGGATACAATCTATATTTTAGAGGATAACACCGGCTAGGTCAGGGTTAGGTCTGGTATTTGCCACCATCTGGCTCATAGTTTCGCATTTTTCGCATACTTATTGGCCAGATCCTGGGCGTTTTCTGGTTTAGATCACGTAGTAATGTGATTCCACACTGAAACAGTGAGTTAAACCTGGATACAATCTATATTTTAGAGGATAACACCGGTTAGGTCAGGGTTAGGTGTGGTATTTGCCATCATCTGACTCATACTTTCACCTTTTTCGCATAATTGCTGGCCAAATGCTGGCTTTTTCTGGTTTGGATCCGTAGTAATGTGATACCACACTGAAACAGTGAGTTAATCCTGGATTCGATCGATATATTTGAGGGTAACACCGGTTAGGCTTGGGTTAGGTCAGGTATTTGCCATCATCGGGCTCATACTTTCGCATTTTTCGCATACTTGTTGGCCAGATCCAGGGCGTTTTCTGGTTTGGATCACGTAGTAATATGGTACCACACTGAAACAATGAGCTAAACCTGGATTCAATCTAAATTTTAGAGGATAACACCGGTTAGGTCAGGGTTGGGTCTGGTATTTGCCGTCACGTGGCTCATACTTTCGCATTTTTCGCTCACTTGTTGGGCAGATCCTGGGCGTTTTCTGGTTTGGATCACGTAGTGATGTAGAGCCGCTCTGAAACAGTGAGTTAAACGTGGATTCAATCTATATTTTAGAGGATAACACCGGTTATGTCAGGGTTAGGTCTGCTATTTGCCATCATCAGGCTCATCCTATCGCATTTTTCGCATACTTGTTGGCCAGATCCTGAGCGTTTTCTGGTTTGGATCACGTAGTAATATGGTACCACACTGAAACAATGAGCTAAACCTGGATTCAATCTATATTTTAGAGGGTAACACCGGTTAGATCAGGGTTAGGTCTGGTATTTGCCATCACGTGGCTCATACTTTCGCATTTTTCGCATACTTGTTGGCCAGATCCTGGGCGTTTTCTGGTTTGGATCACGTAGTAATATGGTACCACACTGAAACGATGAGCTAAACCTGGATTCAATCTAAATTTTAGAGGATAGCACCGGTTAGGTCAGGGTTAGGTCTGGTATTTGCCGTCACGTGGCTCATACTTTCGCATTTTTCGCATACTTGTTGGGCGGATCCTGGGCGTTTTCTGGTTTGGATCACGTAGTAATGTAGAGCCACTCTGAAACAGTGAGTTAAACGTGGATTCAATCTATATTTTAGAGGATAACACCGGTTATGTCAGGGTTAGGTCTGCTATTTGCCATCATCAGGCTCATCCTATCGCATTTTTCGCATACTTGTTGGCCAGATCCAGGGCGTTTTCTGGTATGGACCACGTAGTAATGTGGTACCACACTGCCACATGAGTTAAACCTGGATTCAATCTATATTTTAGAGGGTATCACCGGTTAGGTCAGGGTTAGGTCTGGTATTTGCCATCACGTGGCTCATACTTTCGCATTTTTCGCATACTTGTTGGCCAGATCCTGGGCGTTTTCTGGTTTGGATCACGTAGTAATATGGTACCACACTGAAACAGTGAGTCAATCCTGGATTCAATCTGTATTTTAAAGGATGACAGCGGTTAGGTCAGGGTTAGGTCTGGTATTTGCCATCATCTGGCCCATACTTTCGCATTTTTCGCATACTTGTTGGCCAGATCGTGGGCGTTTTCAGGTTTGGGTCACGTAGTAATATGGTACCACACTGAAACAATGAGCTAAACCTGGATTCAATCTATATTATAGAGGATAACAGCGGTTAGGTCAGGGTCAGGTCTGGTATTTGCCATCATCCGGCTCATACTTTCGCATTTTTCGCATACTTGTTGGCCAGATCCTGGGCGTTTTCTGGTATGGATCACGTAGTAATGTGGTACCACACTGCCACATGAGTTAAACCTGGATTCAATCTATATTTTAGAGGGTATCACCGGTTAGGTCAGGGTTAGGTCTGGTATTTGCCATCATCTGGCTCATAGTTTCGCATTTTTCGCATACTTATTGGCCAGATCCCGGGCGTTTTCTGGTTTAGATCACGTAGTAATGTGATTCCACACTGAAACAGTGAGTTAAACCTGGATACAATCTATATTTTAGAGGATAACACCGGTTAGGTCAGGGTTAGGTGTGGTATTTGCCATCATCTGACTCATACTTTCACCTTTTTCGCATAATTGCTGGCCAAATGCTGGCTTTTTCTGGTTTGGATCCGTAGTAATGTGATACCACACTGAAACAGTGAGTTAATCCTGGATTCGATCGATATATTTGAGGGTAACACCGGTTAGGCTTGGGTTAGGTCAGGTATTTGCCATCATCGGGCTCATACTTTCGCATTTTTCGCATACTTGTTGGCCAGATCCAGGGCGTTTTCTGGTTTGGATCACGTAGTAATATGGTACCACACTGAAACAGTGAGTTAAACCTGGATACAATCTATATTTCAGAGGATAACAGCGGTTAGGTCAGGGTTAGGTCTGGTATTTGCCATCATCTGGCCCATACTTTCGCATTTTTCGCATACTTGTTGGCAAGATCCTGGGCGTTTTCTGGTTTGGATCACGTAGTAATATGGTACCACACTGAAACAATGAGCTAAACCTGGATTCAATCTAAATTTTAGAGGATAACACCGGTTAGGTCAGGGTTAGGTCTGGTATTTGCCGTCACGTGGCTCATACTTTAGCATTTTTCGCATACTTGTTAGCCAGATCCTGGGCGTTTTCTGGTTTGGATCACGTAGTAATATGGTACCACACTGAAACACTGAGTTAATTCTGGACTCAATCTGTATTTTAAAGGATAACACCGGTTATGTCAGGGCTAGGTCTGCTATTTGCCATCATCAGGCTCATCCTATCGCATTTTTCGCATACTTGTTGGCCAGATCCAGGGCATTTTCTGGTATGGATCACGTAGTAATGTAGTACCACACTGCCACATGAGTTAAACCTGGATTCAATCTATATTTTAGAGGGTAGCACCGGTTAGGTCAGGGTTAGGTCTGGTATTTGCCATCACGTGGCTCATACTTTCGCATTTTTCGCATACTTGTTGGACAGATCCTGGGCGTTTTCTGGTTTGGATCACGTAGTAATATGGTACCACACTGAAACAGTGAGTTAATCCTGGATTCAATCTGTATTTTAAAGGATGACAGCGGTTAGGTCAGGGTTAGGTCTGGCATTTGTCATCATCTGGCCCATACTTTCGCATTTTTCGCATACTTGTTGGCCAGATCCTGGGCGTTTTCTGGTTTGGGTCACGTAGTAATGTGGTGCCACACTGCAACAGTGAGCTAAACCTGGATTCAATCTATATCTTAGATGATAACACCGGCTAGGTCAGGGTCAGGTCTGGTATTTTCCATCATCTGGCTCATACTTTAGCATTTTTCGCATACTTGTTGGCCAGATCCTGGGCGTTTTCTGGGTTGAATCAGGTAGTAGTGTGGCACCGCACTGAAAAAGTAAAGTAATCCTGGATTCAATGTATATATTAGAGGGTAACACCGGTTAGGCTTGGGTTAGGTCTGGTATTTGCCATCATCTGGCCCATACTTTCGCATTTTTCGCATACTTGTTGGCCAGATCCTGGGCGTCTTCTGGTTTGGGTCACGTAGTAATGTGGTGCCACACTGCAACAGTGAGCTAAACCTGGATTCAATCTATATTTTAGATGATAACACCGGTTAGGTCAGGGTCAGGTCTGGTATTTTCCATCATCTGGCTCATACTTTCGCATTTTTCGCATACTTGTTGGCCAGATCCTGGGCGTTTTCTGGGTTGGATCAGGTAGTAGTGTGGCACCGCAATGAAAAAGTAAAGTAATCCTGGATTCGATGTATATATTAGAGGGTAACACCGGTTAGGCTTGGGTTAGGTCTGGTATTTGCCATCATCTGGCCCATACTTTCGCAATTTTCGTATACTTGTTTGTCAGATCCTGGGCGTTTTCTGGTTTGGATCACGTAGTAATGTAGAACCACTCTGAAACAGTGAGTTAAACCTGGATTCAATCTATATTTTAGAGGATAACACCGGTTATGTCAGGGTTACGTCTGGTATTTGCCATCATCTGGCTGATAGTTTCGCATTTTTCGCATACTTATTGGCCAGATCCTGGGCGTTTTCTGGTTTAGATCACGTAGTAATGTGATTCCACACTGCCACATGAGTTAAACCTGGATACAATCTATATTTTAGAGGATAACACCGGCTAGGTCAGGGTTAGGTCTGGTATTTGCCATCATCTGGCTCATAGTTTCGCATTTTTCGCATACTTATTGGCCAGATCCTGGGCGTTTTCTGGCTTAGATCACGTAGTAATGTGATTCCACACTGAAACAGTGAGTTAAACCTGGATACAATCTATATTTTAGAGGATAACACCGGTTAGGTCAGGGTTAGGTGTGGTATTTGCCATCATCTGACTCATACTTTCACCTTTTTCGCATAATTGCTGCCCAAATGCTGGCTTTTTCTGGTTTGGATCCGTAGTAATGTGATACCACACTGAAACAGTGAGTTAATCCTGGATTCGATCTATATATTAGAGGGTAACACCGGTTAGGCTTGGGTTAGGTCTGGTATTTGCCATCATCTGGCTCATACTTTCGCATTTTTCGCATACTTGTTTGCCAGATCCTGGGCGTTTTCTGGTTTGGATCACGTTGTAATATGGTACCACACTGAGACAATGAGCTAAACCTGGATTCAATCTAAATTTTAGAGGATAACACCGGTTAGGTCAGGGTTAGGTCTGGTATTTGCCATCATCTGGCCCATACTTTCGCATTTTTCGCATACTTGTTTGCCAGATCCTGGGCGTTTTCTGGTTTGGATCACGTTGTAATATGGTACCGCACTGAGACAATGAGCTAAACCTGGATTCAATCTAAATTTTAGAGGATAACACCGGTTAGGTCAGGGTTAGGTCTGGTATTTGCCGTCACGTGGCTCATACTTTCGCATTTTTCGCATACTTGTTGGGCGGATCCTGGGCGTTTTCTGGTTTGGATCACGTAGTAATGTAGAGCCACTCTGAAACAGTGAGTTAAACGTGGATTCGATCTATATATTAGAGGGTAACACCGGTTAGGTTTGGGTTAGGTCTGGTATTTGCCATCATCTGGCTCATACTTTCGCATTTTTCGCATACTTGTTGGCCAGATCCAGGGCGTTTTCTGGTTTGGATCACGTAGTAATGTGGTACCACACTGCCACATGAGTTCAACCTGGATTCAATCTATATTTTAGAGGGTAACACCGGTTAGGTCAGGGTTAGGTCTGGTATTTGCCATCACGTGGCTCATACTTTCGCATTTTTCGCATACTTGTTTGCCAGATCCTGGGCGTCTTCTGGTTTGGGTCACGTAGTAATGTGGTACAACACTGCCACATGAGTTAAACCTGGATTCAATCTATATTTTAGAGGGTAACACCGGTTAGGTCAGGGTTAGGTCTGGTATTTGCCATCACGTGGCTCATACTTTCGCATTTTTCGCATACTTGTTGTCCAGATCCTGGGCGTTTTCTGGGTTGGATCAGCTAGTAGTGTGGTACCGCACTGAAACAGTGAAGTAATCCTGGATTCGATCTATATATTAGGGGATAACACCGGTTAGGTCAGGGTCAGGTCTGGGATTCGCCATCATCTCGCTCATACTTTCACCTTTTTTGCATAATTGTTGGCCAAATGCTGGCTTTTTCTGGTTTGCATCACGTAGTAATGTGGCACCACACTGCAACCGTGAGTTAAACCTGGATTCAATCTATATTTTAGAGGAAAACACCGCTTAGGTCAGGGTTTGGTCTGGTATTTCCCATCGTCTGTCTCATACTTTCGCCTTTTTCACCTACTTGTTGGCCTGATCCTGGGTGTTTTCTGGGTTGGATCACGTAGTAATGTGGTACCACACTGAAACAATGGGTTAAACCGGGGTCCGATCAATCCTTTAGAGGATAACCCCGGTTAGGTCTGGGTCAGGTCTGGTATTCGCCATCATCTCGCTCATACTTTCACCTTTTTCGCATAATTGTTGGCCAAATGCTGGCTTTTTCTGGTTTGGATCACGCAGTAATGTGGTACCACACGGAAACAGTGAGTTAATCCTGGATTCGATCTATATATTAGAGGGTAACACCGGTTAGGTTTGGGTTAGGTCTGGTATTTGCCATCATCTGGCTCATACTTTCGCATTTTTCGCATACTTGTTGGCCAGATCCAGGGCGTTTTCTGGTTTGGATCACGTAGTAATGTGGTACCACACTGCCACATGAGTTAAACCTGGATTCAATCTATATTTTAGAGGATAACACCGATTAGGTCAGGGTTAGGTCTGGTATTTGCCATCATCTCGCTCATACTTTCACCTTTTTCGCATACTTGTTGGCGAGATCCTGGGCGTTTTTTGGATTGGATCACGTAGTAATGTGGTACCACACTGCAACTGTGAGTTAAACCTGGATTCAATCTATATTTTAGAGGAAAACACCGGTTAGGCTTGTGTTTGGTCTGGTATTTGCCATCATCTGGCTCATACATTCGCATTTTTCACATAATTGTTGGCCTGATCCTGGGCGTTTTCTGGGTTGGATCACGTAGTAATGTGGTACCACACTGAAACAGTGGGTTAAATCAGGATTCAATCTATATTTTAGAGGATAACACCGGTTAGGTCAGGGTTAGGTCTGGTATTTTCCATCAGATGGCTCATACTTTCGTATTTTTCGGATACTTCTTGGCCAGATCCTGGGCGTTTTCTGGGTTGGATCACGTAGTAGTGTGATGCCACACTGAAACGGTGAATTAATCCTGGATTCGATCAATATATTAAAGGGTAACACCGGTTAGGTTTGGGTTAGGTCTGGTATCTGCTATTACCTGGCCCATACTTTCGCATATTTCGTAAAAATGTTGGCCAGATCCTCGGCTTTTTCTGGTATGGATCACGTAGTAATGTGGTACCACAATGAAACAGCGGGTTAAACCGGGGTCCGATCAATTCTTTAGAGCATAACACCGGTTAGGTCTGGGTCAGGTCTGGGATTCGGCATCATCTCGCTCATACTTTCACCTTTTTCGCATAATTGTTGACCAAATGCTGGCTTTTTCAGGCTTGGATCACGTAGTAATGTGGTACCACACTGAAACAGTGTGATAATCCTGGATTCGATCTATATATTAGAGGGTAACACCGGTTATGTTTGAGTTAGGTCTGGTATTTGCCATCATCCGGCTCATACTTTTGCATTTTTCGCATACTTTTTGGCCAGATCCTGGGCGTTTTCTGGGTTGGACGACGCAGTAGTGTGATGCCACACTGAAACAGTCAATTAATCCTGGATTCAATCTATATTTTAGAGGATAACAGCGGTTAGGTCAGGGTTAGGTCTGGTATTTGCCATCATCTGGCTCATACTTTCGCATTTTTCGCATAATTGTTGGCCAGATCCTGGGCGTTTTCTGGGTTGGACGACGCAGTAGTGTGATGCCACACTGAAACAGTCAATTAATCCTGGATTCAATCTATATTTTAGAGGATAACAGCGGTTAGGTCAGGGTTAGGTCTGGTATTTGCCATCATCTGGCCCATACTTTCGCATTTTTCGCATACTTGTTGGCCAGATCCTGGGCATCTTCTGGTTTGGATCACGTAGTAATATGGTACCACACTGAAACAGTGAGTTAATCCTGGATTCGATCTATATATTAGGGAGTAACACCGGTTAGGTTTGGGTAAGGTCTGGTATTTGCCATCATCTGGCTCATACTTTCGCAATTTTCGAATACTTGTTGGCCAGATCCTGGGCGTTTTCTGGGTTGGATCAGGTAGTAGTGTGGTACCGCACTGAAACAGTGAAGTAATCCTGGATTCGATCTATATATCAGAGGGTAACACCGGTTAGGTTTGGGTTAGGTCTGGTATTTGCCATCATCTGGCTCATACTTTCGCATTTTTCGCATACTTGTTGGCCAGATCCAGGGCCTTTTCTGGTTTGGATAACGTAGTAATGTGGTACCACACAGCCACATGAGTTAAACCTGGATTCAATCTATATTTTAGAGGATAACACCGGTTAGGTTAGGGTTAGGTCTGGTATTTGCCATCATCTGGCTCATACTTTCGCATTTTTCACCTACTTGTTGGCCAGATACTGGGCATTTTCTGGGTTGGATCACGTGGTAATGTGGTACCGCACTGAAACAGTGAAGTAATCCTGGATTCGATCTATATATTAGAGGGTAACACAGGTTAGGTTTGGGTTGGGCCTGATATTTGCCATCATCTGGCTCATACTTTCGCATATTTCGCATACTTGTTGGCCAGATCCTGGGCGTTTTCTTGTTTGTATCACGTAGTAATGTAGAACCATTCTGAAGCTGCGAGTTAAACCTGGATTCGATCTATATATTAGGGGGTTACACCGGTTAGGTTTGGGTTAGGTCTGGTATTTGCCATCATCTGGCTCATACTTTCGCAATTTTCGAATACTTGTTGGCCAGATCCTGGGCGTTTTCTGGGTTGGATCAGGTAGTAGTGTGGTACCGCACTGAAACAGTGAAGTAATCCTGAATTCGATCTATATATTAGGGGGTAACACCGGTTAGGTTTGGGTTAGGTCTGGTATTTGCCATCATCTGCTTCATGCTTTCGCATTTTTCGCATACTTGTTGGCCAGATCCTGGGCGTCTTCTGGTTTGGATCACGTAGTAATATGGTACCACACTGAAACAGTGAGTTAATCCTGGATTCGATCTATATTTTACAGGATAACACCGGTTAGGTCAGGGTTAGGTCTGGTATTTGCCATCGCCTGCCTCATGCTTTCGCATTTTTCGCATACTTGTTGGCCAGATCCTGGGCGTTATCTGGTTTGGATCACGTAGTTATGTGGTACCACACTGCCACATGAGTTAAACCTGGATTCAATCTATGTTTTAGAGGATAACACCGGTTAGGTCAGGGTTAGGTCTGGTATTTGCCTCCCTCAGGGGCTGTGTCCGGCCAGGTGTCCGGCGCAGTACGGGGCGTAGCGACCCCGAGGTACCTGATGCTAATCACACCGTAAGCCTCCTGTTGGTCGTCGCAACGACCCATTCGCAACTCCATTTTTGGTTTTGTGAATGGTACGTGACGGCAGGAGGACCGGGGGCCTTGGCTTAACTGCCTGGGCCGCGAGTATGGTGACTCTATAAAATCGCCCTCTAATCCTAAGTTATGGTGCGTGGCGATGGGATGCATGGTTGGGAGAGGAGGCCCAATCCCTAGCGACCACCTCCGGGGGCACCTGCCGAACCCCCGGAGTATTAGGCTTCCCCAGGTATGGCGGCTCTGCCTGGGGTGACCTTCTTTCCGACCCTACTCGTGGGATGACTAATGGATCCAAACAATAAAACCAAAATGGGGGGTATGGGGAATGAAGGTGGGAGGAAAAAGGGAGGTAGCGCGGGATCGCGAATCGCGGCCGCTGCTGCCTCACAGCGTGAGGAGAGTGGTGTGAAGTCTCATGTAGCGGCTTCGACGAGGAGGAAGCGCCAGGCTGACCCGGTAGAGGCGGGTATTGTCTCACCCTGCTACTCGGCCGAATCGTCAGAGGAGTGGCACGCGGTGGCCGGGAAGCGAAAAAAGAAGTGGAGGGACGTCTTTGGGGAGAAGCTCCGCGCCCAGATGAAGAGAAAGGAGGAGGAGGCGCTCCATACGGAGATCCTCGACGAGACGGAGAAGGTCCTCGAGGTGGCCGAGAAGTCTGCTAATCCTAAAGGAACCGCGGTGAGGGACTTGAAGTTCGCGGCAGAATTTATCCGGGTGGCAGCGACCGAGCTACAGACGCGTCTTTCGGTCGTCTCCACCCAAAAGTCACAAGAGCTGAAGCTGGAAGTGGAGCTGCAGGAGGCGCGACGGGAACTGGCGGCTCTGAAGGGTCAGGGTGGAGATGAACCCCCGCCACCCTTGGAAATGCAGAGAACATCGGCCGCGCCCGTTTTAACGGATGGCATCGCGGAAGACCCCCCAATTCCGGATTCGGATCCTTATCCCGAAACCTCCCCGCCCATAGCAGGCGATGCAGGCGAGGTTGTGGGAGTGCTGGCGGAGAAGCGAGGGGAGATTGCAGCCCCTACCTTGTCTGTTGTGTCTGCCTCCTCGGCAGACGTGGAAGCCCTGGTGAGGGGCGTGGAAGCGGTGATAGAGGGGCGATTTCGGGCGCTGCGGGAGGAGATTATTCTCTCCCTTGCACGCCCGGCCGTCCCTTCTTCAGCTCCTAGGGCGCGGCCACGGGACACTAGATCGGCAGCTATGCCCCGACTCGAGTATCGGGCGCCGACGTCGCCCCAGATGATAACGAGGGGTGGAACCGCTGCCAACAGGAGGACGAGGAAGAGGAGGGAGCAGAGGGCCAGGCAGAGACTAAGACTGGCCGCCCTCTGTCCTACCTCTTCCTCGTCCAAACCCCCGGAATCTGGAGCGGCTACGAGCACCTGTAAAGGTCTGCAAACCCGCCCCCATCATCGACGCCTCACCCAACCAACTACCAATCCTTCGTCACTACCACCATCCACACCCATGGTTCCGGGAAAGAGGGCGGTTGGACATACGTGGGCTGACACGGTGAGGCGTGGACGGGCCAAGCATCATCCCGTCCAGGCCGCCGTAACTGCCGCTCAGGTCCGCCCAACGAACACCCAGGCCTCCTCCTCTTTAGTGCAGTTGGGCGGAAAAGGCCCCCATCCCCAAACTAGGGGGGCAACTAGATCGACCGCGATGGCCAGCCGTCCGCCAAAAACGGCGGCGGTGGCCATCGATGCGGTGGAGGGCTCGGCTGCCGTCTTGGCCGAGGCAATGTCGAGGGCGCGGGCGAACATCAAGCTCGCGGACCTCGGCATCGCTGAGGTCAAGACGAAGCGGGCTATTACGGGGGGACTCTTGCTCGAGATTCCCGGGCCCGAGGGGGAGGCCAAGGCAGACGCCTTGGCCGCCAAGCTGAAGGAGACCCTAACCGGGATGGCCGTTAGGGTGGCCCGCCCAACCAAGCGGGCCGAGCTGAGGGTGAGTGGCTTGGACGACGCCGCCACTCCAGCAGAGGTCCGCTTTGCCATAGCGGCCCTGGGAGAGTGCCCAGAGGAGGGGGTCCAAGTGGGCGATATTCGTAGGACCCTCAGGACCCTGGGTACCGTGTGGGTTAGGTGCCCCTTAACAGCCGCCATTAAAATTGCGGCGGCTAGAAAAGTCAAGGTGAGTTGGACCTCCGCGAAAGTGGACGTCCTTCCGCCGCGCCCTATGCAGTGCTACCGCTGTCTCGAGACAGGCCATGTCAGGCAGCGGTGCACAGCTTCTGTGGATCGGAGTGACCGCTGCTACAAGTGCGGTTCCTCCGGCCACCGCGCCAGACAGTGTGGCGCGGCGTCTCCGGTGTGTCCATTATGTGTGGACATACCGGGGAGACCCACAAGGCACCGGTTGGGGGGGCCGGGTTGTGCCCCCCCTCCTAGGCAGGGCCGCCGAGCACGGGCCAAGGAGGTAGTAAAGGGACCGTAGGCAGCCGTTCACGCTCTCCCGTTGGGAAAGGTCAGTAATGCCTCTTCCACTACGACGAGCAAGGAGGCAGAACAGGGGGCTATGGCCTCTCCATCGATGGAGGTAGATCAAGTCGACGGGGGGGATGGGCCCCTCCTGACATCAGAGTCGAAGGGGATGTGTGAGCACCCCTCCCCAACTAAGAGTAAAGGCCTGGAGGAGGCCGTGAAGTCCTGAAATTCACGCTGCTCCTTCAGGCCAATTTGGCGAGGGCTCGCAGGGCACAGGACATGTTTGTCCACGCCCTGCGGGCCCAAAGGGTAGGCCTGGCCATCGCCGCCGAGCCGTACATGGTTCCCGACCAGCCCAATTGGGTTGGGAGCCTGTGCGGACTGGTAGCGATGGTCTGGGCGTGGCCGCCAGACTCCCCTCCCGTTACCATCCTGCATCGGGGGAGGGGGTTTCTGGCGGTCCAATGGGGGACAATCGCGGTAGTGGGCTGCTACGTGTCGCCCAACTGCGACCTCGCCACATATGCGGCATACCTGGACGGGGTGGGCGGTTGTATCAGGAGATGCCTACCCCGCCCGGTACTGGTCCTGGGGGATTTCAATGCTCATGCAGCTGCATGGGGCAACCCCAGGACCAACCGCCGTGGCGAAGCGCTGTTGGGGTGGGCGGCTGAGCACGACCTCCGGCTGGTGAACCAGGGCTCCGAAGCCACTTTCGTAGGGCCGCAGGGAACGTCCGTCATCGATTTGACGTGGGCAACCCCTGCGGCCCTGCGACTCGTGTCGGGGTGGCGAGTGGCCGTAGAGGTGGCCACACTTAGTGACTACCTCTACATCACCATGTCGGTGAGGGCCACCCCGGCACGAAGGGAGCCCCTGAGACGGAGGCGTGCGGCGGATGCCGGGGCCCAACCGCGATGGTCCCTCAAGAGGGTGAGTTGGGAGATGGCAGAGGCAGCCGCAACGGTGGCAGCCTGGTCCCATCCAGAGGATGGACCCGTCGAGGACGTCGAGCGAGAGGCCGAGTGGTTCCGGGGCGCGTTCAAGGAGGTGTGCGATGCCTCCATGCCCCGGACCAGGCCTCCCAGAGGACAGGGCGCGGCGTATTGGTGGTCGCCGCACATCGAGCAGTGCAACGCTCGGTGTGCGCGCGCCCGCCGTAGATACACCCGCGCCCGACGGTCACGTCGTCGACGCCCGGCCGCGGAGCAGATGGCGCTCATATACGAGGAGTTCGCCAGGGAGCGGCGAACCCTCCAGCGCGCCATCCGAGATGCCAAGGCACAGGCATGGAAGTGCCTCCTCGGGGAGCTGAACAGAGATCCGTGGGGGCGCCCGTATAAGTTAGTAATGGACAAGCTTCGTCCATGGGCGCCCCCGCTGACAGAGACTCTCGACCTCCAGTTTTTAGAGGAGGTGGTATCAACCCTGCTCCCGGGGTCTAACCGGGACGGGGTACCACCTTCTCGAGAACCCTGGGACCCTACCATCTGGTCCCAGGAACTGGAGGTCACCCCCGAGGAGATGGGCCGGGCAGTTCGTCGGATGAGGTCTCGGAGAGTTGCTCCGGGTCCCGACGGCGTGCCCGGCCAGGTGTTGGCCTGTGCCCTTGGCGTCTTGAGCCCGCGGTTCGGGAGGCTGCTGAGCGGTTGCCTCCGCCGAGGGGTATTCCCCTCCCCCTGGAAGGCGGCGCGGCTGGTCCTTCTCCAGAAGGCGGGACGGCCCGCAGGTACGCCCTCCGCGTACCGGCCGGTGTGTTTGTTGGATGAGGCGGGCAAGCTCTTTGAACGCATAGTGGCTGCCCGCCTCTCCAACCACCTGTCCACAGTAGGACCCGACTTGGCCCCCTGCCAATTCGGCTTTAGAGAGGGACGGTCCACGCTCGATGCCATAGAGCTGGTCCGCTCCCTCTCTCAGGGGGCCACCTCCCAGGGTAGAGTGGTTCTGGCGATATCAATAGATATCGTCAATGCATTTAACACCCTGCCCTGGGAGGCGATTATGGGGGCGCTAGATTTTCATCGTGTGCCCCCATACCTGAGGAGGATAGTCGGGTCCTACCTAAGCGACAGGTGGATCAGTTGCACCGGCCGGGATGGAGTATGCAAGCGGAGGGGAGTCGTACGCGGTGTTCCGCAGGGGTCGGTTCTAGGACCCCTGCTATGGAACATCGGCTATGACTCGGTACTGCGGGTTCCGCTGCCCGCTGACGTAGCGCTGGCGTGTTATGCCGATGACACGCTGGTGCTCGTCAGCGGGTCAGACTGGAGAGCGACTGCGCGCGCCGCGGAGGTGGCGGTGGCCACCGTCGTGGCCGAAATTCGCAGGCTGGGTCTAGAGGTGGCGCCCCAGAAATCGGAGGTCATGTTCTTTCAGAGACTTGGCCCCCGAGGGGTGCCACCGACCGGCCTGCGGATCCGAGTTGGGACAGCTTACGTCGAGGTGAAGGCCCATATGAAATACCTGGGCCTGATCCTCGACAGCCGGTGGCGCTTCGTAGAGCATTTCGACCGCTTGGCCCCCCGCGTGGAGAAGGCGGCTGCCGCGTTAGGCCGCCTTCTTCCGAATATCGGGGGGCCTGATGTTGGAGTCCGCCGCCTCTATGTGGAGGTGGTGCGTTCAATTGCCCTCTACGGGGCCCCTATTTGGGCCCCGCAACTGGATGCCAGCCGGCGCAGCACGGAGATGCTGCGCCGCGTCAACCGTCGGCTGGCAATCCGGGTAGTAAGAGGGTATCGCACCATCTCCCACGAGGCGGCGACTACCCTGGCGTGTCTCCCGCCCCTGGAGCTCCTAGCCTGGAGAAACCAATTGGTTTTCCGGCATTCCAGGGAGCTTCAGGAGGCTGGGAGGCCGCCAGAGGAGAGGAGGCAAGCGGTCGAAGGAACGAGGCGCCATGCCCAACGGACCGTTTTGTTTATGTGGTTCCACCAACTAATTCAGGCAGGTGGAGCCACACAACGGTCCGTTGGTGCAGTCCTGCCACATTGGCAAGAGTGGCAAGACAAACCGGGTAGGCTGTCCTACAGGATGACACAGGTGCTCACCGGGCATGGTTGCTTTGGTGAGTACCTGTGTCGAATCGGGAAGGAGGCGACGGCGGTGTGCCACCACTGTGGGGATCCTCAGGACACGGCGCAGCACACGCTGGCAGCCTGCCCAGCGTGGGCAGATGAGCGCCGTGTCCTGCTGCAGGAAGTTGGGAGGAACCTCTCGCTGGCCACAGTAGTTGGCAAGATGGTGGCCAGCGAGAGGACATGGCAAGTGGTGGCCTCCTCCTGCGAGGTAGTTATGTCACAGAAGGAGGCCGCCGAGAGGGCGCGCGAGCAGGCCGCGCATCGCGCTCGAAGAGGGAGGGCTCCCAGAGGAGCCAGGGCGAGGCGACCTTCGCCTCCTAGCCCACTCCAATAGCTCCTGAAGGGGTAGGTGGCCAGTCAAATTTCAACTCCGGCCACCACGTCGATGGCCGGGGGATGGACGGGCCGCCGGTGTGGGCTGCAGGTGCTCGGCGATAGGGACCCGAGCACCGAAGGCAGCTCCGGTGCCGCGGGCGTCGGGTGACCTGGCGTCTGCGGCGCAGAAATCAGGGGGGGAGGGACACGTTGTCAATCCCCCCGGGATGAGCCTCGATAGGCAAGGCGCGGCGGGGGACTCTGTGATGTCTCACTAGAGTTCCCGGTCCCACGCCGCAGCGCCCGAGGACGGTCACCGTGGGGTTTTAGCCGGTAGGAGTCCGGCACTACTCTGAGGCCCTCCCCTACTTATGGGCCTCGGGGTGTCCATGAGGATTTCCCCACGTACAAAAAAAAAAAAAAAAAAAGGTCTGGTATTTGCCATCATCCGGCTCATACTTTCGCATATTTCGCATACTTGTTGGCCAGCTCCTGGGCGTTTTCTGGTTTGGATCACGTAGTAATGTGGCACCACATTGCAGCCGTGAGTTAAACCTGGATTCAATCTATATTTTAGAGGATAACACCGGCTAGGCCATGGTTAGGTCTGGTATTTGCCATCATCTGGCTCATAGTTTCGCATTTTTCGCATACTTATTGGCCAAATCCTGGGCGTTTTCTGGTTTGTATCACGTAGTAATGTGGTACCACACTGCCACATGAGTTAAACCTGTATTCAATCTATATTTTAGAGGATAACACCGGTTAGGTCAGGGTTAGGTCTGGTATTTGCCATCATCTGGCTCATAGTTTCGCATTTTTCGCATACTTGTTGGCGAGATCCTGGGCGTTTTCTGGATTGGATCACGTAGTAATGTAGAACCACTCTGAAACAGTGAGCTAAACCTGGATTCAATCTATATTTCAGTAGATAACACCGGTTAGGTCAGGGTTAGGTCTGGTATTTGCGATCATCTGGCTCATACTTTCGCATTTTTCGCATACTTGTTGGCCATATCCTGGGCGTTTTCTGGTTTGGGTCACGTAGTAATGTGGTACCACACTGCAACTGTGAGTTAAACCTGGATTCAATCTATATTTTAGAGGACAACACCGGTTAGGTCAGGGTTAGGTCTGGTATTTTCCATCATCTGGCTCATACTTTCGCATTTTTCGCATACTTTTTGGCCAGATCCTGGGCGTTTTCTGGGTTGGATGACGTAGTAGTGTGATGCCACACTGAAACAGTCAATTAATCCAGGATTCAATCTATATTTTAGAGGATACCAGCGGTTAGGTCAGGGTTAGGTCTGGTATTTGCCATCATCTGGCCCATACTTTCGCATTTTTCGCATACTTGTTGGCCAGATCCTGGGCGTTTTCTGGTTTGGGTCACGTAGTAATGTGGTGGCACACTGCATCAGTGAGTTAAACCTGGATTCAATCTATATTTTAGAGGATAACACCGTTTAGGTCAGGGTCAGGTCTGGTATTTGCCATTATCTGGCTCCTACTGTCGTCTTTTTTACCTACTTGTTGGCCTGATCCTGGGCGTTTTCTGGGTTGGACCACGTAGTAATGTGGTACCACACTGAAACAGTGGGTTAAACCTGGATTCAATCTATATTGTAGCGGATAACACCGGTTAGGTCAGGGTTAGGTCTGGTATTTTCCATCATTAGGCTCATACTTTCGCATTTTTCGCATACTTGTTGGCCAGATCCTGGGCGTTTTCTGGCCTGGGTCAGGTAGTAATGTGGCACCACACTGAAACAGTGAGTTAATCCTGGATTCGATCTATAAATTAGAGGGTAACCCCGGTTAGGTTTGGGTTAGGTCTGGTATTTGCCATCATCAGGCTCATACATTCGCATTTTTCGCATACTTGTTGGCCAGATCCTGGGTGTTTTCTGGTTTGGGTCACGTAGTAATGTGGCACCACACTCCAGCCGTGAGTTAAACCTGGATTCAATCTATATTTTAGAGGATAACACCGGTTAGGTCAGGGTTAGGTCTGGAATTTGCCAACATCCGGCTCATACTTTCGCATTATTCGCATACTTGTTGGCCAGATCCTGGGCGTTTTCTGGGTTGGATCAGGTAGTAATGTGGTACCAAACTGAAACAGTGAGTTAAACCTGGATTCAATCTATATTTTAGAGGATAACACCGGTTAGGTTTGGGTTAGGTCTGGTATTTGCCATCATCCGGCTCATACTTACGCATTTTTCGCATACTAGTTGGCCAGATCCTGGGCGTTTTCTGGGTTGGATCAGGTAGTAGTGTGGTACCGCACTGAAAGAGTGAAGTAATCCTGGATTCAATCTGTATTTTAGAGGATAACCCCGGTTAGGTCAGGGTTAGGTCTGGTATTTGCCATCATCTGGCCCATACTTTCGCATTTTTCGCATACTTGTTGGCCAGATCCTGGGCGTTTTCTGGTTTGGGTCACGTAGTAATGTGGTACCACACTGAAACAGTGAGTTAATCCTGGATTCAATCTATATTTTAGAGGATAACAGCGGTTAGGTCAGGGTTAGGTCTGGTATTTGCCATCATCTGGCCCATACTTTAGCATTTTTCGCATACTTGTTGGCCAGATCCTGGGCGTTTTCTCGTTTGGGTCACGTAGTAATGTGGTGCCACACTGCAACAGTGAGTTAAACCTGGATTCAATCTGTATTTTAGAGGATAACACAGGTTAGGTCAGGGTTAGGTCTGGTATTTGCCATTATCTGGCTCATACTTTCGCCTTCTTTACCTACTTGTTGGCCTGATCCTGGGCGTTTTCTGGGTTGGATCACGTAGTAATGTGGTACCACACTGCAACAGTGAGTAAAACCTGGATTCAATCTGTATTTTAGAGGATAACACCGGTTAGGTCAGGGTTAGGTCTGGTATTTGCCATCATCCGGCTCATACTTTCGCAATTTCGCATATTTGTTGGCCAGATCCTGGGCGTTTCCTGGGTTCGATCAGGTAGTAGTGTGGTACCGCACTGAAAGAGTTAAGTAATCCTGGATTCGATCTATATATTAGAGGGTAACACCGGTTAGGTTTGGGTTAGGTCTGGAATTTGCTATCATCTGGCTCATACTTTCGCATTTTTCGCATACTTTTTGGCCAGATCCTGGGCGTTTTCTGGGTTGAATCACGTAGTAATGTGGTAGCACACTCAAACAGTGAGTTAAACCTGGATTCAATCTATATTTTAGAGGATAACTCCGGTTAGGTCAGGGTTAGGTCTAGTATTTGCCATCGTCTGCCTCATACATTCGGATTTTTCGCATACTTGTTGGCCAGCTCCAGGGCGTTTTCTGGTTTGGGTCACGTAGTAATGTGGTACCAAACTGCAACTGTGAGTTAAACCTGGATTCAATCTATATTTTAGAGGATAACACCGGTTAGGTCAGGGTTAGGTCTGGTATTTGCCATCATCAGGCTCATACATTCGCATTTTTCGCATACTTGTTGGCCAGATCCTGGGTGTTTTCTGGTTTGGGTCACGTAGTAATGTGGTGCCACTCTCAAACAGTGAGTTAATCCTGGATACAATCTGTATTTTAGAGGATAACAGCGGTTAGGTCAGGGTTAGGTCTGGTATTTGCCATCATCTGGCCCATACTTTCGCATTTTTCGCATACTTGTTGGCCAGATCCTGGGCGTTTTCTGGTTTGGGTCACGTAGTAATGTGGTACCACACTGCAACAGTGAGTTAAACCTGGATTCAATCTGTATTTTAGAAGATAACACCGGTTAGGTCAGGGTTAGGTCTGGTATTTGCCAATATCCGGCTCATACTTTCGCCTTTTTCACCTACTTGTTGGCCTGATCCTGGGCGTTTTCCGGGTTGGATCACGTAGTAATGTGGTACCACACCGCCACATGAGTTAAACCTGGATTCAATCTATATTTTAGTGGATAACACCGGTTAGGTCTGAGTTAGGTCTCCTATTTGCCATCATCCGGCTAATACTTTCGCATTTTTCGCATACTAGTTGGCCAGATCCTCGGCGATTTCTGGTTTGGATCACGTAGTAATGTGACACCACACTGCAGCCGTGAGTTAAACCAGGATTCAATCTATATTTTAGAGGATAACATCGGTTAGGTCAGGGTTAGGTCTGGAACTTGCCAACATCCGGCTCATACTTTCGCATTTTTCGCATACTTGTTGGCCAGATCCTGGGCGTTTTCTGGGTTGGATCAGGTAGTAATGTGGTACCACACTGAAACAGTGAGTTAAACCTGGATTCAATCTATATTTTAGAGGATTACACCGGTTTGGTCAGGGTTAGGTCTGGTATTTGCCATCATCTGTCTCATACTTTCGCATTTTTCACCTACTTGTTGGCCAGATACTGGGCGTTTTCTGGGTTGGATCACGTAGTAATGTGGCACCACACTGCAGCCGTGAGTTAAACCTGGATTCAATCTATATTTTAGAGGATAACACCGGTTAGGTCAGGGTTAGGTCTAGTATTTGCCATCGTCTGCCTCATACTTTCGCATTTTTCGCACACTTGTTGGCCAGCTCCAGGGCGTTTTCTGGTTTGGGTCTCGTAGTAATGTAGTACCAAACTGCAACTGTGAGTTAAACCTGGATTCAATCTATATTTTAGAGGATAACACCGGTTAGGTCAGGGTTAGGTCTGGTATTTGCCATCATCAGGCTCATACATTCGCATTTTTCGCATACTTGTTGGCCAGATCCTGGGCGTTTTCTGGGTTGGATCAGGTAGTAGTGTGGTACTGCACTGAAAGAGTGAAGTAATCCTGGATTCGATCTATATGTTAGAGGGTAACACCGGTTAGGTTTGGGTTAGGTCTGGAATTTGCCATCATCTGGCTCATACTTTCGCATTTTTCGCATAATTGTTGGCCAGATCCTGGGCGTTTTCTGGGTTGGATCACGTAGTGTGGCACCACACTCAAACAGTGAGTTAAACCTGGATGCAATCTATATTTTAGACGATAACACCGGTTAGGTCAGGGTTAGGTCTGGTATTTGCCATCATCAGGCTCATACATTCGCATTTTTCGCATACTTGTTGGCCAGATCCTGGGCGTTAACTGGTTTGGCTCACGTAGTAATGTGGAGCCACTCTCAAACATTGAGTTAAACCTGGATTCAATCTATATTTTGGAGGATAACACCGGTTAGGTCAGGGTTAGGTCTGGTATTTGCCTTCATCTGGCTCATACATTCGCATTTTTCACCTACTTGTTGGCCTGATCCTCGGCGTTTTCTGGGTTGGATCACGCAGTAATGTGGTACCACACTGAAACAGTGGGTTAAACCAGGATTCAATCTATATTTTAGAGGATAACAGCGGTTAGGTTTGGGTTAGGTCTGGTATTTGCCATCATCCGGCTCATACTTACGCATTTTTCGCATACTAGTTGGCCAGATCCTGGGCGTTTTCTGGGTTGGATCACGTAGTATTGTGGTACCGCACTGAAAGAGTGAAGTAATCCTGGATTCGATCTATATATTAGAGGATAACACCGGTTAGGTCAGGGTTAGGTCTGGTATTTGCCATCATCCGGCTCATACTTTCGCATTTTTCGCATACTTGTTGGCCAGATCCTGGGCGTTTTCTGGGTTGGATCAGGTAGTAGTGTGGTACCGCACTGAAAGAGTGAAGTAATCCTGGATTCGATCTATATATTAGAGGGTAACACCGGTTAGGTTTGGCTTAGATCTGGAATTTGCCATCACGTGGCTCATACTTTCGCATTTTTCGCATACTTGTTGGCCAGATCCTGGGCGTTTTCTGGTTTGGGTCACGTAGTAATGTGGTACCACACTGAAACAGTGAGTTAATCCTGGATTCAATCTATATTTTAGAGGATAACAGCGGTTAGGTCAGGGTTAGGTCTGGTATTTGCCATCATCTGGCCCATACTTTAGCATTTTTCGCATACTTGTTGGCCAGATCCTGGGCGTTTTCTGGTTTGGGTCACGTAGTAATGTGGTACCACACTGCAACAGTGAGTTAAACCTGGATTCAATCTGTATTTTAGAAGATAACACCGGTTAGGTCAGGGTTAGGTCTGGTATTTGCCAATATCCGGCTCATACTTTCGCCTTTTTCACCTACTTGTTGGCCTGATCCTGGACGTTTTCCGGGTTGGATCACGTAGTAATGTGGTACCACACCGCCACATGAGTTAAACCTGGATTCAATCTATATTTTAGTGGATAACACCGGTTAGGTCAGAGTTAGGTCTGCCATTTGCCATCATCCGGCTAATACTTTCGCATTTTTCGCATACTTGTTGGCCACATCTTGGGCGTTTTCTGGGTTGGATCAGGTAGTAAAGTGGTATCAAACTGAAACAGTGAGTTAAACCTGGATTCGATCTATATTTTAGAGGATAACACCGGTTAGGTCAGGGTTAGGTCTGGTATTTGCCTTCATCTGTCTCATACTTTCGCATTTTTCGCATACTTGTTGGCCAGATCCTGGGCGTTTTCTCGTTTGGGTCACGTAGTAATGTGGTGCCACACTGCAACAGTGAGTTAAACCTGGATTCAATCTGTATTTTAGAGGATAACACCGGTTAGGTCAGGGTTAGGTCTGGTATTTGCCCATTATCTGGCTCATACTTTCGCCTTCTTCACCTACTTGTTGGCCTGATCCTGGGCGTTTTCTGGGTTGGATCACGTAGTAATGTGGTACCACACCGCCACATGAGTTAAACCTGGATTCAATCCATATTTTAGTGGATAACACCGGTTAGGTCAGAGTTAGGTCTCCTATTTGCCATCATCCGGCTAATACTTTCGCATTTTTCGCATAATTGTTGGCCAGATCCTCGGCGTTTTCTGGTTTGGATCACGTAGTAATGTGGCACCACACTGCAGCCGTGAGTTAAACCAGGATTCAATCTATATTTTAGAGGATAACACCGGTTAGGTCAGGGTTAGGTCTGGTATTTGCCATCATCTGTCTCATACTTTCGCATTTTTCACCTACTTGTTGGCCAGATACTGGGCGTTTTCTGGGTTGGATCACGTAGTAATGTGGCACCACACTGCAGCCATGAGTTAAACCTGGATTCAATCTATATTTTAGAGGATAACACCGGTTAGGTCAGGGTTAGGTCTAGTATTTGCCATCGTCTGCCTCATACTTTCGCATTTTTCGCATACTTGTTGGCCAGCTCCAGGGCGTTTTCTGGTTTGGGTCACGTAGTAATGTAGTACCAAACTGCAACTGTGAGTTAAACCTGGATTCAATCTATACTTTAGAGGATAACACCGGTTAGGTCAGGGTTAGGTCTGGTATTTGCCACCATCAGGCTCATACATTCGCATTTTTCGCATAATTGTTGGCCAGATCCTGGGCGTTTTCTGGGTTGGATCAGGTAGTAGTGTGGTACCGCACTGAAAGAGTGAAGTAATCCTGGATTCGATCTATATATTAGAGGGTAACACCGGTTAGGTTTGGGTTAGGTCTGGAATTTGCCATCATCTGGCTCATACTTTCGCATTTTTCGCATACTTGTTGGCCAGATCCTGGGCGTTTTCTGGGTTGGATCACGTAGTAATGTGGTACCACACTGAAACAGCGAGATCATCCTGGATTCGATCTATATATTAGAGGGTAACACCGGTTAGGTCAGGATTAGATCTGGTATTTGCCATCATCTGTCACATACTTTCGCATTTTTCACCTACTTGTTGGCCAGATACTGGGCGTTTCCTGGGTTGGATCACGTAGTAGTGTGGTACCGCACTGAAAGAGTGAAGTAATCCTGGATTCGATCTATATATTAGAGGGTAACACCGGTTAGGTTTGGGTTAGGTCTGGTATTTGCCATCATCAGGCTCATACATTCGCATTTTTCGCATACTTGTTGGCCAGATCCTGGGCGTTTTCTGGGTTGGATCAGGTAGTAGTGTGGTACCACACTCAAACAGTGAGTTAAACCTGGATGCAATCTATATTTCAGAGGATAACACCGGTTAGGTCAGGGTTAGGTCTGGTATTTGCCGTCATCCAGCTCATACTTTCGCATTTTTCGTATACTTGTTGGCCAGATCCTGGGCGTTTTCTGGTTTGGGTCACGTAGTAGTGTGGCACCACACTCAAACAGTGAGTTAAACCTGGATGCAATCTATATTTCAGAGGATAACACCGGTTAGGTCAGGGTTAGGTCTGGTATTTGCCATCATCCAGCTCATACTTTCGCATTTTTCGCACACTTGTTGGCCAGATCCTGAGCGTTTTCTGGTTTGTGTCACGTAGTAATGTGGAGCCACTCTCAAACATTGAGTTAAACCTGGATTCAATCTATATTTTGGAGGGTAACACCGGTTAGGTCAGGGTTAGGTCTGGTATTTGCCTTCATCTGGCTCATACTTACGCATTTTTCGCATACTAGTTGGCCAGATCCTGGGCGTTTTCTGGGTTGGATCAGGTAGTATTGTGGTACCGCACTGAAAGAGTGAAGTAATCCTGGATTCGATCTATATATTAGAGGATAACACCGGTTAGGTCAGGGTTAGGTCTGGTATTTGCCATCATCCGGCTCATACTTTCGCATTTTTCGCATACTTGTTGGCCAGATCCTGGGCGTTTTCTGGGTTGGATCAGGTAGTAGTGTGGTACCGCACTGAAAGAGTGAAGTAATCCTGGATTCGATCTATATATTAGAGGGTAACACCGGTTAGGTTTGGGTTAGGTCTGGAATTTGCCATCACGTGGCTCATACTTTCGCATTTTTCGCATACTTGTTGGCCAGATCCTGGGCGTTTTCTGGGTTGGATCACGTAGTAATGTGGTACCACACTGAAACAGTGAGATCATCCTGGATTCGATCTATATATTAGAGGGTAACACCGGTTAGGTCAGGATAAGATCTGGTATTTGCCATCATCTGTCACATACTTTCGCATTTTTCACCTACTTGTTGGCCAGATACTGGGCCTTTTCTGGGTTGGATCACGTAGTAGTGTGGCACCACACTCAAACAGTGAGTTAAACCTGGATGCAATCTATATTTCAGAGGATAACACCGGTTAGGTCAGGGTTAGGTCTGGTATTTGCCATCATCCAGCTCATACTTTCGCATTTTTCGTATACTTGTTGGCCAGATCCTGGGCGTTTTCTGGTTTGGGTCAGGTAGTAGTGTGGAGCCACCCTCAAACATTGAGTTAAACCTGCATTCAATCTATATTTTAGAGGATATCACCGGTTAGGTCAGGGTTAGGTCTGGTATTTGCCATCATCAGGCTCATACATTCGCATTTTTCGCATACTTGTTGGCCTGATCCTCGGCGTTTTCCGGGTTGGATCACGCAGTAATGTGGTACCACACGGAAACAGTGGGTTAAACCAGGATTCAATCTATATTTTAGAGGATAACAGCGGTTAGGTCAGGGTTAGGTCTGGTATTTGCCATCATCCGGCTCATACTTTCGCATTTTTCGCATACTTGTTGGCCAGATCCTGGGCGTTTTCTGGGTTGGATCAGGTAGTAGTGTGGTACCGCACTGAAAGAGTGAAGTAATCCTGGATTCGATCTATATATTAGTGGGTAACCCCGGTTAGGTTTGGGTTAGATCTGGAATTTGCCATCACGTGGCTCATACTTTCGCATTTTTCGCATACTTGTTGGCCAGATCCTGGGCGTTTTCTGGTTTGGGTCACGTAGTAATGTGGTACCACACTGAAACAGTGAGTTAATCCTGGATTCAATCTATATTTTAGAGGATAACAGCGGTTAGGTCAGGGTTGGGTCTGGTATTTGCCATCATCTGGCCCATACTTTAGCATTTTTCGCATTCTTGTTGGCCAGATCCTGGGCGTTTTCTCGTTTGGGTCACGTAGTAATGTGGCGCCACACTGCAACAGTGAGTTAAACCTGGATTCAATCTGTATTTTAGAGGATAACACCGGTTAGGTCAGGGTTAGGTCTGGTATTTGCCATTATCTGGCTCATACTTTCGCCTTCTTTACCTACTTGTTGGCCTGATCCTGGGCGTTTTCTGGGTTGGATCAGGTAGTAGTGTGGTACCGCACTGAAAGAGTGAAGTAATCCTGGATTCGATCTATATATTAGAGGGTAACACCGGTTAGGTTTGGGTTAGGTCTGGAATTTGCTATCATCTGGCTCATACTTTCGCATTTTTCGCATACTTTTTGGCCAGATCCTGGGCGTTTTCTGGGTTGAATCACGTAGTAATGTGGTAGCACACTCAAACAGTGAGTTAAACCTGGATTCAATCTATATTTTAGAGGATAACACCGGTTAGGTCAGGGTTAGGTCTGGTATTTGCCAATATCCGGCTCATACTTTCGCCTTTTTCACCTACTTGTTGGCCTGATCCTGAGCGTTTTCCGGGTTGGATCACGTAGTAATGTGGTACCACACCGCCACATGAGTTAAACCTGGATTCAATCTATATTTTAATGGATAACACCGGTTAGGTCAGAGTTAGGTCTGCCATTTGCCATCATCCGGCTAATACTTTCGCATTTTTCGCATACTTGTTGGCCAGATCTTGGGCGTTTTCTGGGTTGGATCAGGTAGTAATGTGGTATCAAACTGAAACAGTGAGTTAAACCTGGATTCAATCTATATTTTAGAGGATAACACCGGTTAGGTCAGGGTTAGGTCTGGTATTTGCCATTATCTGGCTCATACTTTCGCCTTCTTCACCTACTTGTTGGCCTGATCCTGGACGTTTTCTGAGCTGGATCACGTAGTAATGTGGTACCACACCGCCACATGAGTTAAACCTGGATTCAATCCATATTTTAGTGGATAACACCGGTTAGGTCAGAGGTAGGTCTTCTATTTGCCATCATCCGGCTAATACTTTCGCATTTTTCGCATACTTGTTGGCCAGATCCTCGGCGTTTTCTGGTTTGGATCACGTAGTAATGTGGCACCACACTGCAGCCGTGAGTTAAACCAGGATTCAATCTATATTTTAGAGGATAACACCGGTTAGGTCAGGGTTAGGTCTGGAATTTGCCAACATCCGGCTCATACTTTCGCATTTTTCGCATACTTGTTGGCCAGATCCTGGGCGTTTTCTGGGTTGGATCAGGTGGTAATGTGGTACCACACTGAAACAGTGAGTTAAACCTGGATTCAATCTATATTTTAGAGGATTACACCGGTTTGGTCAGGGTTAGGTCTGGTATTTGCCATCATCTGTCTCATACTTTCGCATTTTTCACCTACTTGTTGGCCAGATACTTGGCGTTTTCTGGGTTGGATCACGTAGTAATGTCGCACCACACTGCAGCCGTGAGTTAAACCTGGATTCAATCTATATTTTAGAGGATAACACCGGTTAGGTCAGGGTTAGGTCTAGTATTTCCCATCGTCTGCCTCATACTTTTGCATTTTTCGCATACTTGTTGGCCAGCTCCACGGCGTTTTCTGGTTTGGGTCACGTAGTAATGTAGTACCAAACTGCAACTGTGAGTTAAACCTGGATTCAATCTATATATTAGAGGATAACACCGGTTAGGTCAGGGTTAGGTCTGGTATTTGCCATCATCAGGCTCATACATTCGCATTTTTCGCATACTTGTTGGCCAGATCCTGGGCGTTTTCTGGGTTGGATCAGGTAGTAGTGTGGTACCGCACTGAAAGAGTGAAGTAATCCTGGATTCGATCTATATATTAGAGGGTAACACCGGTTAGGTTTGGGTTAGGTCTGGAATTTGCCATCATCTGGCTCATACTTTCGCATTTTTCGCATACTTGTTGGCCAGATCCTGGGCGTTTTCTGGGTTGGATCACGTAGTAATGTGGTACCACACTGAAACAGTGAGATCATCCTGGATTCGATCTATATATTAGAGGGTAACACCGGTTAGGTCAGGGTTAGGTCTGGTATTTGCCTTTATCTGGCTCATACTTTCGCCTTTTTCACCTACTTGTTGGCCTGATCCTGGGCGTTTTCTGGGTTGGATCACGTAGTAATGTGGTACCACAATGAAACAGTGGGTTAAACCAGGATTCAATCTATATTTTAGAGGATAACACCGGTTAGGTTTGGGTTAGGTCTGGTATTTGCCATCATCCGGCTCATACTTTCGCATTTTTCGCATACTTGTTGGCCAGATCCTGGGCGTTTTCTGGGTTGGATCACGTAGTAGTGTGATGCCACACTGAAACAGTGAATTAATCCTGGATTCGATCTATATATTAGAGGGTAACACCGGTTAGGTTTGGGTTAGGTCTGGTATTTGATATTACCTGGCCCATACTTTCGCATATTTCGTATAAATGTTGGCCAGATCCTGGGCTTTTTCTGGTATGGATCACGTAATAATGTGGTACCACAATGAAACAGCGGGTTAAACCGGGATCCGATCAATTCTTTAGAGGATAATACCGATTAGGTCTGGGTCAGGTCTGGGATTCGCCATCATCTCGCTCATACTTTCACCTTTTTCGCATAATTGTTGGCCAAATGCTGGCTTTTTCTGGTTTGGATCACGTAGTAATGTGGTACCGCACTGAAACAGCGAGATAATCCTGGATTCGATCTATATATTAGAGGGTAACACCGGTTAGGTCAGGGTTATGTCTGGTATTTGCCATCATCCGGCTCATACTTTCGCATTTTTCACATACTTGTTGGCCAGATCCTGGGCGTTTTCTGGGTTGCATCAGGTAGTAGTATGGTACCGAACTGAAACAGTGAAGTAATCCTGTAATTCGATCTATATATTGGAGGGTAACACTGGTTAGGTCAGGGTTAGGTCTGGTATTTGCCATCATCCGGCTCATACTCTCGCATTTTTCGCATACTTGTTGGCCAGATCCAGGGCTTTTTCTGGTTTGGATCACGTAGTAATGTGGTACCACACTGAAACAGTGAATTAATCCTGGATTCGATCTATATATTAGAGGGTAACACCGGTTGGGTTTGGGTTAGATCTGGTATTTGATATTACCTGTCCCATACTTTCGCATATTTCGTATAAATGTTGGCCAGATCCTGGGCTTTTTCTGGTATGGATCACGTAGTAATGTGGTACCACAATGAAACAGCGGGTTAAACCGGTGTCCGATCAATTCTTTAGAGGATAACGCCGGTTAGGCCTGGGTCAGGACTGGGATTCGCTATCATCTCGCTCATACTTTCACCTTTTTCGCATAATTGTTGGCGAAATGCTGGCTTTTTCTGGTTTGGATCTCTTAGTAATGTGGTACCACACTGAAACAGTGAGATAATCATGGATTCGATCTATATATTAGAGGGTAACACCGGTTAGGTCAGGGTTAGGTCTGGTATTTGCCATTATCTGGCTCATACTTTCGCATTTTTCGCATACTTGTTGGCCAGATCCTGAGCGTTTTCTGGTTTGGGTTACGTAGTAATATGGTGCCACACTCAAACATTGAGTTAAACCTGGATACAATCTATATTTTAGAGGATAACACCTGTTAGGTCAGGGTTAGGTCTGGTATTGCCATCATCCGGCTAATACTTTCGCATTTTTCACATACTTGTTGGCCAGATCCTGGGCGTTTTCTGGGTTGCATCAGGTAGTAGTATGGTACCGAACTGAAACAGTGAAGTAATCCTGTAATTCGATCTATATATTGGAGGGTAACACTGGTTAGGTCAGGGTTAGGTCTGGTATTTGCCATCATCTGGCACATACTTTCGCATTTTTCGCATAGTTGTTGGCCAGATCCTGAGCGTTTACTGGTTTGGATCACGTAGTAATATGGAACCACCCTGAAACAGTGAGTTAATCCTGGATTCAATCTATATTTTAGAGGATAACAGCGGTTAGGTCAGGGTTAGGTCTGGTATTTGCCATCATCTGTCTCATACTTTCGCATCTTTCGCATACTTGTTGGCCAGATCCTGGGCCTTTTCTTGGTTGGATCAGGTAGTAATGTAGAACCACTCTGAAACAGTGAGCTAAACCTGGATTCAATCTATATTATAGAGGATAACACCGGTTAGGTCTGGGTTAGGTCTGGTATTTGCCATCATCTGTCTCATACTTTCGCATTTTTCGCATACTTGTTGGCCAGATCCAGGGCTTTTTCTGGTTTGGATCACGTAGTAATGTGGTACCACACTGAAACAGTGAATTAATCCTGGATTCGATCTATATATTAGGGGGCAACACCGGTTAGGTTTGGGTTAGGTCTGGTATTTGATATTACCTGGCCCATACTTTCGCATATTTCGTATAAATGTTGGCCAGATCCTGGGCTTTTTCTGGTATGCATCACGTAGTAATGTGGTACCACAATGAAAGAGCGGGTTAAACCGGGGTCCGATCAATTCTTTAGAGGATAACACCGGTTAGGTCTGAGTCAGGTCTGGGATTCGTCATCATCCCGCTCATACTTTCACCTTTTTCGCATAATTGTTGGCCATATCCTGGCTTTTTCTGGTTTGGATCACGTAGTAATGTGGTACCACACTGAAACAGTGTGTTAATCCTGGATTCGATCTATATATTAGAGGGTACCACCGGTTAGGTTGGGGTTAGGTCTGGTATTTGCCACCATCTGGCTCATGCTGTCGCATATTTCGCAAAATTCTTGGCCAGATCCTGGGCGTTTTCTGGTTTGGATCACGTAGTAATGTGGTACCACACTGAAACAGTGAGTTAATCCTGGATTCGATCTATATATTAGAGGGAAACACCGGTTAGGTTTGGGTTAGGTCTGGTATTTGCCATCATCTGGCTCATACTTTCGCATTTTTCGCATTCTTGTTGGCCAGATCTTGGGCGTTTTCTGGTTTGGATCACGTAGTAATGTGGCACCACACTGCAACCGTGAGTTAAACCTGGATTCAATCTATATTTTAGAGGATAACACCGGTTAGGTCAGGGTTAGGTCTGGTATTTTCCATCATCTGGCTCATACTTTCGCATTTTTCGCATACTTTTTGGCCAGATCCTGGGCGTTTTCTGGGTTGTATCACGTAGTAGTGTGATGCCACACTGAAACAGTGAATTAATGCTGGATTAGGTCTATATATTAGAGGGTAACACCGGTTAGGTTTGGGTTAGGTCTGCTATTTGATATTACCTTGCCCGTACTTTCGCGTATTTCGTATAAATGTTGGTCAGATCCTTGGCTTTTTCTGGTATGGATCACGTAGTAATGTGGTACCACATTGAACCGCGGGTTAAACCGGGGTCCGATCAATTCTTTAGAGGATAACACCGGTTAGGCCTGGGTCAGGTCTGGGATTCGCCATCATCTCGCTCATACTTTCACCTTTTTCGCATAATTGTTGGCCAAATGCTGGCTTTTTCTGGTATGGATCACGTAGTAGTGTGATGCCACACTGAAACAGTGAATTAATGCTGGATTCGATCTATATATTAGAGGGTAACACCGGTTAGGTTTGGGTTAGGTCTGGTATTTGATATTACCTTGCCCATACTTTCGCATTTTTCGCATTCTTGTTGGCCAGATCTTGGGCGTTTTCTGGTTTGGATCACGTAGTAATGTGGCACCACACTGCAACCGTGAGTTAAACCTGGATTCAATCTATATTGTAGAGGATAACACCGGTTAGGTCAGGGTTAGGTCTGGTATTTTCCATCATCTGGCTCATACTTTCGCATTTTTCGCATACTTTTTGGCCAGATCCTGGGCGTTTTCTGGGTTAGATCACGTAGTAGTGTGATGCCACACTGAAACAGTGAATTAATGCTGGTTTCAATCTATATATTAGAGGGTAACACCTGTTAGGTCACGGTTAGGTCTGGTATTTGCCATATCCGGCTCATACTTTCGCATTTTTCGCATACTTGTTGGCCAGATACTGGGCGTTTTCTGGGTTGGATCAGGTAGTAATGTGGTACCACAATGAAACAGCGGGTTAAACCGGGATCCGATCAATTCTTTAGAGGATAATACCTGTTAGGTCTGGGTCAGGTCTGGGATTCGCCATCATCTCGCTCATACTTTCACCTTTTTCGCGTAATTGTTGGCCAAATGCTGGCTTTTTCTGGTTTGGATCACGTAGTAATGTGGTACCACACTGAAACAGTGAGATCATCCTGGATTCGATCTATATATTAGAAGGTAACACCGGTTAGGTCAGGGTTAGGTCTGGTATTTGCCATCATCCGGCTCATACTTTCGCATTTTTCGCATACTTGTTGGCCAGATCCTGGGCGTTTTCTGGGTTGTATCAGGTAGTAGTGTGGTACCGCACTGAAGCAGTGAAGTAATCCTGGATTCAATCTATATTTTAGAGGATAACACCGGTTAGGTCAGGGTTAGGTCTGGTATTTGCCATCACCTGTCTCATACCTTCGCATTTTTCACCTACTTGTTGGCCAGATACTGGGCGTTTTCTGGGTTGGATCACGTTGTAATGTGGCACCACACTCAAACAGTGAGTTAAACCTGGATGCAATCTATATTTCAGAGGATAACACCGGTTAGATCAGGGTTATGTCTGGTATTTGCCATCATCCAGCTCATACTTTCGCATTTTTCGCACCCTTGTTGGCCAGATCCTGGGCGTTTTCTGGGATGTATCACGTACTAATGTGGTACCACACTGAAACAGTGGGTTAAATCAGGATTCAATCTATATTTTAGAGGATAACACCGGTTAGGTTTGGGATAGGTCTGGTATTTGCCATCATCCGGCTCATACTTTCGCATTTTTCGCATACTTGTTGGCCAGATCCTGGGCGTTTTCTGGGTTGGATCAGGTAGTAGTGGGTACCGCACTGAAAGAGTGAAGTAATCCTGGATTCGATCTTTATATTAGAGGATAACACCGGTTAGGTCAGGGTTAGGTCTGGTATTTGCCATCATCCGGCTCATACTTTCGCATTTTTCGCATACTTGTTGGCCAGATCCTGGGCGTTTTCTGGGTTGGATCAGGTAGTAGTGTAGTACCGCACTGAAAGAGTGAAGTAATCCTGGAATCGATCTATATATTAGAGGGTAACACCGGTTAGCTTTGGGTTAGGTCTGGAATTTGCCATCACGTGGCTCATACTTTTTTTTTTTTTTTTTTTTGTCGTGGGGAAAATCTTCGAAAGACTCCCTCCCACCTCCTTGGGGAGAGGTGGGAGGGGTGTGTGGGATTCCCCGCGCCCGTACAACGACAGGCGCGGGACCTACCCACTAAAAACCCCACGGTGACCATTCGGCACGCTTTGGGAGGATACCGGGAATCGCTCGAAGCATTCTTCCGGTATCCTCCCCGTGCCCGCGCTTTCGCGCCCATCACCCGGGGGGACAATCGGTCCCCCCAGTAGACACACTGCCTCATAGCGGCGGGACGGGGCCACTCCATCCCGCCGCTATCCGTCCCGGGGCCGCGTTTAATGGCGGCTGCGAGCCCCAACTCGCAACCGCCCGCGACCCCGTTTCCACCCCTCGGCGGCCGGGCGTTCATGGCCGCACCAGACCGCCGAGGGTGCCTCCCCTTGCGTCGGACCGGTAGGGGGAGGCACTCCTACCCCCAACCGGTCCGACCCGGCGCCGCCTGGCGGGAGGAGGGTCCCCTCAGGACCCCCCTCCCAGCCTAGGTCATCCGCCACGCCGAGGCGGCCGCCCGCGACGCCTCGCGACCGGGCGACGACCTCGGGCCACCGCACGAGCGCGAGCTCCCTCCCCGCGGCCTCCTTCTGCAACATTACGTTCTCGCAGGAGGAGGCCACGGCCCTCCACTTCTCCTCGCTGCCGAGCATGGCACGCACCACGCCCGGCAGCGAGACATCCCGCCCGACGACGCCGACCAGGACACGGCGCTCCCCCTCCCACGCGGGGCATACCTCCAGGGTATGATCCGCCGTGTCCTGCTCAGCGTCGCAGTGGCAGCAACGCGCCGTCGGCTCCTTCCCTATCCGGCACAGGTATCTTCCGAAGCTGCCATGCCCGGAAAATACCTGTGCCATCCGGTAGGTGAGGCTGCCATGGCCTCTGTCCAGCCACTCCTTCAGGAGTGGCCGAACGGCCCCGACAGTCCGGTGCCCCGCGGTTGGCAGAGCCAGCCGCTCCTGCCACGCGAGCAACACGGACTGCCGGGCCTGGCGCTTCAAATCGCCCCAAGCAGGTTCCTGCCCGCCCGGGACCGCCCCCACCCCCGCGCGACGGTCGACGCGGTGCCGGTACATCACCGCGTGCGACCGCGCGAGCAGGTCCATGGGCGGCATCCCCGCTAGAACCGTCGCCGCCTCATGTGACATGGTCCGATACCCGCGGACGACCCTGAGCGCCATGCGCCTCTGCACCCGACGCAGCATAGTCATGCTGCGCCGGGAGGCAGCCAGGTCGTTCGCCCAGACGGGGGCCCCGTATAGGGCCACCGACTGGACCATTGCCACATAGAGGCGACGAACTCGGCCCGCCGGGCCCCCCAGGTTGGGCAGGATCCGGCCCAGAGCCGCAACCATCCTTTCCAACCGGGGGACCAGGCAGCGGAAATGCTTCTCGAAACGCCAGTGGCTATCGAGGATCAGCCCTAGATACCTGATCTGGGCCTTCATCTCGATGTCAGCCCCACCCACCCGAATCAGAGGGGGTGGCGGATCCTGCCGAGGTGAATGAAACGCAATCACCTCGGTCTTATGGACCGCCACCGTCATCCCCATCCCCCTGATCCGGTCGACGACGCGTTGCGACCCCTCCTCCGCGCGACGCATGGCGCTCCCCCAGTGCGCCCCGACGGCCAGCACCAGTGTGTCATCCGCATAACACACCGTACTGACGCCGTCGGGGAGGCCGGCCCGCAACACCGAGTCGTACGCGATGTTCCACAGGAGTGGCCCGAGGACCGACCCCTGCGGAACACCGCAGTACACCTCCCTCCGCATATCACCATCCCGGCCCGGATACTCGATCCACCTGCCGCGGAGATAATCCCCGACGACCGCCCTGAGACAAGGGGGGACTCGATGATATTCGAGTCCCCTCCTTATCCCTTCCCAGGGGAGGGTGTTAAAGGCATTGGCAATATCCAAAGATACTGCCAATGCCACCCCTCCCCGGGAGACGGCCGCCTCCGAGAGGGCCCTCACACGACCTATCGCGTCGATAGTCGATCGGCCCCCCCGGAAACCGAACTGGCAGTCGGCCAGACCGGGATCACCCCGCGACAGGTGCTCGACGAGGCGGGCAGCAATCACACGCTCGAAGAGCTTGCCCACCTCGTCGAGGAGACAAATGGGCCGGTATGCGGAGGGAGACTCCGCGGGCCGACCCTCCTTCCGGAGGAGGACCATCCTCGCCACCTTCCAACTGGGGGGGAATCGCCCGTCCCTCAGGCAGCGGTCGAACAACCGCCTGAGGTCGGCCCCAAGGACGCCCTGGGTCAAGACCCAAACCCGGCCGGGCACACCATCCGGACCCGGGGCCGTGTTACGAACCCCGAGCCGTCTGATGGCCGCTGCCAGCTCCTCCTGCGTGACCCCCAGCACGGCCGTCCACTCCACTGGGACAGCCGCCGCCGCCGGAGGACGCGGTCCCCTCTCCCCAATTGGGAAGAGTGTATTGACCACGTCCTCCAGCAGCCGGGGGTCAAGACCCTCGGTGACGGGGGGCGCCCACGGGCGGAGCTTATTCAGCACCACCTTATATGGGCGCCCCCATGGATCGTCATCAAGGGTCTGGAGGAGCTCCTTCCATGCCTGGGTCTTGGCCCGTTTGATGGCGACCTGCAGAGCAACCCGCGCCACGCGGTATGCTCCATACAGGTCATCAGCTGCCCTCGCTCGCGCCACGCCGTCGCCTGTACGTTGACGACGGCGCGCACGTGGCTCATACTTTCGCATTTTTCGCATATTTGTTGGCCAGATCCAGGGCGTTTTCTGGGTTGGATCAGGTAGTAGTGTGGTACGGCACTGAAGCAGTGTAGTAATCCTGGATTCAATCTATATTTTAGAGGATAACACCGGTTAGGTCAGGGTTAGGTCTGGTATTTTCCATCATCTGTCTCATACTTACGCATTTTTCGCATACTTTTTTGGCCAGATCCTGGGCGTTTTCTGGGTTGGATCACGTAGTAGTGTGATGCCACACTGAAACAGTGAATTAATCCTGGATTCGATCTATATATTAGAGGGTAACACCGGTTAGGTCAGGGTTAGGTCTGGTATTTGATATTACCTGGCCCATACTTTCGCATATTTCGTATAAATGTTGGGCAGATCCTGGGCTTTTTCTGGTATGGATCACGTAATAATGTGGTACCACAATGAAACAGCGGGTTAAACCGGGATCCGATCAATTCTTTAGAGGATAATACCGATTAGGTCTGTGTCAGGTCTGGGATTCGCCATCATCTCGCTCATACTTTCACCTTTTTCGCGTAATTGTTGGCCAAATGGTGGCTTTTTCTGGTTTGGAGCACGTAGTAATGTGGTACCACACTGAAACAGTGAGATCATCCTGGATTCGATCTATTTATTAGAGGGTAACACCGGTTAGGTCAGTGTTAGGTCTGGTATTTGCCATCATGCGGCTCATACTTTCGCATTTTTCGCATACTTGTTGGCCAGAGCCTGGGCGTTTTCTGGGTTGTATCAGGTAGTAGTGTGGTACCGCACTGAAGCAGTGAAGTAATCCTGGATGCAATCTATATTTCAGAGGATAACACCGGTTAGGTCAGGGTTAGGTCTGGTATTTGCCATCACCTGTCTCATACTTTCGCATTTTTCACCTACTTGTTGGCCAGATACTGGGCGTTATCTGGTTTGGGTCACGTAGTAATGTGGAGCCACTCTCAAACATTGAGTTAAACCTGGATTCAATCTATATTTTGGAGGATAACACCGGTTAGGTCAGGGTTAGGTCTGGTATTTGCCATCATCCAGCTCATACTTTCGCATTCTTCGCACCCTTGTTGGCCAGATCCTGGGCGTTTTCTGGTTTGGGTCACGTAGTAATGTGGAGCCACTCTCAAACATTGAGTTAAATCTGGATTCAATCTATATTTTGGAGGATTACACCGGTTAGGTCAGGGTTAGGTCTGGTATTTGCCTTTATCTGGCTCATACTTTCGCCTTTTTCACCTACTTGTTGGCCTGATCCTGGGCGTTTTCTGGGTTGTATCTCGTAGTAATGTGGTACCACACTGAAACAGTGGGTTAAACCAGGATTCAATCTATATTTTAGAGGATAACACCGGTTAGGTTTGGGTTAGGTCTGGTATTTGCCATCATCCGGCTCATACTTTCGCATTTTTCGCATACTTGTTGGCCAGATCCTGGGCGTTTTCTGGGTTGGATCAGGTAGTAGTGTGGTACCGCACTGAAAGAGTGAAGTAATCCTGGATTCGATCTATATATTAGAGGATAACACCGGTTAAGTCAGGGTTAGGTCTGGTATTTGCCATCATCCGGCTCATACTTTCGCATTTTTCGCATACTTGTTGGCCAGATCCTGGGCGTTTTCTGGGTTGGAACAGGTAGTAGTGTGGTACCGCACTGAAAGAGTGAAGTAATCCTGGAATCGATCTATATATTAGAGGGTAACACCGGTTAGCTTTGGGTTAGGTCTGGAATTTGCCGTCAAGTGGCTCATACTTTCGCATTTTTCGCATATTTGTTGGCCAGATCCATGGCGTTTTCTGGGTTGGATCAGGTAGTAGTGTGGTACCGCACTGAAAGAGTGAAGTAATCCTGGATTCAATCTATATTTTAGAGGATAACACCGGTTAGGTCAGGGTTAGGTCTGGTATTTTCCATCATCTGTCTCATACTATTGCATTTTTCACCTACTTGTTGGCCAGATACTGGGCGTTTTCTGGTTTGGATCACGTAGTAATGTGGCACCACACTCAAACAGTGAGTTAATCCTGGATTCAATCTATATATTAGAGGGTAACACCGGTTAGGTCAGGGTTAGGTCTGGAATTTGCCATAATCTGGCTCATACTTTCGCATTTTTCGCATACTTGTTGGCCAGATCCTGGGCGTTTTCTGGTTTGGATCACGTGGTAATGTGGTTCCACACTGCAACAGTGAGCTAAACCTGGATACAATCTATATTTTAGAGGATAACACCGGTTAGGTCAGGGTTAGGTCTGGTATTTGCCATCATCTGGCTCATATATTCGAATTGTTCGCATACTTGTTGGCCAGATCCTGGGCGTATTCTGGGTCGGATCACGTAGTAATGTGGCACCACACTCAAACAGTGAGTTAAACCTGGATTCAATCTATATTTTAGAGGATAACACCGGCTAGGTCCGGGTTAGGTCTGGTATTTGCCATCATCTAGCTCATAGTTTCGCATTTTTCGCATACTTATTGGCCAGATCCTGGGCGTTTTCTGGTTTGGATCACGTGGTAATGTGGTTCCACACTGCAACAGTGAGCTAAACCTGGATACAATCTATATTTTAGAGGATAACACCGGTTAGGTCAGGGTTAGGTCTGGTATTTGCCATCATCTGGCTCATATATTCGAATTGTTCGCATACTTGTTGGCCAGATCCTGGGCGTATTCTGGGTCGGATCACGTAGTAATGTGGCACCACACTCAAACAGTGAGTTAAACCTGGATTCAATCTATATTTTAGAGGATAACACCGGCTAGGTCCGGGTTAGGTCTGGTATTTGCCATCATCTGGCTCATATATTCGAATTGTTCGCATACTTGTGGGCCAGATCCTGGGCGTATTCTGGGTCGGATCACGTAGTAATGTGGCACCACACTCAAACAGTGAGTTAATCCTGGATTCAAACTATATATTAGAGGGTAACAGCGGTTAGGTCAGGGTTAGGTCTGGAATTTGCCATAATCTGGCTCATACTTTCGCAGTTTTCGCATACTTGTTGGCCAGATCCTGGGCGTTTTCTGGTTTGGATCACGTAGGAATGTAGAACCAGTCTGAAACTGTGAGTTAAACCTGGATTCAATCTATGTTTTAGAGGATAACACCGATTAGGTCAGGGTTAGGTCTGGTATTTGCCATCATCTGGCTCATATAATCGAATTGTTCGCATACTTGTTGGCCTGATCCTGGGCGTTTTCTGGGTTGTATCACGTAGTAATGTGGTACCACACTGAAACAGTGGGTTAAACCAGGATTCAATCTATATTTTAGAGGATAACACCGGTTAGGTTTGGGTTAGGTCAGGTATTTGCCATCATCCGGCTCATACTTTCGCATTTTTCGCATACTTGTTAGCCAGATCCTGGGCGTTTTCTGGTTTGGATCACGTAGGAATGTAGAACCAGTCTGAAACTGTGAGTTAAACCTGGATTCAATCTATATTTTAGAGGATAACACCGGTTAGGTCAGGGTTTGGTCTGGTATTTGCCATCATCTGGCTCATATAATCGAATTGTTCGCATACTTCTTGGCCAGATCCTGGGCGTATTCTGGGTCGGATCACGTAGTAATGTGGCACCACACTCAAACAGTGAGTTAAACCTGGATTCAATCTATATTTTAGAGGATAACACCGGCTAGGTCCGGGTTAGGTCTGGTATTTGCCATCATCTGGCTCGTAGTTTCGCTTTCTTCGCATACTTATTGGCCAGATCCTGGGCGTTTTCTGGTTTGGATCACGTAGTAATGTGGCACCACACTCAAACAGTGAGTTAATCCTGGATTCAATCTATATATTAGAGGGTAACACCGGTTAGGTCAGGGTTAGGTCTGGAATTTGCCATAATCTGGCTCATACTTTCGCAGTTTTCGCATACTTGTTGGCCAGATCCTGGGCGTTTTCTGGTTTGGATCACGTAGGAATGTAGAACCAGTCTGAAACTGTGAGTTAAACCTCGATTCAATCTATATTTTAGAGGATAACACCGGTTAGGTCAGGGTTAGGTCTGGTATTTGCCATCATCTGGCTCATATATTCGAATTGTTCGCATACTTGTGGGCCAGATCCTGGGCGTATTCTGGGTCGGATCACGTAGTAATGTGGCATCACACTCAAACAGTGAGTTAAATCTGGATTCAATCTATATTTTGGAGGATTACACCGGTTAGGTCAGGGTTAGGTCTGGTATTTGCCTTTATCTGGCTCATACTTTCGCCTTTTTCACCTACTTGTTGGCCTGATCCTGGGCGTTTTCTGGGTTGTATCTCGTAGTAATGTGGTACCACACTGAAACAGTGGGTTAAACCAGGATTCAATCTATATTTTAGAGGATAACACCGGTTAGGTTTGGGTTAGGTCTGGTATTTGCCATCATCCGGCTCATACTTTCGCATTTTTCGCATACTTGTTGGCCAGATCCTGGGCGTTTTCTGGGTTGGATCAGGTAGTAGTGTGGTACCGCACTGAAAGAGTGAAGTAATCCTGGATTCGATCTATATATTAGAGGATAACACCGGTTAGGTCAGGGTTAGGTCTGGTATTTGCCATCATCCGGCTCATACTTTCGCATTTTTCGCATACTTGTTGGCCAGATCCTGGGCGTTTTCTGGGTTGGAACAGGTAGTAGTGTGGTACCGCACTGAAAGAGTGAAGTAATCCTGGAATCGATCTATATATTAGAGGGTAACACCGGTTAGCTTTGGGTTAGGTCTGGAATTTGCCGTCAAGTGGCTCATACTTTCGCATTTTTCGCATATTTGTTGGCCAGATCCATGGCGTTTTCTGGGTTGGATCAGGTAGTAGTGTGGTACCGCACTGAAAGAGTGAAGTAATCCTGGATTCAATCTATATTTTAGAGGATAACACCGGTTAGGTCAGGGTTAGGTCTGGTATTTTCCATCATCTGTCTCATACTATTGCATTTTTCACCTACTTGTTGGCCAGATACTGGGCGTTTTCTGGTTTGGATCACGTAGTAATGTGGCACCACACTCAAACAGTGAGTTAATCCTGGATTCAATCTATATATTAGAGGGTAACACCGGTTAGGTCAGGGTTAGGTCTGGAATTTGCCATAATCTGGCTCATACTTTCGCATTTTTCGCATACTTGTTGGCCAGATCCTGGGAGTTTTCTGGTTTGGATCACGTGGTAATGTGGTTCCACACTGCAACAGTGAGCTAAACCTGGATACAATCTATATTTTAGAGGATAACACCGGTTAGGTCAGGGTTAGGTCTGGTATTTGCCATCATCTGGCTCATATATTCGAATTGTTCGCATACTTGTTGGCCAGATCCTGGGCGTATTCTGGGTCGGATCACGTAGTAATGTGGCACCACACTCAAACAGTGAGTTAAACCTGGATTCAATCTATATTTTAGAGGATAACACCGGCTAGGTCCGGGTTAGGTCTGGTATTTGCCTTTATCTGGCTCATACTTTCGCCTTTTTCACCTACTTGTTGGCCTGATCCTGGGCGTTTTCTGGGTTGTATCTCGTAGTAATGTGGTACCACACTGAAACAGTGGGTTAAACCAGGATTCAATCTATATTTTAGAGGATAACACCGGTTAGGTTTGGGTTAGGTCTGGTATTTGCCATCATCCGGCTCATACTTTCGCATTTTTCGCATACTTGTTGGCCAGATCCTGGGCGTTTTCTGGTTTGGATCACGTGGTAATGTGGTTCCACACTGCAACAGTGAGCTAAACCTGGATACAATCTATATTTTAGAGGATAACACCGGTTAGGTCAGGGTTAGGTCTGGTATTTGCCATCATCTGGCTCATATATTCGAATTGTTCGCATACTTGTTGGCCAGATCCTGGGCGTATTCTGGGTCGGATCACGTAGTAATGTGGCACCACACTCAAACAGTGAGTTAAACCTGGCTTCAATCTATATTTTAGAGGATAACACCGGCTAGGTCCGGGTTAGGTCTGGTATTTGCCATCATCTGGCTCATATATTCGAATTGTTCGCATACTTGTGGGCCAGATCCTGGGCGTATTCTGGGTCGCATCACGTAGTAATGTGGCACCACACTCAAACAGTGAGTTAATCCTGGATTCAATCTATATATTAGAGGGTAACAGCGGTTAGGTCAGGGTTAGGTCTGGAATTTGCCATAATCTGGCTCATACTTTCGCAGTTTTCGCATACTTGCTGGCCAGATCCTGGGCGTTTTCTGGTTTGGATCACGTAGGAATGTAGAACCAGTCTGAAACTGTGAGTTAAACCTGGATTCAATCTATATTTTAGAGGATAACACCGATTAGGTCAGGGTTAGGTCTGGTATTTGCCATCATCTGGCTCATATAATCGAATTGTTCGCATACTTGTTGGCCTGATCCTGGGCGTTTTCTGGGTTGTATCACGTAGTAATGTGGTACCACACTGAAACAGTGGGTTAAACCAGGATTCAATCTATATTTTAGAGGATAACACCGGTTAGGTTTGGGTTAGGTCAGGTATTTGCCATCATCCGGCTCATACTTTCGCATTTTTCGCATACTTGTTAGCCAGATCCTGGGCGTTTTCTGGTTTGGATCACGTAGGAATGTAGAACCAGTCTGAAACTGTGAGTTAAACCTGGATTCAATCTATATTTTAGAGGATAACACCGGTTAGGTCAGGGTTAGGTCTGGTATTTGCCATCATCTGGCTCATATAATCGAATTGTTCGCATACTTCTTGGCCAGATCCTGGGCGTATTCTGGGTCGGATCACGTAGTAATGTGGCACCACACTCAAACAGTGAGTTAAACCTGGATTCAATCTATATTTTAGAGGATAACACCGGCTAGGTCCGGGTTAGGTCTGGTATTTGCCATCATCTGGCTCGTAGTTTCGCATTCTTCGCATACTTATTGGCCAGATCCTGGGCGTTTTCTGGTTTGGATCACGTAGTATTGTGGCACCACACTCAAACAGTGAGTTAATCCTGGATTCAATCTATATATTAGAGGGTAACACCGGTTAGGTCAGGGTTAGGTCTGGAATTTGCCATAATCTGGCTCATACTTTCGCAGTTTTCGCATACTTGTTGGCCAGATCCTGGGCGTTTTCTGGTTTGGATCACGTAGGAATGTAGAACCAGTCTGAAACTGTGAGTTAAACCTCGATTCAATCTATATTTTAGAGGATAACACCGGTTAGGTCAGGGTTAGGTCTGGTATTTGCCATCATCTGGCTCATATATTCGAATTGTTCGCATACTTGTGGGCCAGATCCTGGGCGTATTCTGGGTCGGATCACGTAGTAATGTGGCATCACACTCAAACAGTGAGTTAAACCTGGATTCAATCTATATTTTAGAGGATAACACCGGCTAGGTCCGGGTTAGGTCTGGTATTTGCCATCATCTGGCTCATAGTTTCGCATTTTTCGCATACTTATTGGCCAGATCCTGGGCGTTTTCTGGTTTGGATCACGTGGTAATGTGGTTCATTGCAACAGTGAGCTAAACCTGGATACAATCTATATTTTAGAGGATAACACCGGTTAGGTCAGGGTTAGGTCTGGTATTTGCCATCATCCGGCTCATACTTTCGCATTTTTCGCATACTTGTTGGCCAGATCCTGGGCGTTTTCTGGGTTGGATCAGGTAGTAGTGTGGTACCGCACTGAAAGAGTGAAGTAATCCTGGATTCAATCTATATTTTAGAGGATAACACCGGTTGGGTCAGGGTTAGGTCTGGTATTTGCCATCATCCGGCTCATACTTTCGCATTTTTCGCATACTTGTTGGCCAGATCCTGGGCGTTTTCTGGGTTGGATCAGGTAGTAGTGTGGTACCGCACTGAAAGAGTGAAGTAATCCTGGATTCGATCTATATATTAGAGGATAACACCGGTTAGGTCAGGGTTAGGTCTGGTATTTGCCATCATCCGGCTCATACTATCGCATTTTTCGCATACTTGTTGGCCAGATCCTGGGCGTTTTCTGGGTTGGGTCAGGTAGTAGTGTGGTACCGCACTGAAAGAGTGAAGTAATCCTGGATTCGATCTATATATTAGAGGATAACACCGGTTAGGTCAGGGTTAGGTCTGGAATTTGCCATAATCTGGCTCATATTTTCGCATTTTTGGCATAGTTCTTGGCCAGATCCTGGGCGTTTTCTGGGTTGGATCAGGTAGTAGTGTGGTACCGCACTGAAACAGTGAGTTAATCCTGGATTCAACGTATATTTTAGAGGATAACACCGGTTACGTCAGGGTTGGGTCTGGTATTTGCCATCATCTGTCTCACACTATTGCATTTTTCACCTACTTGTTGGCCAGTTACTGGGCGTTTTCTGGGTTGGATCACGTAATAATGTGGCACCACACTCAAACAGTGAGTTGAACCTGGATTCAATCTATATTTCAGAGGATAACACCGGTTAGGTCAGGGTTAGCTCTGGTGATTGCCATCGTCTACCTCATTCTTTCGCATTTTTCGCATACTTGTTGGCCAGATCCTGGGCGTTTTCTGGTTTGGGTCACGTAGTAATGTAGAACCACTCTGAAACAGTAAGCTAAACCTGGATTCAATCTATACTTTAGAGGATAACACCGGTTAGGTCAGGGTTAGGTCTGGCATTTGCCATCATCTGTCTCATACTTTCGCAGTTTTCGCATACTTGTTGGCCAGATCCTGGGCGTTTTCTGGTTTGGATCACGTAGGAATGTAGAACCAGTCTGAAACAGTGAGTTAAACCTGGATTCAATCTATATTTTAGAGGATAACACCGGTTAGGTCTGGGTTAGGTCTGGTATTTGCCATCATCTGGCTCATATATTCGAATTGTTCGCATACTTGTTGGCCTGATCCTGGGCGTTTTCTGGTTTGGATCACGTGGTAATGTGGTTCCACACTGCAACAGTGAGCTAAACCTGGATACAATCTATATTTTAGAGGATAACACCGGTTAGGTCAGGGTTAGGTCTGGTATTTGCCATCATCTGGCTCATATATTCGAATTGTTCGCATACTTGTTGGCCAGATCCTGGGCGTATTCTGGGTCGGATCACGTAGTAATGTGGCACCACACTCAAACAGTGAGTTAAACCTGGATTCAATCTATATTTTAGAGGATAACACCGGCTAGGTCCGGGTTAGGTCTGGTATTTGCCATCATCTGGCTCATAGTTTCGCATTTTTCGCATACTTATTGGCCAGATCCTGTGCGTTTTCTGGTTTGGATCACGTAGTAATGTGGCACCACACTCAAACAGTGAGTTAATCCTGGATTCAATCTATATATTAGAGGGTAACAGCGGTTAGGTCAGGGTTAGGTCTGGAATTTGCCATAATCTGGCTCATACTTTCGCAGTTTTCGCATACTTGTTGGCCAGATCCTGGGCGTTTTCTGGTTTGGATCACGTAGGAATGTAGAACCAGTCTGAAACTGTGAGTTAAACCTGGATTCAATCTATATTTTAGAGGATAACACCGGTTAGGTCAGGGTTAGGTCTGGTATTTGCCATCATCTGGCTCATATAATCGAATTGTTCGCATACTTGTTGGCCTGATCCTGGGCGTTTTCTGGGTTGTATCACGTAGTAATGTGGTACCACACTGAAACAGTGGGTTAAACCAGGATTCAATCTATATTTTAGAGGATAACACCGGTTAGGTTTGGGTTAGGTCTGGTATTTGCCATCATCCGGCTCATACTTTCGCATTTTTCGCATACTTGTTAGCCAGATCCTGGGCGTTTTCTGGTTTGGATCACGTAGGAATGTAGAACCAGTCTGAAACTGTGAGTTAAACCTGGATTCAATCTATATTTTAGAGGATAACACCGGTTAGGTCAGGGTTAGGTCTGGTATTTGCCATCATCTGGCTCATATAATCGAATTGTTCGCATACTTCTTGGCCAGATCCTGGGCGTATTCTGGGTCGGATCACGTAGTAATGTGGCACCACACTCAAACAGTGAGTTAAACCTGGATTCAATCTGTATTTTAGAGGATAACACCGGCTAGGTCCGGGTTAGGTCTGGTATTTGCCATCATCTGGCTCGTAGTTTCGCATTCTTCGCATACTTATTGGCCAGATCCTGGGCGTTTTCTGGTTTGGATCACGTAGTAATGTGGCACCACACTCAAACAGTGAGTTAATCCTGGATTCAATCTATATATTAGAGGGTAACACCGGTTAGGTCAGGGTTAGGTCTGGTATTTGCCATCATCCGGCTCATACTTTCGCATTTTTCGCATACTTGTTGGCCAGATACTGGGCGTTTTCTGGGTTGGATCACGTAGTAATGTGGCACCACACTCAAACAGTGACTTAAACCTGGATGCAATCTATATTTCAGAGGATAACACCGGTTAGGTCAGGGTTAGGTCTGGTATTTGCCATCATCCAGCTCATACTTCCGCATTTTTCGCACCCTTGTTGGCCAGATCCTGGGCGTTTTCTGGTTTGGGTCAGGTAGTAATGTGGTACCACACTGAAACAGTGGGTTAAACCAGGATTCAATCTATATTTTAGAGGATAACACCGGTTAGGTTTGGGTTAGGTCTGGTATTTGCCATCATCCGGCTCATACTTTCGCATTTTTCGCATACTTGTTGGCCAGATCCTGGGCGTTTTCTGGGTTGGATCAGGTAGTAGTGTGGTACCGCACTGAAAGAGTGAAGTAATCCTGGATTCGATCTATATATTAGAGGATAACACCGGTTAGGTCAGGGTTAGGTCTGGTATTTGCCATCATCCGGCTCATACTTTCGCATTTTTCGCATACTTGTTGGCCAGATCCTGGGCGTTTTCTGGGTTGGATCAGGTAGTAATGTGGTACCGCACTGAAAGAGTGAAGTAATCCTGGATTCGATCTATATATTAGAGGATAACACCGGTTAGGTCAGGGTTAGGTCTGGTATTTGCCATCATCCGGCTCATACTTTCGCATTTTTCGCACCCTTGTTGGCCAGATCCTGGGCGTTTTCTGGTTTGGGTCACGTAGTAATGTGGAGCCACTCTCAAACATTGAGTTAAATCTGGATTCAATCTATATTTTGGAGGATTACACCGGTTAGGTCAGGGTTAGGTCTGGTATTTGCCATCATCCGGCTCATACTTTCGCATTTTTCGCATACTTGTTGGCCAGATACTGGGCGTTTTCTGGGTTGGATCACGTAGTAATGTGGCACCACAATCAAACAGTGACTTAAACCTGGATGCAATCTATATTTCAGAGGATAACGCCGGTTAGGTCAGGGTTAGGTCTGGTATTTGCCATCATCCAGCTCATACTTCCGCATTTTTCGCACCCTTGTTGGCCAGATCCTGGGCGTTTTCTGGTTTGGGTCACGTAGTAATGTGGTACCACACTGAAACAGTGGGTTAAACCAGGATTCAATCTATATTTTAGAGGATAACACCGGTTAGGTTTGGGTTAGGTCTGGTATTTGCCATCATCCGGCTCATACTTTCGCATTTTTCGCATACTTGTTGGCCAGATCCTGGGCGTTTTCTGGGTTGGATCAGGTAGTAGTGTGGTACCGCACTGAAAGAGTGAAGTAATCCTGGATTCGATCTATATATTAGAGGATGACACCGGTTAGGTCAGGGTTAGGTCTGGTATTTGCCATCATCCGGCTCATACTTTCGCATTTTTCGCATACTTGTTGGCCAGATCCTGGGCGTTTTCTGGGTTGGATCAGGTAGTAGTGTGGTACCGCAGTGAAAGTGTGAAGTAATCCTGGATTCGATCTATATATTAGAGGATAACACCGGTTAGGTCAGGGTTAGGTCTGGTATTTGCCATCATCCGGCTCATACTTTCGCATTTTTCGCATACTTGTTGGCCAGATCCTGGGCGTTTTCTGGGTTGGATCAGGTAGTAGTGTGGTACCGCACTGAAAGAGTGAAGTAATCCTGGATTCGATCTATATATTAGAGGATAACACCGGTTAGGTCAGGGTTAGGTCTGGAATTTGCCATAATCTGGCTCATATTTTCGCATTTTTGGCATAGTTCTTGGCCAGATCCTGGGCGTTTTCTGGGTTGGATCAGGTAGTAGTGTGGTACCGCACTGAAACAGTGAGTTAATCCTGGATTCAACGTATATTTTAGAGGATAACACCGGTTACGTCAGGGTTGGGTCTGGTATTTGCCATCATCTGTCTCACACTATTGCATTTTTCACCTACTTGTTGGCCAGATACTGGGCGTTTGCTGGGTTGGATCACGTAGTAATGTGGCACCACACTCAAACAGTGAGTTGAACCTGGATTCAATCTATATTTCAGAGGATAACACCGGTTAGGTCAGGGTTAGCTCTGGTGATTGCCATCGTCTACCTCATTCTTTCGCATTTTTCGCATACTTGTTGGCCAGATCCTGGGCGTTTTCTGGTTTGGATCACGTAGTAATGTAGAACCACTCTGAAACAGTGAGCTAAACCTGGATTCAATCTATATTTTAGAGGATAACACCGGTTAGGTCAGGGTTAGGTCTGGCATTTGCCATCATCTGTCTTATACTTTCGCAGTTTTCGCATACTTGTTGGCCAGATCCTGGGCGTTTTCTGGTTTGGATCACGTAGGAATGTAGAACCAGTCTGAAACAGTGAGTTAAACCTGGATTCAATCTATATTTTAGAGGATAACGCCGGTTAGGTCTGGGTTAGGTCTGGTATTTGCCATCATCTGGCTCATATATTCGAATTGTTCGCATACTTGTTGGCCAGATCCTGGGCGTATTCTGGGTTGGATCACGTAGTAATGTGGCACCACACTCAAACAGTGAGTTAAACCTGGATTCAATCTATATTTTAGAGGATAACACCGGCTAGGTCCGGGTTAGGTCTGGTTTTTGCCATCATCTGGCTCATAGTTTCGCATTTTTCGCATACTTATTGGCCAGATCCTGGGCGTTTTCTGGTTTGGATCACGTGGTAATGTGGTTCCACACTGCAACAGTGAGCTAAACCTGGATACAATCTATATTTTAGAGGATAACACCGGTTAAGTCAGGGTTAGGTCTGGTATTTGCCATCATGTGGCTCATACTTTCGCATTTTTCGCATACTTCTTAGCCAGATCCTGGGCGTTTTCTGGTTTGGATCACGTAGGAATGTAGAACCACACTCAAACAGTGAGTTAAACCCGGATGCAATCTATATTTCAGAGGATAACACCGGTTAGGTCAGGGTTAGGTCTGGAATTTGCCATAATCTGGCTCATACTTTCGCAGCTTTCGCATACCTGTTGGCCAGATCCTGGGCGTTTTCTGGTTTGGATCACGTAGGAATGTAGAACCAGTCTGAAACTGTGAGTTAAACCTGGATTCAATCTATATTTTAGAGGATAACACCGGTTAGGTCAGGGTTAGGTCTGGTATTTGCCATCATCTGGCTCATATAATCGAATTGTTCGCATACTTGTTGGCCAGATCCTGGGCGTATTCTGGGTCGGATCACGTAGTAATGTGGCACCACACTCAAACAGTGAGTTAAACCTGGATTCAATCTATATCTTAGAGGATAACACCGGCTAGGTCCGGGTTAGGTCTGGTATTTGCCATCATCTGGCTCATAGTTTCGCATTTTTCGCATACCTATTGGCCAGATCCTGGGCGTTTTCTGGTTTGGATCACGTAGTAATGTGGCACCACACTCAAACAGTGAGTTAATCCTGGATTCAATCTATATATTAGAGGGTAACACCGGTTAGGTCAGGGTTAGGTCTGGAATTTGCCATAATCTGGCTCATACTTTCGCAGTTTTCGCATACTTGTTGGCCAGATCCTGGGCGTTTTCTGGTTTGGATCACGTAGGAATGTAGAACCAGTCTGAAACTGTGAGTTAAACCTGGATTCAATCTATATTTTAGAGGATAACACCGGTTAGGTCAGGGTTAGGTCTGGTATTTGCCATCATCTGGCTCATATATTCGAATTGTTCGCATACTTGTTGGCCAGATCCTGGGCGTATTCTGGGTCGGATCACGTAGTAATGTGGCACCACACTCAAACAGTGAGTTAAACCTGGATTCAATCTATATCTTAGAGGATAACACCGGCTAGGTCCGGGTTAGGTCTGGTATTTGCCATCATCTGGCTCATAGTTTCGCATTTTTCGCATACTTGTTGGCCAGATCCTGGGCGTTTTCTGGTTTGGATCACGTGGTAATGTGGTTCCACACTGCAACAGTGAGCTAAACCTGGATACAATCTATATTTTAGAGGATAACACCGGTTAGGTCAGGGTTAGGTCTAGTATTTGCCATCATCCGGCTCATACTTTCGCATTTTTCGCATACTTGTTGGCCAGATCCTGGGCGTTTTCTGGGTTGGATCAGGTAGTAGTGTGGTACCGCACTGAAAGAGTGAAGTAATCCTGGATTCGATCTATATATTAGAGGATAACACCGGTTAGGTCAGGGTTAGGTCTGGTATTTGCCATCATCCGGCTCATACTTTCGCATTTTTCGCATACTTGTTGGCCAGATCCTGGGCGTTTTCTGGGTTGGACCAGGTAGTAGTGTGGTACCGCACTGAAAGAGTGAAGTAATCCTGGATTCGATCTATATATTAGAGGATAACACCGGTTAGGTCAGGGTTAGGTCTGGAATTTGCCATAATCAGGCTCATATTTTCGCATTTTTGGCATAGTTCTTGGCCAGATCCTGGGCGTTTTCTGGGTTGGATCAGGTAGTAGTGTGGTACCGCACTGAAACAGTGAGTTAATCCTGGATTCAACGTATATTTTAGAGGATAACACCGGTTACGTCAGGGTTGGGTCTGGTATTTGCCATCATCTGTCTCACACTATTGCATTTTTCACCTACTTGTTGGCCAGATACTGGGCGTTTTCTGGGTTGGATCACCTAGTAATGTGGCACCACACTCAAACAGTGAGTTGAACCTGGATTCAATCTATATTTCAGAGGATAACACCGGTTAGGTCAGGGTTAGCTCTGGTGATTGCCATCGTCTACCTCATTCTTTCGCATTTTTCGCATACTTGTTGGCCAGATCCTGGGCGTTTTCTGGTTTGGATCGCGTAGTAGTGTAGAACCACTCTGAAACAGTGAGCTAAACCAGGATTCAATCTATATTTTAGAGGATAACACCGGCTAGGTCCGGGTTAGGTCTGGTATTTGCCATCATCTGGCTCATAGTTTCGCATTTTTCGCATACTTGTTGGCCAGATCCTGGGCGTATTCTGGGTCGGATCACGTAGTAATGTGGCACCACACTCAAACAGTGAGTTAAACCTGGATTCAATCTATATTTTAGAGGATAACACCGGCTAGGTCCGGGTTAGGTCTGGTATTTGCCATCATCTGGCTCATACTTTCGCATTTTTAGCATACTTGTAGGCCAGATCCAGGGCGTTTTCTGGGTTGGATCACGTAGTAGTGTGGCACCACACTCATACAGTGAGTTAAACCTGGATGCAATCTATATTTCAGAGGAAAACACCGGTTAGGTCAGGGTTAGGTCTGGTATTTGCCACCATCCAGCTCATACTTTCGCATTTTTCGTATACTTGTTGGCCAGATCCTGGGCGTTTTCTGGTTTGGGTCAGGTAGTAATGTGGAGCCACTCTCAAACATTGAGTTAAACCTGGATTCAATCTATATTTTGGAGGATATCACCGGTTAGGTCAGGGTTAGGTCTGGTATTTGCCTTTATCTGGCTCATACTTTCGCCTTTTTCACCTACTTGTTGGCCTGATCCAGGGCGTTTTCTGGGTTGGATCACGTAGTAGTGTGGCACCACACTCAAACAGTGAGTTAAACCTGGATGCAATCTATATTTCAGAGGAAAACACCGGTTAGGTCAGGGTTAGGTCAGGTATTTGCCATCATCCGGCTCATACTTTCGCATTTTTCGCATACTTGTTGGCCAGATCCTGGGCGTTTTCTTGGTTGGATCAGGTAGTAGTGTGGTACCGCACTCAAACAGTGACTTAAACCTGGATGCAATCTATATTTGAGAGGATAACACCGGTTAGGTCAGGGTTAGGTCTGGTATTCGCCATCATCCAGCTCATACTTTCGCATTCTTCGCACCCTTGTTGGCCAGATCCTGGGCGTTTTCTGGTTTGGGTCACGTAGTAATGTGGAGCCACTCTCAAACATTGAGTTAAATCTGGATTCAATCTATATTTTGGAGGATTAGACCGGTTAAGTCAGGGTTAGGTCTGGTATTTGCCATCATCAGGCTCATACTTTCGCATTTTTCGCATACTTGTTGGCCAGATACTGGGCGTTTTCTGGGTTGGATCACGTAGTAATGTGGTACCACACTGAAACAGTGGGTTAAACAGGATTCAATCTATATTTTAGAGGATAACACCGGTTAGGTTTGGGTTAGGTCTGGTATTTGCCATCATCCGGCTCATACTTTCGCATTTTTCGCATACTTGTTGGCCAGATCCTGGGCGTTTTCTGGGTTGGATCAGGTAGTAGTGTGGTACCGCACTGAAAGAGTGAAGTAATCCTGGATTCGATCTATATATTAGAGGATAACACCGGTTAGGTCAGGGTTAGGTCTGGTATTTGCCATCATCCGGCTCATACTTTCGCATTTTTCGCATACTTGTTGGCCAGATCCTGGGCGTTTTCTGGGTTGGATCAGGTAGTAGTGTGGTACCGCACTGAAAGAGTGAAGTAATCCTGGATTCGATCTATATATTAGAGGATAACACCGGTTAGGTCAGGGTTAGGTCTGGTATTTGCCATCATCCGGCTCATACTTCCGCATTTTTGGCATACTTGTTGGCCTGATCCTGGGCGTTTTCTGGGTTGGATCAGGTAGTAGTGTGGTACCGCACTGAAAGAGTGAAGTAATCCTGGATTCGATCTATATATTAGAGGATAACACCGGCTAGGTCAGGGTTAGGTCTGGAATTTGCCATAATCTGGCTCATATTTTCGCATTTTTGGCATACTTCTTGGCCAGATCCTGGGCGTTTTCTGGGTTGGATCAGGTAGTAGTGTGGTACCGCACTGAAACAGTGAGTTAATCCTGGATTCAACGTATATTTTAGAGGATAACACCGGTTAGGTCAGGGATGGGTCTGGTATTTGCCATCACCTGTCTCACACTATTGCATTTTTCACCTACTTGTTAGCCAGATACTGGGCGTTTTCTGGGTTGGATCACGTAGTAATGTGGCACCACACTCAAACAGTGAGTTGAACCTGGATTCAATCTATATTTCAGAGGATAACACCGGTTAGGTCAGGGTTAGCTCTGGTGATTGCCATCGTCTACCTCATTCTTTCGCATTTTTCGCATACTTGTTGGCCAGATCCTGGGCGTTTTCTGGTTTGGATCACGTAGTAATGTAGAACCACTCTGAAACAGTGAGCTAAACCTGGATTCAATCTATATTTTAGAGGATAACACCGGTTAGGTCAGGGTTAGGTCTGGCATTTGCCATCATCTGTCTCATACTTTCGCAGTTTTCGCATACTTGTTGGCCAGATCCTGGGCGTTTTCTGGTTTGGATCACGTAGGAATGTAGAACCAGTCTGAAACAGTGAGTTAAACCTGGATTCAATCTATATTTTAGAGGATAACACCGGTTAGGTCTGGGTTAGGTCTGGTATTTGCCATCATCTGGCTCATATATTCGAATTGTTCGCATACTTGTTGGCCAGATCCTGGGCGTATTCTGGGTCGGATCACGTAGTAATGTGGCACCACACTCAAACAGTGAGTTAAACCTGGATTCAATCTATATTTTAGAGGATAACACCGGCTAGGTCCGGGTTAGGTCTGGTATTTGCCATCATCTGGCTCATAGTTTCGCATTTTTCGCATATTTATTGGCCAGATCCTGGGCGTTTTCTGGTTTGGATCACGTGGTAATGTGGTTCCACACTGCAACAGTGAGCAAAACCTGGATACAATCTATATTTTAGAGGATAACACCGGTTAGGTCTGGTATTTGCCATCATGTGGCTCATACTTTCGCAGTTTTCGCATACTTGTTGGCCAGATCCTGGGCGTTTTCTGGTTTGGGTCACGTAGTAATGTGGAGCCACTCTCAAACATTCAGTTAAACCTGGATTCAATCTATATTTTAGAGGATAACACCGGCTAGGTCCGGGTTAGGTCTGGTATTTGCCATCATCTGGCTCATACTTTCGCATTTTTCGCATACTTGTTGGCCAGATACTGGGCGTTTTCTGGGTTGGATCACGTAGTAATGTGGCACCACACTCAAACAGTGACTTAAACCTGGATGCAATCTATATTTCAGATGATAACACCGGTTAGGTCAGGGTTAGGTCTGGTATTTGCCATCATCCAGCTCATACTTCCGCATTTTTCGCACCCTTGTTGGCCAGATCCTGGGCGTTTTCTGGTTTGGGTCAGGTAGTAATGTGGTACCACACTGAAACAGTGGGTTAAACCAGGATTCAATCTATATTTTAGAGGATAACACCGGTTAGGTTTGGGTTAGGTCTGGTATTTGCCATCATCCGGCTCATACTTTCGCATTTTTCGCATACTTGTTGGCCAGATCCTGGGCGTTTTCTGGTTTGGATCAGGTAGTAGTGTGGTACCGCACTGAAAGAGTGAAGTAATCCTGGATTCGATCTATATATTAGAGGATAACACCGGTTAGGTCAGGGTTAGGTCTGGTATTTGCCATCATCCGGCTCATACTTTCGCATTTTTCGCATACTTGTTGGCCAGATTCTGGGCGTTTTCTGGGTTGGATCAGGTAGTAATGTGGTACCGCACTGAAAGAGTGAAGTAATCCTGGATTCGATCTATATATTAGAGGATAACACCGGTTAGGTCAGGGTTAGGTCTGGTATTTGCCATCATCCGGCTCATACTTTCGCATTTTTCGCACCTTTGTTGGCCAGATCCTGGGCGTTTTCTGGTTTGGGTCACGTAGTAATGTGGAGCCACTCTCAAACATTGAGTTAAATCTGGATTCAATCTATATTTTGGAGGATTACACCGGTTAGGTCAGGGTTAGGTCTGGTGTTTGCCATCATCCGGCTCATACTTTCGCATTTTTCGCATACTTGTTGGCCAGATACTGGGCGTTTTCTGGGTTGGATCACGTAGTAATGTGGCACCACAATCAAACAGTGACTTAAACCTGGATGCAATCTATATTTCAGAGGATAACGCCGGTTAGGTCAGGGTTAGGTCTGGTATTTGCCATCATCCAGCTCATACTTCCGCATTTTTCGCACCCTTGTTGGCCAGATCCTGGGCGTTTTCTGGTTTGGGTCACGTAGTAATGTGGTACCACACTGAAACAGTGGGTTAAACCAGGATTCAATCTATATTTTAGAGGATAACACCGGTTAGGTTTGGGTTAGGTCTGGTATTTGCCATCATCCGGCTCATACTTTCGCATTTTTCGCATACTAGTTGGCCAGATCCTGGGCGTTTTCTGGGTTGGATCAGGTAGTAGTGTGGTACCGCACTGAAAGAGTGAAGTAATCCTGGATTCGATCTATATATTAGAGGATAACACCGGTTAGGTCAGGGTTAGGTCTGGTATTTGCCATCATCCGGCTCATACTTTCGCATTTTTCGCATACTTGTTGGCCAGATCCTGGGCGTTTTCTGGGTTGGATCAGGTAGTAGTGTGGTACCGCAGTGAAAGTGTGAAGTAATCCTGGATTCGATCTATATATTAGAGGATAACACCGGTTAGGTCAGGGTTAGCTCTGGCATTTGCCATCATCTGTCTCATACTTTCGCAGTTTTCGCATACTTGTTGGCCAGATCCTGGGCGTTTTCTGGTTTGGATCACGTAGGAATGTAGAACCAGTCTGAAACAGTGAGTTAAACCTGGATTCAATCTATATTTTAGAGGATAACACCGGCTAGGTCCGGGTTAGGTCTGGTATTTGCCATCATCTGGCTCATAGTTTCGCATTTTTCGCATATTTATTGGCCAGATCCTGGGCGTTTTCAGGTTTGGATCACGTGGTAATGTGGTTCCACACTGCAACAGTGAGCAAAACCTGGATACAATCTATATTTTAGAGGATAACACCGGTTAGGTCTGGTATTTGCCATCATGTGGCTCATACTTTCGCAGTTTTCGCATACTTGTTGGCCAGATCCTGGGCGTTTTCTGGTTTGGGTCACGTAGTAATGTGGAGCCACTCTCAAACATTCAGTTAAACCTGGATTCAATCTATATTTTAGAGGATAACACCGGCTAGGTCCGGGTTAGGTCTGGTATTTGCCATCATCTGGCTCATACTTTCGCATTTTTCGCATACTTGTTGGCCAGATACTGAGCGTTTTCTGGGTTGGATCACGTAGTAATGTGGCACCACACTCAAACAGTGACTTAAACCTGGATGCAATCTATATTTCAGATGATAACACCGGTTAGGTAAGGGTTAGGTCTGGTATTTGCCATCATCCAGCTCATACTTCCGCATTTTTCGCACCCTTGTTGGCCAGATCGTGGGCGTTTTCTGGTTTGGGTCAGGTAGTAATGTGGTACCACACTGAAACAGTGGGTTAAACCAGGATTCAATCTATATTTTAGAGGATAACACCGGTTAGGTTTGGGTTAGGTCTGGTATTTGCCATCATCCGGCTCATACTTTCGCATTTTTCGCATACTTGTTGGCCAGATCCTGGGCGTTTTCTGGGTTGGATCAGGTAGTAGTGTGGTACCGCACTGAAAGAGTGAAGTAATCCTGGATTCGATCTATATATTAGAGGATAACACTGGTTAGGTCAGGGTTAGGTCTGGTATTTGCCATCATCCGGCTCATACTTTCGCATTTTTCGCATACTTGTTGGCCAGATCCTGGGCGTTTTCTGGGTTGGATCAGGTAGTAGTGTGGTACCGCACTGAAAGAGTGAAGTAATCCTGGATTCGATCTATATATTAGAGGATAACACCGGTTAGGTCAGGGTTAGGTCTGGTATTTGCCATCATCCGGCTCATACTTTCGCATTTTTCGCACCCTTGTTGGCCAGATCCTGGGCGTTTTCTGGTTTGGGTCACGTAGTAATGTGGAGCCACTCTCAAACATTGAGTTAAATCTGGATTCAATCTATATTTTGGAGGATTACACCGGTTAGGTCAGGGTTAGGTCTGGTATTTGCCATCATCCGGCTCATACTTTCGCATTTTTCGCATACTTGTTGGCCAGATACTGGGCGTTTTCTGGGTTGGATCACGTAGTAATGTGGCACCACAATCAAACAGTGACTTAAACCTGGATGCAATCTATATTTCAGAGGATAACGCCTGTTAGGTCAGGGTTAGGTCTGGTATTTGCCATCATCCAGCTCATACTTCCGCATTTTTCGCACCCTTGTTGGCCAGATCCTGGGCGTTTTCTGGTTTGGGTCACGTAGTAATGTGGTACCACACTGAAACAGTGGGTTAAACCAGGATTCAATCTATATTTTAGAGGATAACACCGGTTAGGTTTGGGTTAGGTCTGGTATTTGCCATCATCCGGCTCATACTTTCGCATTTTTCGCATACTAGTTGGCCAGATCCTGGGCGTTTTCTGGGTTGGATCAGGTAGTAGTGTGGTACCGCACTGAAAGAGTGAAGTAATCCTGGATTCGATCTATATATTAGAGGATAACACCGGTTAGGTCAGGGTTAGGTCTGGTATTTGCCATCATCCGGCTCATACTTTCGCATTTTTCGCATACTTGTTGGCCAGATCCTGGGCGTTTTCTGGGTTGGATCAGGTAGTAGTGTGGTACCGCAGTGAAAGTGTGAAGTAATCCTGGATTCGATCTATATATTAGAGGATAACACCGGTTAGGTCAGGGTTAGGTCTGGTATTTGCCATCATCCGGCTCATACTTTCGCATTTTTCGCATACTTGTTGGCCAGATCCTGGGCGTTTTCTGGGTTGGATCAGGTAGTAGTGTGGTACCGCACTGAAAGAGTGAAGTAATCCTGGATTCGATCTATATATTAGAGGATAACACCGGTTAGGTCAGGGTTAGGTCTGGAATTTGCCATAATCTGGCTCATATTTTCGCATTTTTGGCATAGTTCTTGGCCAGATCCTGGGCGTTTTCTGGGTTGGATCAGGTAGTAGTGTGGTACCGCACTGAAACAGTGAGTTAATCCTGGATTCAACGTATATTTTAGAGGATAACACCGGTTACGTCAGGGTTGGGTCTGGTATTTGCCATCATCTGTCTCACACTATTGCATTTTTCACCTACTTGTTGGCCAGATACTGGGCGTTTTCTGGGTTGGATCACGTAGTAATGTGGCACCACACTCAAACAGTGAGTTGAACCTGGATTCAATCTATATTTCAGAGGATAACACCGGTTAGGTCAGGGTTAGCTCTGGTGATTGCCATCGTCTACCTCATTCTTTCGCATTTTTCGCATACTTGTTGGCCAGATCCTGGGCGTTTTCTGGTTTGGATCACGTAGTAATGTAGAACCACTCTGAAACAGTGAGCTAAACCTGGATTCAATCTATATTTTAGAGGATAACACCGGTTAGGTCAGGGTTAGGTCTGGCATTTGCCATCATCTGTCTTATACTTTCGCAGTTTTCGCATACTTGTTGGCCAGATCCTGGGCGTTTTCTGGTTTGGATCACGTAGGAATGTAGAACCAGTCTGAAACAGTGAGTTAAACCTGGATTCAATCTATATTTTAGAGGATAACGCCGGTTAGGTCTGGGTTAGGTCTGGTATTTGCCATCATCTGGCTCATATATTCGAATTGTTCGCATACTTGTTGGCCAGATCCTGGGCGTATTCTGGGTTGGATCACGTAGTAATGTGGCACCACACTCAAACAGTGAGTTAAACCTGGATTCAATCTATATTTTAGAGGATAACACCGGCTAGGTCCGGGTTAGGTCTGGTTTTTGCCATCATCTGGCTCATAGTTTCGCATTTTTCGCATACTTATTGGCCAGATCCTGGGCGTTTTCTGGTTTGGATCACGTGGTAATGTGGTTCCACACTGCAACAGTGAGCTAAACCTGGATACAATCTATATTTTAGAGGATAACACCGGTTAAGTCAGGGTTAGGTCTGGTATTTGCCATCATGTGGCTCATACTTTCGCATTTTTCGCATACTTCTTAGCCAGATCCTGGGCGTTTTCTGGTTTGGATCACGTAGGAATGTAGAACCACACTCAAACAGTGAGTTAAACCCGGATGCAATCTATATTTCAGAGGATAACACCGGCTAGGTCAGGGTTAGGTCTGGAATTTGCCATAATCTGGCTCATACTTTCGCAGTTTTCGCATACTTGTTGGCCAGATCCTGGGCGTTTTCTGGTTTGGATCACGTAGGAATGTAGAACCAGTCTGAAACTGTGAGTTAAACCTGGATTCAATCTATATTTTAGAGGATAACACCGGTTAGGTCAGGGTTAGGTCTGGTATTTGCCATCATCTGGCTCATATAATCGAATTGTTCGCATACTTGTTGGCCAGATCCTGGGCGTATTCTGGGTCGGATCACGTAGTAATGTGGCACCACACTCAAACAGTGAGTTAAACCTGGATTCAATCTATATCTTAGAGGATAACACCGGCTAGGTCCGGGTTAGGTCTGGTATTTGCCATCATCTGGCTCATAGTTTCGCATTTTTCGCATACGTATTGGCCAGATCCTGGGCGTTTTCTGGTTTGGATCACGTAGTAATGTGGCACCACACTCAAACAGTGAGTTAATCCTGGATTCAATCTATATATTAGAGGGTAACACCGGTTAGGTCAGGGTTAGGTCTGGAATTTGCCATAATCTGGCTCATACTTTCGCAGTTTTCGCATACTTGTTGGCCAGATCCTGGGCGTTTTCTGGTTTGGATCACGTAGGTATGTAGAACCAGTCTGAAACTGTGAGTTAAACCTGGATTCAATCTATATTTTAGAGGATAACACCGGTTAGGTCAGGGTTAGGTCTGGTATTTGCCATCATCTGGCTCATATAATCGAATTGTTCGCATACTTGTTGGCCAGATCCTGGGCGTTTTCTGGGTTGGATCAGGTAGTAGTGTGGTACCGCACTGAAAGAGTGAAGTAATCCTGGATTCGATCTATATATTAGAGGATAACACCGGTTAGGTCAGGGTTAGGTCTGGTATTTGCCATCATCCGGCTCATACTTTCGCATTTTTCGCATACTTGTTGGCCAGATCCTGGGCGTTTTCTGGGTTGGATCAGGTAGTAGTGTGGTACCGCACTGAAACAGTGAGTTAATCCTGGATTCAACGTATATTTTAGAGGATAACACCGGTTACGTCAGGGTTGGGTCTGGTATTTGCCATCATCTGTCTCACACTATTGCATTTTTCACCTACTTGTTGGCCAGATACTGGGCGTTTTCTGGGTTGGATCACCTAGTAATGTGGCACCACACTCAAACAGTGAGTTGAACCTGGATTCAATCTATATTTCAGAGGATAACACCGGTTAGGTCAGGGTTAGCTCTGGTGATTGCCATCGTCTACCTCATTCTTTCGCATTTTTCGCATACTTGTTGGCCAGATCCTGGGCGTTTTCTGGTTTGGATCGCGTAGTAATGTAGAACCACTCTGAAACAGTGAGCTAAACCAGGATTCAATCTATATTTTAGAGGATAACACCGGCTAGGTCCGGGTTAGGTCTGGTATTTGCCATCATCTGGCTCATAGTTTCGCATTTTTCGCATACTTATTGGCCAGATCCTGGGCGTTTTCTGGTTTGGATCACGTAGTAATGTGGCACCACACTCAAACAGTGAGTTAATCCTGGATTCAATCTATATGTTAGAGGGTAACACCGGTTAGGTCAGGGTTAGGTCTGGAATTTGCCATAATCTGGCTCATACTTTCGCAGTTTTCGCATACTTGTTGGCCAGATCCTGGGCGTTTTCTGGTTTGGATCACGTAGGAATGTAGAACCAGTCTGAAACTGTGAGTTAAACCTGGATTCAATCTATATTTTAGAGGATAACACCGGTTAGGTCAGGGTTAGGTCTGGTATTTGCCATCATCTGGCTCATATATTCGAATTGTTCGCATACTTGTTGGCCAGATCCTGGGCGTATTCTGGGTCGGATCACGTAGTAATGTGGCACCACACTCAAACAGTGAGTTAAACCTGGATTCAATCTATATTTTAGAGGATAACACCGGTTAGGTCAGGGTTAGGTCTGGTATTTGCCATCATGTGGCTCATACTTTCGCATTTTTCGCATACTTGTTAGCCAGATCCTGGGCGTTTTCTGGTTTGGATCACGTAGGAATGTAGAACCAGTCTGAAACAGTGAGTTAAACCTGGATACAATCTATATTTTAGAGGATAACACCGGTTAGGTCAGTGTTAGGTCTGGTATTTGCCATCATCTGGCTCAAACATTCGAATTGTTCGCATACTTGTTGGCCAGATCCTGGGCGTATTCTGGGCCGGATCACGTAGTAATGTGGCACCACACTCAAACAGTGAGTTAAACCTGGATTCAATCTATATTTTAGAGGATAACACCGGCTAGGTCCGGGTTAGGTCTGGTATTTGCCATCATCTGGCTCATACTTTCGCATTTTTAGCATACTTGTAGGCCAGATCCAGGGCGTTTTCTGGGTTGGATCACGTAGTAGTGTGGCACCACACTCAAACAGTGAGTTAAACCTGGATGCAATCTATATTTCAGAGGAAAACACCGGTTAGGTCAGGGTTAGGTCTGGTATTTGCCACCATCCAGCTCATACTTTCGCATTTTTCGTATACTTGTTGGCCAGATCCTGGGCGTTTTCTGGTTTGGGTCAGGTAGTAATGTGGAGCCACTCTCAAACATTGAGTTAAACCTGGATTCAATCTATATTTTGGAGGATATCACCGGTTAGGTCAGGGTTAGGTCTGGTATTTGCCTTTATCTGGCTCATACTTTCGCCTTTTACACCTACTTGTTGGCCTGATCCAGGGCGTTTTCTGGGTTGGATCACGTAGTAGTGTGGCACCACACTCAAACAGTGAGTTAAACCTGGATGCAATCTATATTTCAGAGGAAAACACCGGTTAGGTCAGGGTTAGGTCAGGTATTTGCCATCATCCGGCTCATACTTTCGCATTTTTCGCATACTTGTTGGCCAGATCCTGGGCGTTTTCTTGGTTGGATCAGGTAGTAGTGTGGTACCGCACTCAAACAGTGACTTAAACCTGGATGCAATCTATATTTCAGAGGATAACACCGGTTAGGTCAGGGTTAGGTCTGGTATTCGCCATCATCCAGCTCATACTTTCGCATTCTTCGCACCCTTGTTGGCCAGATCCTGGGCGTTTTCTGGTTTGGGTCACGTAGTAATGTGGAGCCACTCTCAAACATTGAGTTAAATCTGGATTCAATCTATATTTTGGAGGATTAGACCGGTTAGGTCAGGGTTAGGTCTGGTATTTGCCATCATCCGGCTCATACTTTCGCATTTTTCGCATACTTGTTGGCCAGATACTGGGCGTTTTCTGGGTTGGATCACGTAGTAATGTGGTACCACACTGAAACAGTGGGTTAAACAGGATTCAATCTATATTTTAGAGGATAACACCGGTTAGGTTTGGGTTAGGTCTGGTATTTGCCATCATCCGGCTCATACTTTCGCATTTTTCGCATACTTGTTGGCCAGATCCTGGGCGTTTTCTGGGTTGGATCAGGTAGTAGTGTGGTACCGCACTGAAAGAGTGAAGTAATCCTGGATTCGATCTATATATTAGAGGATAACACCGGCTAGGTCAGGGTTAGGTCTGGTATTTGCCATCATCCGGCTCATACTTTCGCATTTTTCGCATACTTGTTGGCCAGATCCTGGGCGTTTTCTGGGTTGGATCAGGTAGTAGTGTGGTACCGCACTGAAAGAGTGAAGTAATCCTGGATTCGATCTATATATTAGAGGATAACACCGGTTAGGTCAGGGTTAGGTCTGGTATTTGCCATCATCCGGCTCATACTTCCGCATTTTTGGCATACTTGTTGGCCTGATCCTGGGCGTTTTCTGGGTTGGATCAGGTAGTAGTGTGGTACCGCACTGAAAGAGTGAAGTAATCCTGGATTCGATCTATATATTAGAGGATAACACCGGCTAGGTCAGGGTTAGGTCTGGAATTTGCCATAATCTGGCTCATATTTTCGCATTTTTGACATACTTCTTGGCCAGATCCTGGGCGTTTTCTGGGTTGGATCAGGTAGTAGTGTGGTACCGCACTGAAACAGTGAGTTAATCCTGGATTCAACGTATATTTTAGAGGATAACACCGGTTAGGTCAGGGATGGGTCTGGTATTTGCCATCATCTGTATCACACTATTGCATTTTTCACCTACTTGTTAGCCAGATCCTGGGCGTTTTCTGGGTTGGATCAGGTAGTAGTGTGGTACCGCACTGAAAGAGTGAAGTAATCCTGGATTCGATCTATATATTAGAGGATAACACCGGCTAGGTCAGGGTTAGGTCTGGAATTTGCCATAATCTGGCTCATATTTTCGCATTTTTGGCATACTTCTTGGCCAGATCCTGGGCGTTTTCTGGGTTGGATCAGGTAGTAGTGTGGTACCGCACTGAAACTGTGAGTTAATCCTGGATTCAACGTATATTTTAGAGGATAACACCGGTTAGGTCAGGGATGGGTCTGGTATTTGCCATCATCTGTCTCACACTATTGCATTTTTCACCTACTTGTTAGCCAGATACTGGGCGTTTTCTGGGTTGGATCACGTAGTAATGTGGCACCACACTCAAACAGTGAGTTGAACCTGGATTCAATCTATATTTCAGAGGATAACACCGGTTAGGTCAGGGTTAGCTCTGGTGATTGCCATCGTCTACCTCATTCTTTCGCATTTTTCGCATACTTGTTGGCCAGATCCTGGGCGTTTTCTGGTTTGGATCACGTAGTAATGTAGAACCACTCTGAAACAGTGAGCTAAACCTGGATTCAATCTATATTTTAGAGGATAACACCGGTTAGGTCAGGGTTAGGTCTGGCATTTGCCATCATCTGTCTCATACTTTCGCAGTTTTCGCATACTTGTTGGCCAGATCCTGGGCGTTTTCTGGTTTGGATCACGTAGGAATGTAGAACCAGTCTGAAACAGTGAGTTAAACCTGGATTCAATCTATATTTTAGAGGATAACACCGGTTAGGTCTGGGTTAGGTCTGGTATTTGCCATCATCTGGCTCATATATTCGAATTGTTCGCATACTTGTTGGCCAGATCCTGGGCGTATTCTGGGTCGGATCACGTAGTAATGTGGCACCACACTCAAACAGTGAGTTAAACCTGGATTCAATCTATATTTTAGAGGATAACACCGGCTAGGTCCGGGTTAGGTCTGGTATTTGCCATCATCTGGCTCATAGTTTCGCATTTTTCGCATATTTATTGGCCAGATCCTGGGCGTTTTCTGGTTTGGATCACGTGGTAATGTGGTTCCACACTGCAACAGTGAGCAAAACCTGGATACAATCTATATTTTAGAGGATAACACCGGTTAGGTCTGGTATTTGCCATCACGTGGCTCATACTTTCGCAGTTTTCGCATACTTGTTGGCCAGATCCTCGGCGTTTTCTGGTTTGGGTCACGTAGTAATGTGGAGCCACTCTCAAACATTCAGTTAAACCTGGATTCAATCTATATTTTAGAGGATAACACCGGCTAGGTCCGGGTTAGGTCTGGTATTTGCCATCATCTGGCTCATACTTTCGCATTTTTCGCATACTTGTTGGCCAGATCCAGGGCATTTTCTGGGTTGGATCACGTAGTAGTGTGGCACCACACTCAAACAGTGAGTTAAACCTGGATGCAATCTATATTTTGGAGGATAACACCGGTTAGGTCAGGGTTAGGTCTGGTATTTGCCTTTATCTGGCTCATACTTTCGCCTTTTTCACCTACTTGTTGGCCTGATCCTGGGCGTTTTCTGGGTTGTATCACGTACTAATGTGGTACCACACTGAAACAGTGGGTTAAACCAGGATTCAATCTATATTTTAGAGGATAACACCGGTTAGGTTTGGGTTAGGTCTGGTATTTGCCATCATCCAGCTCATACTTTCGCATTTTTCGCACCCTTGTTGGCCAGATCCTGGGCGTTTTCTGGTTTGGGTCACGTAGTAATGTGGAGCCACTCTCAAACATTGAGTTAAACCTGGATTTAATCTATATTTTGGAGGATAACACCGGTTAGGTCATGGTTAGGTCTGGTATTTGTCATCATCCAGCTCATACTTTCGCATTCTTCGCACCCTTGTTGGCCAGATCCTGGGCGTTTTCTGGTTTGGGTCACGTAGTAATGTGGAGCCACTCTCAAACATTGAGTTAAATCTGGATTCAATCTATATTTTGGAGGATTACACCGGTTAGGTCAGGGTTAGGTCTGGTATTTGCCTTTATCTGGCTCATACTTTCGCCTTTTTCACCTACTTGTTGGCCTGATCCTGGGCGTTTTCTGGGTTGTATCTCGTAGTAATGTGGTACCACACTGAAACAGTGGGTTAAACCAGGATTCAATCTATATTTTAGAGGATAACACCGGTTAGGTTTGGGTTAGGTCTGGTATTTGCCATCATCCGGCTCATACTTTCGCATTTTTCGCATACTTGTTGGCCAGATCCTGGGCGTTTTCTGGGTTGGATCAGGTAGTAGTGTGGTACCGCACTGAAAGAGTGAAGTAATCCTGGAATCGATCTATCTATTAGAGGGTAACACCGGTTAGCTTTGGGTTGGGTCTGGGTTAGGTCTGGGTTAGGTCTGGTATTTGCCATCATCCAGCTCATACTTTCGCATTTTTCGTATACTTGTTGGCCTGATCCTGGGCGTTTTCTGGTTTGGGTCAGGTAGTAATGTGGAGCCACTCTCAAACATTCAGTTAAACCTGGATTCAATCTATATTTTGGAGGATAACACCGGTTAGGTTTGGGTTAGGTCTGGTATGTGCCATCATCCGGCTCATACTTTCGCATTTTTCGCATACTTGTTGGCCAGATCCTGGGCGTTTTCTGGGTTGTATCAGGTAGTAGTGTGGTACCGCACTGAAGCAGTGAAGTAATCCTGGATTCAATCTATATTTTAGAGGATAACACCGGTTAGGTCAGGGTTAGGTCTGGTATTTGCAATCATCTGTCTCATACTTTCGCATTTTTCACCTACTTGTTGGCCAGATACTGGGCGTTTTCTGGGTTGGATCACGTAGTAATGTGGCACCACACTCAAACAGTGAGTTAAACCTGGATGCAATCTATATTTCAGAGGAAAACACCGGTTAGGTCAGGGTTAGGTCTGGTATTTGCCATCATCCAGCTCATACTTCCGCATTTTTCGCACCCTTGTTGGCCAGATCCTGGGCGTTTTCTGGTTTGGGTCACGTAGTAATGTGGAGCCACTCTCAAACATTGAGTTAAACCTGGATTCAATCTATATTCTGGAGGATAACACCGGTTAGGTCAGGGTTAGTTCTGGTATTTGCCTTTATCTGGCTCATACTTTCGCCTTTTTCACCTACTTGTTGGCGTGATCCTGGGCGTTTTCTGGGTTGTATCACGTAGTAATGTGGTACCACACTGAAACAGTGGGTTAAACCAGGATTCAATCTATATTTTAGAGGATAACACCGGTTAGGTTTGGGTTAGGTCAGGTATTTGCCATCATCCGGCTCATACTTTCGCATTTTTCGCATACTTGTTGGCCAGATCCTGGGCGTTTTCTGGGTTGGATCAGGTAGTAGTGTGGTACCGCACTGAAAGAGTGAAGTAATCCTGGATTCGATCTATATATTAGAGGATAACACCGGTTAGGTCAGGGTTAGGTCTGGTATTTGCCATCATCCGGCTCATACTTTCGCATTTTTCGCATACTTGATTGCCAGATACTGGGCGTTTTCTGGGTTGGATCACGTAGTAATGAGGCACCACACTCAAACAGTGACTTAAACCTGGATGCAATCTATATTTCAGAGGATAACACCGGTTAGGTCAGGGTTAGGTCTGGTATTTGCCATCATCCAGCTCATACTTTCGCATTCTTCGCACCCTTGTTGGCCAGATCCTGGGCGTTTTCTGGTTTGGGTCACGTAGTAATGTGGAGCCACTCTCAAACATTGAGCGAAATCTGGATTCAATCTATATTTTGGAGGATTACACCGGCTAGGTCAGGGTTAGGTCTGGTATTTGCCATCATCCGGCTCATACTTTCGCATTTTTCGCATACTTGTTGGCCAGATCCTGGACGTTTTCTGGGTTGGATCAGGTAGTAGTGTGGTACCGCACTGAAAGAGTGAAGTAATCCTGGATTCGATCTATATATTAGAGGATAACACCGGTTAGGTCAGGGTTAGGTCTGGTATTTGCCATCATCCGGCTCATACTTTCGCATTTTTCGCATACTTGTTGGCCAGATCCTGGGCGTTTTCTGGGTTGGATCAGGTAGTAGTGTGGTACCGCACTGAAAGAGTGAAGTAATCCTGGATTCGATCTATATATTAGAGGATAACACCGGTTAGGTCAGGGTTAGGTCTGGTATTTGCCATCATCCGGCTCATACTTTCGCATTTTTCGCATACTTGTTGGCCAGATCCTGGACGTTTTCTGGGTTGGATCAGGTAGTAGTGTGGTACCGCACTGAAAGAGTGATGTAATCCTGGATTCGATCTATATATTAGAGGATAACACCGGTTAGGTCAGGGTTAGGTCTGGAATTTGCCATAATCTGGCTCATATTTTCGCATTTTTGGCATACTTCTTGGCCTGATCCTGGGCGTTTTCTGGGTTGGATCAGGTAGTAGTGTGGTGCCGCACTGAAACAGTGAGTTAATCCTGGATTCAACGTATATTTTAGAGGATAACACCGGTTAGGTCAGGGTTAGGTCTGGTATTTGCCATCATCCGGCTCATACTTTCGCATTTTTCGCATACTTGTTGGCCAGATCCTGGGCGTTTTCTGGTTTGGGTCACGTAGTAATGTGGTACCACACTGAAACAGTGGGTTAAACCAGGATTCAATCTATATTTTAGAGGATAACACCGGTTAGGTCAGGGTTAGGACTGGTATTTGCCATCATCCGGCTCATACTTTCGCATTTTTCACCTACTTGTTGGCCAGATCGTGGGCGTTTTCTGGTTTGGATCACGTAGGAATGTAGAACCAGTCTGAAACAGTGAGTTAAACCTGGATTCAATCTATATTTTAGAGGATAACACCGGTTAGGTCTGGGTTAGGTCTGGTATTTGCCATCATCTGGCTCATATATTCGAATTGTTCGCATACTTGTTGGCCAGATCCTGGGCGTATTCTGGGTCGGATCACGTAGTAATGTGGCACCACACTCAAACAGTGAGTTAAACCTGGATTCAATCTATATTTTAGAGGATAACACCGGCTAGGTCCGGGTTAGGTCTGGTATTTGCCATCATCTGGCTCATACTTTCGCATTTTTCGCATACTTATTGGCCAGATCCTGGGCGTTTTCTGGTTTGGATCACGTGGTAATGTGGTTCCACACTGCAACAGTGAGCTAAACCTGGATACAATCTATATTTTAGAGGATAACACCGGTTAGGTCAGGGTTAGGTCTGGTATTTGCCATCATGTGGCTCATACTTTCGCAGTTTTCGCATACTTGTTGGCCAGATCCTGGGCGTTTTCTGGTTTGGGTCACGTAGTAATGTGGAGCCACTCTCAAACATTCAGTTAAACCTGGATTCAATCTATATTTTAGAGGATAACACCGGCTAGGTCCGGGTTAGGTCTGGTATTTGCCATCATCTGGCTCATACTTTCGCATTTTTCGCATACTTGTTGGCCAGATCCAGGGCGTTTTCTGGGTTGGATCACGTAGTAGTGTGGCACCACACTCAAACAGTGAGTTAAACCTGGATGCAATCTATATTTTGGAGGATAACACCGGTTAGGTCAGGGTTAGGTCTGGTTTTTGCCTTTATCTGGCTCATACTTTCGCCTTTTTCACCTACTTGTTGGCCTGATCCTGGGCGTTTTCTGGGTTGTATCACGTACTAATGTGGTACCACACTGAAACAGTGGGTTAAACCAGGATTCAATCTATATTTTAGAGGATAACACCGGTTAGGTTTGGGTTAGGTCTGGTATTTGCCATCATCCGGCTCATACTTTCGCATTTTTCGCATACTTGTTGGCCAGATCCTGGGCGTTTTCTGGTTTGGAGCACGTAGTAATGTGGTACCACACTGAAACAGTGAGATCATCCTGGATTCGATCTATATATTAGAGGGTAACACCGGTTAGGTCAGGGTTAGGTTTGGTATTTGCCATCATGCGGCTCATACTTTCGCATTTTTCGCATACTTGTTGGCCAGATCCTGGGCGTTTTCTGGGTTGTATCAGGTAGTAGTGTGGTACCGCACTGAAGCAGTGAAGTAATCCTGGATGCCATCTATATTTCAGAGGATAACACCGGTTAGATCAGTGTTAGGTCTGGTATTTGCCATCATCCAGCTCATACTTTCGCATTTTTCGCACCCTTGTTGGCCAGATCCTGGGCGTTTTCTGGTTTGGGTCACGTAGTAATGTGGAGCCACTCTCAAACATTGAGTTAAACCTGGATTCAATCTATATTTTGGAGGATAACACCGGTTAGGTCAGGGTTAGGTCTGGTATTTGCCATCATCCAGCTCATATTTTCGCATTCTTCGCACCCTTGTTGGCCAGATCCTGGGCGTTTTCTGGTTTGGGTCCCGTAGTAATGTGGAGCCACTCTCAAACATTGAGTTAAATCTGGATTCAATCTATATTTTGGAGGATTACACCGGTTAGGTCAGGGTTAGGTCTGGTATTTGCCTTTATCTGGCTCATACTTTCGCCTTTTTCACCTACTTGTTGGCCTGATCCTGGGCGTTTTCTGGGTTGTATCTCCTAGTAATGTGGTACCACACTGAAACAGTGGGTTAAACCAGGATTCAATCTATATTTTAGAGGATAACACCGGTTAGGTTTGGGTTAGGTCTGGTATTTGCCATCATCCGGCTCATACTTTCGCATTTTTCGCATACTTGTTGGCCAGATCCTGGGCGTTTTCTGGGTTGGATCAGGTAGTAGTGTGGTACCGCACTCAAAGAGTGAAGTAATCCTGTATTCGATCTATATATTAGAGGATAACACTGGCTAGGTCAGGGTTAGGTCTGGTATTTGCCATCATCCGGCTCATACTTTCGCATTTTTCGCATACTTGTTGGCCAGATCCTGGGCGTTTTCTGGGTTGGATCAGGTAGTAGTGTGGTACCGCACTGAAAGAGTGAAGTAATCCTGGAATCCATCTATATATTAGAGGGTAACACCGGTTAGCTTTGGGTTAGGTCTGGGTTAGGTCTGGTATTTGCCATCATCTGGCTCATATATTCGAATTGTTCGCATACTTGTTGGCCAGATCCTGGGCGTATTCTGGGTCGGATCACGTAGTAATGTGGCACCACACTCAAACAGTGAGTTAAACCTGGATTCAATCTATATTTTAGAGGATAACACCGGCTAGGTCCGGGTTAGGTCTGGTATTTGCCATCATGTGGCTCATACTTTCGCAGTTTTCGCATACTTGTTGGCCAGATCCTGGGCGTTTTCTGGTTTGGGTCACACAGTAATGTGGAGCCACTCTCAAACATTCAGTTAAACCAGGATTCAATCTATATTTTAGAGGATAACACCGGCTAGGTCCGGGTTAGGTCTGGTATTTGCCATCATCTGGCTCATACTTTCGCATTTTTCGCATACTTGTTGGCCAGATCCAGGGCGTTTTCTGGGTTGGATCACGTAGTAGTGTGGCACCACACTCAAACAGTGAGTTAAACCTGGATGCAATCTATATTTTGGAGGATAACACCGGTTAGGTCAGGGTTAGGTCTGGTATTTGCCATCATCCGGCTCATACTTTCGCATTTTTCGCATACTTGTTGGCCAGATCCTGGGCGTTTTCTGGGTTGGATCAGGTAGTAGTGTGGTACCGCACTGAAAGAGTGAAGTAATCCTGGATTCGATCTATATATTAGAGGATAACACCGGTTAGGTCAGGGTTAGGTCTGGTATTTGCCATCATGTGGCTCATACTTTCGCAGTTTTCGCATACTTGTTGGCCAGATCCTGGGCGTTTTCTGGTTTGGGTCACGTAGTAATGTGGTACCACACTGAAACAGTGGGTTAAACCAGGATTCAATCTATATTTTGGAGGATAACACCGGTTAGGTTTGGGTTAGGTCTGGTATTTGCCATCATCCGGCTCATACTTTCGCATTTTTCGCATACTTGTTGGCCAGATACTGGGCGTTTTCTGGGTTGGATCACGTAGTAATGTGGCACCACACTCAAACAGTGACTTAAACCTGGATGCAATCTATATTTCAGAGGATAACACCGGTTAGGTCAGGGTTAGGTCTGGTATTTGCCATCATCCAGCTCATACTTCCGTATTTTTCGCACCCTTGTTGGCCAGATCCTGGGCGTTTTCTGGTTTGGGTCACGTAGTAATGTGGTACCACTCTGAAACAGTGGGTTAAACCAGGATTCAATCTATATTTTAGAGGATAACACCGGTTAGGTTTGGGTTAGGTCTGGTATTTGCCATCATCCGGCTCATACTTTCGCATTTTTCGCATACTTGTTGGCCAGATCCTGGACGTTTTCTGGGTTGGATCAGGTAGTAGTGTGGTACCGCACTGAAAGAGTGAAGTAATCCTGGATTCGATCTATATATTAGAGGATAACACCGGTTAGGTCAGGGTTAGGTCTGGTATTTGCCATCATCCGGCTCATACTTTCGCATTTTTCGCATACTTGTTGGCCAGATCCTGGGCGTTTTCTGGGTTGGATCAGGTAGTAGTGTGGTACCGCACTGAAAGAGTGAAGTAATCCTGGATTCGATCTATATATTAGAGGATAACACCGGTTAGGTCAGGGTTAGGTCTGGTATTTGCCATCATCCGGCTCATACTTTCGCATTTTTCGCATACTTGTTGGCCAGATCCTGGACGTTTTCTGGGTTGGATCAGGTAGTAGTGTGGTACCGCACTGAAAGAGTGATGTAATCCTGGATTCGATCTATATATTAGAGGATAACACCGGTTAGGTCAGGGTTAGGTCTGGAATTTGCCATAATCTGGCTCATATTTTCGCATTTTTGGCATACTTCTTGGCCAGATCCTGGGCGTTTTCTGGGTTGGATCAGGTAGTAGTGTGGTGCCGCACTGAAACAGTGAGTTAATCCTGGATTCAACGTATATTTTAGAGGATAACACCGGTTAGGTCAGGGTTGGGTCTGGTATTTGCCATCATCTGTCTCACACTATTGCATTTTTCACCTACTTGTTGGCCAGATACTGGGCGTTTTCTGGGTTGGATCACGTAGTAATGTGGCACCACACTCAAACCGTGAGTTGAACCTGGATTCAATCTATATTTCAGAGGATAACACCGGTTAGGTCAGGGTTAGCTCTGGTGATTGCCATCGTCTACCTCATACTTTCGCATTTTTCGCACCCTTGTTGGCCAGATCCTGGGCGTTTTCTGGTTTGGGTCACGTAGTAATGTGGAGCCACTCTCAAACATTGAGTTAAACCTGGATTCAATCTATATTTTGGAGGATAACACCGGTTAGGTCAGGGTTAGTTCTGGTATTTGCCTTTATCTGGCTCATACTTTCGCCTTTTTCACCTACTTGTTGGCGTGATCCTGGGCGTTTTCTGGGTTGTATCACGTAGTAATGTGGTACCACACTGAAACAGTGGGTTAAACCAGGATTCAATCTATATTTTAGAGGATAACACCGGTTAGGTTTGGGTTAGGTCAGGTATTTGCCATCATCCGGCTCATACTTTCGCATTTTTCACCTACTTGTTGGCCAGATCGTGGGCGTTTTCTGGTTTGGATCACGTAGGAATGTAGAACCAGTCTGAAACAGTGAGTTAAACCTGGATTCAATCTATATTTTAGAGGATAACACCGGTTAGGTCTGGGTTAGGTCTGGTATTTGCCATCATCTGGCTCATATATTCGAATTGTTCGCATACTTGTTGGCCAGATCCTGGGCGTATTCTGGGTCGGATCACGTAGTAATGTGGCACCACACTCAAACAGTGAGTTAAACCTGGATTCAATCTATATTTTAGAGGATAACACCGGCTAGGTCCGGGTTAGGTCTGGTATTTGCCATCATCTGGCTCATACTTTCGCATTTTTCGCATACTTATTGGCCAGATCCTGGGCGTTTTCTGGTTTGGATCACGTGGTAATGTGGTTCCACACTGCAACAGTGAGCTAAACCTGGATACAATCTACATTTTAGAGGATAACACCGGTTAGGTCAGGGTTAGGTCTGGTATTTGCCATCATGTCGCTCATACTTTCGCAGTTTTCGCATACTTGTTGGCCAGATCCTGGGCGTTTTCTGGTTTGGGTCACGTAGTAATGTGGAGCCACTCTCAAACATTCAGTTAAACCTGGATTCAATCTATATTTTAGAGGATAACCCCGGCTAGGTCCGGGTTAGGTCTGGTATTTGCCATCATCTGGCTCATACTTTCGCATTTTTCGCATACTTGTTGGCCAGATCCAGGGCGTTTTCTGGGTTGGATCACGTAGTAGTGTGGCACCACACTCAAACAGTGAGTTAAACCTGGATGCAATCTATATTTTGGAGGATAACACCGGTTAGGTCAGGGTTAGGTCTGGTATTTGCCTATATCTGGCTCATACTTTCGCCTTTTTCACCTACTTGTTGGCCTGATCCTGGGCGTTTTCTGGGTTGTATCACGTACTAATGTGGTACCACACTGAAACAGTGGGTTAAACCAGGATTCAATCTATATTTTAGAGGATAACACCGGTTAGGTTTGGGTTAGGTCTGGTATTTGCCATCATCCAGCTCATACTTTCGCATTTTTCGCATACTTGTTGGCCAGATCCTGGGCGTTTTCTGGGTTGGATCAGGTAGTAGTGTGGTACCGCACTCAAAGAGTGAAGTAATCCTGTATTCGATCTATATATTAGAGGATAACACCGGCTAGGTCAGGGTTAGGTCTGGTATTTGCCATCATCCGGCTCATACTTTCGCATTTTTCGCATACTTGTTGGCCAGATCCTGGGCGTTTTCTGGGTTGGATCAGGTAGTAGTGTGGTACCGCACTGAAAGAGTGAAGTAATCCTGGAATCGATCTATATATTAGAGGGTAACACCGGTTAGCTTTGGGTTAGGTCTGGGTTAGGTCTGGGTTAGGTCTGGGTTAGGTCTGGTATTTGCCATCATCTGGCTCATATATTCGAATTGTTCGCATACTTGTTGGCCAGATCCTGGGCGTATTCTGGGTCGGATCACGTAGTAATGTGGCACCACACTCAAACAGTGAGTTAAACCTGGATTCAATCTATATTTTAGAGGATAACACCGGCTAGGTCCGGGTTAGGTCTGGTATTTGCCATCATCTGGCTCATAGTTTCGCATTTTTCGCATACTTATTGGCCAGATCCTGGACGATTTCTGGTTTGGATCACGTAGTAATGTGGCACCACACTCAAACAGTGAGTTAATCCTGGATTCAATCTATATATTAGAGGGTAACACCGGCTAGGTCAGGGTTAGGTCTGGAATTTGCCATAATCTGGCTCATACTTTCGCAGTTTTCGCATACTTGTTGGCCAGATCCTGGGCGTTTTCTGGTTTGGATCACGTAGGAATGTAGAACCAGTCTGAAACTGTGAGTTAAACCTGGATTCAATCTATATTTTAGAGGATAACACCGGTTAGGTCAGGGTTAGGTCTGGTATTTGCCATCATCTGGCTCATATATTCGAATTGTTCGCATACTTGTTGGCCAGATCCTGGGCGTATTCTGGGTCGGATCACGTGGTAATGTGGTTCCACACTGCAACAGTGAGCTAAACCTGGATACAATCTATATTTTAGAGGATAACACCGGTTAGGTTTGGGTTAGGTCTGGTATTTGCCATCATCTGGCTCATATATTCGAATTGTTCGCATACTTGTTGGCCAGATCCTGGGCGTATTCTGGGTCGGATCACGTAGTAATGTGGCACCACACTCAAACAGTGAGTTAAACCTGGATTCAATCTATATTTTAGAGGATAACACCGGCTAGGTCCGGGTTAGGTCTGGTATTTGCCATCATCTGGCTCATACTTTCACCTTTTTCACCTACTTGTTGGCCTGATCCTGGGCGTTTTCTGGGTTGTATCTCGTAGTAATGTGGTACCACACTGAAACAGTGGGTTAAACCAGGATTCAATCTATATTTTAGAGGATAACACCGGTTAGGTTTGGGTTAGGTCTGGTATTTGCCATCATCTGGCTCATATATTCGAATTGTTCGCATACTTGTTGGCCAGATCCTGGGCGTATTCTGGGTCGGATCACGTAGTAATGTGGCACCACACTCAAACAGTGAGTTAAACCTGGATTCAATCTATATTTTAGAGGATAACACCGGCTAGGTCCGGGTTAGGTCTGGTATTTGCCATCATCTGGCTCATACTTTCGCATTTTTCGCATACTTGTTGGCCAGATCCAGGGCGTTTTCTGGGTTGGATCACGTAGTAGTGTGGCACCACACTCAAACAGTGAGTTAAACCTGGATGCAATCTATATTTTGGAGGATAACACCGGTTAGGTCAGGGTTAGGTCTGGTATTTGCCTTTATCTGGCTCATACTTTCGCCTTTTTCACCTACTTGTTGGCCTGATCCTGGGCGTTTTCTGGGTTGTATCACGTACTAATGTGGTACCACACTGAAACAGTGGGTTAAACCAGGATTCAATCTATATTTTAGAGGATAACACCGGTTAGGTTTGGGTTAGGTCTGGTATTTGCCATCATCCGGCTCATACTTTCGCATTTTTCGCATACTTGTTGGCCAGATCCTGGGCGTTTTCTGGTTTGGAGCACGTAGTAATGTGGTACCACACTGAAACAGTGAGATCATCCTGGATTCGATCTATATATTAGAGGGTAACACCGGTTAGGTCAGGGTTAGGTCTGGCATTTGCCATCATGCGGCTCATACTTTCGCATTTTTCGCATACTTGTTTGCCAGATCCTGGGCGTTTTCCGGGTTGTATGAGGTAGTAGTGTGGTACCGCACTGAAGCAGTGAAGTAATCCTGGATGCCATCTATATTTTGGAGGATTACACCGGTTAGGTCAGGGTTAGGTCTGGTATTTGCCTTTATCTGGCTCATACTTTCGCCTTTTTCACCTACTTGTTGGCCTGATCCTGGGCGTTTTCTGGGTTGTATCTCGTAGTAATGTGGTACCACACTGAAACAGTGGGCTAAACCAGGATTCAATCTATATTTTAGAGGATAACACCGGTTAGGTTTGGGTTAGGTCTGGTATTTGCCATCATCCGGCTCATACTTTCGCATTTTTCGCATACTTGTTGGCCAGATCCTGGGCGTTTTCTGGGTTGGATCAGGTAGTAGTGTGGTACCGCACTCAAAGAGTGAAGTAATCCTGTATTCGATCTATATATTAGAGGATAACACCGGCTAGGTCAGGGTTAGGTCTGGTATTTGCCATCATCCGGCTCATACTTTCGCATTTTTCGCATACTTATTGGCCAGATCCTGGGCGTTTTCTGGGTTGGATCAGGTAGTAGTGTGGTACCGCACTGAAAGAGTGAAGTAATCCTGGAATCGATCTATATATTAGAGGGTAACACCGGTTAGCTTTGGGTTAGGTCTGGGTTAGGTCTGGGTTAGGTCTGGTATTTGCCAACATCTGGCTCATATATTCGAATTGTTCGCATACTTGTTGGCCAGATCCTGGGCGTATTCTGGGTCGGATCACGTAGTAATGTGGCACCACACTCAAACAGTGAGTTAAACCTGGATTCAATCTATATTTTAGAGGATAACACCGGCTAGGTCCGGGTTAGGTCTGGTATTTGCCATCATCTGGCTCATAGTTTCGCATTTTTCGCATACCTATTGGCCAGATCCTGGGCGTTTTCTGGTTTGGATCACGTAGTAATGTGGCACCACACTCAAACAGTGAGTTAATCCTGGATTAAATCTATATATTAGAGGGTAACACCGGTTAGGTCAGGGTTAGGTCTGGAATTTGCCATAATCTGGCTCATACTTTCGCAGTTTTCGCATACTTGTTGGCCAGATCCTGGGCGTTTTCTGGTTTGGATCACGTAGGAATGTAGAACCAGTCTGAAACTGTGAGTTAAACCTGGATTCAATCTATATTTTAGAGGATAACACCGGTTAGGTCAGGGTTAGGTCTGGTATTTGCCATCATCTGGCTCATATATTCGAATTGTTCGCATACTTGTTGGCCAGATCCTGGGCGTATTCTGGGTCGGATCACGTGGTAATGTGGTTCCACACTGCAACAGTGAGCTAAACCTGGATACAATCTATATTTTAGAGGATAACACCGGTTAGGTTTGGGTTAGGTCTGGTATTTGCCATCATCTGGCTCAAATATTCGAATTGTTCGCATACTTGTTGGCCAGATCCTGGGCGTATTCTGGGTCGAATCACGTAGTAATGTGGCACCACACTCAAACAGTGAGTTAAACCTGGATTCAATCTATATTTTAGAGGATAACACCGGCTAGGTCCGGGTTAGGTCTGGTATTTGCCATCATCTGGCTCATACTTTCGCCTTTTTCACCTACTTGTTGGCCTGATCCTGGGCGTTTTCTGGGTTGTATCTCGTAGTAATGTGGTACCACACTGAAACAGTGGGTTAAACCAGGATTCAATCTATATTTTAGAGGATAACACCGGTTAGGTTTGGGTTAGGTCTGGTATTTGCCATCATCTGGCTCATATATTCGAATTGTTCGCATACTTGTTGGCCAGATCCTGGGCGTATTCTGGGTCGGATCACGTAGTAATGTGGCACCACACTCAAACAGTGAGTTAAACCTGGATTCAATCTATATTTTAGAGGATAACACCGGCTAGGTCCGGGTTAGGTCTGGTATTTGCCATCATGTGGCTCATACTTTCGCATTTTTCGCATACTTGTTAGCCAGATCCTGGGCGTTTTCTGGTTTGGATCACGTAGGAATGTAGAACCAGTCTGAAACAGTGAGTTAAACCTGGATACAATCTATATTTTAGAGGATAACACCGGTTAGGTCAGGGTTAGGTCTGGTATTTGCCATCATCTGGCTCATACATTCGAATTGTTCGCATACTTGTTGGCCAGATCCTGGGCGTATTCTGGGCCGGATCACGCAGTAATGTGGCACCACACTCAAACAGTGAGTTAAACCTGGATTCAATCTATATTTTAGAGGATAACACCGGCTAGGTCCGGGTTAGGTCTGGTATTTGCCATCATCTGGCTCATACTTTCGCATTTTTCGCATACTTGTTGGCCAGATCCAGGGCGTTTTCTGGGTTGGATCACGTAGTAGTGTGGCACCACACTCAAACAGTGAGTTAAACCTGGATGCAATCTATATTTCAGAGGATAACACCGGTTAGGTCAGGGTTAGGTCTGGTATTTGCCATCATCCAGCTCATACTTTCGCATTTTTCGTATACTTGTTGGCCAGATCCTGGGCGTTTTCTGGTTTGGGTCAGGTAGTAATGTGGAGCCACTCTCAAACATTGAGTTAAACCTGGATTCAATCTATATTTTGGAGGATAACACCGGTTAGGTCAGGGTTAGGTCTGGTATTTGCCTTTATCTGGCTCATACTTTCGCCTTTTTCACCTACCTGTTGGCCTGATTCTGGGCGTTTTCTGGTTTGGATCACGTAGTAATGTGGTACCACAATGAAACAGTGGGTTAAACCAGGATTCAATCTATATTATAGAGGATAACACCAGTTAGGTTTGGGTTAGGTCTGGTATTTGCCATCATCCGGCTCATACTTTCGCATTTTTCGCATACTTGTTGGCCAGATCCTGGGCGTTTTCTGGGTTGTATCAGGTAGTAGTGTGGTACCGCACTGAAGCAGTGAAGTAATCCTGGATTCAATCCATATTTTAGAGGATAACCCCGGTTAGGTCAGGGTTAGGTCTGGTATTTGCCATCATCTGTCTCATACTTTCGCATTTTTCACCTACTTGTTGGCCAGATACTGGGCGTTTTCTGGGTTGGATCACGTAGAAATGTGGCACCACACTCAAACAGTGAGTTAAACCTGGATGCAATCTATATTTCAGAGGATAACACCGGTTAGATCAGGGTTAGGTCTGGTATTTGCCATCATCCAGCTCATACTTCCGCATTTTTCGCACCCTTGTTGGCCAGATCCTGGGCGTTTTCTGGTTTGGGTCACGTAGTAATGTGGAGCCACTCTCAAACATTGTGTTAAACCTGGATTCAATCTATATTTTGGAGGATAACACCGGTTAGGTCAGGGTTAGGTCTGGTATTTGCCTTTATCTGGCTCATACTTTCGCCTTTTTCACCTACTTGTTGGCCTGATCCTGGGCGTTTTCTGGGTTGTATCACGTAGTAATGTGGTACCACACTGAAACGGTGGTTTAAACCAGGATTCAATCTATATTTTAGAGGATAACACCGGTTAGGTCAGGGTTAGGTCTGGTATTTGCCATCATCCAGCTCATACTTTCGCATTCTTCGCACCCTTGTTGGCCAGATCCTGGGCGTTTTCTGGTTTGGGTCACGTAGTAATGTGGTACCACACTGAAACAGTGGGTTAAACCAGGATTCAATCTATATTTTAGAGGATAACACCGGTTAGGTTTGGGTTAGGTCTGGTATTTGCCTTTATCTGGCTCATACTTTCGCCTTTTTCACCTACCTGTTGGCCTGATCCTGGGCGTTTTCTGGGTTGTATCACGTAGTAATGTGGTACCACACTGAAACGGTGGGTTAAACCAGGATTCAATCTATATTTTAGAGGATAACACCGGTTAGGTCAGGGTTAGGTCTGGTATTTGCCTTTATCTGGCTCATACTTTCGCCTTTTTCACCTACCTGTTGGCCTGATTCTGGGCGTTTTCTGGTTTGGATCACGTAGTAATGTGGTACCACAATGAAACAGTGGGTTAAACCAGGATTCAATCTATATTATAGAGGATAACACCAGTTAGGTTTGGGTTAGGTCAGGTATTTACCATCATCCGGCTCATACTTTCGCATTTTTCGCATACTTGTTGGCCAGATCCTGGGCGTTTTCTGGGTTGGATCAGGTAGTAGTGTGGTACCGCACTGAAAGAGTGAAGTAATCCTGGATTCGATCTATATATTAGAGGATAACACCGGTTAGGTCAGGGTTAGGTCTGGTATTTGCCATCATCCGGCTCATACTTTCGCATTTTTCGCATACTTGTTGGCCAGATACTGGGCGTTTTCTGGGTTGGATCACGTAGTAATGTGGCACCACACTCAAACAGTGACTTAAACCTGGATGCAATCTATATTTCAGAGGATAACACCGGTTAGGTCAGGGTTAGGTCTGGTATTTGCCATCATCCAGCTCATACTTTCGCATTCTTCGCACCCTTGTTGGCCAGATCCTGGGCGTTTTCTGGTTTGGGTCACGTAGTAATGTGGAGCCACTCTCAAACATTGAGTTAAATCTGGATTCAATCTATATTTTGGAGGATTACACCGGTTAGGTCAGGGTTAGGTCTGGTATTTGCCATCATCCGGCTCATACTTTCGCATTTTTCGCATACTTGTTGGCCAGATACTGGGCGTTTTCTGGGTTGGATCACGTAGTAATGTGGCACCACACTCAAACAGTGACTTAAACCTGGATGCAATCTATATTTCAGAGGATAACACCGGTTAGGTCAGGGTTAGGTCTGGTATTTGCCATCATCCAGCTCATACTTCCGCATTTTTCGCACCCTTGTTGGCCAGATCCTGGGCGTTTTCTGGTTTGGGTCACGTAGTAATGTGGTACCACACTGAAACAGTGGGTTAAACCAGGATTCAATCTATATTTTAGAGGATAACACCGGTTAGGTTTGGGTTAGGTCTGGTATTTGCCATCATCCGGCTCATACTTTCGCATTTTTCGCATACTTGTTGACCAGATCCTGGGCGTTTTCTGGGTTGGATCAGGTAGTAGTGTGGTACCGCACTGAAAGAGTGAAGTAATCCTGGATTCGATCTATATATTAGGGGATAACACCGGTTAGGTCAGGGTTAGGTCTGGTATTTGCCATCATCCGGCTCATACTTTCGCATTTTTCGCATACTTGTTGGCCAGATCCTGGGCGTCTTCTGGGTTGGATCAGGTAGTAGTGTGGTACCGCACTGAAAGAGTGAAGTAATCCTGGATTCGATCTATATATTAGAGGATAACACCGGTTAGGTCAGGGTTAGGTCTGGTATTTGCCATCATCCGGCTCATACTTTCGCATTTTTCGCATACTTGTTGGCCAGATCCTGGGCGTTTTCTGGGTTGGATCAGGTAGTAGTGTGGTACTGCACTGAAAGAGTGAAGTAATCCTGGATTCGATCTATATATTAGAGGATAACACCGGTTAGGTCAGGGTTAGGTCTGGAATTTGCCATAATCTGGCTCACACTATTGCATTTTTCACCTACTTGTTGGCCAGATACTGGGCGTTTTCTGGGTTGGATCACGTAGTAATGTGGCACCACACTCAAACAGTGAGTTGAACCTGGATTCAATCTATATTTCAGAGGATAACACCGGTTAGGTCAGGGTTAGCTCTGGTGATTGCCATCGTCTACCTCATACTTTCGCAGTTTTCGCATACTTGTTGGCCAGATCCTGGGCGTTTTCTGGTTTGGATCACGTAGGAATGTAGAACCAGTCTGAAACAGTGCGTTAAACCTGGATTCAATCTATATTTTAGAGGATAACACCGGCTAGGTCCGGGTTAGGTCTGGTATTTGCCATCATCTGGCTCATAGTTTCGCATTTTTCGCATACTTATTGGCCAGATCCTGGGCGTTTTCTGGTTTGGGTCACGTAGGAATGTAGAACCAGTCTGAAACAGTGAGGTAAACCTGGATTCAATCTATATTTTAGAGGATAACACCGGCTAGGTCCGGGTTAGGTCTGGTATTTGCCATCATCTGGCTCATAGTTTCGCATTTTTCGCATACTTATTGGCCAGATCCTGGGCGTTTTCTGGTTTGGATCAGGTGGTAATGTGGTTCCACACTGCAACAGTGAGCTAAACCTGGATACAATCTATATTTTAGAGGATAACACCGGTTAGGTCAGGCTTAGGTCTGGTATTTGCCATCATGTGGCTCATACTTTCGCATTTTTCGCATACTTGTTAGCCAGATCCTGGGCGTTTTCTGGTTTGGATCACGTAGGAATGTAGAACCAGTCTGAAACAGCGAGTTAAACCTGGATACAATCTATATTTTAGAGGATAACACCGGTTAGGTCAGGGTTAGGTCTGGTATTTGCCATCATCTGTCTCATACTCTCGCACTTTTCGCATACTTGTTGGCCAGATCCTGGACGTTTTCTGGTTTGGGTCACGTAGTAATGTGGAGCCACTCTCAAACATTCAGTTAAACCTGGATTCAATCTATATTTTAGAGGATAACACCGGCTAGGTCCGGGTTAGGTCTGGTATTTGCCATCATCTGGCTCATACTTTCGCATTTTTCGCATACTTGTTGGCCAGATCCAGGGCGTTTTCTGGGTTGGATCACGTAGTAGTGTGGCACCACACTCAAACAGTGAGTTAAACCTGGATGCAATCTATATTTTGGAGGATAACACCGGTAAGGTCAGGGTTAGGTCTGGTATTTGCCTTTATCTGGCTCATACTTTCGCCTTTTTCACCTACTTGTTGGCCTGATCCTGGGCGTTTTCTGGGTTGTATCACGTACTAATGTGGTACCACACTGAAACAGTGGGTTAAACCAGGATTCAATCTATATTTTAGAGGATAACACCGGTTAGGTTTGGGTTAGGTCTGGTATTTGCCATCATCCGGCTCATACTTTCGCATTTTTCGCATACTTGGTGGCCAGATCCTGGGCGTTTTCTGGTTTGGAGCACGTAGTAATGTGGTACCACACTGAAACAGTGAGATCATCCTGGATTCGATCTATGTATTAGAGGGTAACACCGGTTAGGTCAGGGTTAGGTCTGGTATTTGCCATCATGCGGCTCATACTTTCGCATTTTTCGCATACTTGTTGGCCAGATCCTGGGCGTTTTCTGGGTTGTATCAGGTAGTAGTGTGGTACCGCACTGAAGCAGTGAAGTAATCCTGGATGCAATCTATATTTCAGAGGATAACACCGGTTAGATCAGGGTTAGGTCTGGTATTTGCCATCATCCAGCTCATACTTTCGCATTTTTCGCACCCTTGTTGGCCAGATCCTGGGCGTTTTCTGGGTTGGATCACGTAGTAATGTGGCACCACACTCAAACAGTGACTTAAACCTGGATGCAATCTATATTTCAGAGGATAACACCGGTTAGGTCAGGGTTAGGTCTGGTATTTGCCATCATCCGGCTCATACTTTCGCATTTTTCGCATACTTGTTGGCCAGATACTGGGCGTTTTCTGGGTTGGATCACGTAGTAATGTGGCACCACACTCAAACAGTGACTTAAACCTGGATGCAATCTATATTTCAGAGGATAACACCGGTTAGGTCAGGGTTAGTTCTGGTATTTGCCATCTTCCAGCTCATACTTTCGCATTCTTCGCACCCTTGTTGGCCAGATCCTGGGCGTTTTCTGGTTTGGATCACGTAGGAATGTAGAACCAGTCTGAAACAGTGAGTTAAACCTGGATTCAATCTATATTTTAGAGGATAACACCGGTTAGGTCTGGGTTAGGTCTGGTATTTGCCATCATCTGGCTCATATATTCGAATTGTTCGCATACTTGTTGGCCAGATCCTGGGCGTATTCTGGGTCGGATCACGTAGTAATGTGGCACCACACTCAAACAGTGAGTTAAACCAGGATTCAATCTATATTTTAGAGGATAACACCGGCTAGGTCCGGGTTAGGTCTGGTATTTGCCATCATCTGGCTCATAGTTTCGCATTTTTCGCATACTTATTGGCCAGATCCTGGGCGTTTTCTGGTTTGGATCAGGTGGTAATGTGGTTCCACACTGCAACAGTGAGCTAAACCTGGATACAATCTATATTTTAGAGGATAACACCGGTTAGGTCAGGGTTAGGTCTGGTATTTGCCTTTATCTGGCTCATACTTTCGCCTTTTTCACCTACTTGTTGGCCTGATCCTGTGCGTTTTCTGGGTTGTATCACGTACTAATGTGGTACCACACTGAAACAGTGGGTTAAACCAGGATTCAATCTATATTTCAGAGGATAACACCGGTTAGGTCAGGGTTAGGTCTGGTATTTGCCATCATCCAGCTCATACCTTCGCATTCTTCGCACCCTTGTTGGCCAGATCCTGGGCGTTTTCTGGTTTGGGTCACGTAGTAATGTGGAGCCACTCTCAAACATTGAGTTAAATCTGGATTCAATCTATATTTTGGAGGATTACACCGGTTAGGTCAGGGTTAGGTCTGGTATTTGCCATCATCCGGCTCATACTTTCGCATTTTTCGCATACTTGTTGGCCAGATACTGGGCGTTTTCTGGGTTGGATCACGTAGTAATGTGGCACCACACTCAAACAGTGACTTAAACCTGGATGCAATCTATATTTCAGAGGATAACACCGGTTAGGTCAGGGTTAGGTCTGGTATTTGCCATCATCCAGCTCATACTTCCGCATTTTTCGCACCCTTGTTGGCCAGATCCTGGGCGTTTTCTGGTTTGGGTCACGTAGTAATGTGGTACCACACTGAAACAGTGGGTTAAACCAGGATTCAATCTATATTTTAGAGGATAACACCGGTTAGGTTTGGGTTAGGTCTGGTATTTGCCATCATCCGGCTCATACTTTCGCATTTTTCGCATACTTGTTGACCAGATCCTGGGCGTTTTCTGGGTTGGATCAGGTAGTAGTGTGGTACCGCACTGAAAGTGTGAAGTAATCCTGGATTCGATCTATATATTAGGGGATAACACCGGTTAGGTCAGGGTTAGGTCTGGTATTTGCCATCATCCGGCTCATACTTTCGCATTTTTCGCATACTTGTTGGCCAGATCCTGGGCGTTTTCTGGGTTGGATCAGGTAGTAGTGTGGTACCGCACTGAAAGAGTGAAGTAATCCTGGATTCGATCTATATATTAGAGGATAACACCGGTTAGGTCAGGGTTAGGTCTGGTATTTGCCATCATCCGGCTCATACTTTCGCATTTTTCGCATACTTGTTGGCCAGATCCTGGGCGTTTTCTGGGTTGGATCAGGTAGTAGTGTGGTACCGCACTGAAAGGGTGAAGTAATCCTGGATTCGATCTATATATTAGAGGATAACACCGGTTAGGTCAGGGTTAGGTCTGGAATTTGCCATAATCTGGCTCATATTTTCGCATTTTTGGCATACTTCTTGGCCAGATCCTGGGCGTTTTCTGGGTTGGATCAGGTAGTAGTGTCGTGCCGCACTGAAACAGTGAGTTAATCCTGGATTCAACGTATATTTTAGAGGATAACACCGGTTAGGTCAGGGTTGGGTCTGGTATTTGCCATCATCTGTCTCACACTATTGCATTTTTCACCTACTTGTTGGCCAGATACTGGGCGTTTTCTGGGTTGGATCACGTAGTAATGTGGCACCACACTCAAACAGTGAGTTGAACCTGGATTCAATCTATATTTCAGAGGATAACACCGGTTAGGTCAGGGTTAGCTCTGGTGATTGCCATCGTCTACCTCATACTTTCGCAGTTTTCGCACCCTTGTTGGCCAGATCCTGGGCGTTTTCTGGTTTGGATCACGTAGGAATGTAGAACCAGTCTGAAACAGTGAGTTAAACCTGGATTCAATCTATATTTTAGAGGATAACACCGGTTAGGTCTGGGTTAGGTCTGGTATTTGCCATCATCTGGCTCATATATTCGAATTGTTCGCATACTTGTTGGCCAGATCCTGGGCGTATTCTGGGTCGGATCACGTAGTAATGTGGCACCACACTCAAACAGTGAGTTAAACCTGGATTCAATCTATATTTTAGAGGATAACACCGGCTAGGTCCGGGTTAGGTCTGGTATTTGCCATCATCTGGCTCATAGTTTCGCATTTTTCGCATACTTATTGGCCAGATCCTGGGCGTTTTCTGGTTTGGGTCACGTAGTAATGTGGAGCCACTCTCAAACATTCAGTTAAACCTGGATTCAATCTATATTTTAGAGGATAACACCGGCTAGGTCCGGGTTAGGTCTGGTATTTGCCATCATCTGGCTCATAGTTTCGCATTTTTCGCATACTTATTGGCCAGATCCTGGGCGTTTTCTGGTTTGGATCAGGTGGTAATGTGGTTCCACACTGCAACAGTGAGTTAAACCTGGATTCAATCTATATTTTAGAGGATAACACCGGTTAGGTCTGGGTTAGGTCTGGTATTTGCCATCATCTGGCTCATATATTCGAATTGATCGCATACTTGTTGGCCAGATCCTGGGCGTTTTCTGGTTTGGATCACGTAGGAATGTAGAACCAGTCTGAAACAGCGAGTTAAACCTGGATACAATCTATATTTTAGAGGATAACACCGGTTAGGTCAGGGTTAGGTCTGGTATTTGCCATCATCTGTCTCATACTCTCGCAGTTTTCGCATACTTGTTGGCCAGATCCTGGGCGTTTTCTGGTTTGCGTCACGTAGTAATGTGGAGCCACTCCCAAACATTCAGTTAAACCTGGATTCAATCTATATTTTAGAGGATAACACCGGCTAGGTCCGGGTTAGGTCTGGTATTTGCCATCATCTGGCACATACTTTCGCATTTTTCGCATACTTGTTGGCCAGATCCAGGGCGTTTTCTGGGTTGGATCACGTAGTAGTGTGGCACCACACTCAAACAGTGAGTTAAACCTGGATGCAATCTATATTTTGGAGGATAACACCGGTAAGGTCAGGGTTAGGTCTGGTATTTGCCTTTATCTGGCTCATACTTTCGCCTTTTTCACCTACTTGTTGGCCTGATCCTGTGCGTTTTCTGGGTTGTATCACGTACTAATGTGGTACCACACTGAAACAGTGGGTTAAACCAGGATTCAATCTATATTTTAGAGGATAACACCGGTTAGGTTTGGGTTAGGTCTGGTATTTGCCATCATCCGGCTCATACTTTCGCATTTTTCGCATACTTGGTGGCCAGATCCTGGGCGTTTTCTGGTTTGGAGCACGTAGTAATGTGGTACCACACTGAAACAGTGAGATCATCCTGGATTCGATCTATATATTAGAGGGTAACACCGGTTAGGTCAGGGTTAGGTCTGGTATTTGCCATCATGCGGCTCATACTTTCGCATTTTTCGCATACTTGTTGGCCAGATCCTGGGCGTTTTCTGGGTTGTATCAGGTAGTAGTGTGGTACCGCACTGAAGCAGTGAAGTAATCCTGGATGCAATCTATATTTCAGAGGATAACACCGGTTAGATCAGGGTTAGGTCTGGTATTTGCCATCATCCAGCTCATACTTTCGCATTTTTCGCACCCTTGTTGGCCAGATCCTGGGCGTTTTCTGGTTTGGGTCACGTAGTAATGTGGAGCCACTCTCAAACATTGAGTTAAACCTGGATTCAATCTATATTTTGGAGGATAACACCGGTTAGGTCAGGGTTAGGTCTGGTATTTGCCATCATCCAGCTCATACTTTCGCATTCTTCGCACCCTTGTTGGCCAGATCCTGGGCGTTTTCTGGCTTGGGTCACGTAGTAATGTGGAGCCACTCTCAAACATTGAGTTAAATCTGGATTCAATCTTTATTTTGGAGGATTACACCGGTTAGGTCAGGGTTAGGTCTGGTAGTTGCCTTTATCTGGCTCATACTTTCGCCTTTTTCACCTACTTGTTGGCCTGATCCTGGGCGTTTTCTGGGTTGTATCTCGTAGTAATGTGGTACCACACTGAAACAGTGGGTTAAACCAGGATTCAATCTATATTTTAGAGGATAACACCGGTCAGGTTTGGGTTAGGTCTGGTATTTGCCATCATCCGGCTCATACTTTCGCATTTTTCGCATACTTGTTGGCCAGATCCTGGGCGTTTTCTGGGTTGGATCAGGTAGTAATGTGGCACCACACTCAAACAGTGACTTAAACCTGGATGCAATCTATATTTCAGAGGATAACACCGGCTAGGTCAGGGTTAGGTCTGGAATTTGCCATAATCTGGCTCATACTTTCGCAGTTTTCGCATACTTGTTGGCCAGATCCTGGGCGTTTTCTGGTTTGGATCACGTAGGAATGTAGAACCAGTCTGAAACTGTGAGTTAAACCTGGATTCAATCTATATTTTAGAGGATAACACCGGTTAGGTCAGGGTTAGGTCTGGTATTTGCCATCATCTGGCTCATATATTCGAATTGTTCGCATACTTGTTGGCCAGATCCTGGGCGTATTCTGGGTCGGATCACGTGGTAATGTGGTTCCACACTGCAACAGTGAGCTAAACCTGGATACAATCTATATTTTAGAGGATAACACCGGTTAGGTTTGGGTTAGGTCTGGTATTTGCCATCATCTGGCTCATATATTCGAATTGTTCGCATACTTGTTGGCCAGATCCTGGGCGTATTCTGGGTCGGATCACGTAGTAATGTGGCACCACACTCAAACAGTGAGTTAAACCTGGATTCAATCTATATTTTAGAGGATAACACCGGCTAGGTCCGGGTTAGGTCTGGTATTTGCCATCATCTGGCTCATACTTTCACCTTTTTCACCTACTTGTTGGCCTGATCCTGGGCGTTTTCTGGGTTGTATCTCGTAGTAATGTGGTACCACACTGAAACAGTGGGTTAAACCAGGATTCAATCTATATTTTAGAGGATAACACCGGTTAGGTTTGGGTTAGGTCTGGTATTTGCCATCATCTGGCTCATATATTCGAATTGTTCGCATACTTGTTGGCCAGATCCTGGGCGTATTCTGGGTCGGATCACGTAGTAATGTGGCACCACACTCAAACAGTGAGTTAAACCTGGATTCAATCTATATTTTAGAGGATAACACCGGCTAGGTCCGGGTTAGGTCTGGTATTTGCCATCATCTGGCTCATACTTTCGCATTTTTCGCATACTTGTTGGCCAGATCCAGGGCGTTTTCTGGGTTGGATCACGTAGTAGTGTGGCACCACACTCAAACAGTGAGTTAAACCTGGATGCAATCTATATTTTGGAGGATAACACCGGTTAGGTCAGGGTTAGGTCTGGTATTTGCCTTTATCTGGCTCATACTTTCGCCTTTTTCACCTACTTGTTGGCCTGATCCTGGGCGTTTTCTGGGTTGTATCACGTACTAATGTGGTACCACACTGAAACAGTGGGTTAAACCAGGATTCAATCTATATTTTAGAGGATAACACCGGTTAGGTTTGGGTTAGGTCTGGTATTTGCCATCATCCGGCTCATACTTTCGCATTTTTCGCATACTTGTTGGCCAGATCCTGGGCGTTTTCTGGTTTGGAGCACGTAGTAATGTGGTACCACACTGAAACAGTGAGATCATCCTGGATTCGATCTATATATTAGAGGGTAACACCGGTTAGGTCAGGGTTAGGTCTGGCATTTGCCATCATGCGGCTCATACTTTCGCATTTTTCGCATACTTGTTTGCCAGATCCTGGGCGTTTTCCGGGTTGTATGAGGTAGTAGTGTGGTACCGCACTGAAGCAGTGAAGTAATCCTGGATGCCATCTATATTTTGGAGGATTACACCGGTTAGGTCAGGGTTAGGTCTGGTATTTGCCTTTATCTGGCTCATACTTTCGCCTTTTTCACCTACTTGTTGGCCTGATCCTGGGCGTTTTCTGGGTTGTATCTCGTAGTAATGTGGTACCACACTGAAACAGTGGGCTAAACCAGGATTCAATCTATATTTTAGAGGATAACACCGGTTAGGTTTGGGTTAGGTCTGGTATTTGCCATCATCCGGCTCATACTTTCGCATTTTTCGCATACTTGTTGGCCAGATCCTGGGCGTTTTCTGGGTTGGATCAGGTAGTAGTGTGGTACCGCACTCAAAGAGTGAAGTAATCCTGTATTCGATCTATATATTAGAGGATAACACCGGCTAGGTCAGGGTTAGGTCTGGTATTTGCCATCATCCGGCTCATACTTTCGCATTTTTCGCATACTTATTGGCCAGATCCTGGGCGTTTTCTGGGTTGGATCAGGTAGTAGTGTGGTACCGCACTGAAAGAGTGAAGTAATCCTGGAATCGATCTATATATTAGAGGGTAACACCGGTTAGCTTTGGGTTAGGTCTGGGTTAGGTCTGGGTTAGGTCTGGTATTTGCCAACATCTGGCTCATATATTCGAATTGTTCGCATACTTGTTGGCCAGATCCTGGGCGTATTCTGGGTCGGATCACGTAGTAATGTGGCACCACACTCAAACAGTGAGTTAAACCTGGATTCAATCTATATTTTAGAGGATAACACCGGCTAGGTCCGGGTTAGGTCTGGTATTTGCCATCATCTGGCTCATAGTTTCGCATTTTTCGCATACCTATTGGCCAGATCCTGGGCGTTTTCTGGTTTGGATCACGTAGTAATGTGGCACCACACTCAAACAGTGAGTTAATCCTGGATTAAATCTATATATTAGAGGGTAACACCGGTTAGGTCAGGGTTAGGTCTGGAATTTGCCATAATCTGGCTCATACTTTCGCAGTTTTCGCATACTTGTTGGCCAGATCCTGGGCGTTTTCTGGTTTGGATCACGTAGGAATGTAGAACCAGTCTGAAACTGTGAGTTAAACCTGGATTCAATCTATATTTTAGAGGATAACACCGGTTAGGTCAGGGTTAGGTCTGGTATTTGCCATCATCTGGCTCATATATTCGAATTGTTCGCATACTTGTTGGCCAGATCCTGGGCGTATTCTGGGTCGGATCACGTGGTAATGTGGTTCCACACTGCAACAGTGAGCTAAACCTGGATACAATCTATATTTTAGAGGATAACACCGGTTAGGTTTGGGTTAGGTCTGGTATTTGCCATCATCTGGCTCAAATATTCGAATTGTTCGCATACTTGTTGGCCAGATCCTGGGCGTATTCTGGGTCGAATCACGTAGTAATGTGGCACCACACTCAAACAGTGAGTTAAACCTGGATTCAATCTATATTTTAGAGGATAACACCGGCTAGGTCCGGGTTAGGTCTGGTATTTGCCATCATCTGGCTCATACTTTCGCCTTTTTCACCTACTTGTTGGCCTGATCCTGGGCGTTTTCTGGGTTGTATCTCGTAGTAATGTGGTACCACACTGAAACAGTGGGTTAAACCAGGATTCAATCTATATTTTAGAGGATAACACCGGTTAGGTTTGGGTTAGGTCTGGTATTTGCCATCATCTGGCTCATATATTCGAATTGTTCGCATACTTGTTGGCCAGATCCTGGGCGTATTCTGGGTCGGATCACGTAGTAATGTGGCACCACACTCAAACAGTGAGTTAAACCTGGATTCAATCTATATTTTAGAGGATAACACCGGCTAGGTCCGGGTTAGGTCTGGTATTTGCCATCATGTGGCTCATACTTTCGCATTTTTCGCATACTTGTTAGCCAGATCCTGGGCGTTTTCTGGTTTGGATCACGTAGGAATGTAGAACCAGTCTGAAACAGTGAGTTAAACCTGGATACAATCTATATTTTAGAGGATAACACCGGTTAGGTCAGGGTTAGGTCTGGTATTTGCCATCATCTGGCTCATACATTCGAATTGTTCGCATACTTGTTGGCCAGATCCTGGGCGTATTCTGGGCCGGATCACGCAGTAATGTGGCACCACACTCAAACAGTGAGTTAAACCTGGATTCAATCTATATTTTAGAGGATAACACCGGCTAGGTCCGGGTTAGGTCTGGTATTTGCCATCATCTGGCTCATACTTTCGCATTTTTCGCATACTTGTTGGCCAGATCCAGGGCGTTTTCTGGGTTGGATCACGTAGTAGTGTGGCACCACACTCAAACAGTGAGTTAAACCTGGATGCAATCTATATTTCAGAGGATAACACCGGTTAGGTCAGGGTTAGGTCTGGTATTTGCCATCATCCAGCTCATACTTTCGCATTTTTCGTATACTTGTTGGCCAGATCCTGGGCGTTTTCTGGTTTGGGTCAGGTAGTAATGTGGAGCCACTCTCAAACATTGAGTTAAACCTGGATTCAATCTATATTTTGGAGGATAACACCGGTTAGGTCAGGGTTAGGTCTGGTATTTGCCTTTATCTGGCTCATACTTTCGCCTTTTTCACCTACCTGTTGGCCTGATTCTGGGCGTTTTCTGGTTTGGATCACGTAGTAATGTGGTACCACAATGAAACAGTGGGTTAAACCAGGATTCAATCTATATTATAGAGGATAACACCAGTTAGGTTTGGGTTAGGTCTGGTATTTGCCATCATCCGGCTCATACTTTCGCATTTTTCGCATACTTGTTGGCCAGATCCTGGGCGTTTTCTGGGTTGTATCAGGTAGTAGTGTGGTACCGCACTGAAGCAGTGAAGTAATCCTGGATTCAATCCATATTTTAGAGGATAACCCCGGTTAGGTCAGGGTTAGGTCTGGTATTTGCCATCATCTGTCTCATACTTTCGCATTTTTCACCTACTTGTTGGCCAGATACTGGGCGTTTTCTGGGTTGGATCACGTAGAAATGTGGCACCACACTCAAACAGTGAGTTAAACCTGGATGCAATCTATATTTCAGAGGATAACACCGGTTAGATCAGGGTTAGGTCTGGTATTTGCCATCATCCAGCTCATACTTCCGCATTTTTCGCACCCTTGTTGGCCAGATCCTGGGCGTTTTCTGGTTTGGGTCACGTAGTAATGTGGAGCCACTCTCAAACATTGTGTTAAACCTGGATTCAATCTATATTTTGGAGGATAACACCGGTTAGGTCAGGGTTAGGTCTGGTATTTGCCTTTATCTGGCTCATACTTTCGCCTTTTTCACCTACTTGTTGGCCTGATCCTGGGCGTTTTCTGGGTTGTATCACGTAGTAATGTGGTACCACACTGAAACGGTGGTTTAAACCAGGATTCAATCTATATTTTAGAGGATAACACCGGTTAGGTCAGGGTTAGGTCTGGTATTTGCCATCATCCAGCTCATACTTTCGCATTCTTCGCACCCTTGTTGGCCAGATCCTGGGCGTTTTCTGGTTTGGGTCACGTAGTAATGTGGTACCACACTGAAACAGTGGGTTAAACCAGGATTCAATCTATATTTTAGAGGATAACACCGGTTAGGTTTGGGTTAGGTCTGGTATTTGCCTTTATCTGGCTCATACTTTCGCCTTTTTCACCTACCTGTTGGCCTGATCCTGGGCGTTTTCTGGGTTGTATCACGTAGTAATGTGGTACCACACTGAAACGGTGGGTTAAACCAGGATTCAATCTATATTTTAGAGGATAACACCGGTTAGGTTTGGGTTAGGTCAGGTATTTACCATCATCCGGCTCATACTTTCGCATTTTTCGCATACTTGTTGGCCAGATCCTGGGCGTTTTCTGGGTTGGATCAGGTAGTAGTGTGGTACCGCACTGAAAGAGTGAAGTAATCCTGGATTCGATCTATATATTAGAGGATAACACCGGTTAGGTCAGGGTTAGGTCTGGTATTTGCCATCATCCGGCTCATACTTTCGCATTTTTCGCATACTTGTTGGCCAGATACTGGGCGTTTTCTGGGTTGGATCACGTAGTAATGTGGCACCACACTCAAACAGTGACTTAAACCTGGATGCAATCTATATTTCAGAGGATAACACCGGTTAGGTCAGGGTTAGGTCTGGTATTTGCCATCATCCAGCTCATACTTTCGCATTCTTCGCACCCTTGTTGGCCAGATCCTGGGCGTTTTCTGGTTTGGGTCACGTAGTAATGTGGAGCCACTCTCAAACATTGAGTTAAATCTGGATTCAATCTATATTTTGGAGGATTACACCGGTTAGGTCAGGGTTAGGTCTGGTATTTGCCATCATCCGGCTCATACTTTCGCATTTTTCGCATACTTGTTGGCCAGATACTGGGCGTTTTCTGGGTTGGATCACGTAGTAATGTGGCACCACACTCAAACAGTGACTTAAACCTGGATGCAATCTATATTTCAGAGGATAACACCGGTTAGGTCAGGGTTAGGTCTGGTATTTGCCATCATCCAGCTCATACTTCCGCATTTTTCGCACCCTTGTTGGCCAGATCCTGGGCGTTTTCTGGTTTGGGTCACGTAGTAATGTGGTACCACACTGAAACAGTGGGTTAAACCAGGATTCAATCTATATTTTAGAGGATAACACCGGTTAGGTTTGGGTTAGGTCTGGTATTTGCCATCATCCGGCTCATACTTTCGCATTTTTCGCATACTTGTTGACCAGATCCTGGGCGTTTTCTGGGTTGGATCAGGTAGTAGTGTGGTACCGCACTGAAAGAGTGAAGTAATCCTGGATTCGATCTATATATTAGGGGATAACACCGGTTAGGTCAGGGTTAGGTCTGGTATTTGCCATCATCCGGCTCATACTTTCGCATTTTTCGCATACTTGTTGGCCAGATCCTGGGCGTCTTCTGGGTTGGATCAGGTAGTAGTGTGGTACCGCACTGAAAGAGTGAAGTAATCCTGGATTCGATCTATATATTAGAGGATAACACCGGTTAGGTCAGGGTTAGGTCTGGTATTTGCCATCATCCGGCTCATACTTTCGCATTTTTCGCATACTTGTTGGCCAGATCCTGGGCGTTTTCTGGGTTGGATCAGGTAGTAGTGTGGTACTGCACTGAAAGAGTGAAGTAATCCTGGATTCGATCTATATATTAGAGGATAACACCGGTTAGGTCAGGGTTAGGTCTGGAATTTGCCATAATCTGGCTCACACTATTGCATTTTTCACCTACTTGTTGGCCAGATACTGGGCGTTTTCTGGGTTGGATCACGTAGTAATGTGGCACCACACTCAAACAGTGAGTTGAACCTGGATTCAATCTATATTTCAGAGGATAACACCGGTTAGGTCAGGGTTAGCTCTGGTGATTGCCATCGTCTACCTCATACTTTCGCAGTTTTCGCATACTTGTTGGCCAGATCCTGGGCGTTTTCTGGTTTGGATCACGTAGGAATGTAGAACCAGTCTGAAACAGTGCGTTAAACCTGGATTCAATCTATATTTTAGAGGATAACACCGGCTAGGTCCGGGTTAGGTCTGGTATTTGCCATCATCTGGCTCATAGTTTCGCATTTTTCGCATACTTATTGGCCAGATCCTGGGCGTTTTCTGGTTTGGGTCACGTAGGAATGTAGAACCAGTCTGAAACAGTGAGGTAAACCTGGATTCAATCTATATTTTAGAGGATAACACCGGCTAGGTCCGGGTTAGGTCTGGTATTTGCCATCATCTGGCTCATAGTTTCGCATTTTTCGCATACTTATTGGCCAGATCCTGGGCGTTTTCTGGTTTGGATCAGGTGGTAATGTGGTTCCACACTGCAACAGTGAGCTAAACCTGGATACAATCTATATTTTAGAGGATAACACCGGTTAGGTCAGGCTTAGGTCTGGTATTTGCCATCATGTGGCTCATACTTTCGCATTTTTCGCATACTTGTTAGCCAGATCCTGGGCGTTTTCTGGTTTGGATCACGTAGGAATGTAGAACCAGTCTGAAACAGCGAGTTAAACCTGGATACAATCTATATTTTAGAGGATAACACCGGTTAGGTCAGGGTTAGGTCTGGTATTTGCCATCATCTGTCTCATACTCTCGCACTTTTCGCATACTTGTTGGCCAGATCCTGGACGTTTTCTGGTTTGGGTCACGTAGTAATGTGGAGCCACTCTCAAACATTCAGTTAAACCTGGATTCAATCTATATTTTAGAGGATAACACCGGCTAGGTCCGGGTTAGGTCTGGTATTTGCCATCATCTGGCTCATACTTTCGCATTTTTCGCATACTTGTTGGCCAGATCCAGGGCGTTTTCTGGGTTGGATCACGTAGTAGTGTGGCACCACACTCAAACAGTGAGTTAAACCTGGATGCAATCTATATTTTGGAGGATAACACCGGTAAGGTCAGGGTTAGGTCTGGTATTTGCCTTTATCTGGCTCATACTTTCGCCTTTTTCACCTACTTGTTGGCCTGATCCTGGGCGTTTTCTGGGTTGTATCACGTACTAATGTGGTACCACACTGAAACAGTGGGTTAAACCAGGATTCAATCTATATTTTAGAGGATAACACCGGTTAGGTTTGGGTTAGGTCTGGTATTTGCCATCATCCGGCTCATACTTTCGCATTTTTCGCATACTTGGTGGCCAGATCCTGGGCGTTTTCTGGTTTGGAGCACGTAGTAATGTGGTACCACACTGAAACAGTGAGATCATCCTGGATTCGATCTATGTATTAGAGGGTAACACCGGTTAGGTCAGGGTTAGGTCTGGTATTTGCCATCATGCGGCTCATACTTTCGCATTTTTCGCATACTTGTTGGCCAGATCCTGGGCGTTTTCTGGGTTGTATCAGGTAGTAGTGTGGTACCGCACTGAAGCAGTGAAGTAATCCTGGATGCAATCTATATTTCAGAGGATAACACCGGTTAGATCAGGGTTAGGTCTGGTATTTGCCATCATCCAGCTCATACTTTCGCATTTTTCGCACCCTTGTTGGCCAGATCCTGGGCGTTTTCTGGGTTGGATCACGTAGTAATGTGGCACCACACTCAAACAGTGACTTAAACCTGGATGCAATCTATATTTCAGAGGATAACACCGGTTAGGTCAGGGTTAGGTCTGGTATTTGCCATCATCCGGCTCATACTTTCGCATTTTTCGCATACTTGTTGGCCAGATACTGGGCGTTTTCTGGGTTGGATCACGTAGTAATGTGGCACCACACTCAAACAGTGACTTAAACCTGGATGCAATCTATATTTCAGAGGATAACACCGGTTAGGTCAGGGTTAGTTCTGGTATTTGCCATCTTCCAGCTCATACTTTCGCATTCTTCGCACCCTTGTTGGCCAGATCCTGGGCGTTTTCTGGTTTGGATCACGTAGGAATGTAGAACCAGTCTGAAACAGTGAGTTAAACCTGGATTCAATCTATATTTTAGAGGATAACACCGGTTAGGTCTGGGTTAGGTCTGGTATTTGCCATCATCTGGCTCATATATTCGAATTGTTCGCATACTTGTTGGCCAGATCCTGGGCGTATTCTGGGTCGGATCACGTAGTAATGTGGCACCACACTCAAACAGTGAGTTAAACCAGGATTCAATCTATATTTTAGAGGATAACACCGGCTAGGTCCGGGTTAGGTCTGGTATTTGCCATCATCTGGCTCATAGTTTCGCATTTTTCGCATACTTATTGGCCAGATCCTGGGCGTTTTCTGGTTTGGATCAGGTGGTAATGTGGTTCCACACTGCAACAGTGAGCTAAACCTGGATACAATCTATATTTTAGAGGATAACACCGGTTAGGTCAGGGTTAGGTCTGGTATTTGCCTTTATCTGGCTCATACTTTCGCCTTTTTCACCTACTTGTTGGCCTGATCCTGTGCGTTTTCTGGGTTGTATCACGTACTAATGTGGTACCACACTGAAACAGTGGGTTAAACCAGGATTCAATCTATATTTCAGAGGATAACACCGGTTAGGTCAGGGTTAGGTCTGGTATTTGCCATCATCCAGCTCATACCTTCGCATTCTTCGCACCCTTGTTGGCCAGATCCTGGGCGTTTTCTGGTTTGGGTCACGTAGTAATGTGGAGCCACTCTCAAACATTGAGTTAAATCTGGATTCAATCTATATTTTGGAGGATTACACCGGTTAGGTCAGGGTTAGGTCTGGTATTTGCCATCATCCGGCTCATACTTTCGCATTTTTCGCATACTTGTTGGCCAGATACTGGGCGTTTTCTGGGTTGGATCACGTAGTAATGTGGCACCACACTCAAACAGTGACTTAAACCTGGATGCAATCTATATTTCAGAGGATAACACCGGTTAGGTCAGGGTTAGGTCTGGTATTTGCCATCATCCAGCTCATACTTCCGCATTTTTCGCACCCTTGTTGGCCAGATCCTGGGCGTTTTCTGGTTTGGGTCACGTAGTAATGTGGTACCACACTGAAACAGTGGGTTAAACCAGGATTCAATCTATATTTTAGAGGATAACACCGGTTAGGTTTGGGTTAGGTCTGGTATTTGCCATCATCCGGCTCATACTTTCGCATTTTTCGCATACTTGTTGACCAGATCCTGGGCGTTTTCTGGGTTGGATCAGGTAGTAGTGTGGTACCGCACTGAAAGTGTGAAGTAATCCTGGATTCGATCTATATATTAGGGGATAACACCGGTTAGGTCAGGGTTAGGTCTGGTATTTGCCATCATCCGGCTCATACTTTCGCATTTTTCGCATACTTGTTGGCCAGATCCTGGGCGTTTTCTGGGTTGGATCAGGTAGTAGTGTGGTACCGCACTGAAAGAGTGAAGTAATCCTGGATTCGATCTATATATTAGAGGATAACACCGGTTAGGTCAGGGTTAGGTCTGGTATTTGCCATCATCCGGCTCATACTTTCGCATTTTTCGCATACTTGTTGGCCAGATCCTGGGCGTTTTCTGGGTTGGATCAGGTAGTAGTGTGGTACCGCACTGAAAGGGTGAAGTAATCCTGGATTCGATCTATATATTAGAGGATAACACCGGTTAGGTCAGGGTTAGGTCTGGAATTTGCCATAATCTGGCTCATATTTTCGCATTTTTGGCATACTTCTTGGCCAGATCCTGGGCGTTTTCTGGGTTGGATCAGGTAGTAGTGTCGTGCCGCACTGAAACAGTGAGTTAATCCTGGATTCAACGTATATTTTAGAGGATAACACCGGTTAGGTCAGGGTTGGGTCTGGTATTTGCCATCATCTGTCTCACACTATTGCATTTTTCACCTACTTGTTGGCCAGATACTGGGCGTTTTCTGGGTTGGATCACGTAGTAATGTGGCACCACACTCAAACAGTGAGTTGAACCTGGATTCAATCTATATTTCAGAGGATAACACCGGTTAGGTCAGGGTTAGCTCTGGTGACTGCCATCGTCTACCTCATACTTTCGCAGTTTTCGCACCCTTGTTGGCCAGATCCTGGGCGTTTTCTGGTTTGGATCACGTAGGAATGTAGAACCAGTCTGAAACAGTGAGTTAAACCTGGATTCAATCTATATTTTAGAGGATAACACCGGTTAGGTCTGGGTTAGGTCTGGTATTTGCCATCATCTGGCTCATATATTCGAATTGTTCGCATACTTGTTGGCCAGATCCTGGGCGTATTCTGGGTCGGATCACGTAGTAATGTGGCACCACACTCAAACAGTGAGTTAAACCTGGATTCAATCTATATTTTAGAGGATAACACCGGCTAGGTCCGGGTTAGGTCTGGTATTTGCCATCATCTGGCTCATAGTTTCGCATTTTTCGCATACTTATTGGCCAGATCCTGGGCGTTTTCTGGTTTGGGTCACGTAGTAATGTGGAGCCACTCTCAAACATTCAGTTAAACCTGGATTCAATCTATATTTTAGAGGATAACACCGGCTAGGTCCGGGTTAGGTCTGGTATTTGCCATCATCTGGCTCATAGTTTCGCATTTTTCGCATACTTATTGGCCAGATCCTGGGCGTTTTCTGGTTTGGATCAGGTGGTAATGTGGTTCCACACTGCAACAGTGAGTTAAACCTGGATTCAATCTATATTTTAGAGGATAACACCGGTTAGGTCTGGGTTAGGTCTGGTATTTGCCATCATCTGGCTCATATATTCGAATTGATCGCATACTTGTTGGCCAGATCCTGGGCGTTTTCTGGTTTGGATCACGTAGGAATGTAGAACCAGTCTGAAACAGCGAGTTAAACCTGGATACAATCTATATTTTAGAGGATAACACCGGTTAGGTCAGGGTTAGGTCTGGTATTTGCCATCATCTGTCTCATACTCTCGCAGTTTTCGCATACTTGTTGGCCAGATCCTGGGCGTTTTCTGGTTTGCGTCACGTAGTAATGTGGAGCCACTCCCAAACATTCAGTTAAACCTGGATTCAATCTATATTTTAGAGGATAACACCGGCTAGGTCCGGGTTAGGTCTGGTATTTGCCATCATCTGGCACATACTTTCGCATTTTTCGCATACTTGTTGGCCAGATCCAGGGCGTTTTCTGGGTTGGATCACGTAGTAGTGTGGCACCACACTCAAACAGTGAGTTAAACCTGGATGCAATCTATATTTTGGAGGATAACACCGGTAAGGTCAGGGTTAGGTCTGGTATTTGCCTTTATCTGGCTCATACTTTCGCCTTTTTCACCTACTTGTTGGCCTGATCCTGTGCGTTTTCTGGGTTGTATCACGTACTAATGTGGTACCACACTGAAACAGTGGGTTAAACCAGGATTCAATCTATATTTTAGAGGATAACACCGGTTAGGTTTGGGTTAGGTCTGGTATTTGCCATCATCCGGCTCATACTTTCGCATTTTTCGCATACTTGGTGGCCAGATCCTGGGCGTTTTCTGGTTTGGAGCACGTAGTAATGTGGTACCACACTGAAACAGTGAGATCATCCTGGATTCGATCTATATATTAGAGGGTAACACCGGTTAGGTCAGGGTTAGGTCTGGTATTTGCCATCATGCGGCTCATACTTTCGCATTTTTCGCATACTTGTTGGCCAGATCCTGGGCGTTTTCTGGGTTGTATCAGGTAGTAGTGTGGTACCGCACTGAAGCAGTGAAGTAATCCTGGATGCAATCTATATTTCAGAGGATAACACCGGTTAGATCAGGGTTAGGTCTGGTATTTGCCATCATCCAGCTCATACTTTCGCATTTTTCGCACCCTTGTTGGCCAGATCCTGGGCGTTTTCTGGTTTGGGTCACGTAGTAATGTGGAGCCACTCTCAAACATTGAGTTAAACCTGGATTCAATCTATATTTTGGAGGATAACACCGGTTAGGTCAGGGTTAGGTCTGGTATTTGCCATCATCCAGCTCATACTTTCGCATTCTTCGCACCCTTGTTGGCCAGATCCTGGGCGTTTTCTGGCTTGGGTCACGTAGTAATGTGGAGCCACTCTCAAACATTGAGTTAAATCTGGATTCAATCTTTATTTTGGAGGATTACACCGGTTAGGTCAGGGTTAGGTCTGGTAGTTGCCTTTATCTGGCTCATACTTTCGCCTTTTTCACCTACTTGTTGGCCTGATCCTGGGCGTTTTCTGGGTTGTATCTCGTAGTAATGTGGTACCACACTGAAACAGTGGGTTAAACCAGGATTCAATCTATATTTTAGAGGATAACACCGGTCAGGTTTGGGTTAGGTCTGGTATTTGCCATCATCCGGCTCATACTTTCGCATTTTTCGCATACTTGTTGGCCAGATCCTGGGCGTTTTCTGGGTTGGATCAGGTAGTAGTGTGGTACCGCACTGAAAGATTGAAGTAATCCTGGATTCGATCTATATATTAGAGGATAACACCGGTTAGGTCAGGGTTAGGTCTGGTATTTGCCATCATCCGGCTCATACTTTCGCATTTTTCGCATACTTGTTGGCCAGATCCTGGGCGTTTTCTGGGTTGGATCAGGTAGTAGTGTGGTACCGCACTGAAAGAGTGAAGTAATCCTGGAATCGATCTATATATTAGAGGGTAACACCGGTTAGCTTTGGGTTAGGTCTGGAATTTGCCGTCACGTGGCTCATACTTTCGCATTTTTCGCATATTTGTTGGCCAGATCCAGGGCGTTTTCTGGGTTGGTTCAGGTAGTAGTGTGGTACGGCACTGAAGCAGTGAAGTAATCCTGGATTCAATCTATATTTTAGAGGATAACACCGGTTAGGTCAGGGTTAGGTCTGGTATTTTCCATCATCTGTCTCATACTATAGCATTTTTCACCTACTTGTTGGCCAGATACTGGGCGTTTTCTGGTTTGGATCACGTAGTAATGTGGCACCACACTCAAACAGTGAGTTAATCCTGGATTCAATCTATATATTAGAGGGTAACACCGGTTCGGTCAGGGTTAGGTCTGGAATTTGCCATAATCTGGCTCATACTTTCGCAGTTTTCGCATACTTGTTGGCCAGATCGTGGGCGTTTTCTGGTTTGGATCACGTAGGAATGTAGAACCAGTCTGAAACTGTGAGTTAAACCTGGATTCAATCTATATTTTAGAGGATAACACCGGTTAGGTCAGGGTTAGGTCTGGCATTTGCCATCATCTGGCTCATATATTCGAATTGTTCGCATACTTGTTGGCCAGATCCTGGGCGTATTCTGGGTCCGATCACGTAGTAATGTGGCACCACACTCAAACAGTGAGTTAAACCTGGATTCAATCTATATTTTAGAGGATAACACCGGCTAGGTCCGGGTTAGGTCTGGTATTTGCCATCATCTGGCTCATAGTTTCGCATTTTTCGCATACTTATTGGCCAGATCCTGGGCGTTTTCTGGTTTGGATCACGTGGTAATGTGGTTCCACACTGCAACAGTGAGTTAAACCCGGATACAATCTATATTTTAGAGGACAACACCGGTTAGGTCAGGGTTAGGTCTGGTATTTGCCATCATCTGGCTCATACTTTCGCATTTTTCGCATACTTGTTGGCCAGATACTGGGCGTTTTCTGGGTTGGATCACGTAGTAATGTGGCACCACACTCAAACCGTGACTTAAACCTGGATGCAATCTATATTTCAGAGGATAACACCGGTTAGGTCAGGGTTAGGTCTGGTATTTGCCATCATCCAGCTCATACTTTCGCATTCTTCGCAACCTTGTTGGCCAGATCCTGGGCGTTTTCTGGTTTGGTTCACGTAGTAATGTGGAGCCACTCTCAAACATTGAGTTAAATCTGGATTCAATCTATATTTTGGAGGATTACACCGGTTAGGTCAGGGTTAGGTCTGGTATTTGCCATCATCCGGCTCATACTTTCGCATTTTTCGCATACTTGTTGGCCAGATACTGGGCGTTTTCTGGGTTGGATCACGTAGTAATGTGGCACCACACTCAAACAGTGACTTAAACCTGGATGCAATCTATATTTCACAGGATAACACCGGTTAGGTCAGGGTTAGGTCTGGTATTTGCCATCATCCAGCTCATACTTCCGCATTTTTCGCACCCTTGTTGGCCAGATCCAGGGCGTTTTCTGGTTTGGGTCTCGTAGTAATGTTGTACCACACTGAAACAGTGGGTTAAACCAGGATTCAATCTATATTTTAGAGGATAGCACCGGTTAGGTTTGGGTTAGGTCTGGTATTTGCCATCATCCGGCTCATACTTTCGCATTTTTCGCATACTTGTTGGCCAGATCCTGGGCGTTTTCTGGGTTGGATCAGGTAGTAGTGTGGTACCGCACTGAAAGAGTGAAGTAATCCTGGATTCGATCTATATATTAGAGGATAACACCGGTTAGGTCAGGGTTAGGTCTGGTATTTGCCATCATCCGGCTCATACTTTCGCATTTTTCGCATACTTGTTGGCCAGATCCTGGGCGTTTTCTGGGATGGATCAGGTAGTAGTGTGGTACCGCACTGAAAGAGTGAAGTAATCCTGGATTCGATCTATATATTAGAGGATAACACCGGTTAGGTCAGGGTTAGGTCTGGTATTTGCCATCATCCGGCTCATACTTTCGCATTTTTCGCATACTTGTTGGCCAGATCCTGGGCGTTTTCTGGGTTGGATCAGGTAGTAGTGTGGTACCGCACTGAAAGAGTGAAGTAATCCTGGATTCGATCTATATATTAGAGGATAACACCGGTTAGGTCAGGGTTAGGTCTGGAATTTGCCATAATCTGGCTCATATTTTCGCATTTTCGGCATACTTCTTGGCCAGATCCTGGGCGTTTTCTGGTTTGGATCAGGTAGTAGTGTGGTGCCGCACTGAAACAGTGAGTTAATCCTGGATTCAACGTATATTTTAGAGGATAACACCGGTTAGGTCAGGGTTGGGTCTGGTATTTGTCATCATCTGTCTCATACTTTCGCCTTTTTCACCTACTTGTTGGCCTGATCCTGTGCGTTTTCTGGGTTGTATCACGTACTAATGTGGTACCACACTGAAACAGTGGGTTAAACCAGGATTCAATCTATATTTTAGAGGATAACACCGGTTAGGTCAGGGTTAGCTCTGGTGATTGCCATCGTCTACCTCATTCTTTCGCATTTTTCGCATACTTGTTGGCCAGATCCTGGGCGTTTTCTGGTTTGGATCACGTAGTAATGTAGAACCACTCTGAAACAGTGAGCTAAACCTGGATTCAATCTATATTTTAGAGGATAACACCGGTTAGGTCAGGGTTAGGTCTGGCATTTGCCATCATCTGTCTCATACTTTCGCAGTTTTCGCATACATGTTGGCCAGATCCTGGGCGTTTTCTGGTTTGGATCACGTAGGAATGTAGAACCAGTCTGAAACAGTGAGTTAAACCTGGATTCAATCTATATTTTAGAGGATAACACCGGTTAGGTCTGGGTTAGGTCTGGTATTTGCCATCATCTGGCTCATATATTCGAATTGTTCGCATACTTGTTGGCCAGATCCTGGGCGTATTCTGGGTCGGATCACGTAGTAATGTGGCACCACACTCAAACAGTGAGTTAAACCTGGATTCAATCTATATTTTCGAGGATAACACCGGCTAGGTCCGGGTTAGGTCTGGTATTTGCCATCATCTGGCTCATAGTTTCGCATTTTTCGCATACTTATTGGCCAGATCCTGGGCGTTTTCTGGTTTGGATCAGGTGGTAATGTGGTTCCACACTGCAACAGTGAGCTAAACCTGGATACAATCTATATTTTAGAGGATAACACCGGTTAGGTCAGGGTTGGGTCTGGTATTTGCCATCATCTGGCTCATAGTTTCGCCTTTTTCACCTACTTGTTGGCCTGATCCTGTGCGTTTTCTGGGTTGGATCACGTAGTAATGTGGTACCACAATGAAACAGTGGGTTAAACCAGGATTCAATCTATATTTTAGAGGATAACACCGGTTAGGTTTGGGTTAGGTCTGGTATTTGCCATGATCCGGCTCATACTTCCGCATTTTTCGCATACTTGTTGGCCAGATCCTGGGCGTTTTCTGGGTTGTATCAGGTAGTAGTGTGGTACCGCACTGAAGCAGTGAAGTAATCCTGGATTCAATCTATATTTTAGAGGATAACACCGGTTAGGTCAGGGTTAGGTCTGGTATTTGCCATCATCTGTCTCATACTTTCGCATTTTTCACCTACTTGTTGGCCAGATACTGGGCGTTTTCTGGGTTGGATCACGTAGTAATGTGGCACCACACTCAAACAGTGAGTTAAACCTGGATGCAATCTATATTTCAGAGGATAACACCGGTTAGATCAGGGTTAGGTCTGGTATTTGCCATCATCCAGCTCATACTTCCGCATTTTTCGCATACTTGTTGGCCAGATACTGGGCGTTTTCTGGGTTGGATCACGTAGTAATGTGGCACCACACTTAAACAGTGACTTAAACCTGGATGCAATCTATATTTCAGAGGATAACACCGGTTAGGTCAGGGTTAGGTCTGGTATTTGCCATCATCCAGCTCATACTTCCGAATTTTTGGCACCCTCGTTGGCCAGATCCTGGGCGTTTTCTGGTTTGGGTCACGTAGTAATGTGGTACCACACTGAAACAGTGGGTAAAACCAGGATTCAATCTATATTTTAGAGGATAACACCGGTTAGGTTTGGGTTAGGTCTGGTATTTGCCATCATCCGGCTCATACTTTCGTATTTTTCGCATACTTGTTGGCCAGATCCTGGGCGTTTTCTGGGTTGGATCAGGTAGTAGTGTGGTTCCGCACTGAAAGAGTGAAGTAATCCTGGATTCGATCTATATATTAGAGGATAACACCGGTTAGGTCAGGGTTAGGTCTGGTATTTGCCATCATCCGGCTCGTACTTTCGCATTTTTCGCATACTTGTTGGCCAGATCCTGGGCGTTTTCTGGGTTGGATCAGGTAGTAGTGTGGTACCGCACTGAAAGAGTGAAGTAATCCTGGATTCGATCTATATATTAGAGGATAACACCGGTTAGGTCAGGGTTAGGTCTGGTATTTGCCATCATCCGGCTCATACTTTCGCATTTTTCGCATACTTGTTTGCCAGATCCTGGGCGTTTTCTGGGTTGCATCAGGTAGTAGTGTGGTACCGCACTGAAAGAGTGAAGTAATCCTGGATTCGATCTATATATTAGAGGATAACACCGGTTAGGTCAGGGTTAGGTCTGGAACTTGCCATAATCTGCCTCATATTTTCGCATTTTTGGCATACTTCTTGACCAGATCCTGGGCGTTTTCTGGGTTGGATCAGGTAGTAGTGCGGTACCGCACTGAAACAGTGAGTTAATCCTGGATTCAACGTATATTTTAGAGGATAACACCGGATAGGTCAGGGTTGGGTCTGGTATTTGCCATCATCTGTCTCACACTATTGCATTTTTAACCTACTTGTTGGCCAGATACTGGGCGTTTTCTGGGTTGGATCACGTAGTAATGTGGCACCACACTCAAACAGTGAGTTGAACCTGGATTCAATCGATATTTCAGAGGATAACACCGGTTAGGTCAGGGTTTGCTCTGGTGATTGCCATCGTCTACCTCATCCTTTCGCATTTTTCGCATACTTGTTGGCCAGATCCTGGGCGTTTTCTGGTTTGGATCACGTAGTAATGTAGAACCACTCTGAAACAGTGAGCTAAACCTGGATTCAATCTATATTTTAGAGGATAACACCGGTTAGGTCAGGGTTAGGTCTGGCATTTGCCATTATCTGTCTCATACTTTCGCAGTTTTCGCATACTTGTTGGCCAGATCCTGGGCGTTTTCTGGTTTGGATCACGTAGGAATGTAGAACCAGTCTGAAACAGTGAGTTAAACCTGGATTCAATCTATATTTTGGAGGATAACACCGGTTAGGTCTGGGTTAGGTCTGGTATTTGCCATCATCTGGCTCATATATTCGAATTGTTCGCATACTTGTTGGCCAGATCCTGGGCGTATTCTGGGTCGGATCACGTAGTAATGTGGCACCACACTCAAACAGTGAGTTAAACCTGGATTCAATCTATATTTTAGAGGATAACACCGGCTAGGTCCGGGTTAGGTCTGGTATTTGCCATCATCTGGCTCATAGTTTCGCATTTTTCGCATACTTATTGGCCAGATCCTGGGCGTTTACTGGTTTTCTGGGTTGGATCAGGTAGTAGTGTGGTACGGCACTGAAGCAGTGTAGTAATCCTGGATTCAATCTATATTTTAGAGGATAACACCGGTTAGGTCAGGGTTAGGTCTGGTATTTTCCATCATCTGTCTCATACTTGCGCATTTATCGCATACTTTTTTGGCCAGATCCTGGGCGTTTTCTGGGTTGGATCACGTAGTAGTGTGATGCCACACTGAAACAGTGAATTAATCCTGGATTCGACGTATATATTAGAGGGTAACACCGGTTAGGTCAGGGTTAGGTCTGGTATTTGTCATCATCCAGCTCATACTTTCGCATTTTTCGCACCCTTGTTGGCCAGATCCTGGGCGTTTTCTGGTTTGGGTCAGGTAGTAATGTGGAGCCACTCTCAAACATTGAGTTAAACCTGGATTCAATCTATATTTTGGAGGATAACACCGGTTAGGTCAGGGTTAGGTCTGGTATTTGCCTTTATCTGGCTCATACTTTCGCCTTTTTCACCTACTTGTTGGCCTGATCCTGGGCGTTTTCTGGGTTGGATCACGTAGTAATGTGGTACCACAATGAAACAGTGGGTTAAACCAGGATTCAATCTATATTTTAGAGGATAACACCGGTTAGGTTTGGGTTAGGTCTGGTATTTGCCATCATCCGGCTCATACTTTCGCATTTTTCGCATACTTGTTGGCCTGATCCTGGGCGTTTTCTGGGTTGGATCACGTAGTAATGTGGTACCACAATGAAACAGTGGGTTAAACCAGGATTCAATCTATATTTTAGAGGATAACACCGGTTAGGTTTGGGTTAGGTCTGGTATTTGCCATCATCCGGCTCATACTTTCGCATTTTTCGCATACTTGTTGGCCAGATCCAGGGCGTTTTCTGGGTTGGATCACGTAGTAGTGTGGCACCACACTCAAACAGTGAGTTAAACCTGGATGCAATCTATATTTCAGAGGATAACACCGGTTAGGTCAGGGTTAGGTCTGGTATTTGCCATCATCCAGCTCATACTTTCGCATTTTTCGTATACTTGTTGGCCAGATCCTGGGCGTTTTCTGGTTTGGGTCAGGTAGTAATGTGGAGCCACTCTCAAACATTGAGTTAAACCTGGATTCAATCTATATTTTGGAGGATAACACCGGTTAGGTCAGGGTTAGGTCTGGTATTTGCCTTTATCTGGCTGGTACTTCCGCCTTTTTCACCTACTTGTTGGCCTGATCCTGTGCGTTTTCTGGGTTGGATCACGTAGTAATGTGGTACCACAATGAAACAGTGGGTTAAACCAGGATTCAATCTATATTTTAGAGGATAACACCGGTTAGGTTTTGGTTAGGTCTGGTATTTGCCATCATCCGGCTCATACTTTCGCATTTTTCGCATACTTGTTGGCCAGATCCTGGGCGTTTTCTGGGTTGTATCAGGTAGTAGTGTGGTACCGCACTGAAGCAGTGAAGTAATCCTGGATTCAATCTATATTTTAGAGGATAACACCGGTTAGGTCAGGGTTACGTCTGGTATTTGCCATCATCTGTCTCATACTTTCGCATTTTTCACCTACTTGTTGGCCAGATACTGGGCGTTTTCTGGGTTGGATCACGTAGTAATGTGGCACCACACTCAATCAGTGAGTTAAACCTGGATGCAATCTATATTTCAGAGGAAAACACCGGTTAGATCAGGGTTAGGTCTGGTATTTGCCATCATCCAGCTCATACTTCCGCATTTTTCGCATACTTGTTGGCCAGATACTGGGCGTTTTCTGGGTTGGATCACGTAGTAATGTGGCACCACACTTAAACAGTGACTTAAACCTGGATGCAATCTATATTTCAGAGGATAACACCGGTTAGGTCAGGGTTAGGTCTGGTATTTGCCATCATCCAGCTCATACTTCCGCATTTTTCGCAACTTTGTTGGCCAGATCCTGGGCGTTTTCTGGTTTGCGTCACGTAGTAATGTGGTACCACACTGAAACAGTGGGTAAAACCAGGATTCAATCTATATTTTAGAGGATAACACCGGTCAGGTTTGTGTTAGGTCTGGTATTTGCCATCATCCGGCTCATACTTTCGTATTTTTCGCATACTTGTTGGCCAGATCCTGGGCGTTTTCTGGGTTGGATCAGGTAGTAGTGTGGTACCGCACTGAAAGAGTGAAGTAATCCTGGATTCGATCTATATATTAGAGGATAACACCGGTTAGGTCAGGGTTAGGCTTGGTATTTGCCATCATCCGGCTCATACTTTCGCATTTTTCGCATACTTGTTGGCCAGATCCTGGGCGTTTTCTGGGTTGGATCAGGTAGTATTGTGGTACCGCACTGAAAGAGTGAAGTAATCCTGGATTCGATCTATATATTAGAGGATAACACCGGTTAGGTCAGGTTTAGGTCTGGTATTTGCCATCATCCGGCTCATACTTTCGCATTTTTCGCATACTTGTTGGCCAGATCCTGGGCGTTTTCTGGGTTGGATCAGGTAGTAGTGTGGTACCGCACTGAAAGAGTGAAGTAATCCTGGATTCGATCTATATATTAGAGGATAACACCGGTTAGGTCAGGGTTAGGTCTGGAATTTGCCATAATCTGGCTCATATTTTCGCATTTTTGGCATACTTCTTGACCAGATCCTGGGCGTTTTCTGGGTTGGATCAGGTAGTAGTGCGGTACCGCACTGAAACAGTGAGTTAATCCTGGATTCAACGTATATTTTAGAGGATAACACCGGTTAGGTCAGGCTTGGGTCTGGTATTTGCCATCATCTGTCTCACACTATTCCATTTTTCACCTACTTGTTGGCCAGATACTGGGCGTTTTCTGGGTTGGATCACGTAGTAATGTGGCACCACACTCAAACAGTGAGTTGAACCTGGATTCAATCTATATTTCAGAGGATAACACCGGTTAGGTCAGGGTTTGCTCTGGTGATTGCCATCGTCTACCTCATTCTTTCGCATTTTTCGCATACTTGTTGGCCAGATCCTGGGCGTTTTCTGGTTTGGATCACGTAGTAATGTAGAACCACTCTGAAACAGTGAGCTAAACCTGGATTCAATCTATATATTAGAGGATAACACCGGCTAGGTCCGGGTTAGGTCTGGTATTTGCCATCACCCGGCTCATACTTTCGCATTTTTCGCATACTTGTTGGCCAGATCCTGGGCGTTTTCTGGGTTGGATCAGGTAGTAGTGTGGTACCGCACTGAAAGAGTGAAGTAATCCTGGATTCGATCTATATATTAGAGGATAACACCGGTTAGGTCAGGGTTAGGTCTGGTATTTACCATCATCCGGCTCATACTTTCGCATTTTTCGCATACTTGTTGGCCAGATCCTGGGCGTTTTCTGGGTTGGATCAGGTAGTAGTGTGGTACCGCACTGAAAGAGTGAAGTAATCCTGGAATCGATCTATATATTAGAGGGTAACACCGGTTAGCTTTGGGTTAGGTCTGGAATTTGCCATCACGTGGCTCATACTTTCGCATTTTTCGCATATTTGTTGGCCAGATCCAGGGCGTTTTCTGGGTTGGATCAGGTAGTAGTGTGGTACGGCACTGAAGCAGTGTAGTAATCCTGGATTCAATCTATATTTTAGAGGATAACACCGGTTAGGTCAGGGTTAGGTCAGGTATTTTCCATCATCTGTCTCATACTTGCGCATTTATCGCATACTTTTTTGGCCAGATCCTGGGCGTTTTCTGGGTTGGATCACGTAGTAGTGTGATGCCACACTGAAACAGTGAATTAATCCTGGATTCGATGTATATATTAGAGGGTAACACCGGTTAGGTCAGGGTTAGGTCTGGTATTTGTCATCATCCAGCTCATACTTTCGCATTTTTCGCACCCTTGTTGGCCAGATCCTGGGCGTTTTCTGGTTTGGCTCAGGTAGTAATGTGGAGCCACTCTCAAACATTGAGTTAAACCTGGATTCAATCTATATTTTGGAGGATAACACCGGTTAGGTCAGGGTTGGGTCTGGTATTTGCCTTTATCTGGCTCATACTTTCGCCTTTTTCACCTACTTGTTGGCCTGATCCTGGGCGTTTTCTGGGTTGGATCACGTAGTAATGTGGTACCACAATGAAACAGTGGGTTAAACCAGGATTCAATCTATATTTTAGAGGATAACACCGGTTAGGTTTGGGTTAGGTCTGGTATTTGCCATCATCCGGCTCATACTTTCGCATTTTTCGCATACTTGTTGGCCTGATCCTGGGCGTTTTCTGGGTTGGATCACGTAGTAATGTGGTACCACAATGAAACAGTGGGTTAAACCAGGATTCGATCTATATTTTAGAGGATAACACCGGTTAGGTTTGGGTTAGGTCTGGTATTTGCCATCATCCGGCTCATACTTTCGCATTTTTCGCATACTTGTTGGCCAGATCCAGGGCGTTTTCTGGGTTGGATCACGTAGTAGTGTGGCACCACACTCAAACAGTGAGTTAAACCTGGATGCAATCTATATTTCAGAGGATAACACCGGTTAGGTCAGGGTTAGGTCTGGTATTTGCCATCATCCAGCTCATACTTTCGCATTTTTCGTATACTTGTTGGCCAGATCCTGGGCGTTTTCTGGTTTGGGTCAGGTAGTAATGTGGAGCCACTCTCAAACATTGAGTTAAACCTGGATTCAATCTATATTTTGGAGGATAACACCGGTTAGGTCAGGGTTAGGTCTGGTATTTGCCTTTATCTGGCTCATACTTTCGCCTTTTTCACCTACTTGTTGGCCTGATCCTGTGCGTTTTCTGGGTTGGATCACGTAGTAATGTGGTACCACAATGAAACAGTGGGTTAAACCAGGATTCAATCTATATTTTAGAGGATAACACCGGTTAGGTTTGGGTTAGGTCTGGTATTTGCCATCATCCGGCTCATACTTTCGCATTTTTCGCATACTTGTTAGCCAGATCCTGGGCGTTTTCTGGGTTGTATCAGGTAGTAGTGTGGTACCGCACTGAAGCAGTGAAGTAATCCTGGATTCAATCTATATTTTAGAGGATAACACCGGTTAGGTCAGGGTTAGGTCTGGTATTTGCCATCATCTGTCTCATACTTTCGCATTTTTCACCTACTTGTTGGCCAGATACTGGGCGTTTTCTGGGTTGGATCACGTAGTAATGTGGCACCACACTCAAACAGTGAGTTAAACCTGGATGCAATCTATATTTCAGAGGAAAACACCGGTTAGATCAGGGTTAGGTCTGGTATTTGCCATCATCCAGCTCATACTTCCGCATTTTTCGCATACTTGTTGGCCAGATACTGGGCGTTTTCTGGGTTGGATCACGTAGTAATGTGGCACCACACTTAAACAGTGACTTAAACCTGGATGCAATCTATATTTCAGAGGATAACACCGGTTAGGTCAGGGTTAGGTCTGGTATTTGCCATCATCCAGCTCATACTTCCGCATTTTTCGCACCCTTGATGGCCAGATCCTGGGCGTTTTCTGGTTTGGGTCACGTAGTAATGTGGTACCACACTGAAACAGTGGGTAAAACCAGGATTCAATCTATATTTTAGAGGATAACACCGGTTAGGTTTGGGTTAGGTCTGGTATTTGCCATCATCCGGCTCATACTTTCGTATTTTTCGCATACTTGTTGGCCAGATCCTGGGCGTTTTCTGGGTTGGATCAGGTAGTAGTGTGGTACCGCACTGAAAGAGTGAAGTAATCCTGGATTCGATCTATATATTAGAGGATAACACCGGTTAGGTCAGGGTTAGGTCTTGTATTTGCCATCATCCGGCTCATACTTTCGCATTTTTCGCATACTTGTTGGCCAGATCCTGGGTGTTTTCTGGGTTGGATCAGGTAGTAGTGTGGTACCGCACTGAAAGAGTGAAGTAATCCTGGATTCGATCTATATATTAGAGGATAACACCGGTTAGGTCAGGGTTAGGTCTGGTATTTGCCATCATCCGTCTCATACTTTCGCATTTTTCGCATACTTGTTGGCCAGATCCTGGGCGTTTTCTGGTTTGGATCAGGTAGTAGTGTGGTACCGCACTGAAAGAGTGAAGTAATCCTGGATTCGATCTATATATTAGAGGATAACACCGGTTAGGTCAGGGTTAGGTCTGGAATTTGCCATAATCTGGCTCATATTTTCGCATTTTTGGCATACTTCTTGACCAGATCCTGGGCGTTTTCTGGGTTGGATCAGGTAGTAGTGCGGTACCGCACTGAAACAGTGAGTTAATCCTGGATTCAACGTATATTTTAGAGGATAACACCGGTTAGGTCAGGGTTGGGTCTGGTATTTGCCATCATCTGTCTCACACTATTGCATTTTTCACCTACTTGTTGGCCAGATACTGGGCGTTTTCTGGGTTGGATCACGTAGTAATGTGGCACCACACTCAAACAGTGAGATGAACCTGGATTCAATCTATATTTCAGAGGATAACACCGGTTAGGTCAGGGTTTGCTCTGGTGATTGCCATCGTCTACCTCATTCTTTCGCATTTTTCGCATACTTGTTGGCCAGATCCTGTGCGTTTTCTGGTTTGGATCACGTAGTAATGTAGAACCACTCTGAAACAGTGAGCTAAACCTGGATTCAATCTATATTTTAGAGGATAACACCGGTTAGGTCAGGGTTAGGTCTGGCATTTGCCATCATCTGTCTCATACTTTCGCAGTTTTCGCATACTTGTTGGCCAGATCCTGGGCGTTTTCTGGTTTGGATCACGTAGGAATGTAGAACCAGTCTGAAACAGTGAGTTAAACCTGGATTCAATCTATATTTTAGAGGATAACACCGGTTAGGTCTGGGTTAGGTCTGGTATTTGCCATCATCTGGCTCATATATTCGAATTGTTCGCATACTTGTTGGCTAGATCCTGGGCGTATTCTGGGTCGGATCACGTAGTAATGTGGCACCACACTCAAACAGTGAGTTAAAGCTGGATTCAATCTATATTTTAGAGGATAACACCGGCTAGGTCCGGGTTAGGTCTGGTATTTGCCATCATCTGGCTCATAGTTTCGCATTTTTCGCATACTTATTGGCCAGATCCTGGGCGTTTTCTGGTTTGGATCACGTGGTAATGTGGTTCCACACTGCAACAGTGAGCTAAACCTGGATACAATCTATATTTTGGAGGATAACACCGGTTAGGTCAGGGTTAGGTCTGGTATTTGCCATCATGTGACTCATACTTTCGCATTTTTCGCATACTTGTTAGCCAGATCCTGGGCGTTTTCTGGTTTGGATCACGTAGGAATGTAGAACCAGTCTGAAACAGTGAGTTAAACCTGGATACAATCTATATTTTAGAGGATAACACCGGTTAGGTCAGGGTTAGGTCTGGTATTTGCCATCATCTGGCTCATACATTCGAATTGTTCGCATACTTGTTGGCCAGATCCTGGTCGTATTCTGGGCCGGATCACGTAGTAATGTGGCACCACACTCAAACAGTGAGTTAAACCTGGATTCAATCTATATTTTAGAGGATAACACCGGCTAGGTCCGGGTTAGGTCTGGTATTTGCCATCATCTGCCTCATACTTTCGCATTTTTCGCATACTTGTTGGCCAGATCCAGGGCGTTTTCTGGGTTGGATCACGTAGTAGTGTGTCACCACACTCAAACGGTGAGTTAAACCTGGATGCAATCTATATTTTGGAGGATAACACCGGTTAGGTCAGGGTTAGGTCTGGTATTTGCCTTTATCTGGCTCATACTTTCGCCTTTTTCACCTACTTGTTGGCCTGATCCTGGACGTTTTCTGGGTTGTATCACGTACTAATGTGGTACCACACTGAAACAGTGGGTTAAACCAGGATTCAATCTATATTTTAGAGGATAACACCGGCTAGGTCCGGGTTAGGTCTGGTATTTGCCATCATCCGGCTCATACTTTCGCATTTTTCGCATACTTGTTGGCCAGATCCTGGGCGTTTTCTGGTTTGGATCACGTGGTAATGTGGTTCCACACTGCAACAGTGAGCTAAACCTGGATACAATCTATATTTTAGAGGATAACACCGGTTAGGTCTGGGTTAGGTCTGGTATTTGCCATCATCTGGCTCATATATTCGAATTGTTCGCATACTTGTTGGCCAGATCCTGGGCGTATTCTGGGTCGGATCACGTAGTAATGTGGCACCACACTCAAACAGTGAGTTAAACCTGGATTCAATCTATATTTTAGAGGATAACACCGGCTAGGTCCGGGTTAGGTCTGGTATTTGCCATCATCCGGCTCATACTTTCGCATTTTTCGCATACTTGTTGGCCAGATCCTGGGCGTTTTCTGGGTTGGATCAGGTAGTAGTGTGGTACCGTACTGAAAGAGTGAAGTAATCCTGGATTCGATCTATATATTAGAGGATAACACCGGTTAGGTCAGGGTTAGGTCTGGTATTTACCATCATCCGGCTCATACTTTCGCATTTTTCGCATACTTGTTGGCCAGATCCTGGGCGTTTTCTGGGTTGGATCAGGTAGTAGTGTGGTACCGCACTGAAAGAGTGAAGTAATCCTGGAATCGATCTATATATTAGAGGGTAACACCGGATAGCTTTGGGTTTTGTCTGGAATTTGCCATCACGTGGCTCATACTTTCGCATTTTTCGCATATTTGTTGGCCAGATCCAGGGCGTTTTCTGGGTTGGATCAGGTAGTAGTGTGGTACGGCACTGAAGCAGTGTAGTAATCCTGGATTCAATCTATATTTTAGAGGATAACACCGGTTAGGTCAGGGTTAGGTCTGGTATTTTCCATCATCTGTCTCATACTTGCGCATTTATCGCATACTTTTTTGGCCAGATCCTGGGCGTTTTCTGGGTTGGATCACGTAGTAGTGTGATGCCACACTGAAACAGTGAATTAATCCTGGATTCGATGTATATATTAGAGGGTAACACCGGTTAGGTCAGGGTTAGGTCTGGTATTTGTCATCATCCAGCTCATACTTTCGCATTTTTCGCACCCTTGTTGGCCAGATCCTGGGCGTTTTCTGGTTTGGGTCAGGTAGTAATGTGGAGCCACTCTCAAACGTTGAGTTAAACCTGGATTCAATCTATATTTTGGAGGATAACACCGGTTAGGTCAGGGTTAGGTCTGGTATTTGCCTTTATCTGGCTCATACTTTCGCCTTTTTCACCTACTTGTTGGCCTGATCCTGGGCGTTTTCTGGGATGGATCACGTAGTAATGTGGTACCACAATGAAACAGTGGGTTAAACCAGGATTCAATCTATATTTTAGAGGATAACACCGGTTAGGTTTGGGTTAGGTCTGGTATTTGCCATCATCCGGCTCATACTTTCGCATTTTTCGCATACTTGTTGGCCTGATCCTGGGCGTTTTCTGGGTTGGATCACGTAGTAATGTGGTACCACAATGAAACAGTGGGTTAAACCAGGATTCAATCTATATTTTAGAGGATAACACCGGTTAGGTTTGGGTTAGGTCTGGTATTTGCCATCATCCGGCTCATACTTTCGCATTTTTCGCATACTTGTTGGCCAGATCCAGGGCGTTTTCTGGGTTGGATCACGTAGTAGTGTGGCACCACACTCAAACAGTGAGTTAAACCTGGATGCAATCTATATTTCAAAGGATAACACCGGTTAGGTCAGGGTTAGGTCTGGTATTTGCCATCATCCAGCTCATACTTTCGCATTTTTCGTATACTTGTTGGCCAGATCCTGGGCGTTTTCTGGTTTGGGTCAGGTAGTAATGTGGAGCCACTCTCAAACATTGAGTTAAACCTGGATTCAATCTATATTTTGGAGGATAACACCGGTTAGGTCAGGGTTAGGTCTGGTATTTGCCTTTATCTGGCTCATACTTTCGCCTTTTTCACCTACTTGTTGGCCTGATCCTGTGCGCTTTCTGGGTTGGATCACGTAGTAATGTGGTACCACAATGAAACAGTGGGTTAAACCAGGATTCAATCTATATTTTAGAGGATAACACCGGTTAGGTTTGGGTTAGGTGTGGTATTTGCCATCATCCGGCTCATACTTTTGCATTTTTCGCATACTTGTTGGCCAGATACTGGGCGTTTTCTGGGTTGGATCACGTAGTAATGTGGCACCACACTCAAACAGTGAGTTAAACCTGGATGCAATCTATATTTCAGAGGAAAACACCGGTTAGATCAGGGTTAGGTCTGGTATTTGCCATCATCCAGCTCATACTTCCGCATTTTTCGCATACTTGTTGGCCAGATACTGGGCGTTTTCTGGGTTGGATCACGTAGTAATGTGGCACCACACTTAAACAGTGACTTAAACCTGGATGCAATCTATATTTCAGAGGATAACACCGGTTAGGTCAGGGTTAGGTCTGGTATTTGCCATCATCCAGCTCATACTTCCGCATTTTTCGCACACTTGTTGGCCAGATCCTGGGCGTTTTCTGGTTTGGGTCACGTAGTAATGTGGTACCACACTGAAACAGTGGGTAAAACCAGGATTCAATCTATATTTTAGAGGATAACACCGGTTAGGTTTGGGTTAGGTCTGGTATTTGCCATCATCCGGCTCATACTTTCATATTTTTCGCATACTTGTTGGCCAGATCCTGGGCGTTTCCTGGGTTGGATCAGGTAGTAGTGTGGTACCGCACTGAAAGAGTGAAGTAATCCTGGATTCGATCTATATATTAGAGGATAACACCGGTTAGGTCAGGGTTAGGTCTGGTATTTGCCATCATCCGGCTCATACTTTCGCATTTTTCGCATACTTGTTGGCCAGATCCTGGGCGTTTTCTGGGTTGGATCAGGTAGTAGTGTGGTACCGCACTGAAAGAGTGAAGTAATCCTGGATTCGATCTATATATTAGAGGATAACACCGGTTAGGTCAGGGTTAGGTCTGGTATTTGCCATCATCCGGCTCATACTTTCGCATTTTTCGCATACTTGTTGGCCAGATCCTGGGCGTTTTCTGGGTTGGATCAGGTAGTAGTGTGGTACCGCACTGAAAGAGTGAAGTAATCCTGGATTCGATCTATATATTAGAGGATAACACCGGTTAGGTCAGGGTTAGGTCTGTAATTTGCCATAATCTGGCTCATATTTTCGCATTTTTGGCATACTTCTTGACCAGATCCTGGGCGTTTTCTGGGTTGGATCAGGTAGTAGTGCGGTACCGCACTGAAACAGTGAGTTAATCCTGGATTCAACGTATATTTTAGAGGATAACACCGGTTAGGTCAGGGTTGGGTCTGGTATTTGCCATCGTCTGTCTCACACTATTGCATTTTTCACCGACTTGTTGGCCAGATACTGGGAGTTTTCTGGGTTGGATCACGTAGTAATGTGGCACCACACTCAAACAGTGAGTTGAACCTGGATTCAATCTATATTTCAGAGGATAACACCGGTTAGGTCAGGGTTTGCTCTGGTGATTGCCATCGTCGACCTCATTCTTTCGCATTTTTCGCATACTTGTTGGCCAGATCCTGGGCGTTTTCTGGTTTGGATCACGTAGTAATGTAGAACCACTCTGAAACAGTGAGCTAAACCTGGATTCAATCTATATTTTAGAGGATAACACCGGCTAGGTCCGGGTTTAGGTCTGGTATTTGCCATCATCCGTCTCATACTTTCGCATTTTTCGCATACTTGTTGGCCAGATCCTGGGCGTTTTCTGGGTTGGATCAGGTAGTAGTGAGGTACCGCACTGAAAGAGTGAAGTAATCCTGGATTCGATCTATATATTAGAGGATAACACCGGTTAGGTCAGGGTTAGGTCTGGTATTTACCATCATCCGGCTCATACTTTCGCATTTTTCGCATACTTGTTGGCCAGATCCTGGGCGTTTTCTGGGTTGGATCAGGTAGTAGTGTGGTACCGCACTGAAAGAGTGAACTAATCCTGGAATCGATCTATATATTAGAGGGTAACACCGGTTAGCTTTGGGTTAGGTCTGGAATTTGCCATCACGTGGCTCATACTTTCGCATTTTTCGCATATATGTTGGCCAGATCCAGGGCGTTTTCTCGGTTGGATCAGGTAGTAGTGTGGTACGGCACTGAAGCAGTGTAGTAATCCTGGATTCAATCTATATTTTAGAGGATAACACCGGTTAGGTCAGGGTTAGGTCTGGTATTTTCCATCATCTGTCTCATACTTGCGCATTTATCGCATACTTTTTTGGCCAGATCCTGGGCGTTTTCTGGGTTGGATCACGTAGTAGTGTGATGCCACACTGAAACAGTGAATTAATCCTGGATTCGATGTATATATTAGAGGGTAACACCGGTTAGGTCAGGGTTAGGTCTGGTATTTGTCATCATCCAGCTCATACTTTCGCATTTTTCGCACCCTTGTTGGCCAGATCCTGGGCGTTTTCTGGTTTGGGTCAGGTAGTAATGTGGAGCCACTCTCAAACATTGAGTTAAACCTGGATTCAATCTATATTTTGGAGGATAACACCGGTTAGGTCAGGGTTAGGTCTGGTATTTGCCTTTATCTGGCTCATACTTTCGCCTTTTTCACCTACTTGTTGGCCTGATCCTGGGCGTTTTCTGGGTTGGATCACGTAGTAATGTGGTACCACAATGAAACAGTGGGTTAAACCAGGATTCAATCTATATTTTAGAGGATAACACCGGTTAGGTTTGGGTTAGGTCTGGTATTTGCCATCATCCGGCTCATACTTTCGCATTTTTCGCATACTTGTTGGCCTGATCCTGGGCGTTTTCTGGGTTGGATCACGTAGTAATGTGGTACCACAATGAAACAGTGGGTTAAACCAGGATTTAATCTATATTTTAGAGGATAACACCGGTTAGGTTTGGGTTAGGTCTGGTATTTGCCATCATCCGGCTCATACTTTCGCATTTTTCGCATACTTGTTGGCCAGATCCAGGGCGTTTTCTGGGTTGGATCACGTAGTAGTGTGGCACCACACTCAAACAGTGAGTTAAACCTGGATGCAATCTATATTTCAGAGGATAACACCGGTTAGGTCAGGGTTAGGTCTGGTATTTGCCATCATCCAGCTCATACTTTCGCATTTTTCGTATACTTGTTGGCCAGATCCTGGGCGTTTTCTGGTTTGGGTAGGTAGTAATGTGGAGCCACTCTCAAACATTGAGTTAAACCTGGATTCAATCTATATTTTGGAGGATAACACCGGTTAGGTCAGGGTTAGGTCTGGTATTTGCCTTTATCTGGCTCATACTTTCGCCTTTTTCACCTACTTGTTGGCCTGATCCTGTGCGTTTTCTGGGTTGGATCACGTAGTAATGTGGTACCACAATGAAACAGTGGGTTAAACCAGGATTCAATCTATATTTTAGAGGATAACACCGGTTAGGTTTGGGTTAGGTCTGGTATTTGCCATCATCCTGCTCATACTTTCGCATTTTTCGCATACTTGTTGGCCAGATACTGGGCGTTTTCTGGGTTGGATCACGTAGTAATGTGGCACCACACTCAAACAGTGAGTTAAACCTGGATGCAATCTATATTTCAGAGGAAAACACCGGTTAGATCAGGGTTAGGTCTGGTATTTGCCATCATCCAGCTCATACTTCCGCATTTTTCGCATACTTGTTGGCCAGATACTGGGCGTTTTCTGGGTTGGATCACGTAGTAATGTGGCACCACACTTAAACAGTGACTTAAACCTGGATGCAATCTATATTTCAGAGGATAACACCGGTTAGGTCAGGGTTAGGTCTGGTATTTGCCATCATCCAGCTCATACTTCCGCATTTTTCGCACCCTTGTTGGCCAGATCCTGGGCGTTTTCTGGTTTGGGTCACGTAGTAATGTGGTACCACACTGAAACAGTGGGTAAAACCAGGATTCAATCTATATTTTAGAGGATAACACCGGTTAGGTTTGGGTTAGGTCTGGTATTTGCCATCATCCGGCTCATACTTTCATATTTTTCGCATACTTGTTGGCCAGATCCTGGGCGTTTCCTGGGTTGGATCAGGTAGTAGTGTGGTACCGCACTGAAAGAGTGAAGTAATCCTGGATTCGATCTATATATTAGAGGATAACACCGGTTAGGTCAGGGTTAGGTCTGGTATTTGCCATCATCCGGCTCATACTTTCGCATTTTTCGCATACTTGTTGGCCAGATCCTGGGCGTTTTCTGGGTTGGATCAGGTAGTAGTGTGGTACCGCACTGAAAGAATGAAGTAATCCTGGATTCGATCTATATATTAGAGGATAACACCGGTTAGGTCAGGGTTAGGTCTGGTATTTGCCATCATCCGGCTCATACTTTCGCATTTTTCGCATACTTGTTGGCCAGATCCTGGGCGTTTTCTGGGTTGGATCAGGTAGTAGTGTGGTACCGCACTGAAAGAGTGAAGTAATCCTGGATTCGATCTATATATTAGAGGATAACACCGGTTAGGTCAGGGTTAGGTCTGTAATTTGCCATAATCTGGCTCATATTTTCGCATTTTTGGCATACTTCTTGACCAGATCCTGGGCGTTTTCTGGGTTGGATCAGGTAGTAGTGCGGTACCGCACTGAAACAGTGAGTTCATCCTGGATTCAACGTATATTTTAGAGGATAGCACCGGTTAGGTCAGGGTTGGGTCTGGTATTTGCCATCGTCTGTCTCACACTATTGCATTTTTCACCTACTTGTTGGCCAGATACTGGGCGTTTTCTGGGTTGTATCAGGTAGTAGTGTGGTACCGCACTGAAGCAGTGAAGTAATCCTGGATTCAATCTATATTTTAGAGAATAACACCGGTTAGGTCAGGGTTAGGTCTGGTATTTGCCATCATCTGTCTCATACTTTCGCATTTTTCACCTACTTGTTGGCCAGATACTGGGCGTTTTCTGGGTTGGATCACGTAGTAATGTGGCACCACACTCAAACAGTGAGTTAAACCTGGATGCAATCAATATTTCAGAGGAAAACACCGGTTAGATCAGGGTTAGGTCTGGTATTTGCCATCATCCAGCTCATACTTCCGCATTTTTCGCATACTTGTTGGCCAGATACTGGGCGTTTTCTGGGTTGGATCACGTAGTAATGTGGCACCACACTTAAACAGTGACTTAAACCTGGATGCAATCTATATTTCAGAGGATAACACCGGTTAGGTCAGGGTTAGGTCTGGTATTTGCCATCATCCAGCTCATACTTCCGCATTTTTCGCACCCTTGTTGGCCAGATCCTGGGCGTTTTCTGGTTTGGGTCACGTAGTAATGTGGTACCACACTGAAACAGTGGGTAAAACCAGGATTCAATCTATATTTTAGAGGATAACACCGGTTAGGTTTGGGTTAGGTCTGGTATTTGCCATCATCCGACTCAAACTTGCGTATTTTTCGCATACTTGTTGGCCAGATCCTGGGCGTTTTCTGGGTTGGATCAGGTAGTAGTGTGGTACCGCACTGAAAGAGTGAAGTAATCCTGGATTCGATCTATATATTACAGGATAACACCGGTTAGGTCAGGGTTAGGTCTGGTATTTGCCATCATCCGGCTCATACTTTCGCATTTTTCGCATACTTGTTGGCCAGATCCTGGGCGTTTTCTGGGTTGGATCAGGTAGTAGTGTGGTACCGCACTGAAAGAGTGAAGTAATCCTGGAACCGATCTATATATTAGAGGATAACACCGGTTAGGTCAGGGTTAGGTCTGGCATTTGCCATCATCTGTCTCATACTTTCGCAGTTTTCGCATACTTGTTGGCCAGATCCTGGGCGTTTTCTGGTTTGGATCACGTAGGAATGTAGAACCAGTCTGAAACAGTGAGCTAAACCTGGACTCAATCTATATTTTAGAGGATAACACCGGTTAGGTCAGGGTTAGGTCTGGCATTTGCCATCATCTGTCTCATACTTTCGCAGTTTTCGCATACTTGTTGGCCAGATCCTGGGCGTTTTCTGGTTTGGATCACGTAGGAATGTAGAACCAGTCTGAAACAGTGAGTTAAACCTGGATTCAATCTATATTTTAGAGGATAACACCGGTTAGGTCTGGGTTAGGTCTGGTATTTGCCATCATCTGGCTCATATATTCGAATTGTTCGCATACTTGTTGGCCAGATCCTGGGCGTATTCTGGGTCGGATCACGTAGTAATGTGGCACCACACTCAAACAGTGAGTTAAACCTGGATTCAATCTATATTTTAGAGGATAACACCGGCTAGGTCCGGGTTAGGTCTGGTATTTGCCATCATCTGGCTCATAGTTTCGCATTTTTCGCAAACTTATTGGCCAGATCCTGGGCGTTTTCTGGTTTGGATCACGTGGTAATGTGGTTCCACACTGCAACAGTGAGCTAAACCTGGATACAATCTATATTTTAGAGGATAACACCGGTTAGGTCAGGGTTAGGTCTGGTATTTGCCATCATGTGGCTCATACTTTCGCATTTTTCGCATACTTGTTAGCCAGATCCTGGGCGTTTTCTGGTTTGGATCACGTAGGAATGTAGAACCAGTCTGAAACAGTGAGTTAAACCTGGATTCAATCTATATTTTAGAGGATAACACCGGTTAGGTCTGGGTTAGGTCTGGTATTTGCCATCATCTGGCTCATATATTCGAATTGTTCGCATACTTGTTGGCCAGATCCTGGGCGTTTTCTGGTTTGGATCACGTGGTAATGTGGCACCACACTCAAACAGTGAGTTAAACCTGGATTCAATCTATATTTTAGAGGATAACACCGGCTAGGTCCGGGTTAGGTCTGGTATTTGCCATCATCTGCCTCATACTTTCGCATTTTTCGCATACTTGTTGGCCAGATCCAGGGCGTTTTCTGGGTTGGATCACGTAGTAGTGTGGCACCACACTCAAACGGTGAGTTAAACCTGGATGCAATCTATATTTTGGAGGATAACACCGGTTAGGTCAGGGTTAGGTCTGGTATTTGCTATCATCTGTCTCATACTTTCGTATTTTTCACCTACTTGTTGGCCTGATCCTGGACGTTTTCTGGGTTGTATCACGTACTAATGTGGTACCACACTGAAACAGTGGGTTAAACCAGGATTCAATCTATATTTTAGAGGATAACACCGGCTAGGTCCGGGTTAGGTCTGGTATTTGCCATCATCCGGCTCATACTTTCGCATTTTTCGCATACTTGTTGGCCAGATCCTGGGCGTTTTCTGGTTTGGATCACGTGGTAATGTGGTTCCACACTGCAACAGTGAGCTAAACCTGGATACAATCTATATTTTAGAGGATAACACCGGTTAGGTCTGGGTTAGGTCTGGTATTTGCCATCATCTGGCTCATATATTCGAATTGTTCGCATACTTGTTGGCCAGATCCTGGGCGTTTTCTGGGTTGGATCAGGTAGTAGTGTGGTACCGCACTGAAAGAGTGAAGTAATCCTGGATTCGATCTATATATTAGAGGATAACACCGGTTAGGTCAGGGTTAGGTCTGGTATTTACCATCATCCGGCTCATACTTTCGCATTTTTCGCATACTTGTTGGCCAGATCCTGGGCGTTTTCTGGGTTGGATCAGGTAGTAGTGTGGTACCGCACTGAAAGAGTGAAGTAATCCTGGAATCGATCTATATATTAGAGGGTAACACCGGTTAGCTTTGGGTTAGGTCTGGAATTTGCCATCACGTGGCTCATACTTTCGCATTTTTCGCATATTTGTTGGCCAGATCCAGGGCGTTTTCTGGGTTGGATCAGGTAGTAGTGTGGTACGGCACTGAAGCAGTGTAGTAATCCTGGATTCAATCTATATTTTAGAGGATAACACCGGTTAGGTCAGGGTTAGGTCTGGTATTTTCCATCATCTGTCTCATACTTGCGCATTTATCGCATACTTTTTTGGCCAGATCCTGGGCGTTTTCTGGGTTGGATCACGTAGTAGTGTGATGCCACACTGAAACAGTGAATTAATCCTGGATTCGATGTATATATTAGAGGGTAACACCGGTTAGGTCAGGGTTAGGTCTGGTATTTGTCATCATCCAGCTCATACTTTCGCATTTTTCGCACCCTTGTTGGCCAGATCCTGGGCGTTTTCTGGTTTGGGTCAGGTAGTAATGTGGAGCCACTCTCAAACATTGAGTTAAACCTGGATTCAATCTATATTTTGGAGGATAACACCGGTTAGGTCAGGGTTAGGTCTGGTATTTGCCTTTATCTGGCTCATACTTTCGCCTTTTTCACCTACTTGTTGGCCTGATCCTGGGCGTTTTCTGGGTTGGATCACGTAGTAATGTGGTACCACAATGAAACAGTGGGTTAAACCAGGATTCAATCTATATTTTAGAGGATAACACCGGTTAGGTTTGGGTTAGGTCTGGTATTTGCCATCATCCGGCTCATACTTTCGCATTTTTCGCATACTTGTTGGCCTGATCCTGGGCGTTTTCTGGGTTGGATCACGTAGTAATGTGGTACCACAATGAAACAGTGGGTTAAACCAGGATTCAATCTATATTTTAGAGGATAACACCAGTTAGGTTTGGGTTAGGTCTGGTATTTGCCATCATCCGGCTCATACTTTCGCATTTTTCGCATACTTGTTGGCCAGATCCTGGGCTTTTTCTGGTATGGATCACGTAATAATGTGGTACCACAATGAAACAGCGGGTTAAACCGGGATCCGATCAATTCTTTAGAGGATAATACCAATTAGGTCTGGGTCAGGTCTGGGATTCGCCATCATCTCGCTCATACTTTCACCTTTTTCGCATAATTGTTGGCCAAATGCTGGCTTTTTCTGGTTTGGATCACGTAGTAATGTGGTACCGCACTGAAACAGCGAGATAATCCTGGATTCGATCTATATATTAGAGGTTAACACCGGTTAGGTTTGGGTTAGGTCTGGTATTTGCCATCATCTGGTTCATACTCTCGCATTTTTCGCATACTTGTTGTCCAGATCCTGGGCGTTTTCTGGGTTGCATCAGGTAGTAGTGTGGTACCGAACTGAAACAGTGAAGTAATCCTGTAATTCGATCTATATATTGGAGGGTAACACCGGTTAGGTCAGGGTTAGGTCTGGTATTTGCCATCATCTGGCTGATACTTTCGCATTTTTCGCATACTTGTCGGCCAGATCATGAGCGTTTTCTGGTTTGGGTCACGTAGTAATATGGTGCCACACTCAAACATTGAGTTAAACCTGGATTCAATCTATATTTTAGAGGATAACACCTGTTAGGTCAGGGTTAGGTCTGGTATTTGCCATCATCCGGCTCATACTTTTGCATTTTTCACATACTTGTTGGCCAGATCCTGAGCGTTTTCTGGGATGCATCAGGTAGTAGTGTGGTACCGAACTGAAACAGTGAAGTAATCCTGTAGTTCGATCTATATATTGGAGGGTAACACTGGTTAGGTCAGGGTTAGGTCTGGTATTTGCCATCATCTGGCACATACTTTCGCATTTTTCGCATAGTTGTTGGCCAGCTCCTGAGCGTTTTCTGGTTTGGATCAAGTAGTAATATGGTACCACCCTGAAACAGTGAGTTAATCCTGGATTCAATCTATATTTTAGAGGATAACAGCGGTTAGGTCAGGGTTAGGTCTGGTATTTGCCATCATCTGTCTCATACTTTCGCATCTTTCGCATACTTGTTGGACAGATCCTGGGCCTTTTCTTGGTTGGATCAGGTAGTAATGTAGAACCACTCTGAAACAGTGAGCTAAACCTGGATTCAATCTATATTTTAGAGGATAACACCGGTTAGGTCAGGGTTAGGTCTGGCATTTGCCATCATCTGTCTCATACTTTCGCATTTTTCGCATACTTGTTGGCCAGATCCTGGACGTTTTCTGGGTTGGATCACGTAGTAGTGTGGTGCCACACTGAAACAGTGAATTAATCGTGGATTCGATCTATAAATTAGAGGGTAACACCGGTTAGGTTTGGGTTAGGTCTGGTATTTGCCATCATCCAGCTCATACTTTCGCATTTTTCGCATACTTGTTGGCCAGATCTTGGGCGTTTTCTGGTTTGGATCACGTAGTAATGTGGCACCACACTGCAACTGTGAGTTAAACCTGGATTCAATCTATATTTTAGAGGATAACACCGGTTAGGTCAGGGTTAGGGCCGGTATTTTCCATCATCTGGCTCATACTTTTGCATTTTACGCATACTTTTTGGCCAGATCCTGGGCGTTTTCTGGGTTGGATCACGTAGTAGTGTGATGCCACACTGAAACAGTGAATTAATGCTGGATTCGATCTATATATTAGAGGGTAACACCGGTTAGGTTTGGGTTAGGTCTGCTATTTGATATTACCTTGCCCGTAATTTCGCATATTTCGTATAAATGTTGGTCAGATCCTTGGCTTTTTCTGGTATGGATCACGTGGTAATGTGGTACCACAATGAAACAGCGGGTTAAACCGGGGTCCGAACAATTCTTTAGAGGATAACACCGGTTAGGCCTGGGTCAGGTCTGGGATTCGACATCATCTCGCTCAAACTTTCACCTTTCTCGCATAATTGTTGGCCAAATGCTGGCTTCTTCTGGTTTGGATCACGTAGTAATGTGGTACCGCACTGGAACAGCGAGATAATCCTGGATTCGATCTATATGTTAGAGGATAACACCGGTTAGGATTAGGTTAGGTCTGGTATTTGATATTACCTGGCCCATACTTTCGCATATTTCGAATAAATGTTGTCCAGATCCTGGGCTTTTTCTGGTATGTATCACGTAGTAATGTGGTACCACAATGAAGCAGCGGGTTAAACCGGGATCCGATCAATTCTTTAGAGGATAATACCTGTTAGGTCTGGGTCAGGTCTGGGATTCGCCATCATCTCGTTCATACTTTCGCATTTTTCGCATAGTTGTTGGCCAAATGCTGGCTTTTTCTGGTTTGGATCACGTAGTAATGTGGCACCACACTGAAACAGTGAGATCATCCTGGATTCGATCTATATATTAGAGGGTAACACCGGTTAGGTCAGGGTTAGGTCTGGTATTTGCCATCATCCGGCTCATACTTTCGCATTTTTCGCATACTTGTTGGCCAGATACTGGGCGTTTTCTGGGTTGGATCACGTAGTAATGTGGCACCACACTCAAACAGTGAGTTAAACCTGGATGCAATCTATATTTCAGAGGATAACACCGGTTAGATCAGGGTTAGGTCTGGTATTTGCCATCATCCAGCTCATACTTTCGCATTTTTCGCACCCTTGTTGGCCAGATCCTGGGCGTTTTCTGGTTTGGGTCACGTAGTAATGTGGAGCCACTCTCAAACATTGAGTTAAACCTGGATTCAATCTATATTTTGGAGGATAACACCGGTTAGGTCAGGGTTAGGTCTGGTATTTGCCTTTATCTGGCTCATACTTTCGCCTTTTTCACCTAATTGTTGGCCTGATCCTGGGCGTTTTCTGGGTTGTATCACGTAGTGATGTGGTACCACACTGAAACACTGGGTTAAACCAGGATTCAATCTATATTTTAGAGGATAACACCGGTTAGGTCAGGGTTAGGTCTGGTATTTGCCATCATCTGGCTCATATATTCGAATTGTTCGCATACTTGTTGGCCAGATCCTGGACGTTTTCTGGGTTGGATCAGGTAGGAATGTAGAACCAGTCTGAAACAGTGAGTTAAACCTGGATTCAATCTATATTTTAGAGGATAACACCGGTTAGGTCAGGGTTAGGTCTGGTATGTGCCATCATCTGGCTCATACTTTCGAATTGTTCACATACTTGTTGGCCAGGTCCTGGGCGTTTTCTGGTTTGGATCACGTAGTAATGTGGTACCACACTGCCGCATGAGTTAAACCTGGATTCAATCTATATTTTAGAGGATAACACCGGTTAGGTCAGCGTTAGGTCTGGTATTTGCCATCGACTGTCTCATACTTTCGCATTTTTCGCATACTTGTTGGCCAGATCCAGGGCGTTTTCTGGTTTGGATCACGTAGTAATGTGGTACCACACTGAAACCGTGAGTTAATCCTGGATTCGATCTAAATATTAGAGGGTAACACCGGTTAGGTCAGGGTTAGATCTGGCATTTGCCATAATCTGGCTCATATTTTCGCATTTTTGGCATACTTCTTGGCCAGATCCTGGGCGTTTTCTGGGTTGGATCAGGTAGTAGTGTGGTACCGCACTGAAACAGTGAAGTAATCCTGGATGCGATCTATATATTAGAGGGTAACACCGGTTAGGTTTGGGTTAGGTCTGGTATTTGCCATCATCTGGCTCATACTTTCGCAATTTTCGCATACTCGTTGGCCAGATCCTGGGCGTTTTCTGGTTTGGATCACGTAGTAATATGGTACCACACTGAAACAGTGAGTTAATCCTGGACTCATACTATATTTTAGAGGATAACATCGGTTAGGTCAGGGTTAGGTCTGGTATTTGCCATCATCTGTCTCATACTTTCGCAATTTTCACATACTCGTTGACCAGATCCTGGGCGTCTTCTGGTTTGGGTCACGTAGTAATATGGTACCACACTGAAACAGTGAGTTAATTCTGGATTCAATCTATATTTTAGAGGATAACATCGGTTAGGTCAGGGTTAGGTCTGGTATTTGCCATCATCTGTCTCATACTATTGCATTTTTCACCTACTTGTTGGCCAGATACTGGGCGTTTTCTGGGTTGGATCACGTAGTAATGTGGCGCCACACTCAAGCAGTGAGTTGAACCTGGATTCAATCTATATTTTAGAGGATAACACCGGTTAGGTCACGGTTAGCTCTGGTATTTGCCATCGTCTGCCTCATACTTTGGCATTTTTCGCATACTTGTTGGCCAGATCCATGGCGTTTTCTGGTTTGGATCACGTAGTAATGTGGAACCACACTGAAACCGTGAGATAATCCTGTATTCGATCTATATATTAGAGGCTAACACCGGTTAGGTCGGGGTTAGGTCTGGAATTTGCCATAATCTGGCTCATATTTTCGCATTTTTGGCATACTTCTTTGCCAGATCCTGGGCGTTTTCTGGGTTGGATCAGGTAGTAGTGTGGTACCGCACTGAAACAGTAAAGTAATCCTGGATGCGATCTATATATTAGAGGGTAACACCCGTTAGGTTTGTGTTAGGTCTGGTATTTGCCATAATCTGGCTCATACTTTCGCAATTTTCGCATACTCGTTGGCCAGATCCAGGGCGTTTTCTGGTTTGGAGCACGAAGTAATATGGTACCACTCTGAAACGGTGAGTTAAACCTGGATTCAATCTATATTTTAGATGATAACACCGGCTAGGTCAGGGTTAGGGCTGGTATTTGCCTTCATCTGGCTCATAGTTTCGCATTTTTCGCATACTTATTGGCCAGATCCTGGGCGTTTTCTGGTTTGGATCACGTTGTAATGTGGTACTTCACAGAAACCGTGAGTTAATCCTGGATTCGATCTATATATTAGAAGGTAACACCGGTTGGGTCAGGGTTAGGTCTGGTATTTGCCATAATCTGGCTCATATTTTCGCATTTTCCGCATACTTGTTGGCCAGATCCTGGGCGTTTTCTGGGTTGGATCAAGGAGTAGTGTGGTACCGCAACTGAAACAGTGAAGTAATCCTGGATTCGATCTATATATTAGAGGATAACACCGGTTAGGTCAGGGTTAGCTCTGGTATTTGCCATCGTCTGCCTCATACTTTCGCATTTTTCGCATACTTGTTGGCCAGATCCAGGGCGTTTTCTGGTTTGGATCATGTAGTAATGTGGTACTTCACAGAAACCGTGAGTTAATCCTGGATTCGATCTATATATTAGAAGGTAACACCGGTTGGGTCAGGGTCAGGTCTGGTATTTGCCATAATCTGGCTCATATTTTCGCATTTTCCGCATACTTGTTGGCCAGATCCTGGGCGTTTTCTGGGTTGGATCAGGTAGTAGTGTGGTACCGCACTGAAACAGTGAAGTAATCCTGGATGCGATCTATATATTAGAGGGTAACACCGGTTAGGTTAGGGTTAGGTCTGGTATTTGTCATCATCCGCCTCATGCTTTCGCATTTTTCGCATTCTTATTGGCGAGATCCTGGGCGTTTCCTGGTTTGGATCACGTAGTAATGTGGTTCCACACTGCAACAGTGTGTTAAACCTGGATACAATCTATATTTTAGAGGATAACACCGGTTAGGTCAGGGTTAGCTCTGGTATTTGCCATCGTCTGCCTCATACTTTCGCATTTTACGCATACTTGTTGGCCAGATCCTGGGCGATTTCTGGTTTGGATCACGTAGTAATGTGGCACCACACTCAAACAGTGAGTTGAACCTGGATTCAATCTATATTTTAGAGGACAGCACCGGTTAGGTCAGGGTTAGATTTGGTATTTGCCATCGTCTGCCTCACACCTTGGCATTTTACGCATACTTGTTGGCCAGATCCTGGGCGATTTCTGGTTTGGATCACGTAGTAATGTGGTACCACACTGAAAATGTGAGTGAATCCTGGATTCGATCTATATATTAGAGGGTAACACCGGTTAGGTTAGGGTTAGGTCTGGTATTTGTCATCATCCGACTCATGCTTTCGCATTTTTCGCATACTTATTGGCGAGCTCCTGGGCGTTTCCTGGTTTGGATCACGTAGTAATGTGGTTCCACACTGCAACAGTGTGTTAAACCTGGATACAATCTATATTTTAGAGGATAACACCGGTTAGGTCAGGGTTAGCTCTGGTATTTGCCATCGTCTGCCTCATACTTTCGCATTTTTCGCATAATTGTTGGCCAGATCCAGGGCGTTTTCTGGTTTGGATCACGTAGTAATGTGGTACCACACTCAAACAGTGAGTTGAACCTGGATTCAATCTATATTTTAGAGGATAACACCGTCTAGGTCAGGGTTAGGTCTGGTATTTGCCTTCATCTGGCTCATAGTTTCGCATTTTTCGCATACTTATTCGCGAGATTCTGGGCGTTTCCTGGTTTGGATCACGTAGTAATGTGGTTCCACACTGCAACAGTGAGTTGAACCTGGATTCAATCTATATTTTAGAGGATAACACCGGTTAGGTCAGAGTTAGCTCCGGTATTTGCCATCGTCTGCCTCATACTTTCGCATTTTACGCATACTTGTTGGCCAGATCCTGGGCGTTTTCTGGATTGGATCACGTAGTAATGTGGCACCACACTCAAACAGTGAGTTAATCCTGGATTCGATCTAAATATTAGAGGGTAACACCGGTTAGGTCAGGGTTAGATCTGGCATTTGCCATAATCTGGCTCATATTTTCGCATTTTTGGCATACTTCTTGGCCAGATCCTGGGCGTTTTCTGGGTTGGATCAGGTAGTAGTGTGGTACCGCACTGAAACAGTGAAGTAATCCTGGATGCGGTCTATATATTAGAGGGTAACACCGGTTAGGTTTGGGATAGGTCTGGTATTTGCCATCATCTGGCTCATACTTTCGCAATTTTCGCATACTCGTTGGCCAGATCCTGGGCGTTTTCTGGTTTGGATCACGTAGTAATATGGTACCACACTGAAACAGTGAGTTAATCCTGGACTCATACTATATTTTAGAGGATAACATCGGTTAGGTCAGGGTTAGGTCTGGTATTTGCCATCATCTGTCTCATACTTTCGCAATTTTCACATACTCGTTGACCAGATCCTGGGCGTCTTCTGGTTTGGATCACGTAGTAATGTGGCACCACACTCAAACAGTGAGTTGAACCTGGATTCAATCTATATTTTAGAGGATAACACCGGTTAGGTCAGAGTTAGCTCCGGTATTTGCCATCGTCTGCCTCATACTTTCGCATTTTACGCATACTTGTTGGCCAGATCCTGGGCGATTTCTGGTTTGGAACACGTAGTAATGTGGCACCACACTCAAACAGTGAGTTGAACCTGGATTCGATCTATATATTAGAGGATAACACCGGTTAGGTCAGGGTTAGGTCTGGTATTTACCATCATCCGGCTCATACTTTCGCATTTTTCGCATACTTGTTGGCCAGATCCTGGGCGTTTTCTGGGTTGGATCAGGTAGTAGTGTGGTACCGCACTGAAAGAGTGAAGTAATCCTGGAATCGATCTATATATTAGAGGGTAACACCGGTTAGCTTTGGGTTAGGTCTGGAATTTGCCATCACGTGGCTCATACTTTCGCATTTTTCGCATATTTGTTGGCCAGATCCAGGGCGTTTTCTGGGTTGGATCAGGTAGTAGTGTGGTACGGCACTGAAGCAGTGTAGTAATCCTGGATTCAATCTATATTTTAGAGGATAACACCGGTTAGGTCAGGGTTAGGTCTGGTATTTTCCATCATCTGTCTCATACTTGCGCATTTATCGCATACTTTTTTGGCCAGATCCTGGGCGTTTTCTGGGTTGGATCACGTAGTAGTGTGATGCCACACTGAAACAGTGAATTAATCCTGGATTCGATGTATATATTAGAGGGTAACACCGGTTAGGTCAGGGTTAGGTCTGGTATTTGTCATCATCCAGCTCATACTTTCGCATTTTTCGCACCCTTGTTGGCCAGATCCTGGGCGTTTTCTGGTTTGGGTCAGGTAGTAATGTGGAGCCACTCTCAAACATTGAGTTAAACCTGGATTCAATCTATATTTTGGAGGATAACACCGGTTAGGTCAGGGTTAGGTCTGGTATTTGCCTTTATCTGGCTCATACTTTCGCCTTTTTCACCTACTTGTTGGCCTGATCCTGGGCGTTTTCTGGGTTGGATCACGTAGTAATGTGGTACCACAATGAAACAGTGGGTTAAACCAGGATTCAATCTATATTTTAGAGGATAACACCGGTTAGGTTTGGGTTAGGTCTGGTATTTGCCATCATCCGGCTCATACTTTCGCATTTTTCGCATACTTGTTGGCCTGATCCTGGGCGTTTTCTGGGTTGGATCACGTAGTAATGTGGTACCACAATGAAACAGTGGGTTAAACCAGGATTCAATCTATATTTTAGAGGATAACACCAGTTAGGTTTGGGTTAGGTCTGGTATTTGCCATCATCCGGCTCATACTTTCGCATTTTTCGCATACTTGTTGGCCAGATCCTGGGCTTTTTCTGGTATGGATCACGTAATAATGTGGTACCACAATGAAACAGCGGGTTAAACCGGGATCCGATCAATTCTTTAGAGGATAATACCAATTAGGTCTGGGTCAGGTCTGGGATTCGCCATCATCTCGCTCATACTTTCACCTTTTTCGCATAATTGTTGGCCAAATGCTGGCTTTTTCTGGTTTGGATCACGTAGTAATGTGGTACCGCACTGAAACAGCGAGATAATCCTGGATTCGATCTATATATTAGAGGTTAACACCGGTTAGGTTTGGGTTAGGTCTGGTATTTGCCATCATCTGGTTCATACTCTCGCATTTTTCGCATACTTGTTGTCCAGATCCTGGGCGTTTTCTGGGTTGCATCAGGTAGTAGTGTGGTACCGAACTGAAACAGTGAAGTAATCCTGTAATTCGATCTATATATTGGAGGGTAACACCGGTTAGGTCAGGGTTAGGTCTGGTATTTGCCATCATCTGGCTGATACTTTCGCATTTTTCGCATACTTGTCGGCCAGATCATGAGCGTTTTCTGGTTTGGGTCACGTAGTAATATGGTGCCACACTCAAACATTGAGTTAAACCTGGATTCAATCTATATTTTAGAGGATAACACCTGTTAGGTCAGGGTTAGGTCTGGTATTTGCCATCATCCGGCTCATACTTTTGCATTTTTCACATACTTGTTGGCCAGATCCTGAGCGTTTTCTGGGATGCATCAGGTAGTAGTGTGGTACCGAACTGAAACAGTGAAGTAATCCTGTAGTTCGATCTATATATTGGAGGGTAACACTGGTTAGGTCAGGGTTAGGTCTGGTATTTGCCATCATCTGGCACATACTTTCGCATTTTTCGCATAGTTGTTGGCCAGCTCCTGAGCGTTTTCTGGTTTGGATCAAGTAGTAATATGGTACCACCCTGAAACAGTGAGTTAATCCTGGATTCAATCTATATTTTAGAGGATAACAGCGGTTAGGTCAGGGTTAGGTCTGGTATTTGCCATCATCTGTCTCATACTTTCGCATCTTTCGCATACTTGTTGGACAGATCCTGGGCCTTTTCTTGGTTGGATCAGGTAGTAATGTAGAACCACTCTGAAACAGTGAGCTAAACCTGGATTCAATCTATATTTTAGAGGATAACACCGGTTAGGTCAGGGTTAGGTCTGGCATTTGCCATCATCTGTCTCATACTTTCGCATTTTTCGCATACTTGTTGGCCAGATCCTGGACGTTTTCTGGGTTGGATCACGTAGTAGTGTGGTGCCACACTGAAACAGTGAATTAATCGTGGATTCGATCTATAAATTAGAGGGTAACACCGGTTAGGTTTGGGTTAGGTCTGGTATTTGCCATCATCCAGCTCATACTTTCGCATTTTTCGCATACTTGTTGGCCAGATCTTGGGCGTTTTCTGGTTTGGATCACGTAGTAATGTGGCACCACACTGCAACTGTGAGTTAAACCTGGATTCAATCTATATTTTAGAGGATAACACCGGTTAGGTCAGGGTTAGGGCCGGTATTTTCCATCATCTGGCTCATACTTTCGCATTTTACGCATACTTTTTGGCCAGATCCTGGGCGTTTTCTGGGTTGGATCACGTAGTAGTGTGATGCCACACTGAAACAGTGAATTAATGCTGGATTCGATCTATATATTAGAGGGTAACACCGGTTAGGTTTGGGTTAGGTCTGCTATTTGATATTACCTTGCCCGTAATTTCGCATATTTCGTATAAATGTTGGTCAGATCCTTGGCTTTTTCTGGTATGGATCACGTGGTAATGTGGTACCACAATGAAACAGCGGGTTAAACCGGGGTCCGAACAATTCTTTAGAGGATAACACCGGTTAGGCCTGGGTCAGGTCTGGGATTCGACATCATCTCGCTCAAACTTTCACCTTTCTCGCATAATTGTTGGCCAAATGCTGGCTTCTTCTGGTTTGGATCACGTAGTAATGTGGTACCGCACTGGAACAGCGAGATAATCCTGGATTCGATCTATATGTTAGAGGATAACACCGGTTAGGATTAGGTTAGGTCTGGTATTTGATATTACCTGGCCCATACTTTCGCATATTTCGAATAAATGTTGTCCAGATCCTGGGCTTTTTCTGGTATGTATCACGTAGTAATGTGGTACCACAATGAAGCAGCGGGTTAAACCGGGATCCGATCAATTCTTTAGAGGATAATACCTGTTAGGTCTGGGTCAGGTCTGGGATTCGCCATCATCTCGTTCATACTTTCGCATTTTTCGCATAGTTGTTGGCCAAATGCTGGCTTTTTCTGGTTTGGATCACGTAGTAATGTGGCACCACACTGAAACAGTGAGATCATCCTGGATTCGATCTATATATTAGAGGGTAACACCGGTTAGGTCAGGGTTAGGTCTGGTATTTGCCATCATCCGGCTCATACTTTCGCATTTTTCGCATACTTGTTGGCCAGATACTGGGCGTTTTCTGGGTTGGATCACGTAGTAATGTGGCACCACACTCAAACAGTGAGTTAAACCTGGATGCAATCTATATTTCAGAGGATAACACCGGTTAGATCAGGGTTAGGTCTGGTATTTGCCATCATCCAGCTCATACTTTCGCATTTTTCGCACCCTTGTTGGCCAGATCCTGGGCGTTTTCTGGTTTGGGTCACGTAGTAATGTGGAGCCACTCTCAAACATTGAGTTAAACCTGGATTCAATCTATATTTTGGAGGATAACACCGGTTAGGTCAGGGTTAGGTCTGGTATTTGCCTTTATCTGGCTCATACTTTCGCCTTTTTCACCTAATTGTTGGCCTGATCCTGGGCGTTTTCTGGGTTGTATCACGTAGTGATGTGGTACCACACTGAAACACTGGGTTAAACCAGGATTCAATCTATATTTTAGAGGATAACACCGGTTAGGTCAGGGTTAGGTCTGGTATTTGCCATCATCTGGCTCATATATTCGAATTGTTCGCATACTTGTTGGCCAGATCCTGGACGTTTTCTGGGTTGGATCAGGTAGGAATGTAGAACCAGTCTGAAACAGTGAGTTAAACCTGGATTCAATCTATATTTTAGAGGATAACACCGGTTAGGTCAGGGTTAGGTCTGGTATGTGCCATCATCTGGCTCATACTTTCGAATTGTTCACATACTTGTTGGCCAGGTCCTGGGCGTTTTCTGGTTTGGATCACGTAGTAATGTGGTACCACACTGCCGCATGAGTTAAACCTGGATTCAATCTATATTTTAGAGGATAACACCGGTTAGGTCAGCGTTAGGTCTGGTATTTGCCATCGACTGTCTCATACTTTCGCATTTTTCGCATACTTGTTGGCCAGATCCAGGGCGTTTTCTGGTTTGGATCACGTAGTAATGTGGTACCACACTGAAACCGTGAGTTAATCCTGGATTCGATCTAAATATTAGAGGGTAACACCGGTTAGGTCAGGGTTAGATCTGGCATTTGCCATAATCTGGCTCATATTTTCGCATTTTTGGCATACTTCTTGGCCAGATCCTGGGCGTTTTCTGGGTTGGATCAGGTAGTAGTGTGGTACCGCACTGAAACAGTGAAGTAATCCTGGATGCGATCTATATATTAGAGGGTAACACCGGTTAGGTTTGGGTTAGGTCTGGTATTTGCCATCATCTGGCTCATACTTTCGCAATTTTCGCATACTCGTTGGCCAGATCCTGGGCGTTTTCTGGTTTGGATCACGTAGTAATATGGTACCACACTGAAACAGTGAGTTAATCCTGGACTCATACTATATTTTAGAGGATAACATCGGTTAGGTCAGGGTTAGGTCTGGTATTTGCCATCATCTGTCTCATACTTTCGCAATTTTCACATACTCGTTGACCAGATCCTGGGCGTCTTCTGGTTTGGGTCACGTAGTAATATGGTACCACACTGAAACAGTGAGTTAATTCTGGATTCAATCTATATTTTAGAGGATAACATCGGTTAGGTCAGGGTTAGGTCTGGTATTTGCCATCATCTGTCTCATACTATTGCATTTTTCACCTACTTGTTGGCCAGATACTGGGCGTTTTCTGGGTTGGATCACGTAGTAATGTGGCGCCACACTCAAGCAGTGAGTTGAACCTGGATTCAATCTATATTTTAGAGGATAACACCGGTTAGGTCACGGTTAGCTCTGGTATTTGCCATCGTCTGCCTCATACTTTGGCATTTTTCGCATACTTGTTGGCCAGATCCATGGCGTTTTCTGGTTTGGATCACGTAGTAATGTGGAACCACACTGAAACCGTGAGATAATCCTGTATTCGATCTATATATTAGAGGCTAACACCGGTTAGGTCGGGGTTAGGTCTGGAATTTGCCATAATCTGGCTCATATTTTCGCATTTTTGGCATACTTCTTTGCCAGATCCTGGGCGTTTTCTGGGTTGGATCAGGTAGTAGTGTGGTACCGCACTGAAACAGTAAAGTAATCCTGGATGCGATCTATATATTAGAGGGTAACACCCGTTAGGTTTGTGTTAGGTCTGGTATTTGCCATAATCTGGCTCATACTTTCGCAATTTTCGCATACTCGTTGGCCAGATCCAGGGCGTTTTCTGGTTTGGAGCACGAAGTAATATGGTACCACACTGAAACGGTGAGTTAAACCTGGATTCAATCTATATTTTAGATGATAACACCGGCTAGGTCAGGGTTAGGGCTGGTATTTGCCTTCATCTGGCTCATAGTTTCGCATTTTTCGCATACTTATTGGCCAGATCCTGGGCGTTTTCTGGTTTGGATCACGTTGTAATGTGGTACTTCACAGAAACCGTGAGTTAATCCTGGATTCGATCTATATATTAGAAGGTAACACCGGTTGGGTCAGGGTTAGGTCTGGTATTTGCCATAATCTGGCTCATATTTTCGCATTTTCCGCATACTTGTTGGCCAGATCCTGGGCGTTTTCTGGGTTGGATCAAGGAGTAGTGTGGTACCGCAACTGAAACAGTGAAGTAATCCTGGATTCGATCTATATATTAGAGGATAACACCGGTTAGGTCAGGGTTAGCTCTGGTATTTGCCATCGTCTGCCTCATACTTTCGCATTTTTCGCATACTTGTTGGCCAGATCCAGGGCGTTTTCTGGTTTGGATCATGTAGTAATGTGGTACTTCACAGAAACCGTGAGTTAATCCTGGATTCGATCTATATATTAGAAGGTAACACCGGTTGGGTCAGGGTCAGGTCTGGTATTTGCCATAATCTGGCTCATATTTTCGCATTTTCCGCATACTTGTTGGCCAGATCCTGGGCGTTTTCTGGGTTGGATCAGGTAGTAGTGTGGTACCGCACTGAAACAGTGAAGTAATCCTGGATGCGATCTATATATTAGAGGGTAACACCGGTTAGGTTAGGGTTAGGTCTGGTATTTGTCATCATCCGCCTCATGCTTTCGCATTTTTCGCATTCTTATTGGCGAGATCCTGGGCGTTTCCTGGTTTGGATCACGTAGTAATGTGGTTCCACACTGCAACAGTGTGTTAAACCTGGATACAATCTATATTTTAGAGGATAACACCGGTTAGGTCAGGGTTAGCTCTGGTATTTGCCATCGTCTGCCTCATACTTTCGCATTTTACGCATACTTGTTGGCCAGATCCTGGGCGATTTCTGGTTTGGATCACGTAGTAATGTGGCACCACACTCAAACAGTGAGTTGAACCTGGATTCAATCTATATTTTAGAGGACAGCACCGGTTAGGTCAGGGTTAGATTTGGTATTTGCCATCGTCTGCCTCACACCTTGGCATTTTACGCATACTTGTTGGCCAGATCCTGGGCGATTTCTGGTTTGGATCACGTAGTAATGTGGTACCACACTGAAAATGTGAGTGAATCCTGGATTCGATCTATATATTAGAGGGTAACACCGGTTAGGTTAGGGTTAGGTCTGGTATTTGTCATCATCCGACTCATGCTTTCGCATTTTTCGCATACTTATTGGCGAGCTCCTGGGCGTTTCCTGGTTTGGATCACGTAGTAATGTGGTTCCACACTGCAACAGTGTGTTAAACCTGGATACAATCTATATTTTAGAGGATAACACCGGTTAGGTCAGGGTTAGCTCTGGTATTTGCCATCGTCTGCCTCATACTTTCGCATTTTTCGCATAATTGTTGGCCAGATCCAGGGCGTTTTCTGGTTTGGATCACGTAGTAATGTGGTACCACACTCAAACAGTGAGTTGAACCTGGATTCAATCTATATTTTAGAGGATAACACCGTCTAGGTCAGGGTTAGGTCTGGTATTTGCCTTCATCTGGCTCATAGTTTCGCATTTTTCGCATACTTATTCGCGAGATTCTGGGCGTTTCCTGGTTTGGATCACGTAGTAATGTGGTTCCACACTGCAACAGTGAGTTGAACCTGGATTCAATCTATATTTTAGAGGATAACACCGGTTAGGTCAGAGTTAGCTCCGGTATTTGCCATCGTCTGCCTCATACTTTCGCATTTTACGCATACTTGTTGGCCAGATCCTGGGCGTTTTCTGGATTGGATCACGTAGTAATGTGGCACCACACTCAAACAGTGAGTTAATCCTGGATTCGATCTAAATATTAGAGGGTAACACCGGTTAGGTCAGGGTTAGATCTGGCATTTGCCATAATCTGGCTCATATTTTCGCATTTTTGGCATACTTCTTGGCCAGATCCTGGGCGTTTTCTGGGTTGGATCAGGTAGTAGTGTGGTACCGCACTGAAACAGTGAAGTAATCCTGGATGCGGTCTATATATTAGAGGGTAACACCGGTTAGGTTTGGGATAGGTCTGGTATTTGCCATCATCTGGCTCATACTTTCGCAATTTTCGCATACTCGTTGGCCAGATCCTGGGCGTTTTCTGGTTTGGATCACGTAGTAATATGGTACCACACTGAAACAGTGAGTTAATCCTGGACTCATACTATATTTTAGAGGATAACATCGGTTAGGTCAGGGTTAGGTCTGGTATTTGCCATCATCTGTCTCATACTTTCGCAATTTTCACATACTCGTTGACCAGATCCTGGGCGTCTTCTGGTTTGGATCACGTAGTAATGTGGCACCACACTCAAACAGTGAGTTGAACCTGGATTCAATCTATATTTTAGAGGATAACACCGGTTAGGTCAGAGTTAGCTCCGGTATTTGCCATCGTCTGCCTCATACTTTCGCATTTTACGCATACTTGTTGGCCAGATCCTGGGCGATTTCTGGTTTGGAACACGTAGTAATGTGGCACCACACTCAAACAGTGAGTTGAACCTGGATTCAATCTATATTTTAGAGGATAACACCGGCTAGGTCAGGGTTAGGTCTGGTATTTGCCTTCATCTGGCCCATAGCTTCGCATTTTTCGCATACTTATTGGCGAGATCCTGGGCGTTTCCTGGTTTGGATCACGTAGTAATGTTGTTCCACACTGCAACAGTGTGTTAAACCTGGATACAATCTATATTTTAGAGGATAACACCGGTTAGGTCACATTTAGCTCCGGTATTTGCCATTGTCTGCCTCATACTTTCGCATTTTACGCATACTTGTTGGCCAGATCCTGGGCGTTTTCTGGTTTGGATCACGTAGTAATGTGGTACCACACTGAAACTGTGAGTTAATCCTGGATTCGATCTATATATTAGAGGGTAACACCGGTTAGGTCAGGGTTAGGTCTGGAATTTGCCATAATCTGGCTCATATTTTCGCATTTTTGGCATACTTCTTGGCCAGATCCTGGGCGTTTTCTGGGTTCGATCAGGTAGTAGTGTGGTACCGCACTGAAACAGTGAAGTAATCCTGGATGCGATCTATATATTAGAGGGTAACACCGGTTAGGTTAGGGTTAGGTCTGGTATTTGCCATCATCTGGCTCTTACTTTCGCAATTTCGGATACTCGTTGGCCAGATACTGGGCGTTTTCTGGATTGGATCACGTAGTAATGTGGCACCACACTCAAACAGTGAGTTGAACCTGGATTCAATCTATATTTTAGAGGATAACACCGGTTAGGTCAGGGTTAGCTCTGGTATTTGCCATCGTCTGCCTCATACCTTCGCATTTTACGCATACTTGTTGGCCAGATCCTGGGCGATTTCTGGTTTGGATCACGTAGTAATGTGGTACTTCACAGAAACCGTGAGTTAATCCTGGATTCGATCTATATATTAGAAGGTAACACCGGTTGGGTCAGGGTTAGGTCTGGTATTTGCCATAATCTGGCTCATATTTTCGCATTTTCCGCATACTTGTTGGCCAGATCCTGGGCGTTTTCTGGGTTGGATCAGGTAGTAGTGTGGTACCGCACTGAAACAGTGAAGTAATCCTGGATGCGATCTATATATTAGAGGGTAACACCGGTTAGGTTAGGGTTAGGTCTGGTATTTGTCATCATCCGCCTCATGCTTTCGCATTTTTCGCATACTTATTGGCGAGATCCTGGGCGTTTCCTGGTTTGGATCACGTAGTAATGTGGTTCCACACTGCAACAGTGTGTTAAACCTGGATACAATCTATATTTTAGAGGATAACACCGGTTAGGTCAGGGTTAGCTCTGGTATTTGCCATCGTTTGCCTCATACTTTCGCATTTTACGCATACTTGTTGGCCAGATCCTGGGCGATTTCTGGTTTGGATCACGTAGTAATGTGGCACCACACTCAAACAGTGAGTTGAACCTGAATTCAATCTATATTTTAGAGGACAGCACCGGTTAGGTCAGGGTTAGATTTGGTATTTGCCATCGTCTGCCTCACACCTTGGCATTTTACGCATACTTGTTGGCCAGATCCTGGGCGATTTCTGGTTTGGATCACGTAGTAATGTGGTACCACACTGAAAATGTGAGTGAATCCTGGATTCGATCTATATATTAGAGGGTAACACCGGTTAGGTTAGGGTTAGGTCTGGTATTTGTCATCATCCGACTCATGCTTTCGCATTTTTCGCATACTTATTGGCGAGCTCCTGGGCGTTTCCTGGTTTGGATCACGTAGTAATGTGGTTCCACACTGCAACAGTGTGTTAAACCAGGATACAATCTATATTTTAGAGGATAACACCGGTTAGGTCAGGGTTAGCTCTGGTATTTGCCATCGTCTGCCTCATACTTTCGCATTTTTCGCATAATTGTTGGCCAGATCCAGGGCGTTTTCTGGTTTGGATCACGTAGTAATGTGGTACCACACTCAAACAGTGAGTTGAACCTGGATTCAATCTATATTTTAGAGGATAACACCGTCTAGGTCAGGGTTAGGTCTGGTATTTGCCTTCATCTGGCTCATAGTTTCGCATTTTTCGCATACTTATTCGCGAGATTCTGGGCGTTTCCTGGTTTGGATCACGTAGTAATGTGGTTCCACACTGCAACAGTGAGTTGAACCTGGATTCAATCTATATTTTAGAGGATAACACCGGTTAGGTCAGAGTTAGCTCCGGTATTTGCCATCGTCTGCCTCATACTTTCGCATTTTACGCATACTTGTTGGCCAGATCCTGGGCGTTTTCTGGATTGGATCACGTAGTAATGTGGCACCACACTCAAACAGTGAGTTAATCCTGGATTCGATCTAAATATTAGAGGGTAACACCGGTTAGGTCAGGGTTAGATCTGGCATTTGCCATAATCTGGCTCATATTTTCGCATTTTTGGCATACTTCTTGGCCAGATCCTGGGCGTTTTCTGGGTTGGATCAGGTAGTAGTGTGGTACCGCACTGAAACAGTGAAGTAATCCCGGATGCGATCTATATATTAGAGGGTAACACCGGTTAGGTTTGGGATAGGTCTGGTATTTGCCATCATCTGGCTCATACTTTCGCAATATTCGCATACTCGTTGGCCAGATCCTGGGCGTTTTCTGGTTTCGATCACGTAGTAATATGGTACCACACTGAAACAGTGAGTTAATCCTGGATTCATACTATATTTTAGAGGATAACGCCGGTTAGGTTTGGGTTAGGTCTGGCATTTGCCATCATCTGGCTCATACTTTCGCAATTTTCGCATACTCGTTGGCCAGATCCTGGGCGTTTTCTGGTTTGGAGCACGTAGTAATATGGTACCACACTGAAACAGTGAGTTAATCCTGGATTCATACTATATTTTAGAGGATAACATCGGTTAGGTCAGGGTTAGGTCTGGTATTTGCCATCATCTGTCTCATACTTTCGCATTTTACGCATACTTGTTGGCCAGATACTGGGCGTTTTCTGGGTTGGATCACGTAGTAATGTGGCACCACACCCAAACAGTGAGTTGAACCTGGATTCGATCTATATTTTAGAGGATAACACCGGTTAGGTCAGGGTTAGCTCTGGTATTTGCCATCGTCTGCCTCATACATTCGCATTTTTCGCATAATTGTTGGCCAGATCCAGGACGTTTTCTGGTTTGGATCACGTAGTAATGTGGTACCACACTGAAACTGTGAGTTAATTCTGGATTCAATCTATATTTTAGAGGATAACATCGGTTAGGTCAGGGTTAGGTCTGGTATTTGCCATCATCTGTCTCATACTATTGCATTTTTCGCCTACTTGTTGGCCAGATCCATGGCGTTTTCTGGTTTGGATCACGTAGTAATGTGGAACCACACTGAAACCGTGAGATAATCCTGTATTCGAACTATATATTAGAGAGTAACACCGGTTAGGTCGGGGTTAGGTCTGGAATTTGCCATAATCTGGCTCATATTTTCGTATTTTTGGCATACTTCTTTGCCAGATCCTGGGCGTTTTCTGGGTTGGATCAGGTAGTAGTGTGGTACCGCACTGAAACAGTAAAGTAATCCTGGATGCGATCTATATATTAGAGGGTAACACCCGTTAGGTTTGTGTTAGGTCTGGTATTTGCCATAATCTGGCTCATACTTTCGCAATTTTCGCATACTCGTTGGCCAGATCCAGGGCGTTTTCTGGTTTGGAGCACGAAGTAATATGGTACCACACTGAAACGGTGAGTTAAACCTGGATTCAATCTATATTTTAGATGATAACACCGGCTAGGTCAGGGTTAGGGCTGGTATTTGCCTTCATCTGGCTCATAGTTTCGCATTTTTCGCATACTTATTGGCCAGATCCTGGGCGTTTTCTGGTTTGGATCACGTTGTAATGTGGTACTTCACAGAAACCGTGAGTTAATCCTGGATTCGATCTATATATTAGAAGGTAACACCGGTTGGGTCAGGGTTAGGTCTGGTATTTGCCATAATCTGGCTCATATTTTCGCATTTTCCGCATACTTGTTGGCCAGATCCTGGGCGTTTTCTGGGTTGGATCAAGGAGTAGTGTGGTACCGCAACAGAAACAGTGAAGTAATCCTGGATTCGATCTATATATTAGAGGATAACACCGGTTAGGTCAGGGTTAGCTCTGGTATTTGCCATCGTCTGCCTCATACTTTCGCATTTTTCGCATACTTGTTGGCCAGATCCAGGGCGTTTTCTGGTTTGGATCATGTAGTAATGTGGTACTTCACAGAAACCGTGAGTTAATCCTGGATTCGATCTATATATTAGAAGGTAACACCGGTTGGGTCAGGGTTAGGTCTGGTATTTGCCATAATCTGGCTCAAATTTTCGCATTTTCCGCATACTTGTTGGCCAGATCCTGGGCGTTTTCTGGGTTGGATCAGGTAGTAGTGTGGTACCGCACTGAAACAGTGAAGTAATCCTGGATGCGATCTATATATTAGAGGGTAACACCGGTTAGGTTAGGGTTAGGTCTGGTATTTGTCATCATCCGCCTCATGCTTTCGCATTTTTCGCATACTTATTGGCGAGATCCTGGGCGTTTCCTGGTTTGGATCACGTAGTAATGTGGTTCCACACTGCAACAGTGTGTTAAACCTGGATACAATCTATATTTTAGAGGATAACACCGGTTAGGTCAGGGTTAGCTCTGGTATTTGCCATCGTTTGCCTCATACTTTCGCATTTTACGCATACTTGTTGGCCAGATCCTGGGCGATTTCTGGTTTGGATCACGTAGTAATGTGGCACCACACTCAAACAGTGAGTTGAACCTGGATTCAATCTATATTTTAGAGGACAGCACCGGTTAGGTCAGGGTTAGATTTGGTATTTGCCATCGTCTGCCTCACACCTTGGCATTTTACGCATACTTGTTGGCCAGATCCTGGGCGATTTCTGGTTTGGATCACGTAGTAATGTGGTACCACACTGAAAATGTGAGTGAATCCTGGATTCGATCTATATATTAGAGGGTAACACCGGTTAGGTTAGGGTTAGGTCTGGTATTTGTCATCATCCGACTCATGCTTTCGCATTTTTCGCATACTTATTGGCGAGCTCCTGGGCGTTTCCTGGTTTGGATCACGTAGTAATGTGGTTCCACACTGCAACAGTGTGTTAAACCTGGATACAATCTATATTTTAGAGGATAACACCGGTTAGGTCAGGGTTAGCTCTGGTATTTGCCATCGTCTGCCTCATACTTTCGCATTTTTCGCATAATTGTTGGCCAGATCCAGGGCGTTTTCTGGTTTGGATCACGTAGTAATGTGGTACCACACTCAAACAGTGAGTTGAACCTGGATTCAATCTATATTTTAGAGGATAACACCGTCTAGGTCAGGGTTAGGTCTGGTATTTGCCTTCATCTGGCTCATAGTTTCGCATTTTTCGCATACTTATTCGCGAGATTCTGGGCGTTTCCTGGTTTGGATCACGTAGTAATGTGGTTCCACACTGCAACAGTGAGTTGAACCTGGATTCAATCTATATTTTAGAGGATAACACCGGTTAGGTCAGAGTTAGCTCCGGTATTTGCCATCGTCTGCCTCATACTTTCGCATTTTACGCATACTTGTTGGCCAGATCCTGGGCGTTTTCTGGATTGGATCACGTAGTAATGTGGCACCACACTCAAACAGTGAGTTAATCCTGGATTCGATCTAAATATTAGAGGGTAACACCGGTTAGGTCAGGGTTAGATCTGGCATTTGCCATAATCTGGCTCATATTTTCGCATTTTTGGCATACTTCTTGGCCAGATCCTGGGCGTTTTCTGGGTTGGATCAGGTAGTAGTGTGGTACCGCACTGAAACAGTGAAGTAATCCTGGATGCGATCTATATATTAGAGGGTAACACCGGTTAGGTTTGGGATAGGTCTGGTATTTGCCATCATCTGGCTCATACTTTCGCAATTTTCGCATACTCGTTGGCCAGATCCTGGGCGTTTTCTGGTTTGGATCACGTAGTAATATGGTACCACACTGAAACAGTGAGTTAATCCTGGATTCATACTATATTTTAGAGGATAACGCCGGTTAGGTTTGGGTTAGGTCTGGCATTTGCCATCATCTGGCTCATACTTTCGCAATTTTCGCATACTCGTTGGCCAGATCCTGGGCGTTTTCTGGTTTGGAGCACGTAGTAATATGGTACCACACTGAAACAGTGAGTTAATCCTGGATTCATACTATATTTTAGAGGATAACATCGGTTAGGTCAGGGTTAGGTCTGGTATTTGCCATCATCTGTCTCATACTTTCGCATTTTACGCATACTTGTTGGCCAGATACTGGGCGTTTTCTGGGTTGGATCACGTAGTAATGTGGCACCACACCCAAACAGTGAGTTGAACCTGGATTCGATCTATATTTTAGAGGATAACACCGGTTAGGTCAGGGTTAGCTCTGGTATTTGCCATCGTCTGCCTCATACATTCGCATTTTTCGCATAATTGTTGGCCAGATCCAGGACGTTTTCTGGTTTGGATCACGTAGTAATGTGGTACCACACTGAAACTGTGAGTTAAACCTGGATACAATCTATATTTTAAAGGATAACACCGGTTAGGTCAGGGTTAGCTCTGGTATTTGCCATCGTCTGCCTCATACTTTCGCATTTTACGCATACTTGTTGGCCAGATCCTGGGCGATTTCTGGTTTGGATCACGTAGTAATGTGGCACCACACTCAAACAGTGAGTTGAACCTGGATTCAATCTATATTTTAGAGGATAACACCGGCTAGGTCAGGGTTAGCTCTGGTATTTGCCATCGTCTGCCTCTTACTTTCGCATTTTACGCATACTTGTTGGCGAGATCCTGGGCGATTTCTGGTTTGGATCACGTAGTAATGTGGTACCACACTGAAACTGTTAGTTAATCCTGGATTCGATCTATATATTAGAAGGTAACACCGGTTAGGTTTGGGTTAGGTCTGGTATTTGCCATCATCTGGCTCATACTTTCGCAATTTTCGCATACTCGTTGGCCAGATCCTGGGCGTCTTCGGGTTTGGATCACGTAGTAATATGGTACCACACTGACACAGTGAGTTAATCCTGGATTCAATCTATATTTCAGAGGATAACATCGGTTAGGTCAGGGTTAGCTCTGGTATTTGCCATCGTCTGCCTCATACTTTCGCATTTTAAGCATACTTGTTGGCCAGATCCTGGGCGATTCCCGGTTTGGATCACGTAGTAATGTGGCACCACACTCAAACAGTGAGTTGAACCTGGATTCAATCTATATTTTAGAGGATAACACCGGTTAGGTCAGAGTTAGCTCCGGTATTTGCCATCGTCTGCCTCATACTTTCGCATTTTACGCATACTTGTTGGCCAGATCCTGGGCGTTTTCTGGATTGGATCACGTAGTAATGTGGCACCACACTCAAACAGTGAGTTGAACCTGGATTCAATCTATATTTTATAGGATAGTACCGGTTAGGTCAGGGTTAGATCTGGTATTTGCCATCGTCTGCCTCATACCTTCGCATTTTACGCATACTTGTTGGCCAGATCCTGGGCGATTTCTGGTTTGGATCACGTAGTAATGTGGTTCCACACTGCAACAGTGTGTTAAACCTGGATACAATCTATATTTTAGAGGATAACACCGGTTAGGTCAGGGTTAGCTCTGGTATTTGCCATCGTCTGCCTCATACTTTCGCATTTTAAGCATACTTGTTGGCCAGATCCTGGGCGATTTCCGGTTTGGATCACGTAGTAATGTGGCACCACACTCAAACAGTGAGTTGAACCTGGATTCAATCTATATTTTAGAGGATAACACCGGTTAGGTCAGAGTTAGCTCCGGTATTTGCCATCGTCTGCCTCATACTTTCGCATTTTACGCATACTTGTTGGCCAGATCCTGGGCGATTTCTGGTTTGGAACACGTAGTAATGTGGCACCACACTCAAACAGTGAGTTGAACCTGGATTCAATCTATATTTTAGAGGATAACACCGGCTAGGTCAGGGTTAGGTCTGGTATTTGCCTTCATCTGGCCCATAGCTTCGCATTTTTCGCATACTTATTGGCGAGATCCTGGGCGTTTCCTGGTTTGGATCACGTAGTAATGTTGTTCCACACTGCAACAGTGTGTTAAACCTGGATACAATCTATATTTTAGAGGATAACACCGGTTAGGTCACATTTAGCTCCGGTATTTGCCATTGTCTGCCTCATACTTTCGCATTTTACGCATACTTGTTGGCCAGATCCTGGGCGTTTTCTGGTTTGGATCACGTAGTAATGTGGTACCACACTGAAACTGTGAGTTAATCCTGGATTCGATCTATATATTAGAGGGTAACACCGGTTAGGTCAGGGTTAGGTCTGGAATTTGCCATAATCTGGCTCATATTTTCGCATTTTTGGCATACTTCTTGGCCAGATCCTGGGCGTTTTCTGGGTTCGATCAGGTAGTAGTGTGGTACCGCACTGAAACAGTGAAGTAATCCTGGATGCGATCTATATATTAGAGGGTAACACCGGTTAGGTTAGGGTTAGGTCTGGTATTTGCCATCATCTGGCTCTTACTTTCGCAATTTCGCATACTCGTTGGCCAGATACTGGGCGTTTTCTGGATTGGATCACGTAGTAATGTGGCACCACACTCAAACAGTGAGTTGAACCTGGATTCAATCTATATTTTAGAGGATAACACCGGTTAGGTCAGGGTTAGCTCTGGTATTTGCCATCGTCTGCCTCATACCTTCGCATTTTACGCATACTTGTTGGCCAGATCCTGGGCGATTTCTGGTTTGGATCACGTAGTAATGTGGTACCACACCGAAACTGTGTGTTAATCCTGGATTCGATCTATATATTAGAAGGTAACACCGGTTAGGTTTGGGTTAGGTCTGGTATTTGCCATCGTCTGCCTCATACTTTCGCATTTTACGCATACTTGTTGGCCAGATCCTGGGCGATTTCCGGTTTGGATCACGTAGTAATGTGGCACCACACTCAAACAGTGAGTTGAACCTGGATTCAATCTATATTTTAGAGGATAACACCGGTTAGGTCAGAGTTAGCTCCGGTATTTGCCATCGTCTGCCTCATACTTTCGCATTTTACGCATACTTGTTGGCCAGATCCTGGGCGTTTTCTGGATTGGATCACGTAGTAATGTGGCACCACACTCAAACAGTGAGTTGAACCTGGATTCAATCTATATTTTAGAGGATAGCACCGGTTAGGTCAGGGTTAGATCTGGTATTTGCCATCGTCTGCCTCATACCTTCGCATTTTACGCATACTTGTTGGCCAGATCCTGGGCGATTTCTGGTTTGGATCACGTAGTAATGTGGTACCACACTGAAACTGTGAGTTAATCCTGGATTCGATCTATATATTAGAAGGTAACACCGGTTAGGTTTGGGTTAGGTCTGGTATTTGCCATCATCTGGCTCATACTTTCGCAATTTTCGCATACTCGTTGGCCAGATCCTGGGCGTCTTCTGGTTTGGATCACGTAGTAATATGGTACCACACTGAAACAGTGAGTTAATCCTGGATTCAATCTATATTTTAGAGGATAACATCGGTTAGGTCAGGGTAAGGTCTGGTATTTGCCATCATCTGTCTCATACTATTGCATTTTTCACCTACTTGTTGGCCAGATACTGGGCGTTTTCTGGGTTGGATCACGTAGTAATGTGGCACCACACCCAAACAGTGAGTTGAACCTGGATTCGATCTATATTTTAGAGGATAACACCGGTTAGGTCAGGGTTAGCTCTGGTATTTGCCATCGTCTGCCTCATACATTCGCATTTTTCGCATAATTGTTGGCCAGATCCAGGGCGTTTTCTGGTTTGGATCACGTAGTAATGTGGTACCACACTCAAACAGTGAGTTGAACCTGGATTCAATCTATATTTTAGAGGATAACACCGGCTAGGTCAGGGTTAGGTCTGGTATTTGCCTTCATCTGGCTCATAGTTTCGCATTTTTCGCATACTTATTCGCGAGATTCTGGGCGTTTCCTGGTTTGGATCGCGTAGTAATGTGGTTCCACACTGCAACAGTGTGTTAAACCTGGATACAATCTATATTTTAGAGGATAACACCGGTTAGGTCAGGGTTAGCTCTGGTATTTGCCATCGTCTGCCTCATACTTTCGCATTTTACGCGTACTTGTTGGACAGATCCTGGGCGATTTCTGGTTTGGATCACGTAGTAATGTGGTTCCACACTGCAATAGTGAGTTAATCCTGGATTCAATCTATATTTTGGAGGATAACAGCGGTTAGGCCAGGGTTAGGTCTGGTATTTGCCATCATCTGTCTCATACTTTCGCATTTTACGCATACTTGTTGGCCAGATCCTGGGCGATTTCTGGTTTGGATCACGTAGTAATTGTGGCACCACACTCAAACAGTGCGTTGAACCTGGATTCAATCTATATTTTAGAGGATAACACCGGTTAGGTCAGATTTGGCTCCGGTATTTGCCATCGTCTGCCTCATACTTTCGCATTTTTCGCATACTCGTTGGCCAGATCCTGGGCGTTTTCTGGTTTGGATCACGTAGTAATATGGTACCACACTGAAACAGTGAGTTAATCCTGGACACAATCTATATTTTAGAGGATAACATCCGTTAGGTCGGAGTAAGGTCTGGTATTTGCCATCATCTGTCTCATACTATTGCATTTTTCACCTACTTGTTGGCCAGATACTGGGCGTTTTCTGGGTTGGATCACGTAGTAATGTGGCACCACACCCAAACAGTGACCTGAACCTGGATTCGATCTATATTTTAGAGGATAACACCGGTTAGGTCAGTGTTAGCTCTCGTATTTGCCATCGTCTGCCTCATGCTTTCGCATTTTACGCATACTTGTTGGCCAGATCCTGGGCGATTTCTGGTTTGGATCACGTAGTAATGTGGCACCACACACAAACAGTGAGTTAAACCTGGATTCAATCTATATTTTAGAGGATAACACCGGTTAGGTCAGAGTTAGCTCCGGTATTTGCCATCGTCTGCCTCATACTTTCGCATTTTACGCATACTTGTTGGCCAGATCCTGGGCGTTTCCTGGTTTGGATCACGTAGTAATGTGGTTCCACACTGCAACAGTGTGTTAAACCTGGATACAATCTATATTTTAGAGGATAACACCGGTTAGGTCAGGGTTAGCTCCGGTATTTGCCATCGTCTGCCTCTTACTTTCGCAATTTCGCATACTCGTTGGCCAAATACTGGGCGTTTTCTGCATTGGATCACGTAGTAATGTGGCACCACACTCAAACAGTGAGTTGAACCTGGATTCAATCTATATTTTAGAGGATAACACCGGTTAGGTCAGTGTTAGCTCTGGTATTTGCCATCGTCTGCCTCATACTTTCGCATTTTACGCATACTTGTTGGCCAGATCCTGGGCAATTTCTGGTTTGGATCACGTAGTAATGTGGCACCACACTCAAACAGTGAGTTAAACCTGGATTCCATCTATATTTTAGAGGATAACACCGGTTAGGTCAGAGTTAGCTCCGGTATATGCCATCGTCTGCCTCATACTTTCCCATTTTACGCATACTTGTTGGCCAGATCCTGGGCGTTTTCTGGTTTGGATCACGTAGTAATGTGGTACCACACTGAAACTGTGAGTTAATCCTGGATTCGAACTATATATTAGAAGGTATCACCGGTTAGGTCAGGGTTAGGTCTGGTATTTGCATCCTCTGGCTCATACTTTCGCATTTTTCGCATACTTGTTGGCCAGATCCTGGGCGTTTTCTTTGTTGGATCAGGTAGTAGTGTGGAGCTGCACTGAAACAGTGGAGTAATCCTGGATTCGATCTATATATTAGAAGGTAACACCGGTTAGGTTTGGGTTAGGTCTGGTATTTGCCATAATCTGGCTCATACTTTCGCAATTTTCGCATGCTCGTTGGCCAGATCCTGGGCGTTTTCTGGTTTGGATCACGTAGTAATATGGTACCACACTGAAACAGTGAGTTAATCCTGGATTCAATCTATATTTTAGAGGATAACACCGGTTAGGTCAGTGTTAGCTCTGGTATTTGCCATCGTATGCCTCTTGCTTTCGCAATTTCGCATACTCGTTGGCCAAATACTGGGCGTTTTCTGGATTGGATCACGTAGTAATGTGGCACCACACTCAAACAGTGAGTTGAACCTGGATTCAATCTATATTTTAGAGGATAACACCGGTTAGGTCAGGGTTAGCTCTGGTATTTGCCATCGTCTGCCTCATACTTTCGCATTTTACGCATACTTGTTGGCCAGATCCTGGGCGTTTTCTGGTTTGGATCACGTAGTAATGTGGCACCACACCCAAACAGTGAGTTGAACCTGGATTCGATCTATATTTTAGAGGATAACACCGGTTAGGTCAGGGTTAGCTCTGGTATTTGCCATCGTCTGCCTCATACATTCGCATTTTTCGCATAATTTTTGGCCAGATCCAGGGCGTTTTCTGGTTTGGATCACGTAGTAATGTGGTACCACACTGAAACTGTGAGTTAAACCTGGATACAATCTATATTTTAGAGGATAACACCGGTTAGGTCAGTGTTAGCTCTCGTATTTGCCATCGTCTGCCTCATACTTTCGCATTTTACGCATACTTGTTGGCCAGATCCTGGGCGATATCTGGTTTGGATCACGTAGTAATGTGGCACCACACTCAAACAGTGAGTTGAACCTGGATTCAATCTATATTTTAGAGGATAACACCGGCTAGGTCAGGGTTAGGTCTGGTATTTGCCTTCATCTGGCTCATAGTTTCGCATTTTTCGCATACTTATTGGCGAGATCCTGGGCGTCTCCTGGTTTGGATCTCGTAGTAATGTGGTTCCACACTGCAGCAGTGTGTTAAACCTGGATACAATCTATATTTTAGAGGATAACACCGGTTAGGTCAGGGTTAGCTCTGGTATTTGCCATCGTCTGCCTCTTACTTTCGCAATTTCGCATACTCGTTGGCCAAATACTGGGCGTTTTCTGGATTGGATCACGTAGTAATGTGGCACCACACTCAAACAGTGAGTTGAACCTGGATTCAATCTATATTTTAGAGGATAACATCGGTTCGGTCAGGGTAAGGTCTGGTATTTGCCATCATCTGTCTCATACTTTCGCATGTTTCGCATACTTGTTGGCCAGATCCTGGGCGTTTTCTGGTTTGGATCACGTAGTAATGTGGTACCACACTGTAACTGTGAGTTAATCCTGGATTCGATCTATATATTAGAAGGTAACACCGGTTGGGTCAGGGTTAGGTCTGGTATTTGCCATCATCTGCCTCATACTTTCGCATTTTTCGCATACTTGTTGGCCAGATCCTGGGCGTTTTCTGGGTTGGATCAGGTAGTAGTGTGTACCGCACTGAAACAGTGAAGTAATCCTGGATTCGATCCATAAATCAGAGGGTAACACCGGTTAGGTCAGGGTAAGGTCTGGTATTTGCCATCATCTGTCTCATACTTTCGCATTTTTCACATACTTGTTGGCCAGATACGGGGCGATTTCTGGGTTGGATCACGTAGTAATGTGGCACCACACCCAAACAGTGAGTTGAACCTGGATTCGATCTATATTTTAGAGGATAACACCGGTTAGTTCAGGGTTAGCTCCGGTATTTGCCATCGTCTGCCTCATACATTCGCATTTTACGCATACTTGTTGGCCAGATCCTGGGCGTTTTCTGGGTTGGATCACGTAGTAATGTGGCACCACACTCAAACAGTGAGTTGAAACTGGATACAATCTATATTTTAGAGGATAACACCGGTTAGGTCAGGGTTAGCTCTGGTATTTGCCATCGTCTGCCTCATACTTTCGCATTTTACGCATCCTTGTTGGCCAGATCCTGGGCGATTTCTGGTTTGGATCACGTAGTAATGTGGCACCACACCCAAACAGTGAGTTGAACCTGGATTCGATCTATATTTTAGAGGATAACACCGGTTAGTTCAGGGTTAGCTCCGGTATTTGCCATCGTCTGCCTCATACATTCGCATTTTACGCATACTTGTTGGCCAGATCCTGGGCGTTTTCTGGGTTGGATCACGTAGTAATGTGGCACCACACTCAAACAGTGAGTTGAAACTGGATACAATCTATATTTTAGAGGATAACACCGGCTAGGTCAGGGTTAGGTCTGGTATTTGCCTTCATCTGGCTCATAGTTTCGCATTTTTCGCATACTTATTGGCGAGATCCTGGGCGTTTCCTGGTTTGGATCACGTAGTAATGTGGTTCCACACTGCAACAGTGTGTTAAACCTGGATTCAATCTATATTTTAAAGGATAACACCGGTTAGGTCAGAGTTAGGTCTGGAATTTGCCATAATCTGTCTCGTATTTTCGCATTTTTGGCATACTCCTTGGCCAGATACTGGGCGTTTTCTGGAATGGATCACGTAGTAATGTGGCACCACACTCAAACAGTGAGTTGAACCTGGATTCAATCTATATTTTAGAGGATAACACCGGTTAGGTCAGGGATAGCTGCGGTATTTGCCATCGTCTGCCTCATACCTTCGCATTGTACGCATACTTGTTGGCCAGATCCTGGGCGATTTCTGGTTTGGATCACGTAGTAATGTGGTACCACACTGAAACTGTGTGTTAATCCTGGATTCGATCTATATATTAGAAGGTAACACCGGTTAGGTTTGGGTTAGGTCTGGTATTTGCCATCATCTGGCTCATACTTTCGCAATTTTCGCATACTCGTTGGCCAGATCCTGGGCGTCTTCTGGTTTGGATCACGTAGTAATATGGTACCACACTGAAACAGTGAGTTAATCCTGGATTCAATCTATATTTTAGAGGATAACATCGGTTAGGTCAGGGTAAGGTCTGGTATTTGCCATCATCTGTCTCATACTATTGCATTTTTCACCTACTTGTTGGCCAGATACTGGGCGTTTTCTGGGTTGGATCACGTAGTAATGTGGCACCACACCCAAACAGTGAGTTGAACCTGGATTCGATCTATATTTTAGAGGATAACACCGGTTAGGTCAGGGTTAGCTCTGGTATTTGCCATCGTCTGCCTCATACATTCGCATTTTTCGCATAATTGTTGGCCAGATCCAGGGCGTTTTCTGGTTTGGATCACGTAGTAATGTGGTACCACACTGAAACTGTGAGTTAAACCTGGATACAATCTATATTTTAGAGGATAACACCGGTTAGGTCAGTGTTAGCTCTCGTATTTGCCATCGTCTGCCTCATACTTTCGCATTTTACGCATACTTGTTGGCCAGATCCTGGGCGTTTCCTGGTTTGGATCACGTAGTAATGTGGTTCCAGACTGCAACAGTGTGTTAAACCTGGATACAATCTATATTTTAGAGGATAACACCGGTTAGGTCAGGGTTAGCTCCGGTATTTGCCATCGTCTGCCTCTTACTTTCGCAATTTCGCATACTCGTTGGCCAAATACTGGGCGTTTTCTGGATTGGATCACGTAGTAATGTGGCACCACACTCAAACAGTGAGTTAAACCTGGATTCAATCTATATTTTAGAGGATAACACCGGTTAGGTCAGAGTTAGCTCCGGTATATGCCATCGTCTGCCTCATACTTTCCCATTTTACGCATACTTGTTGGCCAGATCCTGGGCGTTTTCTGGTTTGGATCACGTAGTAATGTGGCACCACACTCAAACAGTGAGTTGAACCTGGATTCAATCTATATTTTAGAGGATAACACCGGTTAGGTCAGAGTTAGCTCCGGTATTTGCCATCGTCTGCCTCATACTTTCGCATTTTACGCATACTTGTTGGCCAGATCCTGGGCGTTTTCTGGATTGGATCACGTAGTAATGTGGCACCACACTCAAACAGTGAGTTGAACCTGGATTCAATCTATATTTTATAGGATAGTACCGGTTAGGTCAGGGTTAGATCTGGTATTTGCCATCGTCTGCCTCATACCTTCGCATTTTACGCATACTTGTTGGCCAGATCCTGGGCGATTTCTGGTTTGGATCACGTAGTAATGTGGTTCCACACTGCAACAGTATGTTAAACCTGGATACAATCTATATTTTAGAGGATAACACCGGTTAGGTCAGGGTTAGCTCTGGTATTTGCCATCGTCTGCCTCATACTTTCGCATTTTACGCATACTTGTTGGCCAGATCCTGGGCGTTTCCTGGTTTGGATCACGTAGTAATGTGGTTCCAGACTGCAACAGTGTGTTAAACCTGGATACAATCTATATTTTAGAGGATAACACCGGTTAGGTCAGGGTTAGCTCCGGTATTTGCCATCGTCTGCCTCTTACTTTCGCAATTTCGCATACTCGTTGGCCAAATACTGGGCGTTTTCTGGATTGGATCACGTAGTAATGTGGCACCACACTCAAACAGTGAGTTAAACCTGGATTCAATCTATATTTTAGAGGATAACACCGGTTAGGTCAGAGTTAGCTCCGGTATATGCCATCGTCTGCCTCATACTTTCCCATTTTACGCATACTTGTTGGCCAGATCCTGGGCGTTTTCTGGTTTGGATCACGTAGTAATGTGGCACCACACTCAAACAGTGAGTTGAACCTGGATTCAATCTATATTTTAGAGGATAACACCGGTTAGGTCAGAGTTAGCTCCGGTATTTGCCATCGTCTGCCTCATACTTTCGCATTTTACGCATACTTGTTGGCCAGATCCTGGGCGTTTTCTGGATTGGATCACGTAGTAATGTGGCACCACACTCAAACAGTGAGTTGAACCTGGATTCAATCTATATTTTATAGGATAGTACCGGTTAGGTCAGGGTTAGATCTGGTATTTGCCATCGTCTGCCTCATACCTTCGCATTTTACGCATACTTGTTGGCCAGATCCTGGGCGATTTCTGGTTTGGATCACGTAGTAATGTGGTTCCACACTGCAACAGTATGTTAAACCTGGATACAATCTATATTTTAGAGGATAACACCGGTTAGGTCAGGGTTAGCTCTGGTATTTGCCATCGTCTGCCTCATACTTTCGCATTTTAAGCATACTTGTTGGCCAGATCCTGGGCGTTTTCTGGTTTGGATCACGTAGTAATGTGGTACCACACTGAAACTGTGAGTTAATCCTGGATTCGATCTATATATTAGAGGGTAACACCGGTTAGGTCAGGGTTAGGTCTGGAATTTGCCATAATCTGGCTCATATTTTCGCATTTTTGGCATACTTCTTGGCCAGATCCTGGGCGTTTTCTGGGTTCGATCAGGTAGTAGTGTGGTACCGCACTGAAACAGTGAAGTAATCCTGGATGCGATCTATATATTAGAGGGTAACACCGGTTAGGTTAGGGTTAGGTCTGGTATTTGCCATCATCTGGCTCTTACTTTCGCAATTTCGCATACTCGTTGGCCAGATACTGGGCGTTTTCTGGATTGGATCACGTAGTAATGTGGCACCACACTCAAACAGTGAGTTGAACCTGGATTCAATCTATATTTTAGAGGATAACACCGGTTAGGTCAGGGTTAGCTCTGGTATTTGCCATCGTCTGCCTCATACCTTCGCATTTTACGCATACTTGTTGGCCAGATCCTGGGCGATTTCTGGTTTGGATCACGTAGTAATGTGGTACCACACTGAAACTGTGTGTTAATCCTGGATTCGATCTATATATTAGAAGGTAACACCGGTTAGGTTTGGGTTAGGTCTGGTATTTGCCATCGTCTGCCTCATACTTTCGCATTTTACGCATACTTGTTGGCCAGATCCTGGGCGATTTCCGGTTTGGATCACGTAGTAATGTGGCACCACACTCAAACAGTGAGTTGAACCTGGATTCAATCTATATTTTAGAGGATAACACCGGTTAGGTCAGAGTTAGCTCCGGTATTTGCCATCGTCTGCCTCATACTTTCGCATTTTACGCATACTTGTTGGCCAGATCCTGGGCGTTTTCTGGATTGGATCACGTAGTAATGTGGCACCACACTCAAACAGTGAGTTGAACCTGGATTCAATCTATATTTTAGAGGATAGCACCGGTTAGGTCAGGGTTAGATCTGGTATTTGCCATCGTCTGCCTCATACCTTCGCATTTTACGCATACTTGTTGGCCAGATCCTGGGCGATTTCTGGTTTGGATCACGTAGTGTTGTGGTACCACACTGAAACTGTGAGTTAATCCTGGATTCGATCTATATATTAGAAGGTAACACCGGTTAGGTTTGGGTTAGGTCTGGTATTTGCCATCATCTGGCTCATACTTTCGCAATTTTCGCATACTCGTTGGCCAGATCCTGGGCGTCTTCTGGTTTGGATCACGTAGTAATATGGTACCACACTGAAACAGTGAGTTAATCCTGGATTCAATCTATATTTTAGAGGATAACATCGGTTAGGTCAGGGTAAGGTCTGGTATTTGCCATCATCTGTCTCATACTATTGCATTTTTCACCTACTTGTTGGCCAGATACTGGGCGTTTTCTGGGTTGGATCACGTAGTAATGTGGCACCACACCCAAACAGTGAGTTGAACCTGGATTCGATCTATATTTTAGAGGATAACACCGGTTAGGTCAGGGTTAGCTCTGGTATTTGCCATCGTCTGCCTCATACATTCGCATTTTTCGCATAATTGTTGGCCAGATCCAGGGCGTTTTCTGGTTTGGATCACGTAGTAATGTGGTACCACACTCAAACAGTGAGTTGAACCTGGATTCAATCTATATTTTAGAGGATAACACCGGCTAGGTCAGGGTTAGGTCTGGTATTTGCCTTCATCTGGCTCATAGTTTCGCATTTTTCGCATACTTATTCGCGAGATTCTGGGCGTTTCCTGGTTTGGATCGCGTAGTAATGTGGTTCCACACTGCAACAGTGTGTTAAACCTGGATACAATCTATATTTTAGAGGATAACACCGGTTAGGTCAGGGTTAGCTCTGGTATTTGCCATCGTCTGCCTCATACTTTCGCATTTTACGCGTACTTGTTGGACAGATCCTGGGCGATTTCTGGTTTGGATCACGTAGTAATGTGGTTCCACACTGCAATAGTGAGTTAATCCTGGATTCATCTATATTTTGGAGGATAACAGCGGTTAGGCCAGGGTTAGGTCTGGTATTTGCCATCATCTGTCTCATACTTTCGCATTTTACGCATACTTGTTGGCCAGATCCTGGGCGATTTCTGGTTTGGATCACGTAGTAATTGTGGCACCACACTCAAACAGTGCGTTGAACCTGGATTCAATCTATATTTTAGAGGATAACACCGGTTAGGTCAGATTTGGCTCCGGTATTTGCCATCGTCTGCCTCATACTTTCGCATTTTTCGCATACTCGTTGGCCAGATCCTGGGCGTTTTCTGGTTTGGATCACGTAGTAATATGGTACCACACTGAAACAGTGAGTTAATCCTGGACTCAATCTATATTTTAGAGGATAACATCCGTTAGGTCGGAGTAAGGTCTGGTATTTGCCATCATCTGTCTCATACTATTGCATTTTTCACCTACTTGTTGGCCAGATACTGGGCGTTTTCTGGGTTGGATCACGTAGTAATGTGGCACCACACCCAAACAGTGACCTGAACCTGGATTCGATCTATATTTTAGAGGATAACACCGGTTAGGTCAGTGTTAGCTCTCGTATTTGCCATCGTCTGCCTCATGCTTTCGCATTTTACGCATACTTGTTGGCCAGATCCTGGGCGATTTCTGGTTTGGATCACGTAGTAATGTGGCACCACACACAAACAGTGAGTTAAACCTGGATTCAATCTATATTTTAGAGGATAACACCGGTTAGGTCAGAGTTAGCTCCGGTATTTGCCATCGTCTGCCTCATACTTTCGCATTTTACGCATACTTGTTGGCCAGATCCTGGGCGTTTCCTGGTTTGGATCACGTAGTAATGTGGTTCCACACTGCAACAGTGTGTTAAACCTGGATACAATCTATATTTTAGAGGATAACACCGGTTAGGTCAGGGTTAGCTCCGGTATTTGCCATCGTCTGCCTCTTACTTTCGCAATTTCGCATACTCGTTGGCCAAATACTGGGCGTTTTCTGCATTGGATCACGTAGTAATGTGGCACCACACTCAAACAGTGAGTTGAACCTGGATTCAATCTATATTTTAGAGGATAACACCGGTTAGGTCAGTGTTAGCTCTGGTATATGCCATCGTCTGCCTCATACTTTCGCATTTTACGCATACTTGTTGGCCAGATCCTGGGCAATTTCTGGTTTGGATCACGTAGTAATGTGGCACCACACTCAAACAGTGAGTTAAACCTGGATTCCATCTATATTTTAGAGGATAACACCGGTTAGGTCAGAGTTAGCTCCGGTATATGCCATCGTCTGCCTCATACTTTCCCATTTTACGCATACTTGTTGGCCAGATCCTGGGCGTTTTCTGGTTTGGATCACGTAGTAATGTGGTACCACACTGAAACTGTGAGTTAATCCTGGATTCGAACTATATATTAGAAGGTATCACCGGTTAGGTCAGGGTTAGGTCTGGTATTTGCATCCTCTGGCTCATACTTTCGCATTTTTCGCATACTTGTTGGCCAGATCCTGGGCGTTTTCTTTGTTGGATCAGGTAGTAGTGTGGAGCTGCACTGAAACAGTGAAGTAATCCTGGATTCGATCTATATATTAGAAGGTAACACCGGTTAGGTTTGGGTTAGGTCTGGTATTTGCCATAATCTGGCTCATACTTTCGCAATTTTCGCATGCTCGTTGGCCAGATCCTGGGCGTTTTCTGGTTTGGATCACGTAGTAATATGGTACCACACTGAAACAGTGAGTTAATCCTGGATTAAATCTATATTTTAGAGGATAACACCGGTTAGGTCAGTGTTAGCTCTGGTATTTGCCATCGTATGCCTCTTGCTTTCGCAATTTCGCATACTCGTTGGCCAAATACTGGGCGTTTTCTGGATTGGATCACGTAGTAATGTGGCACCACACTCAAACAGTGAGTTGAACCTGGATTCAATCTATATTTTAGAGGATAACACCGGTTAGGTCAGGGTTAGCTCTGGTATTTGCCATCGTCTGCCTCATACTTTCGCATTTTACGCATACTTGTTGGCCAGATCCTGGGCGTTTTCTGGTTTGGATCACGTAGTAATGTGGTACCACACTGAAACTGTGAGTTAATCCTGGATTCGAACTATATATTAGAAGGTAACACCGGTTAGGTCAGAGTAAGGTCTGGTATTTGCCATCATCTGTCTCATACTATTGCATTTTTCACCTACTTGTTGGCCAGATACTGGGCGTTTTCTGGGTTGGATCACGTAGTAATGTGGCACCACACCCAAACAGTGAGTTGAACCTGGATTCGATCTATATTTTAGAGGATAACACCGGTTAGGTCAGGGTTAGCTCTGGTATTTGCCATCGTCTGCCTCATACATTCGCATTTTTCGCATAATTTTTGGCCAGATCCAGGGCGTTTTCTGGTTTGGATCACGTAGTAATGTGGTACCACACTGAAACTGTGAGTTAAACCTGGATACAATCTATATTTTAGAGGATAACACCGGTTAGGTCAGTGTTAGCTCTCGTATTTGCCATCGTCTGCCTCATACTTTCGCATTTTACGCATACTTGTTGGCCAGATCCTGGGCGATATCTGGTTTGGATCACGTAGTAATGTGGCACCACACTCAAACAGTGAGTTGAACCTGGATTCAATCTATATTTTAGAGGATAACACCGGCTAGGTCAGGGTTAGGTCTGGTATTTGCCATCATCTGCCTCATACTTTCGCATTTTTCGCATACTTGTTGGCCAGATCCTGGGCGTTTTCTGGGTTGGATCAGGTAGTAGTGTGTACCGCACTGAAACAGTGAAGTAATCCTGGATTCGATCCATAAATCAGAGGGTAACACCGGTTAGGTCAGGGTAAGGTCTGGTATTTGCCATCATCTGTCTCATACTTTCGCATTTTTCACATACTTGTTGGCCAGATACGGGGCGATTTCTGGGTTGGATCACGTAGTAATGTGGCACCACACCCAAACAGTGAGTTGAACCTGGATTCGATCTATATTTTAGAGGATAACACCGGTTAGTTCAGGGTTAGCTCCGGTATTTGCCATCGTCTGCCTCATACATTCGCATTTTACGCATACTTGTTGGCCAGATCCTGGGCGTTTTCTGGGTTGGATCACGTAGTAATGTGGCACCACACTCAAACAGTGAGTTGAAACTGGATACAATCTATATTTTAGAGGATAACACCGGTTAGGTCAGGGTTAGCTCTGGTATTTGCCATCGTCTGCCTCATACTTTCGCATTTTACGCATCCTTGTTGGCCAGATCCTGGGCGATTTCTGGTTTGGATCACGTAGTAATGTGGCACCACACCCAAACAGTGAGTTGAACCTGGATTCGATCTATATTTTAGAGGATAACACTGGTTAGTTCAGGGTTAGCTCCGGTATTTGCCATCGTCTGCCTCATACATTCGCATTTTACGCATACTTGTTGGCCAGATCCTGGGCGTTTTCTGGGTTGGATCACGTAGTAATGTGGCACCACACTCAAACAGTGAGTTGAAACTGGATACAATCTATATTTTAGAGGATAACACCGGCTAGGTCAGGGTTAGGTCTGGTATTTGCCTTCATCTGGCTCATAGTTTCGCATTTTTCGCATACTTATTGGCGAGATCCTGGGCGTTTCCTGGTTTGGATCACGTAGTAATGTGGTTCCACACTGCAACAGTGTGTTAAACCTGGATTCAATCTATATTTTAAAGGATAACACCGGTTAGGTCAGAGTTAGGTCTGGAATTTGCCATAATCTGTCTCGTATTTTCGCATTTTTGGCATACTCCTTGGCCAGATACTGGGCGTTTTCTGGAATGGATCACGTAGTAATGTGGCACCACACTCAAACAGTGAGTTGAACCTGGATTCAATCTATATTTTAGAGGATAACACCGGTTAGGTCAGGGATAGCTGCGGTATTTGCCATCGTCTGCCTCATACCTTCGCATTGTACGCATACTTGTTGGCCAGATCCTGGGCGATTTCTGGTTTGGATCACGTAGTAATGTGGTACCACACTGAAACTGTGTGTTAATCCTGGATTCGATCTATATATTAGAAGGTAACACCGGTTAGGTTTGGGTTAGGTCTGGTATTTGCCATCATCTGGCTCATACTTTCGCAATTTTCGCATACTCGTTGGCCAGATCCTGGGCGTCTTCTGGTTTGGATCACGTAGTAATATGGTACCACACTGAAACAGTGAGTTAATCCTGGATTCAATCTATATTTTAGAGGATAACATCGGTTAGGTCAGGGTAAGGTCTGGTATTTGCCATCATCTGTCTCATACTATTGCATTTTTCACCTACTTGTTGGCCAGATACTGGGCGTTTTCTGGGTTGGATCACGTAGTAATGTGGCACCACACCCAAACAGTGAGTTGAACCTGGATTCGATCTATATTTTAGAGGATAACACCGGTTAGGTCAGGGTTAGCTCTGGTATTTGCCATCGTCTGCCTCATACATTCGCATTTTTCGCATAATTGTTGGCCAGATCCAGGGCGTTTTCTGGTTTGGATCACGTAGTAATGTGGTACCACACTGAAACTGTGAGTTAAACCTGGATACAATCTATATTTTAGAGGATAACACCGGTTAGGTCAGTGTTAGCTCTCGTATTTGCCATCGTCTGCCTCATACTTTCGCATTTTACGCATACTTGTTGGCCAGATCCTGGGCGTTTCCTGGTTTGGATCACGTAGTAATGTGGTTCCAGACTGCAACAGTGTGTTAAACCTGGATACAATCTATATTTTAGAGGATAACACCGGTTAGGTCAGGGTTAGCTCCGGTATTTGCCATCGTCTGCCTCTTACTTTCGCAATTTCGCATACTCGTTGGCCAAATACTGGGCGTTTTCTGGATTGGATCACGTAGTAATGTGGCACCACACTCAAACAGTGAGTTGAACCTGGATTCAATGTATATTTTAGAGGATAACACCGGTTAGGTCAGTGTTAGCTCTGGTATTTGCCATCGTCTGCCTCATACTTTCGCATTTACGCATACTTGTTGGCCAGATCCTGGGCAATTTCTGGTTTGGATCACGTAGTAATGTGGCACCACACTCAAACAGTGAGTTAAACCTGGATTCAATCTATATTTTAGAGGATAACACCGGTTAGGTCAGAGTTAGCTCCGGTATATGCCATCGTCTGCCTCATACTTTCCCATTTTACGCATACTTGTTGGCCAGATCCTGGGCGTTTTCTGGTTTGGATCACGTAGTAATGTGGTACCACACTGAAACTGTGAGTTAATCCTGGATTCGAACTATATATTAGAAGGTAACACCGGTTAGGTCAGGGTTAGGTCTGGTATTTGCATCCTCTGGCTCATACTTTCGCATTTTTCGCATACTTGTTGGCCAGATCCTGGGCGTTTTCTGGGTTGGATCAGGTAGTAGTGTGGAGCTGCACTGAAACAGTGAAGTAATCCTGGATTCGATCTATATATTAGAAGGTAACACCGGTTAGGTTTGGGTTAGGTCTGGTATTTGCCATAATCTGGCTCATACTTTCGCAATTTTCGCATGCTCGTTGGCCAGATCCTGGGCGTTTTCTGGGTTGGATCACGTAGTAATGTGGCACCACACCCAAACAGTGAGTTCAACCTGGATTCGATCTATATTTTAGAGGATAACACCGGTTAGGTCAGGGTTAGCTCTGGTATTTGCCATTGCCTCATACATTCGCATTTTTCGCATAATTGTTGGCCAGATCCAGGGCGTTTTCTGGTTTGGATCACGTAGTAATGTGGTACCACACTGAAACTGTGAGTTAAACCAGGATACAATCTATATTTTAGAGGATAACACCGGTTAGGTCAGTGTTAGCTCTGGTATTTGCCATCGTCTGCCTCTTCCTTTCGCAATTTCGCATACTCGTTGGCCAAATACTGGGCGTTTTCTGGATTGGATCACGTAGTAATGTGGCACCACACTCAAACAGTGAGTTGAACCTGGATTCAATGTATATTTTAGAGGATAACACCGGTTAGGTCAGGGTTAGCTCTGGTATTTGCCATCGTCTGCCTCATACTTTCGCATTTTACGCATACTTGTTGGCCAGATCCTGGGCGTTTTCTGGTTTGGATCACGTAGTAATGTGGTACCACACTGAAACTGTGAGTTAATCCTGGATTCGAACTATATATTAGAAGGTAACACCGGTTAGGTCAGAGTAAGGTCTGGTATTTGCCATCATCTGTCTCATACTATTGCATTTTTCACCTACTTGTTGGCCAGATACTGGGCGTTTTCTGGGTTGGATCACGTAGTAATGTGGCACCACACCCAAACAGTGAGTTGAACCTGGATTCGATCTATATTTTAGAGGATAACACCGGTTAGGTCAGGGTTAGCTCTGGTATTTGCCATCGTCTGCCTCATACATTCGCATTTTTCGCATAATTGTTGGCCAGATCCAGGGCGTCTTCTGGTTTGGATCACGTAGTAATGTGGTACCACACTGAAACTGTGAGTTAAACCTGGATACAATCTATATATTAGAGGATAACACCGGTTAGGTCAGTGTTAGCTCTGGTATTTGCCATCGTCTGCCACATACTTTCGCATTTTACGCATACTTGTTGGCCAGATCCTGGGCGATATCTGGTTTGGATCACGTAGTAATGTGGTACCACACTCAAACAGTGAGTTGAACCTGGATTCAATCTATATTTTAGAGGATAACACCGGCTAGGTCAGGGTTAGGTCTGGTATTTGCCTTCATCTGGCTCATAGTTTCGCATTTTTCGCATACTTATTGGCGAGATCCTGGGCGTCTCCTGGTTTGGATCACGTAGTAATGTGGTTCCACACTGCAACAGTGTGTTAAACCTGGATACAATCTACATTTTAGAGGATGACACCGGTTAGGTCAGGGTTAGCTCTGGTATTTGCCATCGTCTGCCTCTTACTTTCGCAATTTCGCATACTCGTTGGCCAAATACTGGGCGTTTTCTGGATTGGATCACGTAGTAATGTGGCACCACACTCAAACAGTGAGTTGAACCTGGATTCAATCTATATTTTAGAGGATAACACCGGTTAGGTCAGGGTTAGCTCTGGTATTTGCCATCGTCTGCCTCATACCTTCGCATTTTACGCATACTTGTTGGCCAGATCCTGGGCGATTTATGGTTTGGATCACGTAGTTATGTGGTACCACACTGAAACTGTGAGTTAATCCTGGATTCCATCTATATATTAGAAGGTAACACCGGTTAGGTTTGGGTTAGGTCTGGTATTTGCCATCATCTGGCTCATACTTTCGCAATTTTCGCATACTCGTTGGCCAGATCCTGGACGTCTTCTGGTTTGGATCACGTAGCAATATGGTACCACACTGAAACAGTGAGTTAGTCCTGGATTCAATCTATATTTTAGAGGATAACATCGGTTAGGTCAGGGTAAGGTCTGGTATTTGCCATCATCTGTCTCATACTTTCGCATGTTTCGCATACTTGTTGGCCAGATCCTGGGCGTTTTCTGGTTTGGATCACGTAGTAATGTGGTACCACACTGTAACTGTGAGTTAATCCTGGATTCGATCTATATATTAGAAGGTAACACCGGTTGGGTCAGGGTTAGGTCTGGTATTTGCCATCATCTGGCTCATACTTTCGCATTTTTCGCATACTTGTTGGCCAGATCCTGGGCGTTTTCTGGGTTGGATCAGGTAGTAGTGTGTACCGCACTGAAACAGTGAAGTAATCCTGGATTCGATCCATAAATCAGAGGGTAACACCGGTTAGGTCAGGGTAAGGTCTGGTATTTGCCATCATCTGTCTCATACTTTCGCATTTTTCACATACTTGTTGGCCAGATACTGGGCGATTTCTGGGTTGGATCACGTAGTAATGTGGCACCACACCCAAACAGTGAGTTGAACCTGGATTCGATCTATACTTTAGAGGATAACACCGGTTAGTTCAGGGTTAGCTCCGGTATTTGCCATCGTCTGCCTCATACATTCGCATTTTACGCATACTTGTTGGCCAGATCCTGGGCGTTTTCTGGGTTGGATCACGTAGTAATGTGGCACCACACTCAAACAGTGAGTTGAAACTGGATACAATCTATATTTTAGAGGATAACACCGGTTAGGTCAGGGTTAGCTCTGGTATTTGCCATCGTCTGCCTCATACCTTCGCATTTTACGCATACTTGTTGGCCAGATCCTGTGCGATTTCTGGTTTGGATCACGTAGTTATGTGGCACCACACTCAAACAGTGAGTTGAACCTGGATTCAATCTATATTTTAGAGTATAACACCGGCTAGGTCAGGGTTAGGTCTGGTATTTTCCTTCATCTGGCTCATACTTTCGCATTTTTCGCATACTTGTTGGCCAGATCCTGGGCGTTTTCAGGGTTGGATCTGGTAGTAGTGTGGAGCTGCACTGAAACAGTGAAGTAATCCTGGATTCGATCTATATATTAGAAGGTAACACCGGTTAGGTCAGGGTTAGGTCTGGTATTTGCCATAATGTGGCTCATACTTTCGCAATTTTCGCATGCTCGTTGGCCAGATCCTGGGCGTTTTCTGGTTTGGATCACGTAGTAATATGGTACCACACTGAAACAGTGAGTTAACCCTGGATTCAATCTATATTTTAGAGGATAACATCGGTTAGGTCAGGGTAAGGTCTGGTATTTGCCATCATCTGTCTCATACTATTGCATTTTTCACCTACTTGTTGGCCAGATACTGGGCGTTTTCTGGGTTGGATCACGTAGTAATGTGGCACCACACTCAAACAGTGAGTTGAACCTGGATTCAATCTATATTTTAGAGGATAACACCGGCTAGGTCAGGGTTAGGTCTGGTATTTGCCATCATCTGTCTCATACTATTGCATTTTTCACCTACTTGTTGGCCAGATACTGGGCGTTTTCTGGGTTGGATCACGTAGTAATGTGGCACCACACCCAAACTGTGAGTTGAACCTGGATTCGATCTATATTTTAGAGGATAGCACCGGTTAGGTCAGGGTTAGCTCTGGTATTTGCCATCGTCTGCCTCATACATTCGCATTTTTCGCATAATTGTTGGCCAGATCCAGGGCGTTTTCTGGTTTGGATCACGTAGTAATGTGGTTCCACACTGCAACAGTGTGTTAAACCTGGATACAATCTATATTTTAGAGGATAGCACCGGTTAGGTCAGGGTTAGCTCTGGTATTTGCCATCGTCTGCCTCTTGTTTTCGCAATTTCGCATACTCGTTGGCCAAATACTGGGCGTTTTCTGGATTGGATCACGTAGTAATGTGGCACCACACTCTAACAGTGAGTTGAACCTGGATTCAATCTATATTTTAGAGGATAACACCGGTTAGGTCAGGGTTAGCTCTGGTATTTGGCATCGTCTGCCTCATACTTTCGCAGATTACGCATACTTGTTGGCCAGATCCTGGGCGTTTTCTGGTTTGGATCACGTAGTAATGTGGCACCACACTCAAACAGTGAGTTGAACCTGGATTCAATCTATATTTTAGAGGATAACACCGGCTAGGTCAGGGTTAGGTCTGGTATTTGCCATCATCTGGGTCATAGTTTCGCATTTTTCGCATACTTATTGGCGAGATCCTGGGCGTTTCCTGGTTTGGATCACGTAGTAATGTGGTTGCACACTGCAACAGTGTGTTAAACCTGGATACAATCTATATTTTAGAGGATAACACCGGTTAGGTCAGGGTTAGCTCTGGTATTTGCCATCGCCTGCCTCATACATTCGCATTTTTCGCATAATTGTTGGCCAGATCCAGGGCGTTTTCTGGTTTGGATCACGTAGTAATGTGGTACCACACTGAAACTGTGAGTTAAACCTGAATACAATCTGTATTTTAGAGGATAACACCGGTTAGGTCAAGGTTAGCTCTGGTATTTGCCATCGTCTGCCTCATACTTTCGCAATTTACGCATACTTGTTGGCCAGATCCTGGGCGTTTTCTGGGTTGGATCACGTAGTAATGTGGCACCACACTCAAACAGTGAGTTGAACCTGGATTCAATCTATATTTTAGAGGATACCACCGGCTAGGTCAGGGTTAGGTCTGGTATTTGCCTTCATCTGGCTCATACTTTCGCATTTTTCGCATACTTGTTGGCCAGATCCTGGGCGTTTTCTGGGTTGGATCTGGTAGTAGTGTGGAGCTGCACTGAAACAGTGAAGTAATCCTGGATTCGATCTATATATTAGAAGGTAACACCGGTTAGGTTTGGGTTAGGTCTGGTATTTGCCATAATGTGGCTCATACTTTCGCAATTTTCGCATGCTCGTTGGCCAGATCCTGGGCGTTTTCTGGTTTGGATCACGTAGTAATATGGTACCACACTGAAACAGTGAGTTAATCCTGGATTCAATCTATATTTTAGAGGATAACGTCGGTTAGGTCAGGGTATGGTCTGGTATTTGCCATCATCTGTCTCATACTATTGCATTTTTCACCTACTTGTTGGCCAGATACTGGGCGTTTTCTGGGTTGGATCACGTAGTAATGTGGCTCCACACTGCAACAGTGTGTTAAACCTGGATACAATCTATATTTTAGAGGATAACACCGGTTAGGTCAGGGTTAGCTCTGGTATTTGCCATCGTCTGCCTCATTCTTTCGCAATTTTCGCATACTCGTTGGCCAGATCCTGGGCGTTTTCTGGATTGGATCACGTAGTAATGTGGCACCACACTCAAACAGTGAGTTAATCCTGGATTCAATCTATATTTTAGAGGATAACATCGGTTAGGTCAGGGTAAGGTCTGGTATTTGCCATCATCTGTCTCATACTATTGCATTTTTCACCTACTTGTTGGCCAGATACTGGGCGTTTTCTGGGTTGGATCAAGTAGTAATGTGGCACCACACTCAAACAGTGAGTTAATCCTGGATTCAATCTATATTTTAGAGGATAACATCGGTTAGGTCAGGGTAAGGTCTGGTATTTGCCATCATCTGTCTCATACTATTGCATTTTTCACCTACTTGTTGGCCAGATACTGGGCGTTTTCTGGGTTGGATCAAGTAGTAATGTGGCACCACACCCAAACAGTGAGTTGAACCTGGATTCGATCTATATTTTAGAGGATAACACCGGTTAGGTCAGGGTTAGCTCTGGTATTTGCCATCGTCTGCCTCATACATTCGCATTTTTCGCATAATTGTTGGCCAGATCCAGGGCGTTTTCTGGTTTGGATCACGTAGTAATGTGGTTCCACACTGCAACAGTGTGTTAAACCTGGATACAATCTATATTTTAGAGGATAACATCGGTTAGGTCAGGGTAAGGTCTGGTATTTGTCATCATCTGTCTCATACTATTGCATTTTTCACCTACTTGTTGGCCAGATCCTGGGCGTTTTCTGGGTTGGATCACGCAGTAATGTGGCACCACACCCAATCAGTGAGCTGATCCTGGATTCGATCTATGTTTTAGAGGATAACACCGGTTAGGTCATGGTTAGCTCTGGTATTTGCCATCGTCTGCCTCATACATTCGCATTTTTCGCATAATTGTTGCCCAGATCCAGGGCGTTTTCTGGTTTGGATCACGTAGTAATGTGGTACCACACTGAAACTGTGAGTTAAACCTGGATACAATCTATAGTTTAGAGGATAACACCGGTTAGTTCAGTGTTAGCTCTGGTATTTGCCATCGTCTGCCTCATACTTTCGCATTTTACGCATACTTGTTGGCCAGATCCTGGGCGATTTCTGGTTTGGATCACGTAGTAATGTGGCACCACACTCAAACAGTGAGTTGAACCTGGATTCAATCTATATTTTAGAGGATAACACCGGCTAGGTCAGGGTTAGGTCTGGTATTTGCCTTCATCTGGCTCATAGTTTCGCATTTTTCGCATACTTATTCGCGAGATCCTGGGTGTTTCCTGGTTTGGATCACGTAGCAATGTTGTTCCACACTGCAACAGTGTGTTAAACCTGGATACAATCTATATTTTAGAGGATAACACCGGTTAGGTCAGGGTTAGCTCTGGTATTTGCCATCGCCTGCCTCATACATTCGCATTTTTCGCATAATTGTTGGCCAGATCCAGGGCGTTTTCTGGTTTGGATCACGTAGTAATGTGGTACCACACTGAAACTGTGAGTTAAACCTGAATACAATCTATATTTTAGAGGATAACATCGGTTAGGTCAGGGTAAGGTCTGGTATTTGCCATCATCTGTCTCATACTATTGCATTTTTCACCTACTTGTTGGCCAGATACACGGCGTTTTCTGGGTTGGATCACGTAGTAATGTGGAACCACACCCAAACAGTGAGTTGAACCTGGATTCGATCTATATTTTAGAGGATAGCACCGGTTAGGTCAGGGTTAGCTCTGGTATTTGCCATCGTCTGCCTCATACATTCGCATTTTTCGCATAATTGTTGGCCAGATCCAGGGCGTTTTCTGGTTTGGATCACGTAGTAATGTGGTTCCACACTGAAACTGTGAGTTAAACCTGAATACAATCTATATTTTAGAGGATAACACCGGTTAGGTCAAGGTTAGCTCTGGTATTTGCCATCGTCTGCCTCATACTTTCGCAATTTACGCATACTTGTTGGCCAGATCCTGGGCGTTTTCTGGGTTGGATCACGTAGTAATGTAGCACCACACTCAAACAGTGAGTTGAACCTGGATACAATCTATATTTTAGAGGATAACACCGGTTAGGTCAGGGTTAGCTCTGGTATTTGCCATCGTCTGCCTCATACTTTCGCATTTTACGCATACTTGTTGGCCAGATCCTGGGCGATTTCTGGTTTGGATCACGTAGTAATGTGGCACCACACTCAAACAGTGAGTTAATCCTGGATTCAATCTATATTTTAGAGGATAACATCGGTTAGGTCAGGGTAAGGTCTGGTATTTGCCATCATCTGTCTCATACTATTGCATTTTTCACCTACTTGTTGGCCAGATACTGGGCGTTTTCTGGGTTGGATCAAGTAGTAATGTGGCACCACACCCAACAGTGAGTTGAACCTGGATTCGATCTATATTTTAGAGGATAACACCGGTTAGGTCAGGGTTAGCTCTGGTATTTGCCATCGTCTGCCTCATACATTCGCATTTTTCGCATAATTGTTGGCCAGATCCAGGGCGTTTTCTGGTTTGGATCACGTAGTAATGTGGTTCCACACTGCAACAGTGTGTTAAACCTGGATACAATCTATATTTTAGAGGATAACATCGGTTAGGTCAGGGTAAGGTCTGGTATTTGTCATCATCTGTCTCATAGTATTGCATTTTTCACCTACTTGTTGGCCAGATCCTGGGCGTTTTCTGGGTTGGATCACGCAGTAATGTGGCACCACACCCAAACAGTGAGTTGATCCTGGATTCGATCTATGTTTTAGAGGATAACACCGGTTAGGTCAGGGTTAGCTCTGGTATTTGCCATCGTCTGCCTCATACATTCGCATTTTTCGCATAATTGTTGGCCAGATCCAGGGCGTTTTCTGGTTTGGATCACGTAGTAATGTGGCACCACACTCAAACAGTGAGTTAATCCTGGATTCAATCTATATTTTAGAGGATAACATCTGTTAGGTCAGGGTAAGGTCTGGTATTTGCCATCATCTGTCTCATACTATTGCATTTTTCACCTACTTGTTGGCCAGATACTGGGCGTTTTCTGGGTTGGATCAAGTAGTAATGTGGCACCACACCCAAACAGTGAGTTGAACCTGGATTCGATCTATACTTTAGTGGATAACACCGGTTAGGTCAGGTTTAGCTCTGGTATTTGCCATCGTCTGCCTCTTGCTTTCGCAATTTCGCATACTCGTTGGCCAAATACTGGGCGTTTTCTGGATTGGATCACGTAGTAATGTGGCACCACACTCAAACAGTGAGTTGAACCTGGATTCAATCTATATTTTAGAGGATAACACCGGTTAGGTCAGGGTTAGCTCTGGTATTTGCCATCGTCTGCCTCATACTTTCGCATTTTACGCATACTTGTTGGCCAGATCCTGGGCGTTTTCTGGATTGGATCACGTACTAATGTGGCACCACACTCAAACAGTGAGTTGAACCTGGATTCAATCTATATTTTAGAGGATAACATCGGTTAGGTCAGGGTAAGGTCTGGTATTTGCCATCATCTGTCTCATACTATTGCATTTTTCACCTACTTGTTGGCCAGATACTGGGCGTTTTCTGGGTTGGATCAAGTAGTAATGTGGCACCACACCCAAACAGTAAGTTGAACCTGGATTCGATCTATATTGTAGTGGATAACACCGGTTAGGTCAGGGTTAGCTCTGGTATTTGCCATCGTCTGCCTCTTGCTTTCGCAATTTCGCATACTCGTTGGCCAGATCCTGGGCGATTTCTGGTTTGGATCACGTAGTAATGTGGCACCACACTCAAACAGTGAGTTGAACCTGGATTCAATCTATATTTTAGAGGATAACACCGGCTAGGTCAGGGTTAGGTCTGGTATTTGCCTTCATCTGGCTCATAGTTTCGCATTTTTCGCATACTTGTTGGCCAGATCCTGGGCGTTTTCTGGGTTGGATCTGGTAGTAGTGTGGAGCTGCACTGAAACAGTGAAGTAATCCTGGATTCGATCTATATATTAGAAAGTAACACCGGTTAGGTTTGGGTTAGGTCTGGTATTTGCCATAATGTGGCTCATACTTTCGCAATTTTCGCATGCTCGTTGGCCAGATCCTGGGCGTTTTCTGGTTTGGATCACGTAGTAATATGGTACCACACTGGAACAGTGAGTTAATCCTGGATTCAATCTATATTTTAGAGGATAACATCGGTTAGGTCAGGGTAAGGTCTGGTATTTGCCATCATCTGTCTCATACTATTGCATTTTTCACCTACTTGTTGGCCAGATACTGGGCGTTTTCTGGGCTGGATCACGCAGTAATGTGGCACCACACCCAAACAGTGAGTTGAACCTGGATTCGATCTATATTTTAGAGGATAGCACCGGTTAGGTCAGGGTTAGCTCTGGTATTTGCCATCGTCTGCCTCATACATTCGCATTTTTCGCATGATTGTTGGCCAGATCCTGGGCGTTTTCTGGGTTGGATCACGTAGTAATGTAGCACCACACTCAAACAGTGAGTTGAACCTGGATACAATCTATATTTTAGAGGATAACACCGGTTAGGTCAGGGTTAGCTCTGGTATTTGCCATCGTCTGCCTCATACTTTCGCATTTTACGCATACTTGTTGGCCAGATCCTGGGCGATTTCTGGTTTGGATCACGTAGTAATGTGGCACCACACTCAAACAGTGAGTTAATCCTGGATTCAATCTATATTTTAGAGGATAACATCGGTTAGGTCAGGGTAAGGTCTGGTATTTGCCATCATCTGTCTCATACTATTGCATTTTTCACCTACTTGTTGGCCAGATACTGGGCGTTTTCTGGGTTGGATCAAGTAGTAATGTGGCACCACACCCAAACAGTGAGTTGAACCTGGATTCGATCTATATTTTAGAGGATAACACCGGTTAGGTCAGGGCTAGCTCTGGTATTTGCCATCGTCTGCCTCATACATTCGCATTTTTCGCATAATTGTTGGCCAGATCCAGGGCGTTTTCTGGTTTGGATCACGCAGTAATGTGGTTCCACACTGCAACAGTGTGTTAAGCCTGGATACAATCTATATTTTAGAGGATAACACCGGTTAGGTCAGGGTTAGCTCTGGTATTTGCCATCGTCTGCCTCTTGCTTTCGCAATTTCGCATACTCGTTGGCCAAATACTGGGCGTTCTCTGGATTGGATCACGTAGTAATGTGGCACCACACTCAAACAGTGAGTTGAACCTGGATTCAATCTATATTTTAGAGGATAACACCGGTTAGGTCAGGGTTAGGTCTGGTATTTGCCATCATCTGGCTCATAGTTTCGCATTTTTCGCATACTTATTGGCGAGATCCTGGGCGTTTCCTGGTATGGATCACGTAGTAATGTGGTTCAACACTGCAACAGTGTGTTAACCTGGATACAATCTATATTTTAGAGGATAACACCGGTTAGGTCAGGGTTAGCTTTGGTATTTGCCATCGTCTGCCTCATACCTTCGCATTTTACGCATACTTGTTGGCCAGATCCTGGGCGATTTCTGGTTTGGATCACGTAGTAATGTGGCACCACACTCAAACAGTGAGTTGAACCTGGATTCAATCTATATTTTAGAGGATAACACCGGTTAGGTCAGAGTTAGCTCCGGTATTTGCCATCGTCTGCCTCATACTTTCGCATTTTACGCATACTTGTTGGCCACATCCTGGGCGTTTTCTGGTTTGGATCACGTAGTAATGTGGTACCACACTGAAACTGTGAGTTAATCCTGGATTCGATCTATATATTAGAAGGTAACACCGGTTAGGTCAGGGTTAGGTCTGGTATTTGCATCATCTGGCTCATACTTTCGCATTTTACGCATACTAGTTGGCCAGATGCTGGGCGGTTTCTGGTTTGGATCACGTAGTAATGTGGCACCACACTCAAACTGTGAGTTGAACCTGGATTCAATCTATATTTTAGAGGATAACACCGGCTAGGTCAGGGTTAGGTCTGGTATTTGCCTTCATCTGGCTCATAGTTTCACATTTTTCGCATACTTATTGGCGAGATCCTGGGCGTTTCCTGGTTTGGATCACGTAGTAATGTGGTTCCACACTGCAACAGTGTGTTATACCTGGATACAATCTATATTTTAGAGGATAACACCGGTTAGGTCAGGGTTAGCTCTGGTATTTGCCATCGTCTGCCTCATACTTTCGCATTTTACGCATACTTGTTGGCCAGATCCTGGGCGATTTCTGGTTTGGATCACGTAGTAATGTGGCACCACACTCAAACAGTGAGTTGAACCTGGATTCAATCTATATTTTAGAGGATAACACCGGTTAGGTCAGATTTAGCTCCGGTATTTGCCATAGTCTGCCTCATACTTTCGCATTTTACGCATATTTGTTGGCCAGATCCTGGGCGTTTTCTGGTTTGGATCACGTAGGAATGTAGAACCAGTCTGAAACAGTGAGTTAAACCTGGATTCAATCTATATTTTAGAGGCTAACATCGGCTAGGTCAGGGTTTGGTCTGGTATTTGCCATCATCTGGCTCATATTTTCGCAATTTTTCGCATACTTATTGGCTAGATCCTGGGCGTTTTCTGGTTTGGATCACGTGGTAATGTGGTTCCGCACTGCAACAGTGAGCTAACCTTGGATACAGTCTATATTTTAGAGGATAACACCGGCTAGGTCAGGGTTAGGTCTGGTATTTGCCATCATCTGTCTCATATTTTCGCATTTTTCGCGTACTTATAGGCTAGATCCCGGGCGTTTTCTGGTTTGGATCACGTGGTAATGTGGTTCCACACTGCAACAGTGAGTTAAACCTGGATTCAATCTAGATTTTAGAGGATAACACCGGTTAGGTCAGGGTTAGGTCTGGTATTTGCCATCATCTAGCTCATACTTTAGAATTTTTCGCATACTTTTTGGCCAGGTCCTGGGCGTTTTCTGGTTTGGATCACGTAGTAATGTGGTTCCACACTCAAACAGTGAGTTGAACCTGGATTCAATCTATATTTTAGAGGATAACACGGGTTAGGTCAGGGTTAGGTCTGGTATTAGCCATCATCTGGCTCATACTTTCGCATTTTTCGCATACTTGTTGGCCAGATCCAGGGCGTTTTCTGGTTTGGATCACGTAGTAATGTGGTACCACACTGCCACATAAGTTAAGCCTGGATTCAATCTATATTTTAGAGGATAACACCGGTTAGGTCAGGGTTAACTCTGGTATTTGCCATCGTCTGCCTCATATTTTCGCATTTTTCGCATACTTGTTGGCCAGATTCAGGGCGATTTCTGGTTTGGATCACGTAGGAATGTAGAACCGGTCTGAAACAGTGAGTTAAACCTGGATTCAATCTATATTTTAGAGGATAACACCGGTTAGGTCAGGGTTAGGTCTGGTATTTGCCATCATCTGGCTCATACTTTCGCATTTTTCGCATACTTGTTGGCCAGATCCAGGGCGTTTTCTGGTTTGGATCACGTAGTAATGTGGTACCACACTGAAACAGCGAGTTAATCCTGGATACGATCTATATACTAGAGGGTAACACCGGTTAGGTCAGGGTTAGGTCTGGTATTTGCCATCATCTGGGTCATACTTTCGCATTTTTCGCATACTTGTTGGCCAGATCCAGGGCGTTTTCTGGTTTGGATCACGTAGTAATGTGGTTCCACACTGCAACAGTGAGTTAATCCTGGATTCAATCTATATTTTGGAGGATAACAGCGGTTAGGCCAGGGTTAGGTCTGGTATTTGCCATCATCTGGCTCATACTTTCGAATTGTTCGCATACTTGTTGGCAAGATCTTGGGCGTTTTCTGGTTTGGATCACGTAGTAATGTGGCACCACACTCAAAGAGTGAGTTAAACCTGGATTCAATCTATATTTTAGAGGATAACACCGGCTAGGTCTGGGTTAGTTCTGGTATTTGCCATCATCTGGCTCACAGTTTCGCATTTTTCGCATACCTATTGGCCAGATCCTGGGCGTTTTCTGGTTTGGATCACGTAGTAATGTGGTACCACACTGAAACAGTGAGTTAATCCTGGATACGATCTATATATTGGAGGGTAACACCGGTTAGGTCAGGGATAGGTCTGGTATTTGCCATAATCTGGCTCATATTTTCGCATTTTTCAAATACTTGTTGGCCAGATCCTGGGCGTTTTCTGGTTGAATCACGTAGGAATGTAGAACCGGTCTGAAACAGTGAGTTAAACCTGGATTCAATCTATATTTTACAGGATAACACCGGTTAGGTCAGGGTTAGGTCTGGTATTTGCCATCATCTGGCTCATACTTTCGCATTTTTCGCATACTTGTTAGCCAGATCCTGGGCGATTTCTGGTTTGGATCACTTAGTAATGTAGAACCTCTCTGAAAGAGTGAGTTAACCCTGGATTCAATCTATGTTTTAGAGGATAACACGGGTTAGGTCAGGGTTAGGTCTGGTATTAGCCATCATCTGGCTCATACTTTCGCATTTTTCGCATACTTGTTGGCCAGATCCAGGGCGTTTTCTGGTTTGGATCACGTAGTAATGTGGTACCACACTGTCACATAAGTTAAGCCTGGATTCAATCTATATTTTAGAGGATAACACCGGTTAGGTCAGGGTTAGCTCTGGTATTTGCCATCGTCTGCCTCATACTTTCGCATTTTTCGCATACCTATTGGCCAGATCCTGGGCGTTTTCTGGTTTGGATCACGTAGTAATGTGGTACCACACTGAAACAGTGAGTTAATCCTGGATACGATCTATATATTAGAGGGTCACACCGGTTAGGTTTGGGTTAGGTCTGGTATTTGCCATCATCTGGCTCATGCTTTCGCATTTTTCGCATACTTGATGGCCAGATCCTGGGCTTTTTCTGGTTTGGATTACGTAGTAATGTGGTGCCTCACTGCCACATGAGTTAACCCTGGATTCAATCTATGTTTTAGAGGATAACACGGGTTAGGTCAGGGTTAGGTCTGGTATTAGCCATCATCTGGCTCATACTTTCGCATTTTTCGCATACTTGTTGGCCAGATCCAGGGCGTTTTCTGGTTTGGATCACGTAGTAATGTGGTACCACACTGTCACATAAGTTAAGCCTGGATTCAATCTATATTTTAGAGGATAACACCGGTTAGGTCAGGGTTAGCTCTGGTATTTGCCATCGTCTGCCTCATACTTTCGCATTTTTCGCATACCTATTGGCCAGATCCTGGGCGTTTTCTGGTTTGGATCACGTAGTAATGTGGTACCACACTGAAACAGTGAGTTAATCCTGGATACGATCTATATATTGGAGGGTAACACCGGTTAGGTCAGGGTTAGGTCTGGTATTTGCCATCATCTGTCTCATACTTTCGCATTTTTCGCATACCTGTTGGCCAGATCCTGGGCGCTTTCTGATTCGGATGACGTAGTAATGTGGTACCTCACTGAAACAGTGAGTTAATCCTGGATTCGACCTATATATTAGAGGGTCACACCGGTTAGGTTTGGGTTAGGTCTGGTATTTGCCATCATCTGGCTCATGCTTTCGCATTTTTCGCATACTTGATGGCCAGATCCTGGGCTTTTTCTGGTTTGGATTACGTAGTAATGTGGTGCCTCACTGCCACATGAGTTAACCCTGGATTCAATCTATATTTTAGAGGATAACACCGGTTAGGTCAGGGCTGGGTCTGGTATTTGGCATCATTTGGCTCATACTTTCGCATTTTTCGCATACTTGTTGGCCAGATCCAGGGCGTTTTCTGGTTTGGATCACGTAGTAATGTGGTACCACACTGAAACAGTGAGTTAATCCTGGATACGATCTATATACTAGAGGGTAACACCGGTTAGGTCAGGGTTAGGTCTGGTATTTGCCATCATCTGGCTCATAGCCTCGCATTTTTCGCATACTTATTGGCCAGATCCTGGGCGTTTTCTGGTTTGGATCACGTAGTAATGTGGTTTCACACTGCAACAGTGAGTTAAACCTGGATACAATCTGTATTTTAGAGGATAACACCGGTTAGGTCAGGGTTAGGTCTGGTATTTGCCATCATCTGGCTCATACTTTCGCATTTTTCGCATACTTGTTGGCCAGATCCAGGGCGTTTTCTGGTTTGGATCTCGTAGTAATGTGGTACCACACTGCCACATGAGTTAAACCTGGATTCAATCTATATTTTAGAGGATAACACCGGTTAGGTCAGGGTTAGGTCTGGTATTTGCCATCATCTGGCTCATACTTTCGCATTTTTCGCATACTTGTTGGCCAGATCCTGGGCGTTTTCTGGTTTGGATCACGTAGGTATGTAGAACCAGTCTGAAACAGTGAGTTAAACCTGGATTCAATCTATATTTTAGAGGATAACACCGGTTAGGTCAAGGTTAGGTCTGGTATTTGCCATCATCTGGCTCATACTTTCGAATTGTTCGCATACATGTAGGCAAGATCTTGGGCGTTTTCTGGTTTGGATCACGTAGTAATGTGGCACCACACTCAAACAGTGAGTTAAACCTGGATTCAATCTATATTTTAGAGGATAACACCGGCTAGGTCTGGGTTAGGTCTGGTATTTGCCATCATCTGGCTCACAGTTTCGCATTTTTCGCATACCTATTGGCCAGATCCTGAGCGTTTCCTGGTTTGGATCACGTAGTAATGTCGTTCCACACTGCAACAGTGAGTTAATCCTGGATTCAATCTATATTTTGGAGCATAACAGCGGTTAGGTCAGGGTTAGTTCTGGTATTTGCCGTCATTTGTCAGATACTTTCGCATTTTTCACCTACTTGTTGGCCAGATACTGGGCGCTTTCTGGGTTGGATCACGTAGTAATGTGGCACCGTACTCAAACAGTGAGTTAAACCTGGATTCAATCTATATTTTAGAGGATAACACCGGCTGGGTCAGGGTTAGGTCTGGTATTTGCCATCATCTGGCTCACAGTTTCGCATTTTTCGCATACTCATTGGCGAGATCCTGGGCGTTTCCTGGTTTGGATCACGTAGTAATGTGGTTCCACACTGCAACAGTGTGTTAAACCTGGATACAATCTATATTTTAGAGGATAACACCGGTTAGGTCAGGGTTAGGTCTGGTATTTGCCATAGTCTGCCTCATACTTTCGTATTTTTCGCATACTTGTTGGCCAGATCCAGGGCGTTTTCTGGTTTGGATCACGTAGTAATGTGGTTCCGCACTGCAACAGTGAGTTAAACCTGGATTCAATCTATATTTTAGAGGATAACACCGGCTAGGTCAGGGTTAGGTCTGGTATTTGCCTTCATCTTGCTCATAGTTTCGCATTTTTCGCATACTTATTGGCGAGATCCTGGGCGATTCCTGGTTTGGATCACGTAGTAATGTGGTTCCACACTGCAACAGTGTGTTAAACCTGGATACAAACTATATTTTAGAGGATAACACCGGTTAGGTCAGGGTTAGCTCTGGTATTTGCCATCGTCTGCCTCATACTTTCGCATTTTACGCATACTTGTTGGCCAGATCGTGGGCGATTTCTGGTTTGGATCACGTAGTAATGTGGCACCACACTCAAACAGTGAGTTGAACCTGGATTCAATCTATATTTTAGAGGATAACACCGGTTAGGTCAGGGTTGGCTCTGGCATTTGCCATCGTCTGCCTCATACTTTCGCATTTTACGCATACTTGTTGGCCAGATCGTGGGCGATTTCTGGTTTGGATCACGTAGTAATGTGGCACCACACTCAGACAGTGAGTTGAACCTGGATTCAATCTATATTTTAGAGGATAACACCGGTTAGGTCAGGGTTAGCTCTGGTATTTGCCATCGTCTGCCTCATACTTTCGCTTTTTACGCATACTTGTTGGCCAGATCCTGGGCGTTCTCTGGTTTGGATCACGTGGTAATGTGGTTCCACACTGCAACAGTGAGTTAAACCTGGATTCAATCTATATTTTAAAGGCTAACACCGGCTAGGTCAGGGTTTGGTCTGGTATTTGCCATCATCTGGCTCATAGTTTCGCATTTTTCGCATACTTATTGGCCAGACCCTGGGCGTTTTCTGGTTTGGATCTCGTAGTAATGTGGTTTCACACTGCAACAGTGAGTTAAAACTGGATACAATCTATATTTTAGAGGATATCTCCGGTTGGGTCAGGGTTAGGTCTGGTATTTGCCATCATCTGGCACATACTTTCGCATTTTTCGCATACTTGTTGGCGAGATCCTGGGCGTTTTCTGGTTTGGATCTCGTAGTAATGTGGTACCACACTGCCACATGAGTTAAACCTGGATTCAATCTATATTTTAGAGGATAACACCGGTTAGGTCAGGGTTAGGTCTGGTATTTGCCATCATCTGGCTCATACTTTCGCATTTTTCGCATACTTGTTGGCCAGATCCTGGGCGTTTTCTGGTTTGGAACACGTAGGTATGTAGAACCAGTCTGAAACAGTGAGTTAAACCTGGATTCAATCTATATTTTAGAGGATAACACCGGTTAGGTCAAGGTTAGGTCTGGTATTTGCCATCATCTGGCTCATACTTTCGAATTGTTCGCATACATGTAGGCAAGATCTTGGGCGTTTTCTGGTTTGGATCACGTAGTAATGTGGCACCACACTCAAACAGTGAGTTAAACCTGGATTCAATCTATATTTTAGAGGATAACACCGGCTAGGTCTGGGTTAGGTCTGGTATTTGCCATCATCTGGCTCACAGTTTCGCATTTTTCGCATACCTATTGGCCAGATCCTGAGCGTTTCCTGGTTTGGATCACGTAGTAATGTCGTTCCACACTGCAACAGTGAGTTAATCCTGGATTCAATCTATATTTTAGAGCATAACAGCGGTTAGGTCAGGGTTAGTTCTGGTATTTGCCGTCATTTGTCAGATACTTTCGCATTTTTCACCTACTTGTTGGCCAGATACTGGGCGCTTTCTGGGTTGGATCGCGTAGTAATGTGGCACCGCACTCAAACAGTGAGTTAAACCTGGATTCAATCTATATTTTAGAGGATAACACCGGCTGGGTCAGGGTTAGGTCTGGTATTTGCCATCATCTGGCTCACAGTTTCGCATTTTTCGCATACTCATTGGCGAGATCCTGGGCGTTTCCTGGTTTGGATCACGTAGTAATGTGGTTCCACACTGCAACAGTGTGTTAAACCTGGATACAATCTATATTTTAGAGGATAACACCGGTTAGGTCAGGGTTAGGTCTGGTATTTGCCATAGTCTGCCTCATACTTTCGTATTTTTCGCATACTTGTTGGCCAGATCCAGGGCGTTTTCTGGTTTGGATCACGTAGTAATGTGGTTCCACACTGCAACAGTGAGTTAAACCTGGATTCAATCTATATTTTAGAGGATAACACCGGCTAGGTCAGGGTTAGGTCTGGTATTTGCCTTCATCTTGCTCATAGTTTCGCATTTTTCGCATACTTATTGGCGAGATCCTGGGCGTTTCCTGGTTTGGATCACGTAGTAATGTGGTTCCACACTGCAACAGTGTGTTAAACCTGGATACAAACTATATTTTAGAGGATAACACCGGTTAGGTCAGGGTTAGCTCTGGTATTTGCCATCGTCTGCCTCATACTTTCGCATTTTACGCATACTTGTTGGCCAGATCGTGTGCGATTTCTGGTTTGGATCATGTAGTAATGTGGCACCACACTCAAACAGTGAGTTGAACCTGGATTCAATCTATATTTTAGAGGATAACACCGGTTAGGTCAGGGTTGGCTCTGGCATTTGCCATCGTCTGCCTCATACTTTCGCATTTTTCGCATACTTGTTGGCCAGATCCAGGGCGTTTTCTGGTTTGGATCACGTAGTAATGTGGTACCACACTGCCACATGAGTTAAACCTGGATTCAATCTATATTTTAGAGGATAACACCGGTTAGGTCAGGGTTAGGTCTGGTATTTGCCATCATCTGGCTCATACTTTCGCATTTTTCACCTACTTATTGGCCAGATACTGGGCGTTTTCTGGGTTGGATCACGTAGTAATGTGGCACCACACCCAAACAGTGAGTTCAACCTGGATTCGATCTATATTTTAGAGGATAACAGCGGTTAGGTCAGGGTTAGCTCTGGTATTTGCCATCGTCTGCCTCATACATTCGCATTTTTCGCATAATTGTTGACCAGATCCAGGGCGTTTCCTGGTTTGGATCACGTAGTAATGTGGTACCACACTGAAACTGTGAGTTAAACCTGGATACAATCTATATTCTAGAGGATAACACCGGCTAGGTCAGGGTTAGCTCTGGTATTTGCCATCGTCTGCCTCATACTTTCGCATTTTACGCATACTTGTTGGCCAGATCCTGGGCGATTTCTGGTTTGGATCACGTAGTAATGTGGCACCACACTCAAACAGTGAGTTGAACCTGGATTCAATCTATATTTTAGAGGATAACACCGGTTAGGTCAGATTTAGCTCCGGTATTTGCCATCGTCTGCCTCATACTTTCGCATTTTACGCATACTTGTTGGCCAGATCCTGGGCGTTTTCTGGTTTGGATCACGTAGTAATGTGGGACCACACTGAAACTGTGAGTTAATCCTGGATTCGAACTATATATTAGAAGGTAACACCGGTTAGGTCAGGGTTAGGTCTGGTATTTGCATCATCTGGCTCATACTTTCGCATTTTTCGCATACTTGTTGGCCAGATCCTGGGCGTTTTCTGGGTTGGATCAGGTAGTAGTGTGGAGCTGCACTGAAACAGTGAAGTAATCCTGGATTCGATCTATATATTAGAAGGTAACACCGGTAGGTTTGGGTTAGGTCTGGTATTTGCCATAATGTGGCTCATGCTTTCGCAATTTTAGCATGCTAGTTGGCCAGATCGTGGGCGCTTTCTGGTTCGGATGACGTAGTAATGTGGCACCACACTCAAACAGTGAGTTGATCCTGGATTCGATCTATGTTTTAGAGGATAACACCGGCTAGGTCAGGGTTAGGTCTGGTATTTGCCTTCATCTTGCTCATAGTTTCGCATTTTTCGCATACTTATTGGCGAGATCCTGGGCGTTTCCTGGTTTGGATCACGTAGTAATGTGGTTCCACACTGCAACAGTGTGTTAAACCTGGATACAAACTATATTTTAGAGGATAACACCGGTTAGGTCAGGGTTAGGTCTGGTATTTGCCATAGTCTGCCTCATACTTTCGTATTTTTCGCATACTTGTTGGCCAGATCCAGGGCGTTTTCTGGTTTGGATCACGTAGTAATGTGGTTCCACACTGCAACAGTGAGTTAAACCTGGATTCAATCTATATTTTAGAGGATAACACCGGCTAGGTCAGGGTTAGGTCTGGTATTTGCCTTCATCTTGCTCATAGTTTCGCATTTTTCGCATACTTATTGGCGAGATCCTGGGCGTTTCCTGGTTTGGATCACGTAGTAATGTGGTTCCACACTGCAACAGTGTGTTAAACCTGGATACAAACTATATTTTAGAGGATAACACCGGTTAGGTCAGGGTTAGCTCTGGTATTTGCCATCGTCTGCCTCATACTTTCGCATTTTACGCATACTTGTTGGCCAGATCGTGTGCGATTTCTGGTTTGGATCATGTAGTAATGTGGCACCACACTCAAACAGTGAGTTGAACCTGGATTCAATCTATATTTTAGAGGATAACACCGGTTAGGTCAGGGTTGGCTCTGGCATTTGCCATCGTCTGCCTCATACTTTCGCATTTTTCGCATACTTGTTGGCCAGATCCAGGGCGTTTTCTGGTTTGGATCACGTAGTAATGTGGTACCACACTGCCACATGAGTTAAACCTGGATTCAATCTATATTTTAGAGGATAACACCGGTTAGGTCAGGGTTAGGTCTGGTATTTGCCATCATCTGGCTCATACTTTCGCATTTTTCACCTACTTATTGGCCAGATACTGGGCGTTTTCTGGGTTGGATCACGTAGTAATGTGGCACCACACCCAAACAGTGAGTTCAACCTGGATTCGATCTATATTTTAGAGGATAACAGCGGTTAGGTCAGGGTTAGCTCTGGTATTTGCCATCGTCTGCCTCATACATTCGCATTTTTCGCATAATTGTTGACCAGATCCAGGGCGTTTCCTGGTTTGGATCACGTAGTAATGTGGTACCACACTGAAACTGTGAGTTAAACCTGGATACAATCTATATTCTAGAGGATAACACCGGCTAGGTCAGGGTTAGCTCTGGTATTTGCCATCGTCTGCCTCATACTTTCGCATTTTACGCATACTTGTTGGCCAGATCCTGGGCGATTTCTGGTTTGGATCACGTAGTAATGTGGCACCACACTCAAACAGTGAGTTGAACCTGGATTCAATCTATATTTTAGAGGATAACACCGGTTAGGTCAGATTTAGCTCCGGTATTTGCCATCGTCTGCCTCATACTTTCGCATTTTACGCATACTTGTTGGCCAGATCCTGGGCGTTTTCTGGTTTGGATCACGTAGTAATGTGGGACCACACTGAAACTGTGAGTTAATCCTGGATTCGAACTATATATTAGAAGGTAACACCGGTTAGGTCAGGGTTAGGTCTGGTATTTGCATCATCTGGCTCATACTTTCGCATTTTTCGCATACTTGTTGGCCAGATCCTGGGCGTTTTCTGGGTTGGATCAGGTAGTAGTGTGGAGCTGCACTGAAACAGTGAAGTAATCCTGGATTCGATCTATATATTAGAAGGTAACACCGGTAGGTTTGGGTTAGGTCTGGTATTTGCCATAATGTGGCTCATGCTTTCGCAATTTTAGCATGCTAGTTGGCCAGATCGTGGGCGCTTTCTGGTTCGGATGACGTAGTAATGTGGCACCACACTCAAACAGTGAGTTGATCCTGGATTCGATCTATGTTTTAGAGGATAACACCGGTTAGGTCATGGTTAGCTCTGGTATTTGCCATCGTCTGCCTCATACATTCGCATTTTTCGCATAATTGTTGGCCAGATCCAGGGCGTTTTCTGGTTTGGATCACGTAGTAATGGGGTACCACACTGAAACTGTGAGTTAAACCTGGATACAATCTATAGTTTAGAGGATAACACCGGTTAGGTCAGTGTTAGCTCTGGTATTTGCCATCGTCTGCCTCATACTTTCGCATTTTACGCATACTTGTTGGCCAGATCCTGGGCGTTTTCTGGATTGGATCACGTAGTAATGTGGTACCACACTGAAACTGTGAGTTAAACCTGGATACAATCTATAGTTTAGAGGATAACACCGGTTAGGTCAGTGTTAGCTCTGGTATTTGCCATCGTCTGCCTCATACTTTCGCATTTTACGCATACTTGTTGGCCAGATCCTGGGCGATTTCTGGTTTGGATCACGTAGTAATGTGGCACCACACTCAAACAGTGAGTTGAACCTGGATTCAATCTATATTTTAGAGGATAACACCGGCTAGGTCAGGGTTAGGTCTGGTATTTGCCTTCATCTGGCTCATAGTTTCGCATTTTTCGCATACTTATTCGCGAGATCCTGGGTGTTTCCTGGTTTGGATCACGTAGTAATGTTGTTCCACACTGCAACAGTGTGTTAAACCTGGATACAATCTATATTTTAGAGTATAACACCGGTTAGGTCAGGGTTAGCTCTGGTATTTGCCATCGCCTGCCTCATACATTCGCATTTTTCGCATAATTGTTGGCCAGATCCAGGGCGTTTTCTGGTTTGGATCACGTAGTAATGTGGTACCACACTGAAACTGTGTGTTAAACCTGGATACAATCTATATTTTAGAGGATAACACCGGTTAGGTCAGGGTTAGCTCTGGTATTTGCCATCGTCTGCCTCTTGCTTTCGCAATTTCGCATACTTGTTGGCCAAATACTGGGCGTTTTCTGGATTGGATCACGTAGTAATGTGGCACCACACTCAAACAGTGAGTTGAACCTGGATTCAATCTATATTTTAGAGGATAACACCGGTTAGGTCAGGGTTAGCTCTGGTATTTGCCATCGTCTGCCTCATACTTTCGCATTTTACGCATACTTGTTGGCCAGATCCTGGGCGTTTTCTGGTTTGGATCACGTAGTAATGTGGCACCACACTCAAACAGTGAGTTGAACCTCGATTCAATCTATATTTTAGAGGATAACACCGGCTAGGTCAGGGTTAGGTCTGGTATTTGCCATCATCTGGCTCATAGTTTCGCATTTTTCGCATACTTATTGGCGAGATCCTGGGCGTTTCCTGGTATGGATCACGTAGTAATGTGGTTCAACACTGCAACAGTGTGTTAAACCTGGATACAATCTATATTTTAGAGGATAACACCGGTTAGGTCAGGGTTAGCTTTGGTATTTGCCATCGTCTGGCTCATACCTTCGCATTTTACGCATACTTGTTGGCCAGATCCTGGGCGATTTCTGGTTTGGATCACGTAGTAATGTGGCACCACACTCAAACAGTGAGTTGAACCTGGATTCAATCTATATTTTAGAGGATAACACCGGTTAGGTCAGAGTTAGCTCCGGTATTTGCCATCGTCTGCCTCATTCTTTCGCATTTTACGCATACTTGTTGGCCAGATCCTGGGCGTTTTCTGGTTTGGATCTCGTAGTAATGTGGTACCACACTGAAACTGTGAGTTAATCCTGGATTCGATCTATATATTAGAAGGTAACACCGGTTAGGTCAGGGTTAGGTCTGGTATTTGCATCATCTGGCTCATACTTTCGCATTTTACGCATACTAGTTGGCCAGATGCTGGGCGGTTTCTGGTTTGGATCACGTAGTAATGTGGCACCACACTCAAACAGTGAGTTGAAACTGGATTCAATCTATATTTTAGAGGATAACACCGGCTAGGTCAGGGTTAGGTCTGGTATTTGCCTTCATCTGGCTCATAGTTTCACATTTTTCGCATACTTATTGGCGAGATCCTGGGCGTTTCCTGGTTTGGATCACGTAGTAATGTGGTTCCACACTGCAACAGTGTGTTATACCTGGATACAATCTATATTTTAGAGGATAACACCGGTTAGGTCAGGGTTAGCTCTGGTATTTGCCATCGTCTGCCTCGTACTTTCGCATTTTACGCATACTTGTTGGCCAGATCCTGGGCGATTTCTGGTTTGGATCACGTAGTAATGTGGCACCACACTCAAACAGTGAGTTGAACCTGGATTCAATCTATATTTTAGAGGATAACACCGGTTAGGTCAGATTTAGCTCCGGTATTTGCCATAGTCTGCCTCATACTTTCGCATTTTACGAATATTTGTTGGCCAGATCCTGGGCGTTTTCTGGTTTGGATCACGTAGGAATGTAGAACCAGTCTGAAACAGTGAGTTAAACCTGGATTCAATCTATATTTTAGAGGCTAACATCGGCTAGGTCAGGGTTTGGTCTGGTATTTGCCATCATCTGGCTCATAGTTTCGCATTTTTCGCATACTTATTGGCTAGATCCTGGGCGTTTTCTGGTTTGGATCACGTGGTAATGTGGTTCCGCACTGCAACAGTGAGCTCACCTTGGATACAGTCTATATTTTAGAGGATAACACCGGCTAGGTCAGGGTTAGGTCTGGTATTTGCCATCATCTGTCTCATATTTTCGCATTTTTCGCGTACTTATAGGCTAGATCCCGGGCGTTTTCTGGTTTGGATCACGTGGTAATGTGGTTCCACACTGCAACAGTGAGTTAAACCTGGATTCAATCTAGATTTTAGAGGATAACACCGGTTAGGTCAGGGTTAGGTCTGGTATTTGCCATCATCTAGCTCATACTTTAGAATTTTTCGCATACTTTTTGGCCAGGTCCTGGGCGTTTTCTGGTTTGGATCACGTAGTAATGTGGTTCCACACTCAAACAGTGAGTTGAACCTGGATTCAATCTATATTTTAGAGGATAACACGGGTTAGGTCAGGGTTAGGTCTGGTGTTAGCCATCATCTGGATCATACTTTCGCATTTTTCGCAAACTTGTTGGCCAGATCCAGGGCGTTTTCTGGTTTGGATCACGTAGTAATGTGGTACCACACTGCCACATAAGTTAAGCCTGGATTCAATCTATATTTTAGAGGATAACACCGGTTAGGTCAGGGTTAACTCTGGTATTTGCCATCGTCTGCCTCATATTTTCGCATTTTTCGCATACTTGTTGGCCAGATTCAGGGCGATTTCTGGTTTGGATCACGTAGGAATGTAGAACCGGTCTGAAACAGTGAGTTAAACCTGGATTCAATCTATATTTTAGAGGATAACACCGGTTAGGTCAGGGTTAGGTCTGGTATTTGCCATCATCTGGCTCATACTTTCGCATTTTTCGCATACTTGTTGGCCAGATCCAGGACGTTTTCTGGTTTGGATCACGTAGTAATGTGGTACCACACTGAAACAGCGAGTTAATCCTGGATACGATCTATATACTAGAGGGTAACACCGGTTAGGTCAGGGTTAGGTCTGGTATTTGCCATCATCTGGCTCATACTTTCGCATTTTTCGCATACTTGTTGGCCAGATCCAGGGCGTTTTCTGGTTTGGATCACGTAGTAATGTGGTTCCACACTGCAACAGTGAGTTAATCCTGGATTCAATCTATATTTTGGAGGATAACAGCGGTTAGGCCAGGGTTAGGTCTGGTATTTGCCATCATCTGGCTCATACTTTCGAATTGTTCGCATACTTGTTGGCAAGATCTTGGGCGTTTCCTGGTTTGGATCACGTAGTAATGTGGCACCACACTCAAAGAGTGAGTTAAACCTGGATTCAATCTATATTTTAGAGGATAACACCGGCTAGGTCTGGGTTAGTTCTGGTATTTGCCATCATCTGGCTCACAGTTTCGCATTTTTCGCATACCTATTGGCCAGATCCTGGGCGTTTTCTGGTTTGGATCACGTAGTAATGTGGTACCACGCTGAAACAGTGAGTTAATCCTGGATACGATCTATATATTGGAGGGTAACACCGGCTAGGTCAGGGATAGGTCTGGTATTTGCCATAATCTGGCTCATATTTTCGCATTTTTCAAATACTTGATGGCCAGATCCTGGGCGTTTTCTGGTTTGAATCACGTAGGAATGTAGAACCGGTCTGAAACAGTGAGTTAAACCTGGATTCAATCTATGTTTTAGAGGATAACACGGGTTAGGTCAGGGTTAGGTCTGGTATTAGCCATCATCTGGCTCATACTTTCGCATTTTTCGCATACTTGTTGGCCAGATCCAGGGCGCTTTCTGATTCGGATGACGTAGTAATGTGGTACCTCACTGAAACAGTGAGTTAATCCTGGATTCGACCTATATATTAGAGGGTCACACCGGTTAGGTCAGGGTTAGCTCTGGTATTTGCCATCGTCTGCCTCATACTTTCGCATTTTACGCATACTTATTGGCGAGATCCTGGGCGTTTCCTGGTTTGGATCACGTAGTAATGTGGTTCCACACTACAACAGAGAGTTAAGCCTGGATTCAATCTATATTTTAGAGTATAACACCGGTTAGGTCAGGGTTAGGTCTGATATTTGACATCATCTGTCTCATACTTTCGCATTTTTCGCATACCTGTTGGCCAGATCCTGGGCGTTTTCTGGTTTGGATCACGTAGTAATGTGGTTCCACACTGCAACAGTGAGTTAATCCTGGATTCAATCTATATTTTGGAGGATAACAGCGGTTAGGCCAGGGTTAGGTCTGGTATTTGCCATCATCTGGCTCATACTATCGAATTTTTCGCATAACTGTTGGCCAGATCCTGGGCGCTTTCTGATTCGGATGACGTAGTAATGTGGTACCTCACTGAAACAGTGAGCTAATCCTGGATTCGACCTATATATTAGAGGGTCACACCGGTTAGGTTTGGGTTAGGTCTGGTATTTGCCATCATCTGGCTCATGCTTTCGCATTTTTCGCATACTTGATGGCCAGATCCTGGGCTTTTTCTGGTTTGGATTACGTAGTAATGTGGTGCCTCACTGCCACATGAGTTAACCCTGGATTCAATCTATATTTTAGAGGATAACACCGGTTAGGTCAGGGCTAGGTCTGGTATTTGGCATCATTTGGCTCATACTTTCGCATTTTTCGCATACTTGTTGGCCAGATCCAGGGCGTTTTCTGGTTTGGATCACGTAGTAATGTGGTACCACACTGCCGCATGAGTTAAACCTGGATTCAATCTATATTTTAGAGGATAACACCGGTTAGGTCAGGGTTAGGTCTGGTATTTGCCATCATCTGGCTCATACTTTCGCATTTTTCGCATACCTGTTGGCCAGATCCTGGGCGTTTTCTGGTTTGGATCACGTAGGTATGTAGAACCAGTCTGAAACAGTGAGTTAAACCTGGATTCAATCTATATTTTAGAGGATAACACCGGTTAGGTCAAGGTTAGGTCTGGTATTTGCCATCATCTGGCTCATACTTTCGAATTGTTCGCATACTTGTTGGCAAGATCTTGGACGTTTTCTGGTTTGGATCACGTAGTAATGTGGCACCACACTCAAACAGTGAGTTAAACCTGGATTCAATCTATATTTTAGAGGATAACACCGGCTAGGTCTGGGTTAGGTCTGGTATTTGCCATCATCTGGCTCACAGTTTCGCATTTTTCGCATACCTATTGGCCAGATCCTGAGCGTTTCCTGGTTTGGATCACGTAGTAATGTCGTTCCACACTGCAACAGTGAGTTAATCCTGGATTCAATCTATATTTTAGAGGATAACACCGGTTAGGTCAGGGTTAGGTCTGGTATTTGCCATCATCTGGCTCATACTTTCGCATTTTTCGCATACTTGTTGGCCAGATCCTGGGCGTTTTCTGGTTTGGATCACGTAGGTATGTAGAACCAGTCTGAAACAGTGAGTTAAACCTGGATTCAATCTATATTTTAGAGCATAACAGCGGTTAGGTCAGGGTTAGTTCTGGTATTTGCCGTCATTTGTCAGATACTTTCGCATTTTTCACCTACTTGTTGGCCAGATACTGGGCGCTTTCTGGGTTGGATCACGTAGTAATGTGGCACCGCACTCAAACAGTGAGTTAAACCTGGATTCAATCTATATTTTAGAGGATAACACCGGCTGGGTCAGTGTTAGGTCTGGTATTTGCCATCATCTGGCTCACAGTTTCGCATTTTTCGCATACTCATTGGCGAGATCCTGGGCGTTTCCTGGTTTGGATCACGTAGTAATGTGGTTCCACACTGCAACAGTGTGTTAAACCTGGATACAAACTATATTTTAGAGGATAACACCGGTTAGGTCAGGGTTAGCTCTGGTATTTGCCATCGTCTGCCTCATACTTTCGCATTTTACGCATACTTGTTGGCCAGATCGTGGGCGATTTCTGGTTTGGATCACGCAGTAATGTGGCACCACACTCAAACAGTGAGTTGAACCTGGATTCAATCTATATTTTAGAGGATAACACCGGCTAGGTCAGGGTTAGGTCTGGTATTTGCCTTCATCTTGCTCATAGTTTCGCATTTTTCGCATACTTATTGGCGAGATCCTGGGCGTTTCCTGGTTTGGATCACGTAGTAATGTGGTTCCACACTGCAACAGTGTGTTAAACCTGGATACAAACTATATTTTAGAGGATAACACCGGTTAGGTCAGGGTTAGCTCTGGTATTTGCCATCGTCTGCCTCATACTTTCGCATTTTACGCATACTTGTTGGCCAGATCGTGGGCGATTTCTGGTTTGGATCACGCAGTAATGTGGCACCACACTCAAACAGTGAGTTAAACCTGGATTCAATCTATATTTTAGAGGATAACACCGGCTAGGTCAGGGTTAGGTCTGGTATTTGCCTTCATCTTGCTCATAGTTTCGCATTTTTCGCATACTTATTGGCGAGATCCTGGGCGTTTCCTGGTTTGGATCACGTAGTAATGTGGTTCCACACTGCAACAGTGTGTTAAACCTGGATACAAACTATATTTTAGAGGATAACACCGGTTAGGTCAGGGTTAGCTCTGGTATTTGCCATCGTCTGCCTCATACTTTCGCATTTTACGCATACTTGTTGGCCAGATCGTGGGCGATTTCTGGTTTGGATCACGCAGTAATGTGGCACCACACTCAAACAGTGAGTTGAACCTGGATTCAATCTATATTTTAGAGGATAACACCGGTTAGGTCAGGGTTAGCTCTGGCATTTGCCATCGTCTGCCTCATACTTTCGCATTTTACGCATACTTGTTGGCCAGATCGTGGGCGATTTCTGGTTTGGATCACGTAGTAATGTGGCACCACACTCAAACAGTGAGTTGAACCTGGATTCAATCTATATTTTAGAGGATAACACCGGTTAGGTCAGGGTTAGCTCTGGTATTTGCCATCGTCTGCCTCATACTTTCGCATTTTACGCATACTTGTTGGCCAGATCCTGGGCGTTTTCTGGTTTGGATCACGTGGTAATGTGGTTCCACACTGCAACAGTGAGTTAAACCTGGATTCAATCTATATTTTAAAGGCTAACACCGGCTAGGTCAGGGTTTGGTCTGGTATTTGCCATCATCTGGCTCATAGTTTCGTATTTTTCGCATACTTATTGGCCAGACCCTGGGCGTTTTCTGGTTTGGATCTCGTAGTAATGTGGTTTCACACTGCAACAGTGAGTTAAAACTGGATACAATCTATATTTTAGAGGATAACTCCGGTTGGGTCAGGGTTAGGTCTGGTATTTGCCATCATCTGGCACATACTTTCGCATTTTTCGCATACTTGTTGGCCAGATCCAGGGCGTTTTCTGGTTTGGATCACGTAGTAATGTGGTACCACACTGCCACATGAGTTAAACCTGGATTCAATCTATATTTTAGAGGATAACACCGGTTAGGTCAGGGTTAGGTCTGGTATTTGCCATCATCTGGCTCATACTTTCGCATTTTTCACCTACTTGTTGGCCAGATACTGGGCGTTTTCTGGGTTGGATCACGTAGTAATGTGGCACCACACCCAAACAGTGAGTTCAACCTGGATTCGATCTATATTTTAGAGGATAACAGCGGTTAGGTCAGGGTTAGCTCTGGTATTTGCCATCGTCTGCCTCATACATTCGCATTTTTCGCATAATTGTTGACCAGATCCAGGGCGTTTTCTGGTTTGGATCACGTAGTAATGTGGTACCACACTGAAACTGTGAGTTAAACCTGGATACAATCTATATTCTAGAGGATAACACCGGCTAGGTCAGGGTTAGGTCTGGTATTTGCCTTCATCTGGCTCATAGTTTCGCATTTTTCGCATACTTATTGGCGAGATCCTGGGCGTTTCCTGGTTTGGATCACGTAGTAATGTGGTTCCACACTGCAACAGTGTGTTAAACCTGGATGCAATCTATATTTTGGAGGATAACACCGGTTAGGTCAGATTTAGCTCCGGTATTTGCCATCGTCTGCCTCATACTTTCGCATTTTACGCATACTTGTTGGCCAGATCCTGGGCGTTTTCTGGTTTGGATCACGTAGTAATGTGGGACCACACTGAAACTGTGAGTTAATCCTGGATTCGAACTATATATTAGAAGGTAACACCGGTTAGGTCAGGGTTAGGTCTGGTATTTGCATCATCTGGCTCATACTTTCGCATTTTTCGCATACTTGTTGGCCAGATCCTGGGCGTTTTCTGGGTTGGATCAGGTAGTAGTGTGGAGCTGCACTGAAACAGTGAAGTAATCCTGGATTCGATCTATATATTAGAAGGTAACATCGGTTAGGTTTGGGTTAGGTCTGGTATTTGCCATAATGTGGCTCATACTTTCGTAATTTTAGCATGCTAGTTGGCCAGATCGTGGGCGCTTTCTGGTTCGGATGACGTAGTAATGTGGCACCACACTCAAACAGTGAGTTGAACCTGGATTCAATCTATATTTTAGAGGATAACACCGGTTAGGTCAGGGTTAGCTCTGGTATTTGCCATCGTCTGCCTCATACTTTCGCATTTTACGCATACTTGTTGGCCAGATCCTGGGTGTTTTCTGGTTTGGATCACGTGGTAATGTGGTTCCACACTGCAACAGTGAGTTAATCATGGATTCAATCTATATTTTAGAGGATAACACCGGTTAGGTCAGGGTTAGCTCTGGTATTTGCCATCGTCTGGCTCATACTTTCGCATTTTTCAAATACTTGTTGGCCAGATCCTGGGCGTTTTCTGGTTTGGATCACGTAGTAATGTGGTACCACACTGAAACCGTGAGTTAATCCTGGATTCAATCTATATATTAGAGGGTAACACCGGTTAGGTCAGGGTTAGGTCTGGTATTTGCCATCATCTGGCTCATACTTTCGAATTGTTCGCATACTTGTTGGCAAGATCCTGGGCGTTTTCTGGTTTGGATCACGTGGTAATGTGGTTCCACACTGCAACAGTGAGCTAAACTTGGGTACAATCTATATTTTAGAGGATAACACCGGCTAGGTCAGGGTTAGGTCTGGTATTTGCCATCATCTTTCTCATATTTTCGCATTTTTCGCATACTTATAGGCTAGATCCTGGGCGTTTTCTGGGTTGGATCTGGTAGTAGTGTGGTACCGCACTGAAACAGTGAAGTAATCCTGGATTCGATCTATATATTAGACGGTAACACCGGTTAGGTTTGGGTTAGGTCTGGTATTTGCCATCATCTGGCTCATGCTTTCGCAATTTTCGCATACTCGTTGGCCAGATCCTGGGCGTTTTCTGTTTTGGATCACGTAGTAATATGGTACCACACTGAAACAGTGAGTTAATCATGGATTCAATCTATATTTTAGAGGATAACACCGGTTAGGTCAGGGTTAGCTCTGGTATTTGCCATCGTCTGGCTCATACTTTCGCATTTTTCAAATACTTGTTGGCCAGATCCTGGGCGTTTTCTGGTTTGGATCACGTAGTAATGTGGTACCACACTGAAACCGTGAGTTAATCCTGGATTCAATCGATATATTAGAGGGTAACACCGGTTAGGTCAGGGTTAGGTCTGGTATTTGCCATCATCTGGCTCATACTTTCGAATTGTTCGCATACTTGTTGGCAAGATCCTGGGCGTTTTCTGGTTTGGATCACGTAGTAATGTGGTTCCACACTGCAACAGAGAGTTAAACCTGGATACAATCTATATTTTAGAGGATAACACGGGTTAGGTCAGGGTTAGGTCTGGTATTAGCCATCATCTGGCTCATACATTCGCATTTTTCGCATACTTGTTGGCCAGATCCTCGGCGTTTTCTGGTTTGGATCACGTAGTAATGTGGTACCACACTGAAACTGTGAGTTAATCCTGGATTCGATCTATATATTAGAAGGTAACGCCGGTTAGGTCAGGGTTAGGTCTGGTATTTGCCATCATCTGGCTCATACTTTCGCATTTTTCAAATACTTGTTGGCCAGATCCTGGGCGTTTTCTGGTTTGGATCACGTAGTAATGTGGTTCCACACTGCAACAGTGAGTTAATCCTGGATTCAGTCTATATTTTGGAGGATAACAGCGGTTAGGCCAGGGTTAGGTCTTGTATTTGCCATCATCGGTCTCATACTTTCGCATTTTTCACCTACTTGTTGGCCAGATACTGGGCGCTTTCTGGTTCGGATGACGTAGTAATGTGGTACCTCACTGAAACAGTGAGTTAGTCCTGGATTCGACCTATATATTAGAGGGTAACACCGGTTAGGTTTGGGTTAGGTCTGGTATTTGCCATCATCTGGCTCATGCTTTCGCATTTTTCGCATACTTGATGGCCAGATACTGTGCTTTTTCTGGTTTGGATTACGTTGTAATGTGGTGCCTCACTGCAACATGAGTTAACCCTGGATTCAATCTATATTTTAGAGGATAACACCGGTTAGGTCAGGGTTAGGTCTGGTATTTGGCATCATTTGGCTCATACTTTCGCATTTTTCGCATACTTGTTGGCCAGATCCAGGGCGTTTTCTGGTTTGGATCACGTAGTAATGTGGTACCACACTGCCACATGAGTTAAACCTGGATTCAATCTATATTTTAGAGGATAACACCGGTTAGGTCAGGGTTAGGTCTGGTATTTGCCATCATCTGGCTCATAGCCTCGCATTTTTCGCATACTTATTGGCCAGACCCTGGGCGTTTTCTGGTTTGGATCTCGTAGTAATGCGGTTTCACACTGCAACAGTGAGTTAAAACTGGATACAATCTATATTTTAGAGGATAACACCGGTTGGGTCAGGGTTAGGTCTGGTATTTGCCATCATCTGGCTCATATTTTCGCATTTTTCGCATACTTGTTGGCCAGATCCTCGGCGTTTTCTGGTTTGGATCACGTAGTAATGTGGTACCACACTGAAACTGTGAGTTAATCCTGGATTCGATCGATATATTAGAAGGTAACGCCGGTTAGGTCAGGGTTAGGTCTGGTATTTGCCATCATCTGGCTCATACATTCGCATTTTTCAAATACTTGTTGGCCAGATCCTGGGCGTTTTCTGGTTTGGATCACGTAGTAATGTGGTACCACACTGAAACCGTGAGTTAATCCTGGATTCGACCTATATATTAGAGGGTAACACCGGTTAGGTTTGGGTTATGACTGGTATTTGCCATCATCTGGCTCATGCTTTCGCATTTTTCGCATACTTGATGGCCAGATCCTGGGCTTTTTCTGGTTTGGATTACGTAGTAATGTGGTGCCTCACTGCCACATGAGTTAACCCTGGATTCAATCTATATTTTCGAGGATAACACCGGTCAGGTCAGGGTTAGGTCTGGTATTTGGCATCATTTGGCTCATACTTTCGCATTTTTCGCATACTTGTTGGCCAGATCCAGGGCGTTTTCTGGTTTGGATCACGTAGTAATGTGGTACCACACTGAAACATTGAGTTAATCCTGGATACGATCTATATACTAGAGGGTAACACCGGTTAGGTCAGGGTTAGGTCTGGTATTTGCCATCATCTGGCTCATAGCCTCGCATTTTTCGCATACTTATTGGCCAGACCCTGGGCGTTTTCTGGTTTGGATCTCGTAGTAATGTGGTTTCACACTGCAACAGTGAGTTAAAACTGGATACAATCTATATTTTAGAGGATAACTCCGGTTGGGTCAGGGTTAGGTCTGGTATTTGCCATCATCTGGCACATACTTTCGCATTTTTCGCATACTTGTTGGCCAGATCCAGGGCGTATTCTGGTTTGGTTCACGTAGTAATGTGGTACCACACTGCCACATGAGTTAAACCTGGATTCAATCTATATTTTAGAGGATAACACCGGTTAGGTCAGGGTTAGGTCTGGTATTTGCCATCATCTGGCTCATACTTTCGCATTTTTCACCTACTTGTTGGCCAGATCCTGGGCGATTTCTGGTTTGGATCACGTAGTAATGTGGCACCACACTCAAACAGTGAGTTGAACCTGGATTCAATCTATATTTTAGAGGATAACACCGGTTAGGTCAGATTTAGCTCCGGTATTTGCCATCGTCTGCCTCATACTTTCGCATTTTACGCATACTTGTTGGCCAGATCCTGGGCGTTTTCTGGTTTGGATCACGTAGTAATGTGGTACCACACTGAAACTGTGAGTTAATCCTGGATTCGAACTATATATTAGAAGGTAACACCGGTTAGGTCAGGGTTAGGTCTGGTATTTGCATCATCTGGCTCATACTTTCGCATTTTTCGCATACTTGTTGGCCAGATCCTGGGCGTTTTCTGGGTTGGATCAGGTAGTAGTGTGGAGCTGCACTGAAACAGTGAAGTAATCCTGGATTCGATCTATATATTAGAAGGTAACACCGGTTAGGTTTGGGTTAGGTCTGGTATTTGCCATAATGTGGCTCATACTTTCGCAATTTTAGCATACTTGATGGCCAGATCCTGGGCTTTTTCTGGTTCGGATGACGTAGTAATGTGGTACCTCACTGAAACAGTGAGTTAATCCTGGATTCGACCTATATATTAGAGGGTAACACCGGTTAGGTCAGGGTTAGGTCTGGTATTTGCCATCATCTGGCTCATAGCCTCGCATTTTTCGCATACTTATTGGCCAGACCCTGGGCGTTTTCTGGTTTGGATCTCGTAGTAATGTGGTTTCACACTGCAACAGTGAGTTAAAACTGGATACAATCTATATTTTAGAGGATAACTCTGGTTGGGTCAGGGTTAGGTCTGGTATTTGCCATAATGTGGCTCATACTTTCGCAATTTTAGCATGCTAGTTGGCCAGATCCTGGGCGTTTTCTGGTTTGGATCACGTAGTAATATGGTACCACACTGAAACAGTGAGTCAATCCTGGATTCAATCTATATTTTAGAGGATAACATCGGTTAGGTCAGGGTAAGGTCTGGTATTTGCCATCATCTGTCTCATACTATTGCATTTTTCACCTACTTGTTGGCCAGATACTGGGCGTTTTCTTGGTTGGATCACGTAGTAATATGGCACCACACCCAAACAGTGAGTTGAACCTGGATTCGATGTATATTTTAGAGGATAACACCGGTTAGGTCAGGGTTAGCTCTGGTATTTGCCATCGTCTGCCTCATACATTCGCATTTTTCGCATAATTGTTGGCCAGATCCAGGGCGTTTTCTGGTTTGTATCACGTAGTAATGTGGTTCCACACTGCAACAGTGTGTTAAACCTGGATTCAATCTATATTTTAGAGGATAACACCGGCTAGGTCAGGGTTAGGTCTGGTATTTGCCATCATCTGGCTCATAGCTTCGCATTTTTCGCATACTTATTGGCGAGATCCTGGGCGTTTCCTGGTTTGGATCACGTAGTAATGTGGTTCAACACTGCAACAGTGTGTTAAACCTGGATACAATCTATATTTTAAAGGATAACACCGGTTAGGTCAGGGTTAGCTCTGGTATTTGCCATCGTCTGCCTCATACCTTCGCATTTTACGCATACTTGTTGGCCAGATCCTGGGCGATTTCTGGTTTGGATCACGTAGTAACGTGGCACCACACTCAAACAGTGAGTTGAACCTGGATTCAATCTATATTTTAGAGGATAACACCGGTTAGGTCAGAGTTAGCTCCGGTATTTGCCATCGTCTGCCTCATACTTTCGCATTTTACGCATACTTATTGGCCAGATCCTGGGCGTTTTCTGGTTTGGATCACGTAGTAATGTGGTACCACACTGAAACTGTGAGTTAAACCTGGATACAATCTATATTTTAAAGGATAACACCGGTTAGGTCAGGGTTAGCTCTGGTATTTGCCATCGTCTGCCTCATACCTTCGCATTTTACGCATACTTGTTGGCCAGATCCTGGGCGATTTCTGGTTTGGATCACGTAGTAATGTGGCACCACACTCAAACAGTGAGTTGAACCTGGATTCAATCTATATTTTAGAGGATAACACCGGCTAGGTCAGGGTTAGGTCTGGTATTTGCCTTCATCTGGCTCATAGTTTCGCATTTTTCGCATACTTATTGGCGAGATCCTGGGCGTTTCCTGGTTTGGATCACGTAGTAATGTGGTTCCACACTGCAACAGTGTGTTAAACCTGGATACAATCTATATTTTAGAGGATAACACCGGTTAGGTCAGATTTAGCTCCGGTATTTGCCATATTCTGCCTCATACTTTCGCATTTTACGCATATTTGTTGGCCAGATCCTGGGCGTTTTCTGGTTTGGATCACGTAGGAATGTAGAACCAGTCTGAAACAGTGAGTTATACCTGGATTCAATCTATATTTTAGAGGCTAACATCGGCTAGGTCAGGGTTTGGTCTGGTATTTGCCATCATCTGGCTCATATTTTCGCATTTTTCGCATACTTGTTGGCCAGATCCTGGGCGTTTTCTGGGTTGGATCAGGTAGTAGTGTGGAGCTGCACTGAAACAGTGAAGTAATCCTGGATTCGATCTATATATTAGAAGGTAACACCGGTTAGGTTTGGGTTAGGTCTGGTATTTGCCATAATGTGGCTCATACTTTCGCAATTTTAGCATGCTAGTTGGCCAGATCCTGGGCGTTTTCTGGTCTGGATCACGTAGTAATATGGTACCACACTGAAACAGTGAGTTAATCCTGGATTCAATCTATATTTTAGAGGATAACATCGGTTAGGTCAGGGTAAGGTCTGGTATTTGCCATCATCTGTCTCATACTATTGCATTTTTCACCTACTTGTTGGCCAGATACTGGGCGTTTTCTGGGTTGGATCACGTAGTAATGTGGCACCACACCCAAACAGTGAGTTGAACCTGGATTCGATCTATATTTTAGAGGATAACACCGGTTAGGTCAGGGTTAGCTCTGGTACTTGCCATCGTCTGCCTCATACATTCGCATTTTTCGCATAATTGTTGGCCAGATCCAGGGCGTTTTCTGGTTTGGATCACGTAGTAATGTGGTACCACACTGAAACCGTGAGTTAATCCTGGATTCGATCTATATATTAGAGGGTAACACCGGTTAGGTCAGGGATAGGTCTGGTATTTGCCATAATCTGGCTCATATTTTCGCATTTTTCAAATACTTGTTGGCCAGATCCTGGGCGTTTTCTGGTTTGGATCACGTTGGAATGTAGAACCGGTCTGAAACAGTGAGTTAAACCTGGATTCAATCTATATTTTAGCGGATAACACCGGTCAGGTCAGGGTTAGGTCTGGTATTTGCCATCATCTGTCTCATATTTTCGCATTTTTCGCATACTTATAGGCTAGATCCCGGGTGTTTTCTGGTTTGGATCACGTGGTAATGTGGTTCCACACTGCAACTGTGAGTTAAACCTGGATTCAATCTATATTTTAGAGGATAACACCGGTTAGGTCAGGGTTAGGTCTGGTATTTGCCATCATCTGGCTCATACTTTCGCATTTTTCGCATACTTGTTGGCCAGATCCAGGGCGTTTTCTGGTTTGGATCACGTAGTAATGTGGTACCACACTGCCACATAAGTTAACCCTGGATTCAATCTATGTTTTAGAGGATAACACCGGTTAGGTCAGGGATAGGTCTGGTATTTGCCATCATCTGGCTCATACTTTCGTATTTTTCGCATACCTTGTGGCCAGATCCTGGGCGTTTTCTGGTTTGGATCACGTAGTAATGTGGTTCCACACTGCAACAGTGAGTTAATCCTGGATTCAATCTATATTTTGGTGGATAACAGCGGTTAGGCCAGGGTTAGGTCTGGTATTTGCCATCATCTGTCTCATACTTTCGCATTTTTCGCATACCTGTTGGCCAGATCCTGGGCGTTTTCTGGTTTGGATCACGTAGTAATGTGGTTCCACACTGCAACAGTGAGTTAATCCTGGATTCAATCTATATTTTTGTGGATAACAGCGGTTAGGCCAGGGTTAGGTCTGGTATTTGGCATCATTTGGCTCATACTTTCGCATTTTTCGCATACTTGCTGGCCAGATTCAGGGCGTTTTCTGGTTTGGATCACGTAGTAATGTGGTACCACACTGAAACAGTGAGTTAATCCTGGATACGATCTATATACTAGAGGGTAACGCCGGTTAGGTCAGGGTTAGGTCTGGTATTTGCCATCATCTGGCTCATAGCCTCGCATTTTTCGCATACTTGTTGGCCAGATCCAGGGCGTTTTCTGGTTTGGATCTCGTAGTAATGTGGTACCACACTGCCACATGAGTTAAACCTGGATTCAATCTATATTTTAGAGGATAACACCGGTTAGGTCAAGGTTAGGTCTGGTATTTGCCATCATCTGGCTCAAACTTACGAATTGTTCGCATACTTGTTGGCAAGATCTTGGGCGTTTTCTGGTTTGGATCACGTAGTAATGTGGCACCACACTCAAACAGTGAGTTAGACCTGGATTCAATCTATATTTTAGAGGACAACACCGGCTAGGTCTGGGTTAGGTCTGGTATTTGCCATCATCTGGCTCACAGTTTCGCATTTTTCGCATACCTATTGGCCAGATCCTGGGCGTTTCCTGGTTTGGATCACGTAGTAATGTTGTTCCACACTGCAACAGTGAGTTAATCCTGGATTCAATCTATATTTTAGAGCATAACAGCGGTTAGGTCAGGGTTAGGTCTGGTATTTGCCGTCATCTGTCAGATACTTTCGCATTTTTCACCTACTTGTTGGCCAGATGCTGGGCGCTTTCTGGGTTGGATCACGTAGTAATGTGGCACCGCACTCAAACAGTGAGTTAAACCTGGATTCAATCTATATTTTAGAGGATAACACCTGTTAGGTCAGGGTTAGGTCTGGTATTTGCCATCGTCTGCCTCATACTTTCGCATTTTACGCATACTTGTTGGCAGGTCCTGGGCGATTTCTGGTTTGGATCACGTAGTAATGTGGCACCACACTTAAACAGTGAGTTGAACCTGGATTCAATCTATATTTTAGAGGATAACACCGGCTAGGTCAGGGTTAGGTCTGGTATTTGCCTTCATCTTGCTCATAGTTTCGCATTTTTCGCATACTTATTGGCGAGATCCTGGGCGTTTCCTGGTTTGGATCACGTAGTAATGTGGTTCCACACTGCAACAGTGTGTTAAACCTGGATACAAACTATATTTTAGAGGATAACAACGGTTAGGTCAGGGTTAACTCTGGTATTTGCCATCGTCTGCCTGATACTTTCGCATTTTACGCATACTTGTTGGCCAGATCGTGGGCGATTTCTGGTTTGGATCACGTAGTAATGTGGCACCACACTCAAACAGTGAGTTGAACCTGGATTCAATCTATATTTTAGAGGATAACACCGGTTAGGTCAGAGTTAGCTCTGGCATTTGCCATCGTCTGCCTCATACTTTCGCATTTTACGCATACTTGTTGGCCAAATCGTGGGCGATTTCTGGTTTGGATCACGTAGTAATGTGGCACCACACTCAAACAGTGAGTTGAACCTGGATTCAATCTATATTTTAGAGGATAACACCGGTTAGGTCAGGGTTAACTCTGGTATTTGCCATCGTCTGCCTCATACTTTCGCATTTTACGCATACTTGTTGGCCAGATCGTGGGCGATTTCTGGTTTGGATCACGTAGTAATGTGGCACCACACTCAAACAGTGAGTTGAACCTGGATTCAATCTATATTTTAGAGGATAACACCGGTTAGGTCAGGGTTAGCTCTGGTATTTGCCACCGTCTGCCTCATACTTTCGCATTTTACGCATACTTGTTGGCCAGATCCTGGGCGTTTTCTGGTTCGGATTAGGTAGGAATGTAGAACCAGTCTGAAACAGTGAGTTAAACCTGGATTCAATCTATATTTTAGAGGCTAACACCGGCTAGGTCAGGGTTTGGTCTGGTATTTGCCATCATCTGGCTCATAGTTTCGCATTTTTCGCATACTTATTGGCTAGATCCTGGGCGTTTTCTGGTTTGGATCACGTAGTAATGTGGCACCACACTCAAACAGTGAGTTGGACCTGGATTCAATCTATATTTTAGAGGATAACACCGGTTAGGTCAGGGTTAGCTCTGGTATTTGCCACCGTCTGCCTCATACTTTCGCATTTTACGCATACTAGTTGGCCAGATCCTGGGCGTTCTCTGGTTCGGATTAGGTAGGAATGTAGAACCAGTCTGAAACAGTGAGTTAAACCTGGATTCAATCTATATTTTAGAGGCTAACACCGGTTAGGTCAGGGTTAGCTCTGGTATTTGCCATCGTCTGCCTCATACTTTCGCATTTTACGCATACTTGTTGGCCAGATCGTGGGCGATTTCTGGTTTGGATCACGTAGTAATGTGGCACCACACTCAAACAGTGAGTTGAACCTGGATTCAATCTATATTTTAGAGGATAACACCGGTTAGGTCAGGGTTAGCTCTGGTATTTGCCACCGTCTGCCTCATACTTTCGCATTTTACGCATACTTGTTGGCCAGATCCTGGGCGTTTTCTGGTTCGGATTAGGTAGGAATGTAGAACCTGTCTGAAACAGTGAGTTAAACCTGGATTCAATCTATATTTTAGAGGCTAACACCGGCTAGGTCAGGGTTAGGTCTGGTATTTGCCATCATCTGTCTCATATTTTCGCATTTTTCGCACACTTATAGGCTAGATCCCGGGCGTTTTCTGGTTTGGATCACGTGGTAATGTGGTTCCACACTGCAACAGTGAGTTAAACCTGGATTCAATCTATATTTTAGAGGATAACACCGGCTAGGTCAGGGTTAGGTCTGGTATTTGCCATCATCTGTCTCATATTTTCGCATTTTTCACACACTTATAGGCTAGATCCCGGGCGTTTTCTGGTTTGGATCACGTGGTAGTGTGGTTCCACACTGCAACAGTGAGTTAAACCTGGATTCAATCTATATTTTAGAGGATAACACCGGTTAGGTCAGGGTTAGGTCTGGTATTTGCTATCATCTGGCTCATACTTTAGAATTTTTCGCATACTTGTTGGCCTGATCCTGGGCGTTTTCTGGTTTGGATCACGTAGTAATGTGGTTCCACACTCAAACAGTGAGTTGAGCCTGGATTCAATCTATATTTTAGAGGATAACACCGGTTAGGTCAGGGTTAGCTCTGGTATTTGCCATCGTCTGCCTCATATTTTCGCATTTTTCGCATACTTGTTGGCCAGATTCAGGGCGTTTTCTGGTTTGGATCACGTAGTAATGTTGTACCACACTGAAACCGTGAGTTAATCCTGGATTCGATCTATATATTAGAGGGTAACACCGGTTAGGGCAGGGATAGGTCTGGTATTTGCCATAATCTGGCTCATATTTTCGCATTTTTCGCAAACTTGTTGGCCAGATCCTCGGCGTTTTCTGGTTTGGATCACGTAGTAATGTGGTACCACACTGAAACTGTGAGTTAATCCTGGATTCGATCTATATATTAGAAGGTAACGCCGGTTAGGTCAGGGTTAGGTCTGGTATTTGCCATCATCTGGCTCATACTTTCGCATTTTTCAAATACTTGTTGGCCAGATCCTGGGCGTTTTCTGGTTTGGATCACGTAGTAATGTGGTACCACACTGAAACCGTGAGTTAATCCTGGATTCGATCTATATATTAGAGGGTAACACCGGTTAGGTCAGGGTTAGGTCTGGTATTTGCCATCATCTGGCTCATAGCCTCGCATTTTTCGCATACTTATTGGCCAGACCCTGGGCGTTTTCTGGTTTGGATCACGTAGGTATGTAGAACCAGTCTGAAACAGTGAGTTAAACCTGGATTCAATCTATATTTTAGAGGATAACACCGGTTAGGTCAGGGTTAGGTCTGGTATTTGCCATCATCTGGCTCATACTTTCGAATTGTTCGCATACTTGTTGGCAAGATCTTGGGCGTTTTCTGGTTTGGATCACGTAGTAATGTGGCACCACACTCAAACTGTGAGTTAAACCTGGATTCAATCTATATTTTAGAGGATAACACCGGCTAGGTCTGGGTTAGGTCTGGTATTTGCCATCATCTGGCTCACAGTTTCGCATTTTTCGCATACCTGTTGGCCAGATCCTGGGCGTTTTCTTGTTTGGATCACGTAGTAATGTGGCACCACACTCAAACTGTGAGTTAAACCTGGATTCAATCTATATTTTAGAGGATAACACTGGCTAGGTCAGGGTTAGGTCTGGTATTTGCCTTCATCTGGCTCATAGTTTCGCATTTTTCGCATACTTATTGGCGAGATCCTGGGCGTTTCCTGGTTTGGATCACGTAGTAATGTGGTTCCACACTGCAACATTGTGCTAAACTTGGATTCAATCTACATTTTAGAGGATAACACCGGTTAGGTCAGGGATAGGTCTGGTATTTGCCATCATCTGGCTCATACTTTCGTATTCTTCGCATACCTGTTGGCCAGATACTGGGCGTTTTCTGGTTTGGATCACGTAGTAATTTGGTTCCAGACTGCAACAGTGAGTTAATCCTGGATTCAATCTATATTTTGGAGGATAACACCGGTCAGGTCACGGTTAGCTCTGGTATTTGCCATCATCTGTCTCATACTTTCGCATTTTTCACCTACTTGCTGGCCAGATACTGGGCGCTTTCTGGGTTGGATCACGTAGTAATGTGGCACCACACTCAAACAGTGAGATAAACCTGGATTCAATCTATATTTTAGAGGATAAAACCGGTTAGGTCAGGGTTAGGTCTGGTATTTGCCATCATCTGGCTCATACTTACGCATTTTTCGCATACTTGTTAGCCAGATCCTGGGCGTTTTCTGGTTTGGATCAGGTAGTAATGTAGAAACCACTCTGAAACAGTGAGTTAAACCTGGACTCAATCTATATTTTAGAGGATAACACCGGTTAGGTCAGGGTTAGGTCTGGTATTTGCCATCATCTGGCTCATGCTTTCGCATTTTTCGCATACTTGTTGGCCAGATCCTGGGTGTTTCCTGGTTTGGATCACGTAGTAATGTGGTTCCACACTGCAACAGTGAGTTAAACCTGGATTCAATCTATATTTTGGAGGATAACACCGGCTAGGTCAGGGTTAGGTCTTGTATTTGCCTTCATCTTGCTCATAGTTTCGCATTTTTCGCATACTTATTGGTGAGATCCTGGGCGTTTCCTGGTTTGGATCACGTGGTAATGTGGTTCCACACTGCAACAGTGTGTTAAACCTGGATACAATCTATATTTTAGAGGATAACACCGGTTAGGTCAGGGTTAGGTCTGGTATTTGCCATCATCTGGCTCATACTTTCGCTTTTTTCGCACACTTGTTCGCCAGATCCTGGGCGTATTCTGGGTCGGATCACGTGGTAATGTGGTTCCACACTGCAACAGTGAGCTAAACTTGGATACAATCTGTATTTTAGAGGATAACACCGGCTAGGTCAGCGTTAGTTCTGGTATTTGCCATCATCTGTCTCATATTTTCGCATTTTTCGCATACTTATAGGCTAGATCCTGGGCGTTTTCTGGTTTGGATCACGTGGTAATGTGGTTCCACACTGCAACAGTGAGTTAAACCTGGATTCAATCTATATTTTAGAGGATAACACCGGTTAGGTCAGGGTTAGGTCTGGTATTTGCCATCATCTGGCTCATACTTTCGCATTTTTCGCATACTTGTTGGCCAGATTCAGGGCGTTTTCTGGTTTGGATCACGTAGTAATGTGGTACCACACTGAAACCGTGAGTTAATCCTGGATTCGATCTATATATTAGAGGGTAACACCGGTTAGGTCAGGGATAGGTCTGGTATTTGCCATAATCTGGCTCATATTTTCGCATTTTTCGCATACTTGTTGGCCAGATCCTGAGCGTTTTCTGGGTCGGATCCGGTAGTTGTGTGGTACCGCAGTGAAACACTGAAGTAATCCTGGATTCGATCTATATATTAGACGGTAACACCGGTTAGGTTTGGGTTAGGTCTGGTATTTGCCATCATCTGGCTCATGCTTTGGCAATTTTCGCATACTCGTTGGCCAGATCCTGGGCGTTTTCTGGTTTGGATCACGTAGTAATATGGTACCACACTGTAACAGTGAGTTAATCATGGATTCAATCTATATTTTAGAGGATAACATCGGTTAGGTCAGGGTTAGGTCTGGTATTTGCCATCATCTGGCTCATACTTTCGCAATTTTCGCATACTTGTTGGCCAGATCCTGGGCGTTTTCTGGTTTGGATCACGTAGGTATGTAGAACCAGCCTGAAACAGTGAGTTAAACCTGGATTCAATCTATATTTTAGAGGATAACACCGGTTAGGTCAGGGTTAGGTCTGGTATTTGCCATCATCTGGCTCATACTTTCGAATTGTTCGCATACTTGTTGGCAAGATCCTGGGCGTTTTCTGGGTTGGATCACGTAGTAATGTGGTTCCACACTGCAACAGAGAGTTAAACCTGGATACAATCTATATTTTAGAGGATAACACGGGTTAGGTCAGGGTTAGGTCTGGTATTAGCCATCATCTGGCTCATACTTTCGCATTTTTCGCATACTTGTTGGCCAGATCCAGGGCGTTTTCTGGTTTGGATCACGTACTAATGTAGAACCACTCTGAAACTGTGAGATAAACCTGGATTCAATCTATATTTTAGAGGATAACACCGGTTAGGTCAGGGTTAGGTCTGGAATTTGCCATAGTCTGCCTCATACTTTCGCATTTCTCGCATACTTGCTGGCCCGATCCAGGGCTTTTTCTGATTTGGATCACGTAGTAATGTGGTTCCACACTGCAACAGTGAGTTTAACCTGGATACAATCTATAGATTAGAGGATAACACCGGTTAGGTCAGGGTTAGGTCTGGTATTTGCCATCATCTGGCTCATACTATCGAATTTTTCGCATACCTGTTGGCCAGATCCTGGGCGTTTTCTGGTTTGGATCACGTAGTAATGTGGTTCCACACTGCAACAGTGAGTTAATCCTGGATTCAATCTATATTTTAGAGCATAACAGCGGTTAGGTCAGGGTTAGGTCTGGTATTTGCCATCATCTGGCTGATACTTTCGAATTTTTCGCATACCTGTTGGCCAGATCCTGGGCGTTTTTTGGTTTGGATCACGTAGTAATGTGGTTCCACGCCGCAACAGTGAGTTAATCCTGGATTCAATCTATATTTTAGAACATAACAGCAGTTAGGTCAGGGTTAGGTCTGGTATTTGCCATCATATGGCTCATACTTTCGCATTTTTCGCATACTTGTTAGCCAGATCCTGGGCCTTTTCTGGTTTGGATCACGTAGTAATGTAGAACCTCTCTGAAACAGTGAGTTAAACCTGGATTCAATCTATATTTTAGAGGATAACAGCGGTTAGGTCAGGGTTAGGTCTGGTATTTGCCATCATGTGGCTGATACTTTCGAATTCTTCGCATCCCTGTTGGCCAGATCCTGTGCGTTTTCTGGTTTGGATCACGTAGTAATGTGGTTCCACACCGCAACAGTGAGTTAATCCTGGATTCAATCTATATTTTAGAGCATAACAGCGGTTAGGTCAGGGTTAGGTCTGGTATTTGCCATGATCTGGCTCATACTATCGAATTTTTCGCATACCTGTTGGCCAGATCATGGGCGTTTTCTGGTTTGGATCACGTAGTAATGTAGAACCACTCTGAAACAGTGAGTTAAACCTGGATTCAATCTATATTTTAGAGTATAACACCGGTAAGGTCAGGGTTAGGTCTGGTATTTGCCATCATCTGGCTCATACTATCGAATTTTTCGCATACCTGTTGGCCAGATCATGGGCGTTTTCTGGTTTGGATCACGTAGTAATGTAGAACCACTCTGAAACAGTGAGTTAAACCTGGATTCAATCTATATTTTAGAGTATAACACCCGTAAGGTCAGGGTTAGGTCTGGTATTTGCCATCAGCTGGCTCATACTTTCGCATTTTTCGCATACTTATTGGTCAGATCCTGGGTGTTTTCTGGTTTGCGTCACGTAGGAATATGGTACCACACTGAAACAGTGAGTTAAACCTGGGTCCGATCAATATTTTAGAGGATATCACCGGTTAGGCCTGGGTTAGGACTCGTATTTGCCATGATCTGGCTTACACTTTCGCATTTTTCGCATACTTGTTGGCCAGATCCTAGGCGTTTTCTGGTTTGGATCACGCAGTAATGTAGTACCACACTGAAACAGTGAGATAAACCTGGATTCAATCTATATTTTCGAGGATAACACCGGTTAGGTCAGGGTTGGGTCTGGTATTTGCCATCATGTGGCTCATACTTTCGCATTTTTCGCATACTTGTTAGCCAGATCCTCGGCGTTTTCTGGTTTGGATCAGGTAGAAATGTAGAACCACTCTAAAACAGTGAGTTAAACCTGGATTCAATCTAAATTTTAGAGGATAACACCGGTTAGGTCAGGGTTAGGTCTGGTATTTGCCATCATCTGGCTGATACTTTCGAATTTTTCGCATACCTGTTGGCCAGATCCAGGGCGTTTTCTGGTTTGGATCACGTAGTAATGTGGTTCCACGCCGCAACAGTGAGTTATACCTGGATTCAATCAATATTTTAGAGGATAACACCGGCTAGGTCAGGGTTAGGTCTGGTATTTGCCATCATCTGTCTCATACTTTCGCATTTTTCGCATAGTTTTTGGCCATATCCTGGTCGTTTTCGGGGTTGGATCACCTAGTAGTGTGATGCCACACTGAAACAGTGAATTAATCCTGGATTCGATCTATATATTAGTGGGTAACACCGGTTAGGTTTGGGTTAGGTCTGGTATTTGATAGTATCTCGCCCATACTTTCGCATATTTCGTATAAATATTGGCCAGATCCTGGGCGTTTTCTGGTTTTGATCACGTAGTCATGTGGTACGACACTGAAACAGCGAGTTAAACCTGGGTCCGATCGATATTTTAAAGGATAACACCGGTTAGGCCGGGGTTAGGTCTGGTATTTGCCATCATTTGGCTCATACTTTCGCATTTTTCGCATACTTGTTGGTCAGATCCTGGGCGTTTTCAGGTTTGGATCACGTAGTAGTGTGGTACCACACTGCAACAGTGAGTTAAACCTGGGTCCGATCTATATTTTAAAGGATAACACCGGTTATGTCGGCGTGAGGCCTGGGTTTTGCCATCATCTGGCTCATAGTTTCGCATTTTTCGCATACCTATTGGCCAGATACTGGGCGTTTTCTGGTTTGGATCACGTAGTAATGTGGTTCCACACTTCATCAGAGAGTTAAACCTGGATACAATCTATATTTTAGAGGATAACACTGGTTAGGTCACGGTTAGGTCTGGTATTTGCCATCATCTGGCTCATAGTTTCGCATTTTTCGCCTACTTGTAGGCCAGATCCTGGGCGTTTTCTGGTTTGGATCACGTACTAATGGGGCACCACACTGCAACAGTGAGTTAAACCTGGATTAAATCTTTATTTTAGGGGATAACACCGGTTAGGTCAGGGTTAGGTCTGGTATTTGCCATCATCTAGCTCATACTTTCGCATTTTTCGCATACTTGTTGTCCAGATCCTGGGCGTTTTCTGGTTTGGATCACGTAGTAATGTGGTGCCACATTGAAACAGAGAGTTAAACCTGGGTCCGATCAATATTTTAGAGGATATCACCGGTTAGGCCTGGGTTAGGACTGGTATTAGCCATCATCTGGCTCAAACTTTCGCATTATTCACCTACTTGTTGGCCAGATCCTGGGCGTTTTCTGGGTTGGATCACGCAGTAATGTAGTACCACACTGAAAAAGTGAGATAAACCTGGATTCAATCTATATTTTCGAGGATAACACCGGTTAGGTCAGGGTTGGGTCTGGTATTTGCCATCATGTGGCTCATACTTTCGCATTTTTCGCATACTTGTTAGCCAGATCCTCGGCGTTTTCTGGTTTGGATCACGTAGAAATGTAGAACCACTCTAAAACAGTGAGTTAAACCTGGATTCAATCTAAATTTTAGAGGATAACACCGGTTAGGTCAGGGTTAGGTATGGTATTTGCCATCCTCTGGCTCATACTTTCGAATTTCTCCCAATAATTGTTGGCTTGATCCTGGGCTTTTTCTAGTTTGGATCACGCAGTAATGTGGTACCACACTGAAACAGTGAGTTAATCCTGGATTCGATCTATATTTTGGAGGATAGCAGCGGGTAGGACAGGGTTAGGTCTGGTATTTGCCATCGTCTGAGTCATACTCTCGCATTTTTCGCATACTTGTTGGCCAGATCCTGGGCGTTTTCTGGGTTGTATCACCTAGTAATGTGGCACCACACTCAAACAGACAGTTAAACCTGGATTCAATCTATATTTTAGAGGATAACACCGGTTAGGTCAGGGTTAGGTCTGGTATTTGCCATCATCTTGCTGATACTTTCGAATTTTTCGCATACCTGTTGGCCAGACCCAGGGCGTTTTCTGGTTTGGATCACGTAGTAATGTGGTTCCACACCGCAACAGTGAGTTAATCCTGGATTCAATCTATATTTTAGAACATAACAGCGGTTAGGTCAGGGTTAGGTCTGGTATTTGCCATCATGTGTCTCATACTTTCGCATTTTTCACCTACTTGTTGGCCAGATACTGGGCGCTTTCTGGGTTGTATCACCTAGTAATGTGGCACCACACTCAAACAGTGAGTTAAACCTGGATTCAATCTATATTTTAGAGGATAACAGCGGTTAGGTCAGGGTTAGGTCTGGTATTTGCCATCATCTGGCTCATACTTTCGCATTTTTTCGCATACTTGTTGGCCATATCCCGGGCGTTTTCTGGTTTGGATCACGTAGTAATGTGGTTCCACACTGAAACAGTGAGTTAAACCTGGATAGAATCTATATATTAGAGGATAACACCGGTTAGGTCAGGGTTAGGTCTGGTATTTGCCATCATCTGGCTCATACTTTCGCATTTTTCGCATACTTGTTGGCCAGATCCTGGGCCTTTTCTGGTTTGGATCACGTAGTAATGTAGAACCACTCTGAAACAGTGAGTTAAACCAGGATTCAATCTATATTTTAGAGGATAACACCGGTAAGGTCAGGGTTAGGTCTGGTATTTGCCATCATCTGTCTCATACTTTCGCATTTTTCACCTACTTGTTGGCCAGATCCTGGGCGTTTTCTTGTTTGGATCACGTAGTAGTATAGAACCACTCTGAAACAGTGAGTTATACCTGGATTCAATCTATATTTTAGAACATAACAGCAGTTAGGTCAGGGTTAGGTCTGGTATTTGCCATCATCTGTCTCATACTTTCGCATTTTTCGCATAGTTTTTGGCCATATCCTGGTCGTTTTCGGGGTTGGATCACCTAGTAGTGTGATGCCACACTGAAACAGTGAATTAATCCTGGATTCGATCTATATATTAGTGGGTAACACCGGTTAGGTTTGGGTTAGGTCTGGTATTTGATAGTATCTCGCCCATACTTTCGCATATTTCGTATAAATATTGGCCAGATCCTGGGCGTTTTCTGGTTTTGATCACGTAGTAATGTGGTACCACACTGAAACAGCGAGTTAAACCTGGGTCCGATCGATATTTTGGAGGATAGCAGCGGGTAGGACAGGGTTAGGTCTGGTATTTGCCATCGTCTGAGTCATACTCTCGCATTTTTCGCATACTTGTTGGCCAGATCCTGGGCGTTTTCTGGGTTGGATCACGTAGTAATGTGGTGCCACATTGAAACAGTGAGTTAAACCTGGGTCCGATCAATATTTTAGAGGATATCACCGGTTAGGCCTGGGTTAGGACTGGTATTAGCCATCATCTGGCTCATACTTTCGCATTATTCACCTACTTGTTGGCCAGATCCTGGGCGTTTTCTGGGTTTGATCACGCAGTAATGTAGTACCACACTGAAACAGTGAGATAAACCTGGATTCAATCTATATTTTCGAGGATAACACCGGTTAGGTCAGGGTTGGGTCTGGTATTTGCCATCATGTGGCTCATACTTTCGCATTTTTCGCATACTTGTTAGCCAGATCCTCGGCGTTTTCTGGTTTGGATCACGTAGAAATGTAGAACCACTCTAAAATAGTGAGTTAAACCTGGATTCAATCTAAATTTTAGAGGATAACACCGGTTAGGTCAGGGTTAGGTATGGTATTTGCCATCCTCTGGCTCATACTTTCGAATTTCTCCCAATAATTGTTGGCTTGATCCTGGGCTTTTTCTAGTTTGGATCACGCAGTAATGTGGTACCACACTGAAACAGTGAGTTAATCCTGGATTCGATCTATATTTTGGAGGATAGCAGCGGGTAGGACAGGGTTAGGTCTGGTATTTGCCATCGTCTGAGTCATACTCTCGCATTTTTCGCATACTTGTTGGCCAGATCCTGGGCGTTTTCTGGGTTGTATCACCTAGTAATGTGGCACCACACTCAAACAGTGAGTTAAACCTGGATTCAATCTATATTTTAGAACATAACAGCGGTTAGGTCAGGGTTAGGTCTGGTATTTGCCATCATGTGTCTCATACTTTCGCATTTTTCACCTACTTGTTGGCCAGATCCTGGGCGTTTTCTTGTTTGGATCACGTAGTAATGTAGAACCACTCTGAAACAGTGAGTTATACCTGGATTCAATCAATATTTTAGAGGATAACACCGGCTAGGTCAGGGTTAGGTCTGGTATTTGCCATCATCTGTCTCATACTTTCGCATTTTTCGCATAGTTTTTGGCCATATCCTGGTCGTTTTCGGGGTTGGATCACCTAGTAGTGTGATGCCACACTGAAACAGTGAATTAATCCTGGATTCGATCTATATATTAGTGGGTAACACCGGTTAGGTTTGGGTTAGGTCTGGTATTTGATAGTATCTCGCCCATACTTTCGCATATTTCGTATAAATATTGGCCAGATCCTGGGCGTTTTCTGGTTTGGATCACGTAGTAATGTGGTGCCACATTGAAACAGCGAGTTAAACCTGGGTCCGATCGATATTTTAAAGGATAACACCGGTTAGGCCGGG